>NC_090265.1:197559643-198304643 GCF_040414725.1 Anabrus simplex
CTTATCCTCTAACATTCCGATACGAAATTTTTGATGCAAAAAAGTTGACTGATAATCGTAATTTTCCTAATGTTAATGCAACAATAAGAATTTAAATAATTTTATCTTGTTGCACGATACATTGACGTCGACTCGGTGTAAAACACTTGTAGAGGAGACAAACTTTGTTAAATTTGTAGTTTACTTTAACGTGACCTCCAGAGGAGTCAAAGCTGAAGACTAAGTGAAATACATTAGTTACCTCATCGCCTGAATGCCTTTATTACTAGGAATATACCTATTAGAGGCTGAGTGATCCCCAGGAACATGTGCCTCTGTAGATGTGGAAATCATTTTTCCAAAATTTTCCAGTTTGAACTCACTTCATTATTGTAATCAACCACCTGAACGAGGTCCACTGCGTATGTTTAATGTACCCTTTATGTCACAAAATGTGCTGTAACCGTCTGAAAACGCATTCTTTTAGACAACAAGTACGACCTAAAGGAAGGAACACATTAGCATGGAAAATTTATGATTAGTTGATACATGGAGGTTTTACCAACAAAGAAGTGCATTTCTACGCTCTTAGAACGAGATTACCTTTTAACGTTCCCTAAAAAGTAGTCTAAATACTGTGCCAGGCTCTACGCTTTAATCTATCCTATTGGAACTCTCTTGGCCAACCCTTGTTATTTTCCGATCCCGGCAGTTTTAGGTTTGTGAGACCCAAGGAGTGTTTTCATTCTCATACCCTTCGTGCCCCTTATCTTTCTTTTGCAGATACCTTCGTTTTTTGAAGTGTCGGAACTGTTCCAAGTTTCCCTCTGATTAGTGTTAGTAGTGAATGATTCCCCAGTAGTACTTCCTCCTAAAATAATAACACCACTACTCCTGACTTAATGCAGCTATGCAAGTTTATTGACAATCTGTGTATTGGACTAATTTTTAAAGAGTATCAACGAATGATTAATGAACGAGTGGGTGAATGAAAAGAATACTCTTCTCTTCCAATCACGGATGTCCGGTAACAGGGAATAGAGAATCATTGCTATAGTCATTATTCGGGGGTAAGAGACAAAACCCCGTACCTCACAATGATCTTCCTAGTCACTACGGTTGGTCACACCTTCCAACCACACATGGATATGCAGTCCATAAAAACACTGTTCGTCGTGTTCATTTTCCGACCTTACACTGTAAAGTAAAATTGACCTTAAATACATTGTACTTTAGGAGTGCATAAATAGGTCATGCAAATATACATTCCTACAGCGTTGTACAGTAGTGTTCATTTTCCTTCACTAGTAATCACAGGAAAATGGGCACAACGAACGTTGTTCTCATGGACTACATATCTATACCTGGCTCGGAGGAGTGACCAGTCTTAAGAAAAATAATGACTAGGGAGTGTGTTGTGAGATACGAGGTTTATTCTCCTATCCCCTATGCCTTTAGATTTTAATAATAAAAATACTACGCATATTCCAACAAAAATATGCTTTAGAATTAATTATGTAGATTACATATATATATAGTGTATAGGCCCATAATTCCTTATTGGGCGTATCTTTCACAATTAGGCCAACTAATAATTTTGAGATATTTCCTTGAAGTTATAGAGTGCAGAGTATGCATACTACTAGCTACATTCATCTTCTCTGTTTTCACCTCCCTTAGGTTTCTTTTCCCACATTCCTATGGTAATAATGCGTTGTGTTTTCTTTTCTCCCTGGTCTCTTCCATTCTGTATTTAATAACTTAACAAGACTGTAAATTTAATGTTCACTTTTAATTTTATCTCTCTTATATAAATAACTTTCTCTGATTGTTTTTGTTTTTTGGAGTCTTTGGGTAGGTGTGCCAAAGAGAAGTTATGAGGATAAGTAGAGCAGGACAAAACATTTAATACGAAGCAAAAAAACGGGAAATATATTATTAATTTCGACACTTATTCTTCCGTACAACTGCCAAGAAGGACATTCGTGCATTCGGCACAAGTATTTAAATTCTATAGCCTATTAGATATGAAGATATAAAGCGGGCTAATGTCGTTTTAATGCTACCATACTTAAAAGAATGAAGGTATATTTTAAACATGACGCTAAAGATTACGTGTAAATGTTGGGAACCCCCGTTGAGTTTCATGCCAATACAGTATTAACCTGGTCCCCTTTAAGAATGAATGAAATACTTCATTATAAAAGAAGCAGTGGATTAATACTTAGTTCCACGACTATTAATAGAGATATCGGGTCGAGTTGGCCTTCCAAACATGAGAAACGTTTTAAGGTTATCGGCGAAGGAACAGAGTAACACGCAGACCGATGCATAATAGTGTCCAGTGGCAGATCCATTTTTCAAAAACTATCCCCTCATTAAGAAATGCATTTGAATTTATTAAGTAATAAAAAATAATACAATTTTCGTTATAACACTCTTGACTTACAATGAACTACCCAGCAATGCATTTATTAAAACATTAAGGAAGTCTGTTGTTACGCAACTGTTGATGTCGTGATCATAGCTACGAGATATCCAGTTTTACATATAATTTAAAGTAAAGGAATATGATTTTTCATTTTTAAAGTCCCACCTGATATACCATATATGTATTAATTAACCTCCTTTTTTAATACACGGAAAAAATGTTAGCTAAGTGTACAAAATGCCGTTAACGACATTTTGTAAATGCTTCAGTCCTGAAGAGTAACATGGGGTACGTTTTCGAAAGTATTAAAGAGTATTCTGTGTATATTAAATAATATTTAATTATTAACTGGCTTTGTTTTAAATTTGCGAGGAGCCCGGCTCAACACCTTGGAACTGAACGAAGATAAATAAATGTCGCCGAAGTGGAGACATCTGTATAATATACGACACTGCATGTCCACTTGTTGCATCTCGCTCCATTGGAAGAATAAGATCAAACGTCACTGCGCCTGCGGAAACCGCTATGTGAAATATTTCAGCTTAGAGCTTTGGTCGGTAAGGTTCTGCCATCTATGGTTCGATACTGTGCGAGGTGTCTAAAGAATTTTCGCTCATGATGATGTGTGTGCTGCGGGTAAGTATTCCTCCTAAAACATTATCACATAGCGGTTTTCGCAGGCGCAACGACGAAATGTATATTGTTATATCGTCCCTGCTGCGTCAAAACCGCGAATGTGACAATGTTCTTCGTATCCATTAATCACTTTAATACTGGTCACGCCTCCCAGCAACACATTGATATGCAGTACATCAGAACAATTTTCGCGGAGTTCATTTTCCTCTGTGCTCTTGTAGATGAAAGTGAACCTTACTGTACCGTACTGTAGTAACATCTAGGCATGTGTTTGCATGACATATTTATCCGCTTTTAGAGTGATGTATATAAGGTTAAATTTCCTTTACACTCTTGCATAGGAAAATTAACAGAACGAACATTGTTCTGATGGACTGCATATCCATATGGGGCTGGTAGGCGTGATAAATCTTAAGGATAATAATGGATAGGAAGAGCATTTCGTTGGCTTTCTTTTAAAACCTCGTACGTCTCAATGCTCGTTCTGCCCATGATATTCCTTAAGGCTGGTCACGCCTCTCAGCCACATACTGATATGCTGTCCATAAGAATAATTTTCGTTGTGTTCATTTTCCTATGCTGGTCTGTCAAGGAAAATGAACCTTATCAAACCGTATTGTAGGGATGGTGTTTGCATGGCGAATTTATGCACTCCTACAGTATAATGTATTTAAGGTTCGTTTTGCTTTACATAACTGCAGAGGAAAATGAACATAATGAAATTATTCTGATGGACTGCATATAAATATGTGCCTGACAGGCGTGACCAGCCTTAAGGAATATAATGGGTAGGAAGAGCATTGGGACATACGAGGTTTTAAAAGAAAACCGTCGATTTTGATTTACGAGGTTTTGTTTCTTCACCGACAATGTACGCAATATTTCCGTATAGTAACCTTGTAGTACAATCAAAAGCACGGGATCGTGCCGATACATCTAGTTTCCAATTTCCATTTTCTCTCAGCCTCCTTGACGTTTGTTGGCCACATAATTCCCTTGATGAGCCAGTCTTCTAATGGTGTGAAGTACATTCCGATACACAAACATCCCGATAATTCTGCAGCTCTGAGGGTTGGTTTAAGAATTCGGTTTAAGTTTGATCTGATTTAAGAAAACAATTTCTTTAGCAAGTTATGTTTATTAACTACTCATTTTTTTATTTCGTGTGGCTATTTCTAGCCGAGTGCAGCCCTTGTAAGGCAGACCCTCCGATGAGGGTGGGCAGCATCTGCCATGTGTAGGTAACTGCGTGTTATTGTGTGGAGGATAGTGTTATGTGTGGTGTGTGAGTTGCAGGGATGTTGGGGACAGCACAAACACCCAGTCCCCCGGTCAATGGAATTAACCAATGCAGGTTAAAATCCCCGACCCGGCCGGGAATCGAACCCGGGACCCTCTGAACCGAAGGCCAGTAAGCTGACCATTCAGCCAACGAGTCGGACAACTACTCATTGATTAGATTTCATTCATCAGTCTACTTCACTTTGCAGCATCGTTAAGTGAGAACTATGACACTAAATTGTCCTTGCCATTTCTGGTTTACCTTAGAGACTAGTATGGACCCAATATGCGCCAGTACAATGGAGCACTTTATTCCCTAGAATGAAGCCGTAATGTGTTCTCTCAGCCAGCTACGAACATAGATCACGGATGTCACCTCTCCGTCGTGAATACATTACATTAGCAGGGGAAAATACCCACATTAACTTACAAGATTTATTCACCGACATATCCCGTAATTTTATTTTAACGCAAGTTTCTGAATCTAGGCATATCAGAGATAAAATCAATCCTTCTTCTACAATAATTCATCGCTGTTCAGGAAAAAGGTTAGGGTACAGCTCAGAATGCTCTTGCCACACATTATTTTCCCTAGAACTGGTCACGCCTCTCAGCCACATATGGATATGCAGTCCATCAAAACAGTTTTTGTTGTGTTCATTTTCGTGTGCTATCGTGTAAAGGAAAATGAACATTAAGTATGAAATTATACTGAGCACAACGAATATTGTTCTGATGGACTAAATATCCATATGTGTTAGGGAGGCGTAAGGAAAATAATATATGGGAAGAGCATTGTGAGATATAACCTTTTGCCCGAACAGTGACGAATTGTTTCCCTAACTCAGTTGATTACAGTATCTTCTTCACTGATGTAGATTGCTGGATCGAAACCCAGCTAAATTATCTGTTGTTTAAGAATGTGTAACTGAGATAAATCCAAACCGTAGATACCCTGGCAAGATGGGAACTCCGGGACGTGGCCATCAACGTTCACATTTCGGGTTTTCACTTATCTGAATAGAGTAACCTTTCATGAATACATACATATATAGGCTATGTGTGTAGGTTACTGCAACAAAGGTGTATTATAATTGACTAACTAAATATGATGGCACGACTGCTACTCCCGTTAAGCTGTCAGATAATATTAAATTAATATGCATTTAATGTGCGTTTGCTGGTGGGACCTAGTGTTTACAGTGCACTATGTCTTCTGGTATGGGCTAAAGAAATTTTGTTACTTTCATTGATCTGTCTCAGCTTTATCCTTGGATTTGATAAAATGAAAGTGGCTGAGGTATGAGTGATACTAGTAGCCTAACGCCATTCCTTCTGCAGCCAGTCCCCGCTATGTATGGCGTGAAAATATTGCTCATGGGGTCGGTTGGTGCACGCATTTCAATGGGCTTGGCAGACTTATATGTAATAGCAAATTCTGGCTCGGTGAGGAAAGCAACGGGAAACTACTTCACTCCTCATTTCCCTAGTACGCCTCTTCAGTGATGCCTAGGCCATCTATGATAGCTGATGGCAGAGATGTTGAGGATCCAACAAGCCTTCGGGCTGAGGACTAAACAACACAAACAACAACATGAATTTAATATTAAATATTAAAATTTCTAAAACTGACATTTAAAATGTTTAGATGCAATTTTCTTAGGAACCATCAGAACTAGAGAAAATAGACATAATTCAATTTCAATAGCTTAATATATACAAGGATGACTTTATAAAAGTACATTTTCCCCTAATATACGGTATAAATAACATAGAATGCCAATAGCTACCTCCAATTTTTGAGGAAATATCTTCTTTAATGCCTATCTAAATGGAGTAACGGACCTCTTTTAGATACACTTTAAAATCTTTATTTTAGGTAGTAGTGTATGAACTTCTATAAGAAGTATGATACCTAAAATAATCGTAAACTTATCTAAAATGTTGGCAGAAATTTGAATGTATAAACGTGATTCGTTGCTATTGGTATCCCTGTTAATAAACTAAGGGGGACAGATCGTTGATATCATGCACTCATATTTCCCTACTCGATGATAAATGGTGAAAAAAAAAGTTTGTAGTTCTAGAAAAAATAAATTCTCAGATGTAAATCTTCAAGATGAGCTAAAAACATACAGGCTTTATGAGTTAGAATATTAAAACATGAAAATATTGACCTTTCCACATCTTCATCTCACAAAATAATTTTAGCTCATTTAAAAACTACTCCTACAATCAGGAGTTCTCTTTCAAGATCAATGATTTCAAACACCCCAACTTTGATATTTTGAAGTTTAAACCTCTGCATTTCTAACAATAGGTCATTTAAAAGGCTGCGGTTTTCAGAAAAGAGTTTTTGGAGCAGAGAACAGACTGTATGTACTATTACACGTAAAATACTATAAAAATTAAAAGTAAATACCTTATTGAACTTTGAAACTAAATTACACTGGCAGTCATTCCCCTATATTAGAACGAATGCAGTCCAAAATATATTCTATCGGACTTAAATCTAGACATTGCGCTGATCACTTCACAACAGCATGATTTCTCTCAAATCTACGCGTTGTTGGATTTATAAATATACACGTGGACCTACTGTAACTACAATCCCCAACAACACTCACATTTTTGGAATAGCTCTCTTAAACAGTAACGTCCTGTAATACACTGCTTATCACAAAATGTAATACATATATTAATATTAACAAACAGATGTATACTATAAATCTTAGCTTTTAGGTATAGAACACATGCTGCAACATATCACAACTTCGTTCAGATCAACGTGCTAACGTGTTGTGTTGTTTGCCAACAACTCCTTACCATCGTTCAAAATTATGATTTTCTATTATTTTACCATAGTTTTCCAAAATAATGATATTTATAACAAGTTCAGCTTCTTAGCTGAATGGATAGCGTTATGGCCTTTATTTCACAGGGTTCGGGGTTCGATTCTCATACTGGTGTGGGATATAACTGTGTATGGCTAACTAGCCTGGATTACAGACTGGGTACTTGTGTTCGTATTAAACAGGTGCACTACTATTCATATACATGGAACGCACCACACAATCTACCAGTACCGAAACACGCAATAGTGATAAAAATCTTACACATTGCTTCATGAAAGTGGTCCAAATATTACAACCCCAATAGGAAAAGTAGCAGACAGAAGAATATATTTTATTCTAGCCGATATACCCGTACTTCGGGACGATATTCAACACTCTATATGGATATCGAAGTAAATTACTGTACACACAATGAAAGATACTTTTAAGTTGCATGTCTCTCAGCGTTATCCGGGAAACAGCATGGGGAGGTCCCTATACGTTGTTCCCAATGTAAATTGTGAGTTGCAGAGTTGTGATGATGACGGCAGGCTCACTTGCCTACTGCCATTCACAATATAGTTGGAAAGTTTTCATTATAATAGAAGGCTCCCTTGTCTACTGTGCGGTCATAATCGATTTGGGGAGTTTTCGTTACAATGGCACGTCCTCTTTCCTACTTCCACACACCGGGTAGGGGACTTTTGAAGAAAATTGCATGCTCCCTTGCCTTTTGCCAGTCAAGTTGAGAAGGGAATTATTCATTACAATGATTCGCCCTCCTCAATAATGCCGGTTACTAAGGAGTTGGAGAAGCACCCTATTGCTACTGCCAGCCCAAGTCGATGTGGAAAGTATTGATTACAATAAAAGACGCCCTCCTGCTGACAGTCACTATGGATTTGAAAATTATTAGTGATAATGGCAGACGCACCCTTTCATGATCGCTAAAAATCGACTTCAATGAATATATATCGTCGCTCGACCGGTAAAAGGTTGTATTCCACAAAGCTCTTCCTATCAATTATTCTCCTTAAGAATGATCACGCCCCCCAGCCACGTATGGATATGCAGTCCATCAGAACAAATTTTGTTGTGTTCATTTTCCTATGCCCATGTGTAAAGGAAAATGAACCTAACAGTACCGTACTGTAGGAATATACGTTTGCATTACGTATTTACGCACTCCTAGTGTACAATGCATGTAAGGTTAATCATCGACATAGGAAAACGAACACAACGGACATTGTTCTGATGGACTGCGTTTCCATATGTGGCTGGGAGGCGTGACCAGTCTTAAGGAGAATAATGGATAGGAAGAGTATTGTGGGATACAACCTTTTACCGGTGAAGCGACGATATATATCGACATACGAAAGTACATGCATGTTTACAATATTGCAGACCTTCATTTATATATTCACTGCTGCTAAACGATGCGTTAGATCGACAAAGGGATTGCACCATAAAATGCCTCTTTTAGCGGTCTAAAGAGTTAATTCTATGAAATTTTCTCGTATCTCCCATATTTATGTGTTCAATTGAGTTAGAAATTGTAATAATAATAATAATAATAATAATAATAATAATAATAATAATAATAATAATAATAATTGTACCGGGCGGTACAACTCCACTCCGCTAATTTAAAGTGTGCGCCTGTTGAAACTCCTCTGCTGGAGGAAGTCTGAACTTTATTGACAGTATTAATTTTCTACCTTCTCAGAAGATGTCACCACGCGGAAAATTTTGAGTTTTTGAACTGTGTCATTTTTGATGTGTTTTTGTTTCGCTTGAAGTAAGAAGTGTAAACTTTCTCTCCTAGAGGACACTACTGAAGATCAACAATAGTGCAACCTAGTGCGGAGTCAAAGAACTATTTTGTTGGAGAAAATTTAATTTCAAGAGTTTGTTCTTTGTTAAATTTCTTTCTATCATTGTTTAAGTTGGCAATATTTACCCCTTTCTTCCCCTTGTTATGAATGTATCCAATCCCGAATTTCTTCAATTAATTTCTATCCAATCAGATGTATCTTCCCCCAACTTGAATCTGTTGCGGGGTCCTATCCAATAAAGAGTTTGTGGGAGGGTGTTTTCTTTCCCCTAACGCCTAGAAACTTCCGCGAGAGTATTTAAACTGCTGATTTTTGGGTCTCTGGGCCACTTCTGTTCCATCTTTCAGTGTGTTAAGTACATAGCAGGGGGCGGGAAGCGCCTCTTTCTTCTCCAGCCGTTCAACACAAGGTAATGGCCGATTAATAACTTCTTTCTTTGCTAGCTCAGCAGTTTAACTTTCGGGGCGGGTTCTAAGCGTTCAACCATGTAACCTTTTCCTAAAATGTAACTTCTCTTTTCATATATTCTCTTTTAAAACGACATATTGGGATAGAGAGTGCTAACCCTCTCGAGCTCCCACTCACATTGTCTTGAGGTGAACTTATTTTCTCAACCTATTTTTCGTTAATGTAAAACCAATTGTTCTTTTCTTAAGTCACCTCTTTAGCATGGGATTAGCCCTTGTATTAACGGCCTAGTGCCAAGTAGGTCTTAATCAAAGTGTATTAGGAGTGCAAGTTCGCCTCCTCTCAAATTGTTATTTTAGAGGTCAATTAATTAACCTGCTTTTCTTTTAATAGACCTCAGTAGATTGGGTATTTTACCCCTGTGTTTATGTCCGTCGAGGACAACTTGAAGGTGGAGTTTGGTGTGGCCTGGGAGAGGCTTAAATTTTGAGAGCGAGTGGCTCTTTTGAAAATTCTGGGTTGTATGCCTCATGGAGGTTTTTCAGTGTAATTTGGAGCAAGGGCTTCTAGGTATGAATGGGGTTTTCTCCCCCTCTGTTAAAACTTGTGTTTGAGGTAAAACTGAGCGGATTGCCCAAGCATTGTGAAGGCAGGGCGCGAAGCCCAAATTCTGTAAATATTGTAACTAACCCCTTTTGAATTGCTACTTTGTACCTGCCATGCTTGTTATTTCTTTGTTTTCGAAAAGAAAATATAACCTTGTTAAATTTTAAAATTAATTTCACTTTAGTAGCTTGAGACCTATTCACCACCCAGCACCTTCTTTCATGCATAACTACCACCAAAACACGGTAACAATAATAATAATAATAATAATAATAATAATAATAATAATAATAATAATAATAATAATGTGATTTGCTTTACGTCCCACTAACTACTTTTAAGTTTTTCGGAGACGCCGAGGCTCTGTAATTAAGTCTCGTATGAGTTATTTTACGTGCCAGTAAATCTTCTGACACGAGGCTGACAAATTTGAGCACTTTCAAATACCAACGGACTGAGCCAGGATCGAACCTGCCAAGTTTGTGTCAGAAGGCTAACACCTCAACCGCCTGAGCCACTCAGCCCGGTTATAAATTTAAAATGGGGTGAAATTTGGGTACATTTTTTTTAACATTTTACATTATTTATCGCATACACATGTAAAAGCTAGAATCGTTAAATTTGGCTCGCATGTAGCCATCGTTTGTGTCAATGTGCGTGCCAAATTGGATGACTCTATATTTTCTATAAGTGTGTCAAACTATGAAATATACGTGTAGAAAGCAAAAAATGTACGTACAGGCGAGAAATACAGACAAATCCAACGTATGAGGGAGAGATAAACGACACAAAATCATGGGACCAAAGTTGTAGATCTCTCCAAGACTGTGCCATTCGTTTTGTGATACGACTTACCGTTTAGCCGCCAGATACCTCGAAAAGAATGTCTGCACTATCGTTAAAATTGCCTCCAAATTTCGGTATTATTCGGGGGTAAAAAGTAAAATATTTAAAAAAACTTTGAATTATTCCTTCGATTACAGGCTAAAAGCTATAATTTTGCCAAATTTCAATATTTTAGCGCGTCTTTCAGATTTTGACGCCATCTTGATTTGGGGGAAGGGGTAGAAATGAGGAATTTCTTGAAATTTTTTAATCTCACGAAACCTTTAGGTTATCGCTTTGGATAAATGTATACGATTGCGTTCTTATGCTGAGCCCAAAATGTGAAGCCCCCAGCTTGCCCCCCTCAGGGAGTTTTGAGAATTTTCGATTTTTCTAGGGATGCTGAGGTCACCAGCTTCTCGAGTACCAAGTTGAAAGTTTCTGGTATACCTGGAAGTACCGCATTCATTCACGTCTATTTTAATTGTTTTACCATTACTAGCAAATCTACTCGTGCTTCTCTACGGTATTCTACATTGTATACGGATTTCTCTGTAAATTACTGTAAAGGCAGTGAGTTAAGATTATCTTATATTGCATGTCTCTTAGCGATATCCGAGAAAATAAACAGGGACACCATACGTTGTTTACTATATAAGGTAGGCATTGGGGAAGTTTTGTTGATAATGGCAGGCCACATTACCTACTGCCAATCAAATACGAGTTCGGGAGTTTCTACTGAAACGGCAGGATCACTTGGCAATTGCCATTTACAGTAGAGGTGGAGAGTTTTCATTATAAAGATAGGCCCCTTTTCCTAATGCCAGTCATAATGGAGTTGGAGATATTTGATTATATTCGAGAAAAACAGTGCTATTTAAAGTATAAACAATCGAGATATGACAATAAATCAGAGGATCAAAGTTCTACATCTCTCTTAATTGAACGGCGATTGTGCTATTTGTTTTGTAACACGACTTACCGTTTAGCCACCAACTACCTAGGAAGGAAGGTCTGCACCGTCATTAAAATGCATCCGTATTTCGATATTTTATTGTGCCAAATTTATACATTTGAAGAGCTACGAATTTTTCCACAGAGAAAAGAGAGTCCAGGTTTTTGGATTAACACCCGCATACAAATGGAGTAATTATGGAAGAAAATAATACAGTTAAGAAGTTTGAAATTATTATAAAATAGGAACATAACTGAGGAGAGCCGGATAGGATATGTAAATACCAAGTCGATGTATTGGAAATAAAATGCACCTCATTAAATTGTGATGGCTTGAAATACAGATATAAGAAGGAAGTAACAGAGGAAAAATTTAGCCGCAGGGATTCTTAGATAAACGGAGAAGAAGATGACTTGTGGTGTTATTACTTAAGCCTAAAGATGCAATGCAGAGGTAATAAAATTAAAGCGAAGAAAAGAAGTAGAACAGAAATACAGTAAAAATTATAACAAATACCAGAAAACACATTTCGGTTTGAAATAATGGGCTACACTCTGCGGTACTGTTCAAATATTAACAGCGCCGGTTAGTGCTGTTCCATGAAGATGCCAATGTGTAAACCAAAATGAACCTTATTGTACCGTACTGTAGAAACGCATATTTTCATGCAGTATTTATGCACTCCTACAGTACAAGGCATTTTCCTTTGCTAATGTGTAAAGGGAAATGAACTTTTAATACATTATTCTGTGGGAGAGCGTAAATTCGCCAGGCAAACATCATACCTACAATACGGTATGGTAAGATCCATTTTTATTTACACTTAAACACAGAAACATGGACAACGAAAATTATTCTCAAGGACTGCACATAAATATGTAGCTAGGACTGGGAGGCGTGACCAGTTTTAAGGAATATACTGGGTAGGAAGAGAATTGAGACATTCGAGGTTTAAGAAGTAAGCCGCCGAAATATTGGGTTTTACTCAACATTTCCTGATATCATATCGACCTACACGTAACACAGTTATAAATAAGGATCTCTTTTGTTAGAAAACAACTGTACATCAAAGACGTTAAAATATGTAATAACTCCATGCTATAATTAAATATAATTAGAAACCATAATGTTATATAATATAATGTTATATTCCCGTACTTGAAAATGTTGTATTCACAATTATTTATTCCATTAGGCCTCGAGTTTGATTCAAGTAATAGAAACTGTTTCTGATGCAGAATACACACTTATGAGAACTGAAACATTAGAGCAACTGCACTAAATTCCATCCATTCTCAACATAATTTGCTGCCGTGAATATAGAAATGATGTATGTCCTATCCTGCTGTATACCAAAATTCCAAAGAACCGTCAACTATTTCTGAATACAAGATGAGATAGTACGGAAAATTGTAGGCTACTGAATCGATCTGTAGACTGATTAAATCAGTCCACAGAAAAATTATTCAGCGTACTACAATATGAGATATCTGGTTCTCCCCCAAATTTTCTACAGGCCTAGATTCTTCTGAATCCATAATTCCGTTAGCGAAAAGGAGCAGTTATGTTCATTGAATGTCTTGTAGATGTAACCTAGGGTGAGCAGACGTCTCTTTCTTTCGACTTTTATTAATATCGGTCCTATTTGTTCCTTTAATGAAATAATGGCATGAGCGTTGTTTTTGTTGTAACATTGAATGTTTGAAATGTTGAATACGCCGAAGACTCTGCTAATAGTACCCTAACAATTATATACTGAGATCAAATATCCGAACACTGCGCGAATATCAACTGTTTCGAACGCATTCTTCCTTCGATAGGACGAAACTTGAAGCTGAAACGAGTGGCGGCACTGCTGTATCTGCTGTCAATAAACGCTAAAAATGTCGAGTTGTATCTCAGTTGCGTTTGTATGATTCGTTTGCTCTGAGAGTAAATCCGTTTTGTGATAATTACGGTGGTTTCTTCCTGAATGTGAATTCTTGAGCTTCTGAGTGTTAATTCTTGTTAATACCGTGATAGTATTGCATACCTTATATCTTGTCAAAAAGGAAATGCAGATTCAGTCGAATTTAAATGAAGAATTTTGTTTCTTAAACGAATAAGCCTCAAAAGACAGGGTATAAAGTAGTGTGTGTCGTTGACCACTGACCTTGGAGGTCGCGCTGAAATAAAACAGCACTTGAAGATGTAGAAAAAAATACTTGCAGCCGCTGTTGGCAGTTCAAACCAAGGTATTTTATCATTCTATAACAAGTGAAATTTCAATTCAGAAATATGAGATCGATCGTAAAAAAAGCATTTAAAAAGAAATGTATATGCGTTCGAACGAAGTGCAAATCAAAATGTCCCTTTTGCAATCCGAGAAAGCCACAGAACTTAAAGAAGCCAAATGTGCATTATGCTGCACTAACTACTGGGATATTAAATTGATAACAGTGCTTATTAGGTGTTCATTTCTTAGTTAAAGACATTTTTATCAGTGTGCTTTAATTGCATTATTCGATAGAACAGGAAAACTTTCGAACTGCTCACAGATTTTTTTAGATATTTTGCAGAAGCACCAGTTGACTGAAAAAGTAATAGCATTTTGTGCTGATAAATTTAACACCAACTTCTTGGGGTACAGAAGAGCGGGTTACAACAATGTGCTTTTAAGACTCAATGAAAATGAAAACCTACAACCTGTTGTCCAGTCATTGACCGGGTCAGGGATGTAATGAATGGAGCAGATATAGGCTGTTAGTACGATGAGGTCGCCACTCCCAAAGTGATTCATTAATGGATGATAGATGCTATAAAATGAGAATGGAGAGTGTTGCTGGAATGAAAGATGACAGGGAAAACCGGAGTACCCGGAGAAAACCTGTCCCGCCTCCACTTTGTGCAGCACAAATCTCACATTGAGTGACCGGGATTTGAACCACCGTATCCAGCGGTGAGAGGCCGACGCGCTGCCTCCTGAGCCACGGCGGTTTAAGACTCAATAAAGTGTTTATAAAAAGTAATCTTGCTACTGGCTGTGCTGCTCGCTCCATGTTACTGTACGTGCAAGTGTCCGTATGTTGCAAGTTGACATTGAAACAATCCCGAACAACATATTTCATTATTTCCTTTTTTGCTGTGTGAAAGTAGGGGAATGTAGGTGGTTATCATTACTACCAGCTGTGAATGGAGTTATTGACAAAATGAACTCAAGTCGGTTATCATTTTATGTCACAAGATAACTCCCTGCATTGCTGACATCATTTTAATGACCATCATTCATTAGTTTGGTTCTATTTCATTCAAATCCAGCTGTACATATTCTCAGCAACAACAATGAAATTTACAAAGTAATGTACGGTATTTTGGCCACTGAACTGCTGGCACAGGATAAAATGAACAGAAAGTCTGAGTATTTTCAGACACTTAAAACGACGTCAGTTATTTCTGAACTGAAAGATGCCTTTGATGAACAAGAATTATTAGATATTACAAATGTATTCCATGATAATTTCCTGGAATACTTAACGAAACCGACGTAACAGTTCCAGTCGTTGGAAGTATTTCAATGGATTTACCAGGAAGACCTATTCATTTGGGATTAAGTACCAACCAGCTTAAAACCTATCAAACCGGGCGAGTTGGCCGTGCCCGTAGAGGCGTGCGGCTGTATGCTTGCATCCGGGAGATAGTAGGTTCGAATCCCACTATCGGCAGCCCTGAAGATGGTTTTCCGTGGTTTCCCATTTTCACACCAGGCAAATGCTGGGGCTGTACCTTAATTAAGGCCACGGCCGCTTCCTTCCAACTCCTAGGCCTTTCCCATCCCATCGTCGCCATAAGACCTATCTGTGTCGGTGCGACGTAAAGCCCCTAGCAAAAAAAACCTATCAATGACGTTGACAGCAATATTGATGAAAATTAATTATTTGGTGAAGTGGACCATATAAATAATATTGTAAATAGATCGATGGATGAATGGAAGGACACGAACTCTGAAGTGGATCAAAAGTGATGTAAAGCACTTCAGGTACTGCTTAAAAGATCATCCAATACAAAACAGATAGTGCTAGTTGTTGGGTTTGTTGGGCAATTCCGAGAACCAATTTGTCTGTGAAAAGAGTTATTTCACTCATAAGTTCTTTGTGAATAGAACAATCTGATCACCATGGCAGTAAAGGCAATGTTAGTGATCAAGACATAGTTTAAGAAAATCTCATGCCTAGAATTTCGTGAGTGTACCGCGGAAGATCACGAACTAGAAAATAGCTTTTTGTTGAGATAAACATGATGGCGATAATGTAGTGCAATTCTCAGTTCTATGATCAAGTCCACTGTATTTCTTTATGTCATCTGTAATAATATATATATCGTCGCTGGAACGGTAAAAGGTTGTATTCCACAAAGCTCTTCCTATCAATTATTCTCCTTAAGACTGGCCACGCCTCCCAGCCACGTATGGATATGCAGTCCATCAGAACAAATTATGTTGTGTTCATTTTCCTGTGCCCATGTGTAAAGGAAAATGAACCTTACAGTACCGTGCTGTAGGAATGCACGTTTGCATTACGTATTTACGCACTCCTAGTGTACAATGCATGTAAGGTTCATTTTCGTTTAATCATCGACATAGGAAAACGAACACAACGGACATTGTTCTGATGGACTGCGTATCCATATGTGGCTGGGAGGCGTGGCCAGTCTTAAGGAGAATAATGGATAGGAAGAGTATTGTGGGATACAACCTTTTACCGTTCCAGCTACGATATATGTATATAAAATAATCGTCATTACATTAGCAAGTCGCAGGGATCACTACTGATATGGTTCTTTTCCAAAAAATAAAAAGGTTTATGTATTTTGAAGAGGAAGGTGAAACAGGAGAAAATAGGTGTATTACTCACCCCCGGACATACGAACCGTAGGTGAAGAAACGAAACGTCGCATATAACAATGCTCTTCCCATCCATTATTTTCCGTAAAGTTTGTCACGCCTCCCAGCCATGTATGGATATGGAGTCAGTCAGAACTATGTTCACTGCGTTCATTTTCCACTCCATTCACTCCAGAAGAAGTTACAATAGCGCGGAAAGATATGAAAGCAGGAAAGGCTCCAGGTTTCGATCGTATTCATCCAGAGTTCCTTCTCAACTGTGGTAAAAATGTAAGAATATGGTTAACTAAATTTTTCACATATATTCTTCTATCAGGCAATATACCCCATGAATTAAAGAGGGCAAAAATCCTTGCTATTCTTAAACCTGGCAAACCTAACAACGAACCTCAAAGCTATAGACCCATTGCTCTGCTTAGCATGATCTATAAACTTCTGGAAAGAATTATTTATAACCGTATTTGCCATATCATTTTCAAAAACTTACCTGTTGAACAAGCTGGCTTCCGCCCGCACCGAAGCTGTACAGACCAGGTCCTTTCTATGACAACATTCATAGAGGCTAATTTTCAGAAACACCAGAAAACTTCAATTGCCTTCGTTGATCTAACAGCAGGATTGAGACAATGATTGATTCTCAAACTTCTACGAATCATTCCATGCCTGCACATTGGAAACCTTATTAACAACATGCTCAGTAACAGAAACTTCCTGGTTCAAATTGGCAATAGTATGAGCTCACTGAGGAATCTTAATAATGGTCTTCCACAAGGTTCTGTGCTGGCTCCCCTTTTGTTCTGTTTTTATATAGCAGATTTGCCAGAGACTACATCTAGGAAGTTTGGGTACGCAGATGACTGGGCCCTTGCTGTTAGCCATATAGACTTCGAAGTTACCGAGGGTATTCTAACCAGAGACCTATCTACTATGGGACCATACTTTCGTGACTGGAGGTTACAGCCAAGCGCAGCAATGACAGTAGTTGCTTCGTTCCATCTCAACAATAAACAAGTGAAAGAGAACTGAAAGTTTACTTTGATGGAAGATTATTCTCACATACCAAGTATCCAAAATTTCTAGGAGTCATTCTAGATAGGACTCTAAGTTTCAAAGAACATCTTAGCAGAACTGCCGCCAAACTCAGAACCAGAAATAATATCCTGCAGAAACTGTGCGGCACTACGTGGGGGTCAACAGCTTCTACACTTCGGACTTCTGCCCTTGGACTTGTTTATCCCGTGGCTGAATATTGTGCTCCAATCTGGATAAACAGCGCTCATGTTAAGCTTGTTGATACTCAGCTCAACCAAACCACGCGTTTAATATCAGGGACGATCAGATGTACTCCAACATACTGGCTGCCATCATTAAGTTACATACCACCTCCATCCGTGAGAAGAGAACAAGCACTTATCAAGGTGTACAATAATATGTGCAACAATTCTTCTCTTCCTGTACATCTTGACCTCCCTGTTATTAACAGGAAGATACTTCGCTCTCGCCACCCTCCATTGAATACTGCAAGGAAGCTTGCTGAAAGTAATTTCAACATGAATATTGAATTTTCACGACCGCATTGTAATCGAAACAGACTTTCAACGTATTAGGTCGAGTTACGTACATGTAGTACGTGTTGCAGAGATGTTAAGTACAGAACAAAAATGGCCAGCCGGACACCAGTGGGATCCGAAACCACAACCTCCCGATTTCGCGTCGGTTGCTCTACCAATTGAGCTATGGTGGCCTAGGCCATCTTTGTTCTGTTTGAAAGGATCTGAGCTACAAGTCTGGCACTGCTGCTAGCACACTGTAGAGTGCGTTTAAGTGGCCCGTTGTGGGGCATGTCAATGAATATTGAATTTTCACGACCGCATTGTAATCGAAACAGACTTTCAACGTATTAGAGCAACCGACGCGAAATCGGGAGGTTGTGGGTTCGGATCCCACTGGTGTCCGGCTGGCCATTTTTGTTCTGTATTTAACATCTCTGCAACACGTACTACATGTACGTAACACGACCTAATACGTTGAAAGTCTGTTTCGATTAATTTCAACATGATTGACAGCTGGAAGCAATTATGGAAGACCTCTGCAACACCAGAACAGCAAGCTATGCCATACATCACATCTAAGCCACCAGGTTTAGAGCTCGCCAGAAAAATTTGGTGTACTCTAAACCGAATCAGAACTAATTGTGGTAGATGTGCAGACTCCCTTTATAAATGGAAGAAAATTCCATCTCCCGAGTGTAGTTGTAGTGCTGAAAGACAAACTGTTCAGCATATTATCCAAGAATGCCCTCTATCAGCCTTCTCAGGAGATCCAGCCGAGTTCCTGATGGCTACTCAAAACGGTGTAAATTAGAGATACCAATCTGACATTTTGACTTAACGTGTTCAGACGTGAAAGTAATTTTAAAATACTTTCATTGTGATGTGATTGTAAACCATAGGATAGATAGATTTACCTATGTAAAAGATGTAATGAACCGTAAATATACACTGTAGGAGTACGTACATACGTCACACGGACACACATTCGAACACTAAGGTACGGTAAGTTTCATTTTCTTTTACACGCCCGCATAGGAAAATAAGCCAAACGAAAATTGTTCATATGGACGTCATATGCATATAAATATGTGGCCAGGAGGTGTAACCATTCTTAACGTTTATATTGGTTAGGAAGATCATCAGGACGTACGATGATTTAAAAGTAAGCCATCGATATATTCGGTAGTGCTGCGTGCAACACTTGCAGCTTGAAAGTAAATTTTCTCGATATCTGTTGATTGAATACATTTCTGCAAAAGAAAACTAAACTCTATGCCCAGATCGTTGCCTGAAAAAGAGTGGTTACCCTCAACATATTCAATAACCTTTAGATCTATACTCTAATTCAGGGCCTCTCAGGGTGCATGCAGTGTGCACGGTGCAAAAGACGACTTCGCTTGGTTGACCTGAGTGCAGAACCCCACTCCTAGATTTGGAGCAATAGCGCTGTCTCTCTTTTTCCCCACGCCTGTCTCGCTCGCTCCCCCTGTCTACCTCTTCCCCACTTGCTTCGTAGCCCACCAAATCCGAGCCGAGCTGAGCTGAGTTAAGCCGAGCTTAGCCGCGCAGCCCAGATACGAAGCGTTGGTCCAAGCCGAGCCGAGCGGGACCGATGCACTGTGCACAGCAACTCTGCACCTCAATTTGCACGCGTGAGATTTTAGGCGTTTGAGAGGCCCTGCTCTAAATTGTGATTGGATAATTGTTTCTTTGAATTATGCTGTTTTTCTCTATTTTCAGCCCCATATACTGTATTTTTCATATTCTGGTGCAGTTTTGTTCCAAATTTCCCCTCTAATGATTTTTTAACCGTGCGAACAGGTGGGGTTGTGATGTGACATACGTTTCAATTTGACTATAAATAAATGATATTGATAATAACCTAAGAACATTTTTGTGGTTTCGAAGACACCGAGGAGCCGGTACCTTGTCCCGCATGAGTCCTTTAAAGTAACAGCAAATCTATCGATATGAGGCTGACGTATTTGAGCACCTTCAAATATAGCTACCTCTGTAGATCAGTGGCAGACTGTCGGCCTCCACATCCCAAGATAGCGGGTTCAAACCCGGCAGAGGTAGTCGGATTTTTTGAAGGGCGGTCGAAAGTCCATTCGACACTCCATGTCGTACGATGTCGGCATGTAAAAGTTCTCTGGGGACACATTTGGTGTTTACCCGACAAAATTAATTAAATTTCAGCCAAAGACGCCCAAGAGAGATTCAGTTTACTCTGTCTGCCATCTAGTGGGCCAAGAGTGAAACGGAACGTCGAAATTGACGAGCAGATAGCCAGATGGCGTCAAATTGAAATGTCTGCACACTGCAGCTGAGGCCATACGATTATTATTATTATTATTATTATTATTATTATTATTATTATTATTATTATTATTATCTTCAAATATCATCGGATTAAGCCGGAATCGAACTTTCCAAGACAGACCTAGGCCAGCGCTCTACAACCTGAGCTACTCAGCCCGGTGAATATGAATATCTTGTTACAGTTTGGGTGTTAAAAATTCATACCGTCATCGCATTTTAAGTTTCCTAGCCATTAGAAATGTATGAACAGATCAAGAAAGGAACAGTAAGCTTGTAGTTTTACATGACAATTGGTATTGTGATCAAAACCACGGAACCTTAAGTTTTACGAGGAATCCATACCACAGGGACGTGGCCTTTAATTTCAAAACTGTCACATTAAAAACAAGTTTTCACAATTTTGCCCTTTTTCCTGAAAATATAATCTGACGGTAGGAAGAGAATACGTCGATATTCCTTTACCCTGTTTCCTTCGAAGACATAATGTTTAATTAACGAGTGTTTCTGTGCAATTTAACCCTATCTTTGATCATATTATGAAACTCATTATACTATTAACAGTCACGATAACCCATTCATTTTCTACCCAACTCTGCCGGAGATTCGTATATATACTATCACTTTGACCAAATCGGCAGTAGTTGTAATTAGGCACAAAAAGCATAGTTACACGTAATTTCAGGCTTAACTGAAACTGTTGACTTCACACAAAAAGTCATAGGTGTGAGCGCAACAAACAGAGCGTTATCGGGTCCACAGCAGAAAGGGGCTGCATGCCGGAAATGGTCTTCCTATGGTTATAAATTAAGGAAGCTCGCTGACACTGCGAACCACTCAAAGTAAACAGAAATGTAATTTTCGCTTTACACAAAGAGTAATTATGTTATTACTCAGTAATGGCCGTAATTACCTGTCCCCTCTAACAGTACTAGGACACGCAAGTCATTTCGATTTACATCCGAGATAAGGATGACAGTTTGTGTTATTTAGTTAATATGACGAGCATTATTGAAAAGATGTATTATTTCAGGTAGGTTATTTTCTTGCAGCATCGTAAATTCTACTGCCGACTTCTGTTTCTCTATCCCGGATCATATCGTCCTTTACGAAACAATACCGCGCATCTGACAAAGCTTTTCCTATCCATTATTTTGCTTAAGGCTGGTCACGCCTCCCAGCCACACATGGATATGCAGTCCATCAGAGCAATTGTCGTTGTGCTCATTTACCTACAGGCCTGCCGAAGTATAGAGCACTGTCGGAGTGCGCAAATACGTCATGCAAACATACAGTACGGCCAGGCTCATTTTCATTTACACGATGGTATAGGAACAAGAACATAACGAAAATTGATCTGATGGATTTCATATGCATATGTGACTAGGAGGCGTGAAGTGGAGGAAGTGAGGAAGAGGAAGCAGTTTTACTTCAGAAGGTAGAAGATTCCAGAGACTAGCAGACCGTTCTTAAAATCCATTTAAACATGAGGTTGTTCTGGAGAGGGGTGGAAGATGAGTAACTATCTATGGCGTACATGCTAAGTCACACAATACCGGAGACTTTGGATCTCAGAGTTATGTTGTTCAGAATCAGGGCAGCGCGGAAAACACATAAGTGTTTATATTTTTTCCAGTTTAGATACATGCAATCAAGCATACAGTATTGTCGTTGCCGGGACAAACCTCCCATATCGTCGCTGGAACGGTAAAAGGTTGTATTCCACAAAGCTCTTCCTATCAATTATTCTCCTTAAGACTGGCCACGCCTCCCAGCCACGTATGGATATGCAGTCCATCAGAACAAATTTTGTTGTGTTCATGTTCCTATGCCCATGTGTAAAGGAAAATGAACCTTACAGTACCGTACTGTAGGATTGCACGTTTGTATTGCGTATTTACGCACTCCTAGTGTACAATGCATGTAAGGTTCATTTTCGTTTAATAATCGACGTAGGAAAACGAACACAACGGACATTGTTCTGATGGACATGTGTGGCTGGGAGGCGTGACCAGTCTTAAGGAGAATAATGGATTGGAAGTGTATTGTGGAATACAACCTTTTACCGTTCCAGCGACGATATGATAATATTTTGGAGGTATACTGACCCGCAGCACATACATTATGAAGAGTGAGAATGCCTTGACAATACTCACACAATATTGCACTTTGTATGACAGAATCTTACCGGCCAAAGTTCTAAGCTAAAATATTTCACATAGGAGGTTTTGTCCCGGCAGCAACGATTATGTTGTGGCAAAATTACGAATATTAGAATTCTATTCCTATCCATTGTTTCCCTTAAGACTGGTCACGCCTCCCAACCACATATTAATACGTAGTCTATCAGATCAATTTTGGTTGAGGTCATTTTCATTTGCCGAAGTGTAAAGGAGAGTGAGCCTTTTTTTTTGTTTACTTTATAAAATGCTATTTGTTCGGGGCGTCGATCCATGTGGATCTTTTACCCCTAAAGTGAGCCTGAAGTACGTTATACTGTAGGAGTGCGTAAATTAGTCATGCAAACATGAGTGCTGTACGGTAAGGTTCCTTTTCCTTTGCACGTAAGCATAGCAACATTATCACAACCAATATTGTTCTGATGGACTAAGTATCAATATGCAGCTGGGAGGCGTGACAAGTCTTAAGGAAAATAATGGATAGGAAGAGCATTGGTAGATATGACCTTTTGCCCGAACAGCGACGATATTAATCCACTCCTAGGGTACCGTATGATGTATTTAAGGTTCATCTTCCTTTACACGTGCGAATAGGAATATGAACTCATCGACAGTTGTTCTGATGGACTGCATTCCAATCTGTGGCTGGGAGGCGTGACCAGTCTTAGGGAAAAAATGGACAGGAAGAGCATTGTCACATTAGCAGTTTTGGCATAGCAGCGACGACATGTACTCTTTCAGAAATGGCTGATATTTTCATGGCTTAGGTAGTAAAATCAATGCCTTGCCTCGGGGATCCTTCAAATAAAGTTAACCATATTTTAATGTTGTACGTACTAAGTGTGACGCCTTCATGTACCCCTGGTTCAATAATACATTTCTACGGAACCAAATCTCACTCGCTAATTTCACTACAGGTGGAGTAGATGGATGCAAGGGTAGAATGTAGTGCGCTACGACACTGTGCTACTTATTGTGGTGCTTTGGTAGTGACGTTAAATATTCTTAACATTGTTATTCACTGTAGCATTACCTTCTAACAGTGAATTAATTATGACACTTATGGTCGTTCTAAATAAATCACAATTAATCACATTTTATGACACAATTTCGATTAGCATACTTCTTGAAGCAATAAATTATTCTCTCTTTTCAGATGGCATGCTAGTCTTCTTTCTTGTTAAAGTAATTCACTGCTGAATATGTGGTCCCAGATTACATTTCCAGAACTGTCTGAAATTTTATCATTTATGAGAAGTAAAGTAAAATGTGTTTAAGCAACAAGCTCATTTAATGGACAATGTGTAACAACCAACGTAAGCTACAGAAATGAGAGAAAATTCATATCGAATGTAATAATTTTCGTACCCATTGAGTACGTAAGGATGCTCCTCTGAGACGGTGTGATAGATATATCGACGGTCTGGTCACACTATGAAAATGATGCTAATTTCATTTAAATAATTAATACCTTGTACAAAATGTGTTAAATATATTATATTGAAATACCACGTATCTGACAATGCTGTTCCTGTCCATTATTTCCCTCAAGACTGGTCACACCTCTCAACCACATGGATAAGCAATCCATCAAAACAGTTTTCGCTTTGTTCATTTTCCTATGCTGGAGTGTAAAGGAAAATGAAAATTAAATACGTTATTCTGTAGGAGTGCGTAAATACGTTATGCAAACATACATTTCTACAGTGCGGTAGGTAATGTTCATTTCCATCTACCTAGTAATCAGCCTGGAATCTGCAATGAGTTCACCTGGTTTGCCCTAACCACTGTTATTTGCCTTTTCCCTCCCTCTCTAGGATTCTTCATTACAATCAAGAAATATTTCCCTGCCGATTGGCCAAGCCTTTCCAAGATGTTACCGAAATCTACCCACGATTTCTAATTAGACGCGCAGTTTCGCTTCGTTTCTTTCATTTACGTACAATTCCCCATGTGAATCAATTCTTGTATGGAGATATTTTTGAATGCCTTTTCGTAAACTTTACAAATGCCGTGATTTGATCCTTCCACTATGATATTCGCTTTTCCCCATCTTTATACACAGTTGTTCTTAAACATTCTCCAGCCAGTTTCCACCACAGCGTACCTGTATGCCATCCCTTCTTTCTATATCTTGAACCTACGGACCGGTTGTTCTTTGGATCTTTTCGGTAACCATATCCATGTGAGATGAATCTTCGTGGCTGGCTTTTACTACCGGATGCACTTGCTGACGTCAACCTCATCTAGTGCATTAATGAGGTGATATATGATTGTAGAAGGTAGAGGGCGAAATCGGGTGCCGGCACATCGAACTGGTTAACCATGGTCTCAGACCATATGGACTTCACTCCTTAACGATCGTGGCCAACAGGCGTGCCAATTATTATTATTATTATTATTATTATTATTATTATTATTATTATTATTATTATTATTATTATTATTACTGGCTTATGTACCCGTGCTTTGCTACGGAATTCTGCATCGTATAGAGAATTCCTGATAAAGTAGTTTACATGTTATACGTATGACTTTACTAAATTGCATGGATGTTAGCATTACTCGAGAAACACGTCCTTTTTCATGTGGGAAGTTTGTCTGCAGCCAGTCAAAGTCGAGCTGGGCAGTTTTCATTATAATGGCAGACGTTCACTCTCCACCTGCCTTTCATTTCTCGGGAGTACTGTATATAACTTGGAGAATATTAAGAATCAAGAAGGCTGTGACTGAGCGAGACAAACAACGCACTCTGTTGTTTTATATTAGTGCACTGTCTTGCAGTGAACCTCTACGCCATAACAGCTGACCAACTGTGTTTCTGTTTTGACTTTTGTATTCAAATTCTTTGCCAATCAGAGGTATTCACAATATGATACACTCGCACGCGGCGCTTGTGTACAGTCCTCAAATTGAAGCGGAGTCAGGTGTACATGGTTTGTACTTTGTTAATACGGAATGAAAAAAAAACAAAAAACAACGGCGAGGTGAGCCGAGGAGGGCGTGAGTGGGCGCCATGATCACACACGAATGTGTATAACTGTTCTCGAATTAAATGATGCTGCTTCCATCGTTCCGTGCCTTATTTTATTCGTTCTAAGTGAGGAAATCGAACTCCAAGCCTCAAAAACATACACTAAATCACAAAAAAAAAAAACATTCGTTTCTCTACAACTATTACAGTTACGAATATAAGTAATTTTATTTATTTTTATATCTCATCTCGTTCCCGAGGAGTGGAGTAGGTGTTTTTACCCCAATGGTATTTTTTTCGGATAGTAAGTCATATGTGTACCAATTTTGTATGTTGGCTATGCTGGTTGAAACACACATACATTCGTAATTTCCGTCATTTTGGACGTTTCCCTTCTCATCCAACCCCAACCTCATGTAGATGGAAGCTAAACATGGACTTTATAGACACCCGGAGTGTCATTATTCACCTCAGCGACCCCGAAAATTATACTTTACATTAATATTTGTCCTTGTACATAATTTTTATATTTCACCCCTCTTTGTGTAGGCTACTTTTTATAACTCACCTGCTCCTTTAGGGGTGATAGGGTTATCTTAACACCATAGTCATTTCTTCCGGATAGTATGTCATAAGTGTACCTAGTTCGGTTGAAATCATTCCAGTAGTCCTGAAAATTATGGATTCAACACCAATATCGGTCGTTTTTTAGTTATAATTAAATTTCACCCCCTTCCCTAAGGGTTCTAGAGGTGCCTCGCAACCACAGTACTTTTCCAGATAGTAGGTAATATTTGTACCAAATTTAGTTGACAGCTATGCTGGAAAATACACACATCCATCATTTTGGTCATTTTGGTTAGGTTTTATTTTTTCACCCTTTCTCACCCCTATGTAAAGGGAGCTGAACTTGGACCTTAAAAAATCTGGGGTGTCATTATTCATCTCAGTGACCAGGAAACCTTTGGATCCGACATTATTTTGGATTATTTGTATATCTCATTCCCCCTCGCACTCACCACAAATGGGGATGATCTTGTACTTATAAAAATCCGCAGTGTCACTATTCATCTCAGCTACCCCACCCACCCCTAAGGGATTGGTGTTGGACACTATATTCTCCTCGCCACCCCCGTTCCAAGCCATGAAGTCTGAACATGAACTTTATATAAAAACATCCGGAGTGTCACTATTCATATCAGTGACCCCGAAAACTATGCATTCAACACCATTTTCGATTATTTTTGTATCTCACTCCTCCCTCGCGGCCAAACCAAAGGGGGCTGAATTTGGACTTTACATAAAAAATCCGGAATGCCACTATTCATCTCAATGACCGCAAAAACTATGGATTTGACACTATATTCGATTATTTTTATATCTCAACCCCTTTGGCCCCCTGACGATATGAAAAGAAATGATAATAAGCATAATAATAATGATAGTAATGATAGTAAGTATGCAACCCTGTATAAAAATTTAAAAGCAGTCGGTGAAGAACTTTCGGAAATTTTAGACTTTGAACAAACGAACATTTCGACGGTTTTCTTTTAAAACCTCGTATGTCCCAATGCTCTTCCTACCCATTATATTTCTCAAGACTGGTCACGCCTGCCAGGCACATATTTATATGCAGTCCACCAGAATAATTTCGTTATGTTCATTTTCCTCTGCTATTTTGTAAAGGAAAACGAACCTTAAATACATTATACTGTAGGAGTGCATAAATTCGCCATGAAAACACCATCCCTTCAATACGGTATGATAAGGTTCATTTTCCTTCACAGTCCAGCATAAGAAAATGAACACAACGAAAATTATTCTTATGGACAGCATATCAGTATGTGGCTGAGAGGCGTGACCAGCCTAAAGGAATATAATGGGCACGACGAGCATTGAGACATACGAGGTTTTAAAAGAAAGCCAACAATTTACACTTTTATTTATATAGATTACTAGCTGTAGTACCCGGCGTTGCCCGGATAGTTTCTGAATGTTTAACTTTAAGATTTGCGTTACCAGTTAGTTATGTATGAAGTGTTTTTTTATCGAATTCCTTTTTGACTTGCAGATTGATATGTTACGATATATTATGTAGTTTTATAATTATTTAGATGTGTTTGAATTCAAATTTTGTTTGTTTAATCTTCGTTTGTTAAAAATGAAGCCATGTTTTCCAGTGTTGACTTAGTTAAATGTAACGAAGGCTTTTCAGTCTGTCAAACACATAGCAAATACAATGTAAATTAAAACACTATAAACATATCTGTAAAACACACACTAACATACAAAGAATGACATGTTTCGTTCTACAAGAACATCCTCAGATTCTATCAAATCACTTAAAAATAAGCTTATATATGTACAGTATTGTTTACGTAGCGTAAACTTGTCAATGATAGAGAGGTAAGTGATAACATGAAACAGTAATGACAAAAAATAAAATATATACAATTATAATATAATGAAAAACTTACGTATTTATTTAGACTGCCGATGTTAAGTCTGTTGTCACCAAACACTATTGAAGTGTTTAAATGTAACAAAGGCTTTTCAGTCTGTCAAACACATAGCAAATACAATGTAAATTAAAACACTATAAACATATCTGTAAAACACACACTAACATACAAAGAATGACATGTTTCGTTCTACAAGAACATCCTCAGATTCTATCAAATTACTTAAAAATAAGCTTATATATGTACAGTATTGTTTACGTAGCGTAAACACTATTGAAGTGTTTGGTGACACATTGTATTTGCTATGTGTTTGACAGACTGAAAAGCCTTTACTACGTTTAATCTTCGAGTAAAACTTTCTCCATATGAAAGCAAGCTCGAATAGACTGGGAAGTATTTGATCCTGTCAAAAATGAATAAGTGATAACTATATGTATTAGCCGTCGCACTATAGATACGATGTACAGGATTTCAACTGTCAATGAGACTATCCCCCTCTCGCCCCAACCCCAAAGAGATAAAAAGTCTGGATTGTCACCATTCATATCAGTGACCCCGAAAACTGTAGATTCGACACTATTTTCGATTACTTTTATAACTCACTTCCCCCTCACCCCCACCCGAAAGGGAGCTGAACTTGAACTTTAAAAAATTCGGAGTGTCACTATTAATTTCAGCGACCACGAAAACTATGGATTCGATATTATTCTAGATTATTTTTATATTTTACCCCCTTGCCCCCTGCCTATAAGGGTGCTAGGGGTGTCCTACCCCTCGCGGTTTGTCTCCTGATTCTAAGTCATAAGTGTACCAAATTTGGTTGAAATCGCTCCTGTAGTTTAGGAGGAGACGTATTACATACACACATGCAAACAAACAATGACATATATATATATATATATATATATAATTTTTATACTTCACCCCATTTCCATCGCCGCCCAAAGGAGTCCTGTCAGTGTCTTACACAAAAGTATATTGTTTCCAGATAGTAAGTCATATGTGTACCAATTTTGGTTGGCAGCTATGCCCAATCGTACATGCATAATCTCGCTGCTCTAGAATCCTGGAGCTGACGTTGCCATGGTTACGACAGTTCATTTCTTTTATCCGATTTGTAGAGCAGGGTAGTGTGATGCCAATATCTCAATAACGGTCGGTTTTAGGGCCTTAAAACATGGTTTTCGGGCCCGTAGGGCTTACCGAGTTTTGTTCTTTGCATCAAGGGGCTTAAAATGAGCTTTGTCTCGTCTTTGTACGACAAATTCGATATTTCGCCTATATTAGCCTGTTATTTTTATAACCTCCCCCCGTCGCCCCCACCCCCCTCGAATTGTTTTGGAAATAAAATACAGCCCATGTTACTCGCTGGCAATGCAGTTTTCTGTAGATTAAGTAATTTTAAAATCGGTTCAGTGGTTTTTGAGTCTACCCGTTACAAACAAAAATACAATTTTTTTCTTTTTATAATATTATTAGTATATATTATTATTATTATTATTATTATTATTATTATTATTATTATTATTATTATTATTATTATTATTATTATTATTACTATTATTATTCTGAGTCCTATCCAATACAACACTCACTTGATTCGTTTCTCTACGGGATCAGATATGAAGTGAGAGGAATATTCATGGTGCGTTTATATGACCGGATGTCCTTCCTGACGTCATCCTCATCTGAGAAGTAAATGAGGTGGGACGAGTGACGCGTCTTAACCTACTGCCAGTCGATCATATTTATTTATTTATTTATTTATTTATTTATTTATTTATTTATTTATTTATTTATTTATTTATTTATTTATTTTGCCATTGGTATAACGTCGCACTATTGTACATAGGATTTTGGCGATGCTAGGATGGGATAGAATTAGGAATGTGAGAGAAGCAGTCGTAGCCTTAATTCAGGGAGCTTACTGGCATAATTTGCATGGATCTTTTTTGAAAGGTATAAAATGACAGGAACGATTCAGTTAGGTAGAAATTTAGTACATAGGTTGGCCTATGCCATCTACTTACTGTAGGTCTAATGTTAATGCCCGGCTGGGTTCAAATGTTTTGGAACACGTGCGTTAGTACCTTAAATCCCAATTTCCTGGAGAACCATTTGAGTTACAAATAAATTGCGTATGTCCTATTCTGCAAACGGGTGTGAAGACGGGTATCCATGGAAAACCACCTTCAGACGTGAATTGTGACCGAGACTCTTTCCATTCCGATACTTCCTAAAACGTAAAAATTCTCTACAGTTTGCCTCATTACAATTGAGGTGAGATGGCGGCCCCGGTCTAGAAAGCCAAGTGACCACACGACACCTCGTAATCTGCAGGTCTTCGGGCTGACCAGCTGTCGCTTAGTACAGTAGGCCATGGCCCTTCGGGGCTGTTGCGCCATGGTGTCTGATTTGTTTTAGTGGCAACAAGCAAACTTCCTGGCAGTAATTAAGTCTAAAATCACCAACGGTTTTCTAACCCTGGACAGAAACACTATTTAATTAGCGTACCTAGGATGCTCACAAGCACACGAGTGAGATCCTTACGTTGAGATCAAAACCAGAATCTGGATCTGCAAGAGGTGTGATTCTAAAATTAAAACGTCTTATGTGTAACCGCCAACGGCAGTAGTGTTGAAACACCGGATCCCGGGAGATCTCCGAAGTTAAGCAACATTGGACGTGGTCAAGATTTGGATGGGTTGCCACGCGCTGTTGACCGTGGGTAAGGGAATGGAGGAGCGGAAAGGAACTGGCCACTCTACCGTACGTAAACTCCGGCTAAGGCACACCTCTGCGGAGGTTCGGACATGCCTTACCTTACATTATGTGTAACCGTCACCTACGATTTGAATCTCTTTCGCGTGTCGTGAAGTGTTGTGCGTTACGGTGTCTACTAGTGCAGCTATACGGTCTGAAAGTTTTCGTTAATGAACCGACTGCATGACTTTAAATGTGGATGTGGCGCAGAATGTTGAAGATCGCCCTGGGTAGATCACGTCGCCACCGAGGAGGTAGGGTATTCGTCTTAACCTCCGCAAAACGCATGAGAGCTGGTTATCGTCGTTGCGCCTAGAAAAACCGCCATGTGATAATATTTCAACTTAGAACTCTGACAAAAATATTCTGTCATCTAAGGTTCAGTTTTACATGAACTATATCAAAGAATTGTCCTCCTCCGTAGTGCAACGATTTGCGCTATTAGCCGCGGTCCTCGGTTCGATTCCCAGTACAGCCTGAAATTTGAGAATGGCAGGAGGGCTGGTATGTGGTTTAAATGGTACATGCAGCTCATCTCCATTGGGAGAGTGCCTGTAGAGAGCTGAACCACCTACTGTAAGGTCTAGAACACGAGTTTACTTTGTATCAACGAATTTCCGTTCTAAAGTGATACATGTGCTGCGGGTCGGTACCTTCCCCTGAACATTGTCACATACCGCTATTTTGAGGCGCAGCGACTTTGTTTAAGTTGCATCCTCAGTAATGACAAGTAGGGCCTTATACCACTGATCGCAGTGGCACGATAAAAGAGAAAAGTGGATGTGGGTGGAGAAAATTGCCCTGGACCGGAACCTCCAACAGTGGTTCAAAATTCAGAAAAATAATATTTTGCTTTACATCCCACTAACTACCTTTCTACGGTTTTCGGAGACGCTGAGGTGCCGGAATTTAGTCATGCAGGAGTTCTTTTACGTGCCAATAAATCTACCCATACGAGGCTTACGTATTTCAGTACCTTCAAATACCATCGGACTGAGCCAGGAAAGAACCTGCCAAGGTGCAGTTACAAGACCAGCGCCTCAACCGTCTGAGCTACTCAGCCCGGCTCAAAATTCAGGATACAATAACTCTGATGCGAGAAAGAAACAAAAAGTTAATCCTTGATGGCCACCAATCTTCTCTGAGAACACACCCACAGAAAAAAAAGAAGAAGAAGTCTTTCGATTTCCTTTCGTCGTGAGTGGTCACATTTCTCTGCTGAGGACGTGGAGAAATGTCTGCGAAAAACGTAATGATTCTTCGAAATTTTCCACTTACAGAGCGTAAAAACCTAAAATATATGATGCCCATTATTCCAAGCTGTGAATACATCAAAGTAAAAATATATTACTCTTGGTCTTGGAAAACAATCCCATCACCATCACTTCCGCATGCCCTTCAGACCAATGGGACAGGTACTCTTAGTTCTCCTCCCATGTCGTCAGTTACGTCAACTAATAAACACCTCGGAGGGTACGTCATTGCTGAACAGGTGGACTTTAGACTTGCTGTCTATAAATTACCTTCCTAAGGCGTAACGTTTCACACACATACACGCGCGCGCGCTAGCACGTTTAACGGCGATGTGATGTACACACAGTCACTCATCTTCCCATTCACCCCATTTTCACGTACAAAAGCTCTCCTTTAGGGTGCACATAAATCTCTTCTCACGGGCTACTACTGCCCCTCCCCGCTTTGCTCCTCCTTTCAGCGCAGCTCAGAGAGAGAGAGCAGTCAAATAAATGGCTGCCCAGTCATAACCATAAATTACAGCCAGCCAGACCACGTGTTGCTTGTAAACAAACCACGTGCTAGCCTCAACGCAGCTTGGTGTCTCTATTTTACCCATAGAGTTATGAACTAACGATACCGGAACGATAACGCCTGTTTTGGTGTGAATTATTATTCCAATCTATACTAATAATATTATGAACAGGATAAATGGGCGTATTTGTTTGTAACGGATAGACTCTAAAACTACTGAACCGATTTTAAAAATTACTTCACCTATAGAAAGCCAGTGAGTAATATGGACTGTATTTTATTTTCAAAACAATTCGAGATTGGGGCACGGGTGGGGGGTGATATAACATTAATAGGCTAATGTAGGCAAAATATCAAATTTGTCGTACAAGGACAAGACAAGTCTCAATTTAATCCCCTTGACGCAAAGAACAAAACTCGGTAAGGCCTACGGGCCTAAAAACCATGTTTTAAGGCCTTAAAACCAACCGTTACGAAGATATTGGCACCACACTACCCCTGATCTAGGAGTCGGATAAAGTAATGAACTGCCGTAATCATGGCAACGTCAGCTCCAAGGTTCTACAACAGCGAAATTATCTACAATATAACAAGAACCTAACATGTTACAGACATGGAAATTGGAATTTAAAATCCCCTTTAAAAATAAAAGAACACAAATGTTCGTTTTCAGAAATTCCACTTGAGGGCTGGGAGGGGTGAAAAGAAGTGAGGAAGGAGTTGAATTATTTATATGAGGATACATATATCTTAGAAAATGAAGATGTTGCAGACGTTAAAATTGGTACTTAGAATCTCCTTTAAGGATGAACACACACTTTTTTTGGAAAATCCATTTAAGGAGGTAAAAGGAATAAAAAGCGTGTGAATTCTTAAAATGAGTACCTTCTTGTCCTACCACTTTACCCACACCTGCGGGATTGAGGGTGTGAACTGTGTCGCACATATGGATTTGGCCCTGTTTTACGGCTGGATGCCCTTCCTGGTGGCAACCGTATGTATAGGGATGTAATTACTATTCCGTGTTCCTGTTGGGGTTGTTAATGTGGTGTGTTGAGAGAATATGAAGAAGAGAATGCTGGGACGAACACAAACAACCTGTTCCGGAGACAGAAGAATTAATCACACGCGATTAAAAACCCCGACTTTGCCCGTAATCGAATCCGGAACCCTGTGAACCGAAGAGCTCAACGCTGACCACTCAGACAAGGAGTGGGGCAGTTCTTATAAGAGTATATCTACATTATATCTTATAAACGTACCATGTTACAGGCGTGAAAACAGGTATTTGTAGTCTCCTTTAAAAATAAACACGTACTTTATGTTTTCGGAAAATGAACTTAAGCTTGAGATCGAAAATACGTGAAGAAGGAGTTGAATTCTCTTTATGGGGATACTTATATCTCAAAAACTGAAATGTTATAGACGTGAAATTTGGTACTTAGGATCTCCTTTAGAAGTAAAGAAAACGTTTTTTTCCGACATAAAATAGGACTGTTTCTCACACATAGAGTTCCATGTCCCGTGTTCCAGATTTAGCTCTGCCAGTAGCCTGGTCATCTTAGCCCCAAAAGGCAATGCCACAAATGTGGTTTGTAAACGTGGGGTAAATGAAATGCAATTTTTCGGCGAGTTTTTATACTTGAGGGATTTACAGATAATGTCTTAGTGCAGTACCGAGGAACAATTAATTTTTATCAAATCAGGAAATCCTCGCGAGCGAAGCCATGGGTAACAGCTAGTAGCAAATATAACGAGATAGTCATCCCTTCTTAGAGTCCTAAGTTTGATTTCTGGCCTGGACAGAGTCTTGTGCCACATCTAGTTAATACTTTCGGATCGCGGACTAGGTGCTTGTGTTTGTCTTGTACAAATCTCGACATTTATACCCAACATACTCACTGTCAAACATCACGGAAACATGCAATATATAATACATCCTTCCATACTGAGCCGGCGCAGGGAAGGACATATAGTCGTAGAACTGGCGGACATGTACATTTCGTAACGAATCCAAGTAATCAAGAATTTCTAAGTTAAAGGTACATTTACATCTCTAATAATTGGGTAACTTAACTGCACGTTATGATACATGTACTTTTAAGCTATTATTTGGGAGAAGATTGGTTCTAACCCAACCATCAACAACCTTGAAGATAGTTTTCCATGTTTACACCAGGAAAATACCAGGACTGCACTTTAATTAAGGCTATGATCACCCAATCCTAAACCTTTCTCATAGTAGGTTACCCGTAAACCTGTAGTCTACATGTTAAAGCGCTAACCCGATTGAGCTGATTGCGCGCTATAGATCGTGAAGATCTTCGAAGGATGAAGATGCTAGAAAGAGAAAATAAAGGGCCATGAATGGCATGAAAATTGAAGAATAACAACGCAGGAGTCGAAGAGAACAAGAGTTCACCTAAGGGGTGCCAGATAGAAAGAAAAAAAAAAAGAAAATGATGAACCTGACCCAAGTTAGTGAAAGGAATGTCACCTCTGCTAGAGACCCAATGGTCACCACTAAACTATCCTAAGTGAAGTAACCCTGTGGGCGACGCTTCTGCCTACATGAAGGAACATTTTGTAGATAAGACACAATAAATTTTCAAGTGTTCATCAGGTAGCTTTCCCCGTTACTTAGGCCTAAATCTGGCACCTCAATAATGAACTTCGTATTCCTCATTGGAGTGGATTTCTCAAAATTAATTTTTTCAGGACCATAATCCAACAGCTTTTGTTATATTGTATTTCATATTGTTGCAACTACGCACCAGATACACATATATCCTGGTCATGGAATCCTGGACCTTCGAAGACGGCAGCTAATAGTGCTAATTCTTACGTTACCGAGGTGGACAGAATTGTCATTACGTGCTCCTGCAATACAATTTCATTGCACAGATCGGTATAGTTTGTTAATCTGAAGAACGGTGGCCATGATGAAAGGCTTTCCAGTCTCTCGGGACGTGTGGATTCAAACTCCGACTGCAGGTGAAATTCAGGATGATTTCCTTAAAAAAAACATGGTTCCAATTATTTACCTGTGTGTGCGTTCAGTCTTCAGCCCTATGGCTATCGGTCAGGTAAGGTGAACTGGGTCTTTATGTGGGTTAGGTCTTTGCTGGCAGGACCTAGTGTTTACAGTGCGCTATGTCTTCTGGTATGGGCTAGAGCAATTTTGTTACTTTCATTGATCTGTCTCTGTCTTATCCTTGGCTTTGACAATATGAAAGTGACTGAGGTATGAGCGATGCTAGTAATGCCAATCCTTCTGCAGCCAGTCCCTGCTATGAATGGTGTGAAAATGTTGCTCATAGGGTTGGTTGGTGCATGCATTTCAGTGGGATTGGCAGACTGATATGTAGAGCCTAATAGCAACTTCTGGCTCAGTGAGGAAAGCAACGGGAAACTACCCCACTCCTCATTTCCCTAGTACGGCTCTTCAGCGATGCCTAGGCCATCTACGACAGGTGATGGCAGAGCTGTTGAGCTTGGTGCCAGACCATTCTCGCTGCTGTCAATCTGGCTGAAGGGGAACGACGCAGATATGAAGAGGACAGAAGACAAGCACGAAAACTCCATACAGCACAATCACGTCCTCCTCCAACACTGTTGTGCATGCTAGGATTTGTCTGTTCAGTCATCGACAGTACATCCACACACAGAAGTGAATTTATTAGATAGAAGAAGAAAACGAGGTAAGCCGACGAGGACGATTCGTAAATTATACACCACGTGAGTCAAAGTTTACAATCCTCGCATATAACCATTCACGTGTCACACACGTAGAGTTGGTCCTTGCCCTTCCTAACGCCAATCCTAAACGGAAGTATGTACTGTATTCTCTATAACGTGTTGGTATACAGTATAACCACTTGTTGTACACAGAGTATACATGATGATGACGATGATGATGATTATGATGCTGCTGCTGCTGATGATGATGATGGTGATGAAGATCAGTAATGGATAGTCTCTGCACGGTTCGAAAGTCTAGACATCATCTTTCCGAGTTTACTTTATATGCCTATACGCTAACTGCAGGTGAATGATGTGCTGGACAAAAAGGAGACGTACCAATATTTCCCATTTCCCATGTTAATACCACCTAAATTATGCGTTTGTCAATACTCCAGAGATGCATGATTAACCTTACTAGAAACACTCTGAGTTGGTTAGGAAACTATCTCCTCCACTTGGCTCATAATAAATAATAATATTATTTCGTGTGGCTATTTCTAGCCGGGAGCAGCCCTTGTAAGGCAGACGCTCCGATGAGGGTGGGCGGCATCTGCCATGTGTAGGTAACTGCGTGTTATTGTGGTGGAGGATAGTGTTATGTGTGGTGTGTTAGTTGCAGGGATGTTGGGGACAACACAAATACCCAGCCCCCGAGCTACTGGAATTAACTAATGAAGGTTAAAATTCCCTAACCAGCCGGGAATCGAACCCGGGACCCTCTGCACCGAAGGCCAGTTCGCTGACCATTCAGCCAACGTGTCGGACACTGGGCTCATGATTGGCGTTGTGTTAAACACACGATTATTAGTAAAATGCATTCCTTTACAGCACTATGAATATAAGCTTGTGGCGCGCCCTAACTTTCAAGACCGGGCGAGTTGGCCGTGCGCGTAGAGGCGCGCGGCTGTGAGCTTGCATCCGGGAGATAGTAGGTTCGAATCCCACTATCGGCAGCCCTGAAAGTGGTTTTCCGTGGTTTCCCATTTTCACACCAGGCAAATGCTGGGGCTGTACCTTAATTAAGGCCACGGCCGCTTCCTTCCAACTCCTAGGCCTTTCCTATCCCATCGTCGCCATAAGACCTATCTGTGTCGGTGCGACGTAAAGCCCCTAGCAAAAAAAAAAAAAAAAAATAACTAACTTTCAAGACCTAATAGAGTTGCTCTGTGTATTCTAGGCTGCTACTCGATTGTATTGCAAAATATCTTCTGAAGTAATACGCCATTTATCATCTGAACAGTTGTAGATCAGTGCAAGGCAAGTGGCATTCCATCAAGTGTTGACATCAGCAAGCCAAATTCACAAAGAACTCAAGGGATTCTACATTTCAGAGTAACGTATTCTGCTCACAATTGACACCCTGCATTCCTATATACTGTGACTTATACGTGTTCTGAACAGTATGTCTTCCCTGCTGTAAGAAAACCGCGAATGTGACAATGCTCTTCCTGTCCATTATTTCCCTTAGGACCAGTCGCGACACAAGCTACGTATGGATATGCAGTACATCAGAACAATTTTCGTTGAGTTCATTTTCCTATGCGGCCGTGTAAAGGAATAATTAAGTGATTCCATCAATATGATAAGTTCCTTTTATTTTTAGGATTAACTTTAATTACTCTGACGATAATTCAATGATGACGTGATATTACACGAAAAGGGACATATCAAGGCCTCCACACCCTACTTTCCTATGCGGCCGTGTAAAGGAAAATGAACCTTTAATACATCATACTTTAAGACTGGGTAAATATGTCGTGCAAACATACGTTCCTACAGTAGGGTACAGTAAAGTTCATTTTCCTTTACACAACGCGCATAGGAAGATGAACTCAATGTAAATATTTCTGATGAACTTCATATCAGAATGTGGCTGGGAGGCATGACAAGTCTTAAGAGAAATAATGGGTAGGTAGATCATTGTGTCATACGAGATTTTATTTCATCAACTACGATATATTTTCTTCACAATTGAGCATTAAAAGAAAGAATGTGCAGTGCGTTATTTCTGTTGTATTTCTAAGCAGAGCGCATATTTATAGAATGTAATGACAGCTCTTCTGTACGTCAACTGTGAATTTTTGAGTGATTTTTTTTTTTTGCTACGGGCTTTACGTCGCACCGACACAGATAGGTCTTATGGCCACGATGTGATAGGAAACGCCTAGGAGTTGGAAGGAAGCGGCCGTGGCCTTAATTAAGGTACAGCCCAAGCATTTGCCTGGTGTGAAAATGGGAAACCACGGAAAACCATCTTCAAGCTACAGACAGTGGGATTCGAACCCACGATCTCCCGGATGCAAGCTCACAGCCGCACGCCTCTACGCACACGGCCAACTCGCCCGGTGGTGTGAAATGTACGATCCACAAAGATTATCTGGGAATCGCATAAAACCCTTATATTAGTCTCACAGTAATCTTATGGCGTCGATTACTAGGAGGAAAATCTTCGTTCATGTTCAATTGTTTTAACGTTTCGAAGATATTGCAGACTTTCGGCATAACTACGTGACAAGTTGGGCAGGAGTTGGAGTCTTTCACGAACCAACTAAATGTCAATAAAACTTAAATTGTGCAATGATCCTGATTGTTCATGGAGAATATTTCACACATACATTTCCTAAAGTGATCATTGATGTGTATTTTACTCACACATTATTTTGCATGAATGAAGAGTTTTTATTTTCGCTTTACAGCTGTTAACAATACAACCGATATACATGCGTAATTTCTATATTCCCTTATTTAAAATTTACATACATTAACTGACATTCAAATAACATAGTATTCCCAGTAGCCGAAACACCACAACTATATTTTAATCTGCCTTTGATATCATTATCCGTGTTCAGGAATCCTTTAACCTACTCTATGATAAAAGAAAAAAACAAGAATGACGAAGATCACACTGGTGCAGCTATATTGGTAAACAGTCAAATATGCTCGGGCGAGTTGCTTATAGTTCCCCAGAGTTACTTCACTGCAATTGACTATCGATTGAAAGGACAGTCCGCTCAAAAATTATCGCACTGAAAACTCTCAACTTGAACAAAATAAACACATTACTCCAAGCGAGTTGGCCACGAGATTAGAGTCACGTAGCTGCGGGCTGCATTTAGGAGGTGGCGGGGTTGAATTCCACCGTCGGCAGCATTGAAAATGTTTTTCCGTGGTTTCCCATTTTCACACAAAGCAAATTCTGGGGCTATCTATTAATCAAAGCTACGACCACTACCTTCTAGTTCTACCCCTTCCCCATCCTTGCATCGCCAAATATTTCCAATATTTTAATTTGGCGTTAAATCACCAACAGCATAAAATAATAAACACAAATTAATATTGCGTGTCGCTCAAGAATTGTTCTCCACCTACTGCAAAGGTAGGAGATGATACAATTTAAGGAAGGTATAGAATTTCATTGAGATCAGGTTGATGTATATTTTGATTATGCTGCTGCTTGCTTGTTGTTTCAAGGGGCCTAACATCGAAGGTCATCGGCCCAATGTATATTTTACCTAAATCAATAGTAACCCATGGGATATATTCATGTGATAATAATTTTGACTTCATTAAATCTCGACAGAGTTATCCACGGAGGGTTGAGGAAAGGGGCTGACATTTCATTTCTGTTTTCAATTTCGACAGTTACATTGCGATATCACTTTGATTTAGCGTGCCATGCCCATTTCCATATTCGTCACGTAAATCAAGCAAGCTTGTATTGTAGTTTTACCCAGGGTTGCCATACGTCCTGAAAAAGCGGAATTGTCCTGAATTTGAGCATGTTTCCTGACGTCCTGATTGAATTTCTAAAAATCCCTAACTATCCTGGCTTTTAAAAATCAGAGCAAAATATTTTTTAAAAATTCACAAACGTTTTTGAAAGGGAATGGAATTTTTTGGTTTGTCATCTTGAAGCAGAGTCTGAAGTCACTATCTGACGTTGTCATGGAAACAGACTTGACCTACGCGAACACTGTCTACTTCCACCCGGGAGCAGCGCATTGAATAATTATGAAAATGATTTTGTATCCATGTTAGCTGGTAATGAATTGGTTCAGTTTTTAACAGTGATCACTATTCTGAATTGTTTAAATTTGCTCAGTTCTATTTCAGTTTACCTGGCCATAATGCATGTGTAGAAATAATTTTTCTTTAATGAATTCACAATGAACAGATGACAGAAATAGACTGAAAGTAGAATCTGTTGCTGCAATATAATTTTAAGGAAATATCCTGGCAGGAATTTCATGAATACATTTACCAAAATGATGAGTTGCTAAAAAGTATGATTGGTGTCAGCATCAGGGCACTTCTGTGTCATAAATATCTTTAAGCAAAGGTAAATAGATGCTGTTTTTAGTTTTCATTTATTCGTGTTATTGAGAAATGAGTTACATCACGTGAGCTGTCCCATCTGTTACTTAATTTCTTTTTCCAAATAACACTGCATATTATATCATGTTTGAGTGATCTGCAAAGTACATGTTTTACATAAAGTATGATTTCTTATGATTTCTCTATTTAATTTTTAACATTAACATCACATAACAAGTGTGTCTTTTGGTAACGAACGGGACAGTTCATATGTTATTACCCAAATACACTAGTTGGAATCATAGGCGCTGACTTTTGGTCTTGAGCACGGGGGCAAGGATGAAAATATCAAATATTTTTACGGGAGCCAAAACGCAATTGCTCCCGTGGAGTTGGCGCCTATGGTTGGAACTTGTCGATGTTGGTGTCCTGAATTTCATCCTGAAACTTATGGAAACCTTAGTTTTACCTGGCTTTTGCTATCAAGATCATAATCGTGGGGTAGATTCCCCTGATGAGCATAAAGAAATGTATATATTAGAAGTCCAGAACCATTGTACGCAATAAATTGGCTTAGTATTCAATGAATTACTTCTAATGAATACACAGGGTGTGGTTTCCTCTACAAGCAGTCATCCTTGCAACAGACCAACTGGTTGGAGAAGCAACATTCTAAGAGTCCGTTTCATGCTCATTGCACGTTTCCTCAACTTCTTTTTTTCTTGCTATTTGCTTTACGGCGCACCGACACGGATAGATCTTATGGCGACGATTTACCAACTTCTGACCAGTCAGCGGTGTACATAGCACCGAAGGTAGACACGATAGTCTTTGGGGTTTATGCCCTGTAAACGAGGCAACCTAACTGAAAATATTGACGCTTCACTAAGATACTTCGTTTGTCCGCTCAGAATAAATCACCATGTTTTAATTGTGCTGAATTTAAAAACGTTATGCATTTGAAGCAGAGCCATCTTCATTAGTAAATTAGGTAAATTAAATGTGTCAGTAGCGAGCTCAATACACACATCACCAAAGATGCTCTAACATTTTTACAATTTAATAAGAAGAGTATAGTGCCAATATATTAAAATTAGTAAGTTTTAAGATAGGCCTAATTTATTTTTAAGAAGAAGTGTTACGAATCTCTATTATTTTAAGGGGAGCTTATTTATAAATGAAACAATTCACAAGCATCATCAAGATAGTGAAATGTCAGAATAGGTCTACGAGCTGTACACAATGAATGCAAGAAGGAACGAGATAACATTATATTAAGAAATATCCAGAAAAATACATGTTAAATCTACATAAAGGCAAAAGGTCTGATTTGGAAGTCGATTTCATATACTGAAAAAACTCATTTACTTCCAAAATGAACCATTTATCTTTAAGATAATTCGTGGTAGGGACGATAATCAAGTATTCCTCACAGTAAACTTTGAATAATTACCTGTTAATGACGAGGTGGAGTATTAGAAGTATTTATCTCTGAGTGTCACTCTATTAAGATTGCTTCTCTCACTCAACACGCGAAAGTACGATCGAAAAATGCTTTCGAAGTGAAGTAGCAATCTAATTATTTGTTTCCAAATAGGTAAACATTTTCATTTGACTGGAATAGATTCCCTGAACCAATATAAAATTAAGCAGTGAGTATAAAGCTTTAAAATTAACCCCGATTTTTTGAGAATCAAGCGATTGGCTACGCTGTTTGAATAATGTACGAGGGCGAATCCAAAAGCAAGTTACACTTCCAAGTTATACCACTTATGAAACTAGCTACACATAGGCAACATGGCTGTGACAACATACAATGTCAGCTCACTTTTCCACATAGTCCTCTAGAGACTATAAACATTTCTCGGAACACTCAACCAACTTTTCGATTCCGGATGCGTAGAAATCACCTCCAGCGCAATGTAACCACCTGCAGACAGCTGCTTTCACCCCCTCATCGTTTCGGTATCGTCATCCACCGAAATCCTTTATCAGCTTACAAAACACATGATAATCGCATAGCGCTAAGTCTGGACAGTATGGAGGATGTTGCCATACTTCAAACCTGAATTGCTGCAGCAGTTTGGACGTTTGGTGGGCAGTGTGAGGTGTTGCGTTATCGTGCAAAAAATCACACCTCGCTTAGTTTTCCCCGTCGCTTTTTAATTGCCTTACGAAACCGGTTCAACGTTTGACAATATGAAGCCGAGTTGATTGTGGTGCTTTTCGGTATAAATTCCACTGGCACCATACCCTCTATACCAAAGATCACTGTCGCCATTACCTTTCCTGGTGAAGATTTGACCTTGACCTTCTTTCGTGGTGGTGATGAGGTGTGCACCCCTTCTCTCGATGTTCTCTTTGTTTCGGGGGTGAAGCGGTGGACCAGCGTTTCATTCCCTGTGATGATTCGCCCCAGAAACTCGTTGCACTCCACAAAATACCGTTGAAAAAATGACAGTGACGATTGGAAACGTTGTCCCTTGTGAACATCGGTGAGCAGACGTGAACCCATCTTTGACACAGTTTACGAAATCCAAGGTGCTGGTGAACAATGGAGAACACACTGCCGAACGAAATGTTCAGCATGCTGACAATTTCTGGGGTATTATGCGCCGATTCTCTCTAATAATCTCATCCACATGGTAAACATTTGGAATGATACTTGACGTTGAGAACCTGCCTTCGCGATATTCATCCGTGAGATCCGTGCGTCCGACGTCAAATTGATTACACAACTTTACAATATCTCAGCGAAAAATTGCATGCTCACCATATACAGCAGTGATTACACGATGAGTATCCGTGCAATTGAGCCGTTTAGTCCACAGAAATCTGATCGTTGTACGCACCTCCAATTTGAAGTGAATATCCAGTTGACGTGCCATTGAACCTAGCCCGCTCTGCGCACACAACACGCTGGGATACAAGGCGTACTAGTGTAACTTACTTTTTGATTCGCCCTCGTAACTGTCAGCTTGCATTCGGGAGATAGTGGGTTCGCACCCCACTTTTGGCAGCCCTGAAGGTGTTTTTTAATCGTTTCCTTTTTTCAAACCAGGAAAATGCTGGAGGTAGATCTCAGTGAAGGCGATAATGGGATTGGAAAGGGCTATGTCTGGGAAGGAAGCGACTGTAAACAACTTAGGAAGATACTTATCAACGGCTTACTTCTAAAATCTCGTATCTCCCAGTGCTCTCTCTATTCATTATTCCCAGATTGGTCACACCTCCCAACCAATTTAGATATGCAGACCATCAACACAGTTTTCGTTGTGTTTATTTTCCTATGCTCACGTGTAAAGGCAACTGAACCTTAGAGTCATGATACCGTAGGAGTGCGTGAATACGTCTTGCAAACTACACTCCTACAATACGGTATGGTAAGGTCCATTTTCCTTTACACATTCGCATAGGAATATGAACACAAAGGAAATTGTTCTGATGGACTGCAAATCAATATGTGGCTGGGAGGCGCGACCAGCCTTTAGGAATATAATGGGTAGGAAGAGCATCGGTACATACGAGGTTTTAGAAGTTAGCCATCGCTATAAGAAACAAGGTAAACATCGCTTGAATGTACGTATCTTTCACATATTTATTTATTTTGTTATTTATTTATTTAGTGTGTTTGATCCCATGGAGATAATATGAAACCCAGGTGCTGGACTCTTGAGTTGACACCCATGGGTGACCTGCACGTCTATGAGGAAGGCGTTCTACCTCGTATGAAAAGTAATATTGAAGACGACACAAACAACCGGTCCCCGAACCAGAATAAATAACAATTTCTAGTTAGAATCCCCAATTTCGCTGGGATTCGAACCCGGGACTCTGGACCAAAGGCGGCGTACTAACTAATTAGCATATGCTGATGAGTAAAGGAAAGTGAACATTATCGTACAGGAATGTATTATTTGTATGACGTAGGCCTATTTACGCACTCCTACAATATAATTTATTTAAACATTTTCCTTTACACACTGGCATAGTCAAATGAACACAACGAATTTTTTTTGATCCACTGCATATCGTCGCTGTTGGGACAAAATATCCTATATGAAATATTTTAGCTTAGAACTTTAGCCGGTAAGGTTCTGTCGTCTAAGGTACAATATTGTGTGAATATTTTCAAAGCATTCACGCTCTTCATGATGTATGTGTTGCGGGTCAGTATATCTCCAAAAATATTAGCACATAGGAGGTTTTGTCCCGGCAACGAAGATATCGATGTGTGGCTACAGAGGTGTGACAGTTCTTAACGAAAATAATTAATAGGACGATCGTTGTAACATACGAGGTATTGTTTCTTCACCGGCAATTTGGTACCGACGTAAACGTGCTTGTAATCTTTTTACTGTATTTCCATGACATTGTGAAATTGATTCTCCATATCACTTCCGGGCCACTAACGTATCTACCTTCGAGGAATGTTGAAAATTCATTACGGTAGCGTTTTATTTACTATTTTCATTTTCTAGCGCAACGGAGGTCCACAATGCCCCTTGCATATATATTTGTAGTCCTTTGAATAGTGGTTCAGAAAACCCGCACAATTAGCCTAGTCTGTTACTTTTACAGTCTCATATACCATGCGATAATGGGCGCAATTTGGAATATTTTGTTGTCATTAACGCTAATGAAAGTGTATGTATGTGATATACATAAGGTTACATAAGAGAAAGAGCATCACAGCATAACTTACATGGTGCTAAGGAAACGTGATTTACTAGTACCCCTTGAGAATATAATATGATGATAAAAAAACGTTCCGTGACGCAGGATCGAACGGGATAACTTCTTGCAATAGTAACCAAGTTATCCACTCAGCCGTAAGCTATTATTGCTCAATTATCCGGTTCGGCCCAGTGCTCATAGTTCTCAGGCTTGTGCGGTATCGAAATTCATTCAGTTGAATTTCTAAGAAATTTAGGATTTTACCAAAATTTTACGAAAATTGCTTATGGGCTGCATATCTATATTGGTTGGGAGGCGCGACCAGTCTTAGCCCTCAAACACACGCGTATGGGGTGGAATCCACCCCAGGTCATTTTATTTCCTAGTGAAGTGTACAAATGACTTTTCTGTGCTCTCCCCGCTCTTGTACCTTTCTGGCTGGATCCCCGCAGAAAGTGTCATTCTTACATAATCTATCTTAAAATATCCAATTAATACAGTAATTCATATTTTACAATACAATGCTATGTGGGGTGGAAAGCACCCTCACGCGTGTGTCTGCGTCCTAAGATCTGGCGCGTGTGCTTGAGGGTTAAGGGAAATAATGGAGAGGAAGAGCACTGGGAGATACGAGGTTTTAGAAGTAAGCCGTCGATATCTCACAAAGCTCTTCCTATCAATTATTTTCCTTAAGACTGGTCACGTGTCCTAGCCGCGTATGATATGCAGTCCATCAGGACAATTTTCATTGTGTTCATGTTGGTATGCTAACGATAAAGGAAAATGAACCCTAAGTACATTATACTGTAGGAGTGCGTAAATAAGTCGTGCTAACTTTCATTCCTAGAGTGCGGTTTGGTAAGGTTCATTTTCCTTTACATGGAAGCACAGGGAAATGAACACAACGAATATTATTCTGATGGATTCAATATCCATCAGTGGCTGGAAGGCATCACCAGTCATAAGGAAAATAGTGACCCTTTTCCCGAACAGCGACGAAATATTTGTTTACATGAAGAGGAATTGGGGATTGGAAGACTGGAAGATATTCCATAAATCTCAAAACTATTTGAAACAATAATTGATAGGTAAATCTGTCACCTTAGCGACAGCCTCAAGTACGGATAAGTAGTGACAACTTGATTGAATGACTGATTACGTCACACCGGGGGCTGTCAAGAGTTTTCCTGACATAAAATTGGGAAACCACGGAAAACCATCTTCAGCGTAGCTGACAGTGCGGTTCAAACTCACCATCTCCAGAATGCAAGCTCACAGCTATATGACTTGAACTGCATAACCAACACGCCCGGTGCCCTGCTGTAGCCTGCAGCTATCTCTGATGAGGGTTACATTATTTTTCTTCGTAATTTCCATAAATATGGTGATTTATGACAGGTGGATAATTTCTTCCTTTATACTTCTTTTAGCCTTTAAACTAACCGAAACAGGGGTATAATTATTGGGGAACGAATTACATGCTATTATTACTACTAATGTCCTGGGCATATAATATACTGGTGAGAGGATCGCTTCTAGTTCACATGAAATGGGCTTATTAATGACACAGTTCTATTATTTACATTTGGGTACAGCTCTACTAAGCACTGATGGCTGCTGTATTCCTCTCAATTTCAGGCTCATAACAAGGCTCATTAGTCCTCTTGGAGTTATAAATAATGTTGAATTATGCTCCCTAGTTTTAGAATAAATTGCTGGGTTCTTCAAGAATATAACATGGTAATTTTCACGGCATAAAATTCAGTTTTCTTTTGTTATTCAAATGGCTGCTTTGCAAGACAAACTAGGGAATGCCGTGTTAGTGAGGCCTAGCTAGGACAGGCGCTGTGGCCGCGTCATGCACGCAGTGATGGCGGCACTCCTGCGGGCAAACTCGATACTCAACTGGCCGTTAGATAGCGGAACATTCATCCTATTGCTCCGAGGATGAACAAAATTAGTGAAGTTACTTTAACTGTAAAAGTTAAATGTAAAATTATTTCGTTAGTGTCTACATCTTCATTTATTTATTTAATAATGTTATCTGTTTTACTTCCTATTAACTACGTTTTTATAGATTTCGGAGACCCCTATGTGCCGGAATAATTTCGGGCAGGAGTTCTCTTACGTGCCAGTAAATCTACCAACACAAGGCTGATTTATTAGAGCATCTTCAAATACCACCGGGCTGAGCCTGGATCGTACCCGCCAGGTTCGACTGAAAAGGCCACCGCTCCACCGTCCAAGCTACTCAGCCTGGCATTTATCTAGTTATTATTATTATTATTATTATTATTATTATTATTATTATTATTATTATTATTATTATTATTATTATTAAGATACGTTCATTGGCAACACAGTCAAAGGTTAATATCGACGGCTTACTTCTAAAACCTCGTATATCCCGATGCTCTTCCTGCGCATTATTTTCCTTAAGGCCGGCTACACCTCCCAGCCACATATGGATATGCAGTCCATCAGAACAATTTCCCATGCTAGTGTGTAAAGGAAAATGGACCTTACCGTGCCGTATAGTAGGGATGTTGTTTGCATCACGTATTTACACACCCCTACAATATAATCCATTTAAGGTTCAATTTCCTTTACACATTAGCATAGGAAAATGAACACAACGAAAATTGTTCTGATGGGCTGCATATCAATATGTGGCTCAGAGGCGTGACCAGTCTTAAGGAAAATAATGGGTAGAAAGAGCATTGAGAGATACGAGGTTTTAGCAGTAAGCCGTCGATACGCAATAAATATCTAGGTGTACTTCTTTAGCTTTTCTCGTTTTGCACGTGAAAGGGAATGTATTTCTTTTTTGTGATTGTTGACTTTCTCTGTGACTACATCACCCAAGCATCCCATGAAGATATTTTCTGTTCAAAAATAACCGAAGTCCATTTGGGAAATAGGAAATGCCTTCTTCCAATCCTATATCCTATTTATAACGAAGTAATGTCATGTTTAGATCAACGTTAAGTAAACCAATAATAGTTTTGAAAAATCGAAGCTCCTTATGGAAAACCGTCAGAGCCAAAAACACTTTTCTTTCTGCCTATTTCAATAAGCTTGTTGACAGGTAAATAGAGATAACCCAATTTTAGGACACCCAATAATGCAATTGACCGTGAATTTGCAACTATTGACAGTAGAGAAAGAAAAGGGATGGGTCTACATAGCATAATCATAGTTAATATATATAACGATAAAGAAATGCAGAACTAAAGTCCATTTCAGGTTGCTTCTGTATAACAGAGCGTTTCGGTTGACAGAAAAGTGGCTAACGAACCTGGTTCTCAGGCATAGCCAAGTTGCGGGTTGTTCGGTTTTCAGCGGGACAATAACTCGCAAAACCATGCCAGGACCAGTGTACAAAATGGTTTACTATAAAATAGGGGGATGCCGCAGAGGGAATATGGAACACCATCCTTATTTTATTGGGAGCGGTGTCGTACTGCATTCAAAGTAAGTAAACTCGTGTCCTCATCCCGAGGTGGTGAGACCTTTTCAGGCACACCCCCATTGGAGGTGAGCTGCATACTGCATTCAAAGAGAATTGATTATACCCTAGAAATGCTTCAGTATTTGCCTGAGAGTGAAAGTTTAACTTTCTAAAAAAACAGACACGCCAAGAGAATCGAACAAAACTATCAATATAATGCCGTTTATATTGAATAAATTGATTAAGTTAAGAAACAATTTGCTTGCCTCAGTATTATTCGTACATTTAAATTGATTAAGTGTAAGTATTTCATAACAATACAATTTGTATTGTTAGGATGTTTTAAATTCTCTAGAAGTTCCCTTTTCAATTCCTTGTGAATAAAAACGTATTAAGTCCATTTTTTTCACCCGTAGTAATTTACTAGGAATTAGTTATTCACGGAACAGCCACGGGAAGTGATGTTTTAAGTTACGAGTGAGATGTTAACTCCTGCGGCTCGGAGGGAATTGAACGACTAAGTCTTATCACTGTAGTGGCTGTTGCATACAATATGTTATTCAACACTATGGCAATTATACTTATTTTAAATAACATGGTTTATTACATATAATGTAGACACGTCACCACAAAAATCAGGCACTATCGAGCGAGATATCCGTGTGGTTAGGATTGCGTAGCTGTGAGCTTGCATTCGGTAGATGTTGGGTTCGAATCCCACCCTCGGCAGCCCTTAGTATGGGTTTTGGTGGTGTTTCATTTTCACACCAGGTAAATGCTGGGAATTTGCCTTAATTAAGATCAGGGCCGTTTCCGTCCCAATCCTAGCCCTTTCCTATACTTCCGTCGTCGAAAACCTTCAATGTGTTAGCGCGACGTTAAACCAATAGCAAACAAATAAAATAATAATTATCAGGTATGATCGAGGCGCCCATGATCAACACAATCGATATAACAGTACAACGACAAAGCATAAACATGGATGGAAGTCAGAAAATCAATACCCGAGAGGAAGTTTCGTGGCCGTTCGGGCAAAGGTTCGCATCTCCAAGTCATACAAGCATACATTTCTAGAGTGTGGTACGGTAAGAATCATTTTACTTTACACGTAAACGTACGAAAATGAACACAACAAACTTTCTTCTGATGGACTGCATATACATATGTGGCTGGGAGGCGTGACTAGTCTTAAGGAAAATAATGGACAGGAAGAGCATTGGGAGATATGGCCTTTTGCGTGAACACAGACGATATGTACCGACCATAAAAGCTACAGGAGTTGACAACATAAGAGCTGAATTCCTAAAAGGAATTGGTGATGAAATGGGGGCTCAGATATTTAAATATTTAAAGTAATAAAAGAGTGCTGCGAAAAAGGGGAGTGATGATTTAATTTTAAAAAGTAAAACTGCCATGATATCCAAAAGACTGAAGGGACTTGAGAACTACAACAATTTTAACACATGTTTCCAAAATATTTCGACATATAATAAGTAACGAATAGGGTAAAAAAGGAAAGTAGAAAAATATGTGGGTGAAGATAAGTTTCTCATTAGAGGAGCCAGAGGAACTAGGCTTTACGATTTATGCTGGAATGGACATTAGAGATGAACATAAAAGTATATCCTTACAAAATTCAAGGAATACACGTAGTTATAAATATATGCGAAACAAAAGAAAGGGGTAAGAAAACTGATTTGATAGACTGCATATCTATATGTCGCTGGGAGGCGTGACCAATATTAGGGAAAATAATGTATAGGAAGAACGTTGCCAGATACATAGTACTGCTTCTCCAGCGACGATATTGTATTTTTTCTCGAAAGCTTTTACCTGTTATCCTTCCAGTGACTTCATTTATACTTCTGTTATTTTCCGTGTTTAAACTTCCAGCACAACAGATTTTCTTTCAACCAATCTGTTTTTGAACTTCCCGTCATTATACAGTATTAATATTATTTTCTCTATTGCTCTTCTTCACCAAAAGAGTTCTGGTTTTCCTAACGTTTATTTTCAATTTTGACTCGTTCAAGGCTGTTGACAATATCGCTAACATTCTACAGATATCACTTCCTGCCTCTGCCATTACTAAAATATCATCTGCGAACCATTGACAGTCCAGCTTTATCCATTCACCTTGACAACTGTAGGTCCGTCTTTCAACATCTTTCTTCATTGAATAGGCCATTTTGAACAGATAAGAAGCTGTTGGTAAGCGAACCGTAGTTGAACGAATCGGAGACGATTTTTTGGAAGTATACGCGAAGTAGCTACTGAAGCGTGCAGAGTCACATTCCTATGCTAATGTGTAAAGTAAAATCAACGTTAAATACTTTATACTCCAGAAATGAAGCGAAATTCGTGAAAGTATGTAACAATTTATTTATTCAGTGAACTTCTTTCTCACAAACCCAAATTTCTATCAGAGATCTTGCAAAGTGTGCAGAGTAAAGTTTGTTACTCTGTCAAGATATTTGTCAAAATTTCAAAATTCTGAAGATTTAATTTTCTGTTATAACCTAAGATCGGACAAAAGAAAAGTAATATATCGATGGCTTACTTCTAAACCATCGTATGTTTCAATGATCTGCCCAACCCACTATATTCCTTAAGACCGGTCACACCTTCCAGCCACATATTTATATGTAGTCCATCAGAACAATTTTCGTTGTGTTCATTTTCCCGTACTAATGTGTAAAGGAAAATAGATGTTATTTTCAAGCGAATTTACGCACTCCTTGAGTATAAAGTATTTAAGGTTAACTTTATTTTACACATTAGCATAGGAAAATTAACACAACGAAATTTGTTCTGATCGGCTGAATATCCACATGTGGCTGGAAGGTGTGACCGGTTTTAAGGAATATAATGGATGGGATGAGTGTCGGCACAACGAGGTTTTAGAAGTAAGTCATTGATACTTTCTGAGACCGAAGAAAACTGTATTTTAAATCAATGAAATCAATTTCAAAAATCAACTATGAATTGGCCAAAAGGTTTGTTAGGGAACTAGCTTACAAGTTTGCCAATGCTAGCAAAATAATTACCCTTCGTCATGGAATAAACAAGAAATCTCTGGTGATGAATGAATGGGAGATGTATAAAACGTCATACTGACCTAACTCAAATAACCCCAAAAGTTATAAGTTTAACAAGGGCGGCTATCTTTAAAGACATAAAAGTAGCATTGCTCTTCGATAATGTTGAAGATGTTTATCGTCACTTTGAACACATCTCACCTGTATGAATTTGCAATTGCGCCGTGAATGGAGTATCTACAGTCCAACATCCATGAAAGTTAGTCGCTTAAATAGTAATAAGGCAGATCGGAGATGTGGCATCTACGTTACGCAGTAGCTATGTCGCAATTAATGTGGTAGTCAGAGCAACTGGGATTCATATTATCCCTCAAATGTTTGCGTTTGTTCGAGTTCATTTTAAGCCTAGAATGATGTATCGTCCAACCTATGGGTCACTTGGTATTGTTACTCCGTCCGAGTGACCAAATGAAGGAACCTTCCTAGAGGTTTTGGCGAATTTGATTAACTTTGTAAAACCCTCTAAACGAGAACGTATTCTGCTGTTGGTGGACAATGACGAGACTCAACTCAGAATACAAGTTTTCGATATAGCATCTGATTCAGGCATTTTAATAAGGACCTTTTACCAGCCGCTACACCTCTCATACACTTCGGCCTCTTGGTTGAACTGCGCATTAGTTTCTGAAGTCCTCCTACAATCAGTTAGTATAGTGGCTTATGAAACTTCCAGAACTTCCAGAACTTCCAGAACATCCAGAACAAATCTTTGACATCTATGGAATGGAGAAATTAGGGTGAGACTGTCCACGTGCACTGACTCCTGGGTACAAAAATGTCTACCGAATTTAAAATCGATTCCCCTCCCGGATCCCTCGCGTTTCAACGTACACGTGGGTATAGTACACGGTACGTGATCATTTTGCACCATGGGACAATTTAATTCAAGCTACAAAAGATCTTCTCCTTTTACAATTACAGGAGCGTATAAAAAGGAAGTTATAAAGGAAACCTTGATACATATCGTCAGCATGAATAGGATTTAAAATTTTACCTAAACAAAATTAAAAACTGGAATGTAAACCGTGCTCCATTGTACACCAATGTTCCGCACACCTTCATTGGAGGTGAACTACATTTACTTCCCAAACACATACCAGCCCTCCATTTCCAACTACGAATCTTACATCTCTGACAGATGTGGGAATCGAACCTAGGCCTCCGAGAACGGCAGCTAAGAGAGCTAACAGCTACGCTATGGAGGTGGACATTGTTTGTGCTGAGAAGTAGTGATTACATTCAAGCTGGCTAGATTTATTTTACATCTCAAAGATATCTCCCGGTTTTCCTCATCTTCTTGATTCACTTCAGCTACGCTCTACTGGGGTCGTGAGTGTCAACTGCGCCTCGCATGTGGACTTGACCCTGTTTTATAGCCGTTTGCCCATCCTGACGCCATTCCTATTTGGATAGATGTATTCAATATTGCGCGCTTCTGCAGTAGTTGTTAGTGTGGTGTATTTTGTAAATATGAAGAGGACGGTGTGCAGAGAAACGTAAAAACCGATCTCTTTCCTTTTTCTTTCTGCTACAGTTTTTTCTTACACCTGTCGGGTCACTGGTGCGAACTGCATCGCACATGTGGATTTGTCCTTGTTTTGCGCCCGTATGCCCTTCCTGACGCCAACCCTATATGGAGGGATGTAATCACTATTGCTTGTTTCTGTGGTGGTTGGTAGTGTGGTATGTTGTCTGAATATGATGAGAAGAGTGTTGGGACGGACACATACACCCAGGCCCCGAGCCAGAAGAATTAATGAGAAGCGATTAAAATCCCCGACGCGCCGGGAATCGAACCCTTGACTCTCTGAACCGAAGACCAGTACGCTGACCATTCAGCCAACGAGTCGGACAAAACATAAACACCGATATATAAGTCAGATAAATTAATTAGACGTGATTAAAATCCCCAATCCGGCCTGAAATTGAACGCGGAACCTCCGAATCGAAGTGTTTTGCATAACAATGCTTCACCTGCAAATTCTTATTTAAACGCATGTCAGATACTGAAGAGATTACAACTATCTTCTGAAACTAAATTCAGCACTATTTTTCTTTCAGCATACCTTGAGGTAAAGACAACATTAGAAAGAAGCACTATGACATATTTCATATATATACTAAATGAAACAAAACATCTGTGATCTAATTTAGATGTGTAAGGTTGCATGTCTAGAGAAAGAACATGCTACGATGAGATCTTCCTTAAAGAGACGCTATATTTAACAAAGTGAATGTAATGACCTAAGGTTATCTTTTGATATAATGAGTTAACAATGGCAAGAGGCAATGAAACTTACAATGCCCTACACTTCCAGGAGACAGGAAACTTCAGCTACTGTCGTAGTTAACTCGTCACAGATAAGGTACTAATTACATTTTATCTAATACCGTGTACTTTAATCTGTGTTCACCCCAACATTAAGTAATTGCTATATTTAGATGCAGTTTATGGTTAAACTTATCTGTTGAAAAGAATGCATGGAAGTATCACATACATAAAGGTCACAGAAAGACTTTTTTGAAGAATGCAACTTCCAGTTCCTTCTCATGACTCCAGTATATTCAGCCTTCCCCTCCTTCTCGTAATTCCTTTATCATTCTCTGTGTTATTCAAGGAGAGTCTTTCTTCATTCAGTAACTCATTGTTTCTTTTAATCTGATCCAAGCCCGAGTTACATTTTAGAATGTTGTATTTACTTTCTCCTTACTCCTGTCATTCTGTTATAACATATTTAGAACAATGAAAGCATTGTTCTGAGATTTAAGCTCTTACTGTAGGCTATTCATGGCGCTATTTGCAATGAGTGGTGGATTCAGTCCATTGATATCGAGTGTTGTTTCTAGTCATCTCTCCTTCTGTTGTTTCGTTCGTAAGTCTATCGATCAGCTTGATGAAGTTCTCAGATCTACTTCAAGCTCTATTAACCCTTCCATCTCAATGAAGCGATTGCAGTCTTTACCTCTTCGTATTTGTTTTCTATGTTTAGATTCCCTCCTTCCCAAAACAAACACAATCCACGTATTGCTCCTCCTAACTAGGTAATTCCTGGGTGTTTCAACAAGTATCGTACCTATTTAATTTTTCTGTAACGGCCTGCATGACACATGCTCCACACAAATTATTAGTAGAAGTTACCGAAGGCTCAAGTCGTCATAGTTTCTTTTACCATCCACGCAGACAAATTTATGATCGAATAGTCAGCATCATCTATTTAATTGTTCTAAACTTCACTCCTAAGTAAGTCTTGCCAATTCCTTGAAGTATAATTTCTGTGAAAGTTGTAACATGTTTCATTGCTAGAAGTAAATCTGAATTATTTTAGAATTCTTTACATATCTCGTCATTGAAAAACAAAACCTCGTATGTCACAGTGCGATTCCTATCCATTATTTTCCTTAAGGCTGGCCACGCCTCCCAGGCACATATGGGTACGCAGTAGGCCTACATCAGAACAATTCGTCGCTGTTCGGGAAAAAGGTCATATCTCACGATGCTCTTCCTATCCATTATTTTCCTTAAGGCTGGCCACGCCTCCCAGGCACATATGGGTATGCAGTAGGCCTACATCAGAACAATTCGTCGCTGTTCGGGAAAAAGGTCATATCTCACGATGCTCTTCCTATCCATTATTTTCCTTAAGACTGGTCACACCTCCCAGGCACATATGGGTATGCAGTCCATCAGAACAATTTTCGTTGTGTTCATTTTCATATATGTATATGTAAAGGAAAATGAACCTTACCCTACCGCGCTGTAGGAATGTATGTTCGCATGTCGTATTTACGCACTCCTACAGTATACTCTATTTAAGATTAATTTTCCTTTACACATTCGCATAGGATAGCGAACACAACAAACATTGTTCTGATGGACTGCATATCCCAATTTGGCTGGGAGGCATGACTAGTCTTGAAAATAATGGGTAGGAGGAGTATTTTAAAATACGAGGTATTACCATTCACCGATAATATGCTAGCATCAGTATATGAGGAGGTTTAACGCATACAATAATTGAACTGTAACATTGCATATTTTTTTACGGCTTTTCCAATGTTAAATTTGTTTTTTCTTTCATAATTTTAGTCATGTTAAGTTATTGATTTGCACCGCTATCTGTTTACCAATTTCCTGATCCTACATCCGAGTCGAAACTTCAACTAACGAGCACCTATTTCCTCCTCCAGGTTTAAGTTTTACTTCCAGTCATTCAGCCTGTTATTCGATCTCAGTACAAGACGTTTATATTTACATGATATAGGATGGTTACGATTCTGTACCATCTTTCGACAGGATGAATTCATTTCGTTTTTAATGTTCGTGTGAGTTGCGTTGATGAAGACAAATCTAAGTCATAATCATTTCTCATATAACTGGTAATCTGCTACGTTTGTTTTTAAGTAGCTCTTAAAGGAGCTATTTGTAGTAAAGAAAGCTATTACAAACGGAGGTGCAATAGGCTTGTGTATGTCCAATCGATTAATGAAGCGAATCTTTAAAATTACCTCCTCCTTCACTAAAGCAAATCAGAGCATGGTGAAGGAGAGACATTCTTGCACGCTAAAATATATGTGGTGGAACCTGCCAAAAGGATTCAGACTGAAGTCCAGACAGCTGTCGGCCGTTCTTCAAATCGAACGTACGCTGTTAGTTGGTTGATTGTGTGGGCCATGACTAGGTCGCTGCCGGGACAAAACCTCATATGTGAAATATTTTAGCTTAGAACTTTGGCCGGTAAGGTTCTGTCATCTAAGGTGCAATATTGTGTGAATATTGTCAAGGCATTCTCGCTCTTCATAATGTATGTGCTGCGGGTCAGTATATCTCCAAAAATATTATCACATATGAGGTTTTGTCCCGGCAACGACGATATGTTCATTCTGTGTCAAGTTAAGCCAGAAAATGGTAGATTGCATTTGTCCTTTTCTGCCTTTTCCGGAGTGTTCTGGATTATTAGTCATTTTTAGACATTTTTAGGTCTTAACGGCTTCTTCAATTTCACCTTCTTTCGACTATATTTTTAGTGCCCATTCTCAATTCAAATCATCATTAGTTCTTTCATCACCTCTTAAACATCTTTTCTCTACTAAATACATACAGTAGGCTATAATTGAACCATATCTGAAAAGAGATAAAATGAAATGAATAAATGAAAATATGGCTTGAAAACACTATGGACATCAAATTATGAGCAAGGTAAATGAAAAATTTAAAGGAGAAAATTTTGATGTGAGTGTTTTTGAAGAGGAAGATCTCACTTGCTTCAAGTATGAATCCTTTAACATCCACTGATGTGGAAAGAAGTTTCTCGATGTTTCTCAACGTGCTGTCTGAAAACCGACGATCCTTTACACCTCAGGACCTGGAGATGAGTATTGTGATATATTATAAAAACAACTGAGGTTACGTTTCCGAATTCCAATTTCTGTAACCTTAGTGTAGTTAAGAAAAATGTGATTCCAGTTAAACTGATTTCAATTTCTTTCCCAAGAATGTCCATTGCGGGTTCGCCGAATTCATTCTAGGCGGAAAATGTATTTCGTTCTAAATTCTGCAAATCGTCGTTGCCTGGACAAAACCTCCTATGTGATAATATTTTTGGAGATATACAGACCCGCAGCACATACATTATGAAGAGCGAGAATGCCTTGACAACATTCATACAATATTGCACCTTAGATGACGGAATCTTATCGGCCAAAGTTCTAAGCTAAACTATTTCACATAGGAGGTTTTGTCCCGGCAGCGACGAAATAATTTTTAACCAACATGGAACTTCCTTTTTAATTGTATTAATCTAAAAATATATGTATGAAAAAAGACGTATTTTATCATATAATTTTGCACTTTATGTTGCATACTACAAGAATTTTGTGTTTCCATATATTATATTCCTTCATTAAATGTATAATTAAAACTAAAATTATGAATGAATTTGGATCGCTTTTTACGTAATTTCTGCCAGTTTTTAGATCCTTTCTTGGACATTTTTAGGTCTATGATAGGGCTTCTTTGGGCAATTTATAGATTTTCATATCCCGAGCCCTAGTAATGACATTCGGAGCACGACCAGTGCTTTCTGTTCGTTATGGAAGGTGTCCCTCATAGGGTCAGTCGTGCTGCAATAGCACTTTCTGTCCCAGTGGAGAAAGCAATGGCAAACTACTTCACTCCTCATATTGCACAGTGCACCGCATTTTGGCGCCGTCATAGGTTTTGGAGTTTTCCCTATAACTACATAAACTTTGGTGGTGCTATTTGAGGATCCAACAGACAGAGAGATATTTAATAATTGGGTGTAGAGGGATTTAGAGACTTTCTTATTGACTCATTCTGCATAAAGTACTATATTGATTTCGCACATTTCATGATTTACAGGATACCCCATGTAGCTTGATAATTTTTATACTTCTTCATTTTAATGCTGTGTGGCCTTCGAATCTTTGATTTGACGCCCGTAGGCGACCAGCGTGATGAGCATGAAATGAACACGACACATGCACCCAGTCCCCGTGGCAGGGGAGTTAACCACTTATAGTTATAATTCTCGACCCTGCCGGGAATCGAACCCGGGACCCCAGTGACCAAATGCCAGCATGCTAACTATTGAGCCATGGAACCGGACACTTATTATTCACCAGGCACTCACATAGCTGCTAGAACATACTGTTGGCCTTCTGAATTGTGTTGTTATCTCATGCTCAATTTCACCATCTTCAAGAACAAATTTAAAAGTTTAAATCCTCGAATGCAATGCCCTGTGCCAGTGTGCTGTGAATGACGCTGAAGTCGAAACATAATGGTGTACGAATTTAGATATTAGGGTGATGTGACAGCAACGGAACTGGCTCGCAGAATGGAGATGGAACTCGTACGGAAGTGAGCCCGAACGAGGCCGGCCGGAACGAATGAGTCGAGAGCTGTGAAAAACGAGCATCCTCTTTTACGCTAATGCGGGCTAATGTGGCGTGACGGAGAACGCTCGTGTGGGCCACGCGGCCAAACATCAACAATTGCAGTATGTTCACTTGAAACAAAAAGTATTTGAGTCTTCCAACATAAACACGATATTTGTTGAAGGAGATCGTATAAATTAAGGCTCTTATCGAATTCTTGACCTATAGACTATTTAATATCACTAGCAAAGCGTAATCCGTACAGACAATCAAAGGTCTTGGACGAGTGAATGGTAAAGGCTTCCATTACTCGTAACCTCGGCACTAAGTCGGAAAGAGTAGTTAGTACTATTCCCGTAATCTGTTACTCATTGTTAGTGTATTCCCAGCTAGCCGACATGAGCTTCTCCAAAAGAAGATATCTCGTTACCAATGTTTCGGCTTCCTGATGAAAAATAGAACCCATGTCCTTCTAGGTAAATCCAGCACGCCTCTTATCACCTGGGTTAGGTAGTGTCCATTTAACGCTAATACCACATCAGTGACCGGATCCATGGCGACATGGTTAGCATGCTGGCCTTTGGTCACAGGGGACCCGGGTTCTATTCCCGGAGTGGTCGGGAATTTTAACCATCATTGGTTAATTTCACTGGCACGGGGGCTGGGTTTATGTGTCGTCTTCATCATCATTTCATCTCCATCACGGCGCGCAGGTCACCTACGGGAGTCAAATCAAAAGACCTTCACATGGCGAGCTGAACTTGTCCACCGACACGCCCGGGACTAAAAGACACACGCCATTTCATTACCACATCAGTTAATGAAACCATGTTTCACTGTAAGTACTCAATAACTGGACACGGTCCGTATTTAAGACGTTAACAATAACTGCTCGGGTAAGCTTGTTGCTTAAGGTAAATGTTTTGATGTTTCATAGAATGTAGAATAATCGGAGTCGCATGTAGTTATACTAATAAAAGAGAAAATTGTAATATAACCAACCTACATTTCAGTCGTATGGAAGCGTCTATAAAGCCTTTTCTAATAGACTAGCCGATGGAATCCGCTCAGAGGAAATATTCCCATTTAACATGGCTGGATATGTAGACTGCTAAAATTACAGTAGAACTTTCATTTCGATGTAGAAATATTTAGAGCAGGTTGTAAGTTGTAAAGGAGTCATACGTAGAGAGAAAATAACATTACTGCCCGGGTGCCTGTCTCCTTAATTTGGGATATTAAAGGTGAATTACTACTACTACTACTACTAATAATAATAATAATAATAATAATAATAATGGATGGTCAGCTCAGTGACCTTCGGTTCAGAGGTTCGTGTGCAAGATTCCTGGCTGAGTCGGTGATTTTATCCGTGTTTGGTTAATTCCTTTAGCTCCGGAACTGAGTGTAAGTGTTTGTCCTCTTCCTTTACACACAACCTAGAGAAGATCACGTAATAGCAGGCCTAATATACATCCTTCCACAAACGATTGACGTCAGCAAGGGTATCCGACCATAAAACTGGATCAAATTCTCATGAGCGATACATATGGCTTCTGTGACCTCACCAGATTTCGGAAAAGATGAGAAAGATCAACTTGTTTGATTGTACCATGATGTTTGTTAATTGGTACAATACTCATCTATATAAATAAAATTGTTTCTGTTTGTCTGTTTGTCTGTCTGTTTGTCTGTTCCACCATCACGTCGAAACGGCTGGATAGATCTCAACCAAACTTCATATTTAGAGTATACTGACCCCGGGGAAGGTTTCGATATGCATATCATTTTAAAATCTTTGAAAAGACGGGGGTTTTATAGGAAAAACGGTTTTCCTCCATTTTCTCTTATACTATTATAGGCAAAATATCGAATTTGTCGTATAAGGACGAGACAAAGCTCAATTTAATCCTCTTGACGCAAAGAACAAAACTCGGTAAGCCCTACGGGCCCGAAAACCATGTTTTAAGGCCCTAAAACCAACCGTTACGGAGATATTGGCACCACACTACCCCTGCTCTAGGAATCGGATAAAGAAATGAACTGCCGTAACCATGGCAACGTCAGCTCCAGGATTCTAGAGCAGTGAGATTATGCATGTACGTTTGGGCATAGCTGTCAACCAAAATAGGTACAAATAAGACTTAATATCTGGAAAAAAAATATACTGTTGTGTAAGGCACTCAGAGGACTCCTTTGGGCGGGGATGGAAAGGGGGTGAAGAACGAGTGTAAAAATCTTACTATATATAGAAATGGAAGTGTGTGTGTAAATGACACATCTCCAACTAAACCACCGGAGCAATTTCAACCAAACTTGGTACACGTATCACTTACTATCGGGAGACGAGCACTGTGGGGGTTAAGCCATCCCTAGCGCCCTTAAGGGAGAGGGTCAGGGGGGGTAGTTACAATAATAATCGAGAATAGTGTCGAATTCATAGTTTTCGGGGTCGCTGAGTTGAAAAGTAATACTCTAGAATTTTTTAAAGTCCAGCCCCCCTTTTTTTTTGCTAGGGGCTTTACGTCGCACCGACACAGATAGGTCTTATGGCGACGATGGGATAGGAAAGGCCTAGGAGTTGGAAGGAAGCGGCCGTGGCCTAATTAATGTACAGCCCCAGCATTTGCCTGGTGTGAAAATGGGAAACCACGGAAAACCATCTTCAGTGCTGCCGATAGTGGGATTCGAACCTACTATCTCCAGGATGCAAGCTCACAGCCGCGCCTCTACGCCTCTACGCGCACGGCCAACTCGCCCGGTAGAGCCCCCTTTTAGGTGGGGAGCAAAGGGTGGGGGTGAGATATAGAAATAATAAAAAATAAAAAATAAACAGTTTCGAATCCATAGATAGTAGGTTCGAACCCCACTGTCGGCAGCTCTGAAAATGGTTTTCCGTGGTTTCCCATTTTCACACCAGGCAAATGCTGGGGCTGTACCTTAATTAAGGCCACGGCCGATTCCTTCCAACTCCTATCCCTTCCCTGTCCCATCGTCGCCATAAGACCTATCTGTGTCGGTGCGACGTAAAGCAACTAGCAAAATAAAAAGAATAAAAATGTTTGTTTGTTCCACCATCACGTCGAAAGGGCTGGATAGATCTCAACCAAACTTCATATTTAGAGTATACTCACCCCGGGGAAGGTTTCGATATGCATATCATTTTAAAATCTTTGAAAAGACGGGGGTCTATAGGAAAACCACAACGGTCTTCCTCCATTTTCTCTTATACTATTGATTTTCTGCAAACTCTGTGGACCGTATGTGAAAGGTCTCTTCATCACAAACAACTTTCGTTGTGTTCATAATTTACCTTACTCTTCAAATGACGGAGAAATTTACTATTTTCTGCCGATACCATGCTCGGCATTGAGGGACCGACAGAGCGATAACGAATATATGGGTTACCATGGCAACGTCTCTGACTGCTTGCCAGCAGGGAAGTAACGTATTGTCATTTTCCTCATCATTCCTTTAAATTCGTGGTTGTTCCTTGGGTAGAAAGCAAGAGAGTCGTCAATCGGCCATTCTGCGGGATATTGGCGGAATATCATTGGAGGTTATAACCGTCCTCGAATAGCATAAGTAATAACACAAATATTCATCTTCTTATCTGATTACCTAAGAATCCCTGCGCCTAAATTTCTCTCCGATTACCGCTTTCTTATATCCATAACTCACTCCGGCATAATTTATTGAGGAGCATTTGATTTTCCAATACATTCACTTGGTATTTATATATTTGTCGTCATCCGGATGTCCTCTGTTATAATCTATTTTCTATTAATTTCAACTTACTAAACTGTATTACTTTCTTCCTTAATTACCGCGTATGTATGCGAGTGCTAATCCCGAATGCTGTACACTCTTTCCTTTGAGGAAATATTCTAAGCTATGCAAATGTATAACTTCTGGCCCAGGAAAATTCCGAAATATGGATGTAATTTTAACGGCGGTGCAGACCTTCGTTTCGGGGTAATTGGTGGCTAATCAGTAAGTCGTATCAAAAGTCACAAAGCAAATTGCGTTTCATTTTGGAGAGATCTACAACTTTTGTCCTGTGACTTTTCGTCGTATTTCTATCCCTAATACATTAAACACAAGTTGATTTTGTACTTTTACACGTATATGTTATCATTTGGCACACTTATAGGAAAGGTAGAATCATGACATTCGGCACGCACATTGACATGACCATTGGCAATGTTATAGCCAAATTTTATGATTCTAGCTGTCACATGAGAATCAAAAATATAAAGTAGCATTCAAAAACTGTACAAGATTTCACCCCATTCAATGACTCTAACTCAATCTAACCCATAAATAAAGGAGATAGGAGAAGATGTCATAGGACCAACCATGTAGAGCACTGAAAGGGGCGTCTGATGGTGAAGTCCGTTTGTAGATACGTCGTACAGTTGCAAAGCAGTAACTATCGAAATAAAGGTCTACACTTCTAGAGTATGTCTGTACATTGACAATTTTGGCGAAATTTCCGTACAGTTATCCGTTTCAGGTGTAATAATGACCATCTGCATATATTCTCTTTTTGTGTCTGTATGTTTGTTTGTTTGTCTGTTTGTCTAAAACTTGGAAACTACTGGATATATTTCCACCAAACTTGATATTTAGAATCCATCTGTCCTTTGGTAGGTTTTAGGGCAAGTATTGTTTCTGAATCCCTGAATTGACTGGGGGATTATACGAAACCGAAACCGTCATTTTGCAACCAAACTTAATGTAAATTTAGCTGCCGTAATGGAAATTCATTTCTAGGCCTTTTTCCTCATGTGCATCATTTCAATACGAGGATTAATAAGGGAGATATCATTAACGGACCGTTTTCCGGTACAAGTCCCACCGGACTTAACTCAAGAGCGGGTGCGTGTAAAGCGTATGTTTTACAACTTGAAAACTACTGAAGATATTTGAGTCAAACTTTATATTAACATCCACCTGTCCAACGGTAGGTGTTAATCGTCAATAACATTTCATGTTCCCGGAATGGACTGGCGGTTTATAGGGAACCGAAATGGTGATTTTACTCTTCCAGAATATATACAGTACAAGACCAACCTGACTGGAAATCGACCAAACATGATGGAATTCCATCTCTAAAACTTTTTTTCATGTGCATTTTTTCGACAGGAGGATTAATAAGGGAGATGTCATAAACGGTCCGTTTTTCCGGTTAAGTCCAGCGGATATAGCCCAAAAGGTGTTGTACGTGGAGCAGGTTCCTTATTTATCTATGTAAATAAAATCGTAACTACTGTGTGCCTGTACATAGACTATTTTGTCGAAATTTTCGTACAGCTACACGCTTAAGGGGTAATAATGATCATCTGCATATTTTTTGGTTTAGTATCTTGAAAGTTCTACTTTTTACACTTCTCACTGAAAACCCAGATTGCGGCATAATCTGCCAGTCGAGAAAGAAAACTGAAATTTGGCAAAATTTTACGACTTAGCCTGTAACGGGCGGAAAACTTCCAAGAGCTTTAAATTTTTCCCTTTCTATCCCGAAGAATATCGAAATATGGAGGCAATTTTAATGATGGTGCAGACCTTGGGGAAGTATCATCACATAACGGATGGCACAATCCCCGTTCAATTTGGAGTGATCTACAACCTTGGTCGTACGACTTTTTGTCGTATTTATATCCATTTTACGTTTGACTTTTCTCTATTTCTCGATCTTAAGTAAAGTAGTACTTTTCACATACATAATTCATACCTTCCATCACTTAGAGGAAAGATAGAATCATCATACTCTACACGAAAATTGGTCCACCCAGTAGCCATATGTGAGCCAAATGCTATGTATGTAGCTGTCACTTAATTATCCGAAAAGCAATGCAATGTGAGATAATCTTACACAAATTTTACCCAAGTTTCTAACTCAATCTGACCCATGAATAGATGAGATATCATATGACCAGCAATTTAGGCCGCTAAATCCGGCGTCTTATGGTACAATCTTTTCTCGATATGATGTACCGTTTAGAAGCAGTTAATCTGTAAATGAAGGTCTGCAATATTGTAAACAAGCACATACTTTCGTATGTCGAACTATATATATTCACTGATGTCGATTTTGTAGCGATCGAGAAAGGGTGTGTCTGCTATTGTAATCAGTACTCCGCACACCGACTATGACTGGCAGTAGGAATGGAGTCCTTCTCCAATTCCTGTGTAACTGGCATTAATGAGGCAGGCCTACCATTGTAATGAATAATTCACTTCTCGATTTGACTTTCAGAAGGCAAGGGAGCATGCAGCATACAGTCTTTGGCTGTAGGCAAGCGTTCCCGCAGTTATAAACAGATGTACCCATCTAAAATGTGACTGGCATTAGGCATACTGGCCTGCTATTTTGATGGAAACTCATCAACTTGGTGTGACTGGCAGGAAGCTGGCTGGCAGTTGGAAAAGGGGCCTATCATTATAATGATAACTGCACAACTCAATTTTGACTGGTTGTAGAGAAGTTTCCTGCCATTATAATAAAAACTCTTCAATTTGTAATATGTCTGGAGGTAGGAAAGGGGGCCTGCAATTGTAACGGAAACTCCCCAAATAGATTGTGACCGCGCAGTAGGCAATGGGGCCTGCAATTATAATGTAAACTTCCCAACTCGATTGTGAATCGCAGTAGGGAAGTGAGCCTGTCGTTATCATCACAAATCCGTAACAAGCACTTTACACTGGAAACAACGTATGGGGACCTCTGCATATTGTTTCTCGGATAACGCTAAGAGACATGCTATTTTAAAACAATCTTTTTTACTGCATGTACAGTATTTACTTCAGTATTCGTATACAATGCAGAATACCGTAGCGAAGCACGGGTACATTTGCTAGTTTCTGTAATAAGAGTATCATAAGATATAGTGTTTAAAATTTTATCATCAGATGATAATTGCATCAACTTGTTTTTAGGCAGAATTTACGATGGGGGAGTGAAAGTAGATTAAGGATTCCTCTTTAACACATAAGCTGGAGGTAGCCGACATGGAAGTCTATCGTAACCAGTTGTAACGGTATCAGAAGAGTATTCGTTATGGAGAGACGAAAACTTAGTTATTAATGAACAATTTGGATTCCTAAAAGTAGAATAAGAGATGTAGAAGGGATCCTGGAGGTTAGAATTGATGGTTTTATAATTCAAAGAAGGATGTGAAATCTTTCCCATCATGTCAGTGTATTTAAGATTTTAGGTATTGTTTTCTTCTTCTTTTGTTCCTCAAGTCTCTGTGCTGCTTATGCAATAAATGAAATGAAATGGCGTATGACTTTCAGTGTCGGGACAGTCCGAGGACAAGTTCGGTCTCCAGGTGCAGGTCTTTTGATTTGACGCCCGTGGGCGACCTACGCGTCATGATGAGGGTGAAATGATGATGAGGACGACACATACATTCAGACCCCATGCCAGCAAAACTAGGTTAAAATTCCCCACCCCGCTGAGAATCGAACACGGGACCCCTGTGACCAAAGGCCAGCACGCTAACCATTTATCTATGGAGCCAGACATAAAGTACATGATTGTATTTTAAGTCACTGAAGAAATAGGAACACTTATTCCTGGGGTAGTAACAGATAAACGCACAAGAGTTTAAAGAATTATAGTTCAGTGACAGTGCTTAGAAAGAGAATTTTGAGGTTAGTTATTTCACAAAGGCTTCAAAATGGGAGGTTTTAAAGCGTCATATTCTGTGCGAAACACTTACCGTTTCTTGAAAGTGACGAGGATCATAGTTGTAATTACTGTAATCTTAAGTACTTAGTGAAGCCTAAGTGTGTGTTTCATTGGCAATTCTGATTTGGTCTCTTTTGCAATATTAAGAAAATAACAGGTGTATTTTTTAAATGGTTATACGTGTTAATTGCAATTCTCATAATCGTATGGAGTTGTGCAAAACCACAGAAAGGCCACTTCGAGGATGGACGGTTGTTTGAAGGGTAAACGTAAATGCTTTATCAGCCCTAGGAAAGCGAATAATGGGCTTTTAATCCACTCTTCTCCTCCGTTGTGTAGGCAGAGGCTGAGTATCAAATTCTTTATTCTTGTAGTTGGGAATCGATCGGAGCTGACCAGATGGGAAACTGTTATACCTAACGCTCAGACCACAGCAGCGATTAAAAATCATGCTTATGATGTGGTATTAGTACTATTAGTCTTGATATTAATATTTCCATAGCGTGTATGTATGTATGTAGGCTATGATGTACGTAGACTACTGTATGCATGTAGGCAGTATTCTTTCTATATTGACTGACGGATAGTTATGCCGTATCTCAGGGAGAAAATGGTCTTGTCGCTCGGACAAGAGATCCCGTCCGCCTACAGACTTCGGCCACCCCTGACCAGCTCATGTTCGTCTTCCCGAGCACAAGAACCACACACAGAGTAAGTTCCATCCTTCAGAATATCGTCGAGACTAGGCTTATCTCAAGAGAGGCCTACCGCAACGTCATACTCTGGCATCCGCGCCCCACCAATGGACCATTGTTTACCAGACTCCGTTTCTCAGCAAGGTCGAAGAAAGTCCACCAGCTACACTGAGAAAGATTAATAGACATAGTCTTCCTGGTACACACAAGTCACTCCTTATCTTCTTCAATTATCACGTGTTCCTGTCGGCTTGTACGGTTCGTGCTTTGAGAAGCAAGCAACTGCTTTTCTCAACCCTACCACGACGATGAGGGTAGAAGACATTCAGTCTACCAAATTTAGGTAGGCTATAGGTCATTCTCTGTTTCTATACTTCACTCAGAAATCGTATAGGAATTGAAAGAATGTAGTGGAAATATCAGAAACACCAAGAAAAGCATTTCGTCGTTGAAGAAACCAAACCTCGTATGTCACAATACTCTTCCTATTCCTTATTTTCCTTATGACTGGTCACACCTCCAAGCCACTTATTTATATGCAGTAAATCAGAATAATTTTAAGTGTGTTAATTTTCCTTGCTAATGTGCAAAGGAAAATGAACCTTAAATACATTATACTGGAGGAGTGCGTAAATTCGCTTGCAAACGACGTCCCGAAAATACGGTATGGAAAGGTCTATTTTCCTTTACACATTAGCATATGGAAACAAACATAACGAAAATGATGGACTGCATATAAATATGTGGCTGGGAAGCGTGACCAGTCTTAAGGAATGTAATGTGTAGGAAGCGCATTGGTACATACGGCGTTTTAAAAAGAAAGCCGTCGATATTCAGTCCACCAGAACAATTTTCGTTGTGTTCATTTTCCTATGCACGTCTGTAGAGCAAAATAAACCTTACCGTACTGTACGAATGTATGTTTGCGCGACGAGTTTACTCACTCCTACAGTATTGGCCTACTACATTAAAGGTTCATTTTCCTGTACATTTTCGCATAAGGAAATTTTTCTGACGAACTACATATCCATGCGTGGCTGGGAGACGTGACTAGTCCTTAGGAAAATAAAGGATGGGAAGAGCATTGTGAGATATAAAATTCTGTCCGAACAACGTCGAATGTTTGTATAGGCCTTTTATTTTGCCATTTGATCTTACAGCATTACATATTGTCTAAAATTCTAATTCTACTTTATCTTGCTTGAATTGTCTGTAGTACAGTACTAATTCCATTTACATACAAGTTTTTATAGGCTGTTTGTTTCTTTTCTAGTAGTTGTACAGCTATGTGCAGTAAAAAATGGTCAACCTTACGTGGTAAAGTATAGGAGAGGACCAGGACACTTAAATTCGCCACGAGTCACATAAGTAAAAAAATAATTAAACAGTCAATTAAGCTCTGAAATATACAACTTAGATCTTATGAAACTTAAATATCGATGGCTTACTTCTAAAACCTCGTATGTCCCAATGCTATACCTACCCATTATATTCCTTAAGATTGGTCACGCCTCCCAGCCACACATTTAAATGCAGTCCATCAAAATAATGGTCGTTGTGTTCATTTTCTTGTGCTAGCGTGTAAAGGAAAATAGACTTTACCACACCGTTTAGTAGGAACGTTTTTGCATGCGAATTTACGCACTCCTACAGTATAATGTATTTAAGGTTCATTTTCCTTTACACGTAAGCATAGGAAAATGAACGCAACGAAAATTGTTCTGATGGGTTGCATATCCACATCTGGCTTGAAGGCATGACCAGTTTTAAAGAATATAATGGATAGGTAGGGTGTTCGGACATACAAGGTTTTAGAAGTAAGCCATCGATACGTATACGTATTATTAAAATCCTCGGTGCCAGCCCCGGTGTCTAGGAGTAGCATACCTGCCTCTCACCTGGAGGCCCCGGATTCGATTCCCTGACAGGCCGAGGACTTTTACCTGAACATGAGATGGTTCGAGGTCTTCGAATTCGTGATTACAACAAAATTGAGGAGCTATATGACGGTGAGATGGTGGCTCCTGTCTAGAAAGCCGAGAATAACGGCTGAGGGATTCGTTCTACTGATCATGCGCACCTCATAATCTGCAGGCCTTCGGACTGAGCAGCGGTTACTCGGAGGGCCAAGGACCGTCAATGATTTAGAGCTATGGGGTTGGTTTGATGAAATTCCATGGAAATGGTACTTTTTACTTCAAACATGTTAGAACGTTATTCATAAAAGGTCAAGTTCGAATTGCTTGCACAACCGATAATTTATCTTACTAAATAAGGATATAATATTATAGTTATGATTATGCATCTGACTATGCAAATTATGTTTATTCTGTTGATGAAGTATTCTTGTGTTTCGAAAAATCCCAGATTCTAGCAAATAACTTGGAAGAAACGGATTACTTTTCTATTTATTCAACTTGCAATTAGTGAACTACTTTTGTATAAACAACTCTTATCACAGAAATTATTGCAATTGTCCAGTTTATTTTCAGGTTTTATGAATTACTTCAAATAACTCTCCACCAATTTCATGCACGTCAAACCGTTAAAAGGTAAGTTAGGAATTATTTACATGTAGCCTACTACCTGTATTTAAAACGTATTGAATTCTACTAATTTCCGGAATTTAATTTCTGTATAGAGGAAAAGTGGAATGTGTATGTATACTGCGACTATGTATCTCCCGCGAACGTAACAAAAGGACCGTAGAGAGCAAATAACGACGAACAATCCGTGCGTGTGACAGTGTATCAGTATGATAAACATCACTGCAGCTCTACATTCAGAAAACACGCACAGCAAACACAGTCAGCAAACAGCATGCTGAGAATTATATGGAAAATGGGAGATTAAAACACACTATTTACATAATGTTCATAAAGTGGGATTTTGTTCGGTGATAGTGCTCTTCAAAAATATTTTATATATATTTTTTATCAAATTGCACAATTCGTGTACAGAGGACAAGAGTCATGGCAGTGCTCTTTGTTTACCGTTCCTCCAATTACTATAGAGTTCGTAAGATTTCGATGTATAGAAGTTTCGTACCGTATGAGTTCTTTAACATATCGGAGGACAACAACATGGAATTGTCACTCCCTCAAATGCCATCAACCTCAGCTGCAAATTATAATATGCGAATTGAAATGTAAATACCAATAATGTTTTTACTTGAAGGTGCGCGGTTTGTCTTGGAGACACTCATTTATTTTGTTGCTTTATTATTTCTTTTTATTCTCTGTCACTCTCTTTGTTGAATTTTCTTCTACTCCATGTTAAATTTATATATTGTCCGTCTCGTTGGCTGAACGGTTAGCGTACTGGCCTTCGGTTCAGAGGGTCCCGGGTTCGATTCCCGGCTGGGTCTGCGATTTTAACCTCAATTGGTTAATTCCAATGGCACGGGGGCTGGGTGTATGTGTTGTCCTCATCATCATTTCATCCTCATCACGACGCGCAGGTCGCGTCAAATCGAAAGCCCTGCACCTGGCGAGCAGAACCCGTCCTGGGATATCCCGGCACTAAAAGCCATACGACATTTCATTTTATTTCGATATTTAATTTATAATTTAATTTTATCGATTGCAGATGTTAAATACATTTAAGCAATTTCTGTCGTTCTATATTTCCCATACAGCTCCAGTGGCAGTACACAACATATAAACGAAATACATTTAATCTCCTTAAGCCCTTTCAGTTATGAAATTACCAACGTTTCGCCCCAGTGTATCAGTGGGCTCATCAATTCGATTGCTACACCTTATCTTCTAGGAACTTATTTTTTGATGCAGAGGCCAAAGCCAGGTATTTATACAAGTGGATGCTCATGCTACCCCTAGTGCACCGTCACTGCATTGTCCTACATACAGTAGGAGGCTTGTAGTGGTGTCTCAATGGCGCGTCTTGGAAAGGTGTAGCAATCAAACTGATGAGCGCACTGCTACACCGGGGCGAAACGTTGGTAATTTCATAACTGAAAGGGCTTAAGGAGATTAAATGTATTTCATTTATATGTTGTGTACTGCCACTGGAGCTGTATGGGAAATATTTAACGACAGAAACTAACTGAATTGAAGTATAAAACATTATTTAAATATGAGGAATGTTCACGTCTTATCGTATAAAAGGATATCCTTTAAATATCAGAAGCCTTCGAAGCCAGTGATGAGAAAAGTGTAAGAAAAACGTAATTAGGTTGAATTGCTGTTATCTGAGAAATAGTTTTAGCCTACTTAATTACAAATTAATTTTTTCATAAGTAATCAGTAAAATTTCAATTGTAATTACTTAACAGAAAGTGGATGTTAAGGAAATCACTGACATTTATTTCGCATGCCGCTGGAATAATACAAAAGCCTATAAGGGAAAAATAACTTCATTTTGTGCGCTTTTTTAAATCATAGAAGGCATTAAGTTGCTGTCATCACTAAGTGAGACTAAATATAATACCTTGGAACTTTTTAAATAATCTTTCTACATCATCTTTACTTTCAAAGGTTAGAACTATTAGCTGCTGTCCTCAGAGTCCCGGATTAGATTCCTGGTGCTGTCATAAATTAAAGAATGACAGGAGTACTGGTATGTGGTTAAAATGGTATATACAGCTCACTTCCATTCGGGGTGTGCCTGAAAAAGATGCACCACAGCAGTTCGATGACAGGAGTTTACTTCGGTTAGTGACTTTTAGAGTTATAAGTAATTTTCCATTTCCTCTAGGCTACAAATAAAATAGTTGGTTCTTAAATGTTCCATCTTTAAGCCCGTTCTCTTTGGGGACACGCACATTTTTACACTTACTGAAAAGACCCTCTACAGGAATATCTGTGGTTAATTTCAAGAACATCATTGGGGTAAGTATTATGTAAGAAAGTACCTCCTCCAACACTGATAAAGCTATTAGTTCTGTCGTAGTAAAATTGAAAACGATGAACGTCATTTATATTTTCCCCCTTTCTGCATCCATGCGATTTTAGAATGTAACGATTGAAATTTTAATTCATAAAGTAAATTACAAGAAAAAATACATATTGCAAAGAGCAACGATTTCAAGCATAACTTACTAAGATTTTAATCGTTACAAGTAATTAGATTACTTTTATTCAATTAGACCTACTTCCGAACTTTGCCCACGACGTTCTAAACAAACTATATTCAAATATAATCTAAAACTATGTACTAGGTCCTATCTCGTTTATTAGATGCTTATAAATCCTTCCAAGATATTATTTACACTAACTATAGTTTTACGTACGCTTGTATCCGTCTTATGACTGTGTGTGTCGATAATATCAGAAGTGAATCTACCTTTTTTCTTCTAGCGCTTTTCCTACATTTGTGGGACACCGGGTGAGAACTGTGTCGCACAGGTGAATTTGACCATATTTTACGGCTGGACGCCCTTTCTTGCGCCAACTCTAAGTTATAAGGTGGGATTTAATGACTATTACGTGCTTCTGTGGTGGTTGGTAGTGTAGTGTGTTGTCTGAATATGAAGAGGAAAGTGTTGGGCCAAATACAAACACCCAGTCCCCGAGCCAGAAGAATTAATAAGTCGGTATTAAAAACCCCAATCCGGCCTAGAATCGAAACAGGGACCCTCTGAACCGATAACCTGAACGCTGACCATGCAGCCACGGATTCGGACAGAAATGAATCTAATATTCTCACCCACTTAATAACTTACAGAAAACGTGTTATATCAACTGGAGTTTCACCAGAGTACATTTATACAAAACTATCCTCAATTCTACGCAGTTCACAAAAAGTAAACACCTACTGTAAGTGAGATGAGAAATTTTTATCTTATAATCCGTTTCTAGAACCAGTCACCTGGAAGATTTGTGGGAAGTTGTCTCGAAATATCACCTCGTCACTGTCCCCGAAGTACAATCTGTTCAATTGCACCTACTCATCCACTTTTGTACGCTGTATAAAGTTTGCTTGAAGTTATAACAACAGTGGGCTTAGAAACATAAAGGATTTCTAAAAATTCCTAGGTCTTTACAAGTATCACTTGAGCCAAATTGCCGGGCTGAGTAGCTGAGGCATAGAGAGTTTGGCTTTCGGGGCCCAACTTGTCAGGTTCGATCCTGGTTCAGTCCGCAGGTATTTGGATATGCTCAAATACGTTAGTCTCCTGTCGGTTGATTTATCGGTGTGTAGAAGAATTCCTGCGGGATAAATTTCTGGCACCTCGACGTCTCCAAAAACTATAAAAATGTAGTTAGTGGAACGTGAAACCAATAATACTATTACTGAAACAAACTGATGGAGTTTTAATTCCACCCCTCTAGCGTTTATTTCACATATTTCTTCAGGCACTGACTTCAAAATCAAACTTTTTTTCCTAATGAATCTAAGGAGCACTGCACTTCGAGTGTAAACAGCTAATTATGAAAAGAGTACCAAAATGTGCGATTGGTGTGATCGAGGCCATTACTAATAAACAATTTCGTCGCTGGAAAGGTAAAAGGTTGTATTCCACAAAGCTCTTCCTATCAATTATTCTCCTTAAGACTGGTCACGCCTCCCAGCCAGGTATGGATATGCAGTCCATCAGAACAAATTTTGTTGTGTTCATTATCCTATGCCCATGTGTAAAGGAAAATGAACCTTACAGTACCGTACTGTAGGAATGTACGTTTGCATTAGGTATTTACGCACTCCTAGTGTACAATGCATGTAAGGTTCATTTTCGTTTAATCATCCACATAGGAAAAGGAACACAACGGACATTGTTCTGATGGACTGCGTATCCATATGTGGCTGGGAGGCGTGACCAGTCTAAAGGAGAATAATTGATAGGAAGAGTATTGTGGGATACAACCTTCTACCTTTCCAGCGACGATTTATTGAAGCAAGAGAAAAGTATCAAGATTCCTTTGAAAAATAAGCGAAGAAGAAAAAATTGTACATATCTCCATGTGTTCAACTATATAACTTGAACGATTGCAGTCAGAAGATATGTATTAAATCAATATATTAATCTTTGTTTTGAATATTACCCTTTTGAAACACAAATTTTATGCACTAAAATTAGAGTCAAAGTCTCAATTACATTTACCCATATGAAAAACAATTTTCAGCAAACTACATAAAATGAACAGAATACAAGGTGCGAAAAAAGCATTTTCCCCAAGAATTTGGACCTTTAGATAGCTCATTTATTTCCTAAGTTTTTTCACAACAGAGATCGTTTTCCACGATACATACATACATTACAAGTTTTCATTCCCCACCCTGAAAGGAAGGGGGGGGGGGGCGCAGCTAGTAGGTTACGCCTACTTTTCATGATAGACAACTCACATTATTTAGACACCGATATACTGAAGGTCGCACACAACTGACGATCTTATGTCATTTGCTCGAACGACGAATGTGAAAACAGACAACACATTTTTTTCCGAAAGCGACTTTAATTATAATAATGCTATTGTTTTTACGTCTTTTAGAGACATCAAGGTGTCTGGCGCACTTGAGCATCTTCAAATAGACCTACCATCAGACTGACAGGGGATCCAACCTGCCAACTTGAGCTCAGAAGTGTAGCGCTCTACCGTCAGTGCTACTCAAAATTGCAGAAAACCAAGCAAAGAGTATCGGCTATGCGGTACAGGAACAAGGGACAAACTCAGCAGCTCTCCTCCTTCTTTATAGAGTTTACGGTGGACTTACCGTTTGCTCTTCGGCTATTTAAGCTAATGACTGACCATGCATTTCTTGATATCAGCCCTAGTATTCGTAACGTGTCATATTTTCTCCAATTCGCGTATTTGTAATATCTGAGGGATGGGAATACTTCGCAGTTGTGATTTTCAGTTTAGAGCATAAGATGTTCCCCGGTCACGAATGTTCTTAGCGTGGTTGTTGTGATGGGCGGAGGTACGGCACGAAATCAACATTCGATCGCCGACTTCGAGGTTATGTCACGAGAGCATATCATTTCCAGATCAATCAGCCGTGAAGTTCAATAGTCTAATCTCACCTCGAACGGTAATCTTCAGAGATCTTTATGGGAATATAATGAAAGTAAGCTATTACTCTCATAAATATAATTACATAGTATAGCTTTGTATGCATTCATTAATAATACATGATAAAAGCAGTGTCGGCGAAAAAATCGATTTTTACGTAAACATAAAATACATTTGGTGGGCGAATGAAAAATACCTCGTATGTCACAATGCTCTTCCTGTCTGTTATTACCCTTAAGACTGGTCGCGCCTCCCAGGCACATATGGATATGCAGTCCATCAGAACAATGTCCGTTGTGATCATTTTCCTATTTAGAAATGTAAACAAAATGATCCTGTGCGAGTGCAAACATACATTCCTAGTGCGGTATGGTAGGGTTCATTTTCCTTTACCCCTTTAGCCCTCTGCATAGCAAAATGAACACAACGAAAAATTTTCTGAGGAACTACATATCCACATGTGACTGGGAGGCGTGACCTGTCTTGAAGATAATCGTGGATAAGCAGAGCAATGTGGCATAGGAGGTTTTGTCTCTTTAACGAGGATATTTTAAAACGTATTTCTGAGTCACATGCTATATGAATCAAACTCGTGATTATTTTTGTTGCGTGCCCTTCCTGACGCCTATCTTACATGGAGGAACGTACAAATTACAATTAATACAGGCTTGTATGGTGGTTGTTGGTGTGATAGTAATAATGGCATGTGGCCTCCGAACAGGCCTGTTGCAGGTCTTTCGAACTGACGCCGAACCTACAGGTGACCTGTGCAACTGTGAAGATGGAGCCCTACCTAAATGAATTCTAATCCTGAAGACGGCACATACACCTAGCCCTCGAGCCACGTGAATTAACCAATGAAGATTGAAAATCCCGAATCAGCCGGTAATCGAACCCGGGATCCTCTGAACCAAATAATATTAAGAATATTAATTAATTTTAATATATTAATATATATTATATATTTCTTCTTGTTTTCGAATAGGTCTACTATGGACCACGTTAAGTATCATTCATTTACGGTTCTTCCTCTTTCGATCGGCCCAGTACTTCTTCATCCTTTCGGAGTGGGCTTCTTTACGTTCTCGTGACCAGTTGTTGCCGGTCCGTTTTTTTCTACTTTGATCTTCGAATCCCTTAATTTTGTTGATGATTTTTCTGTATTCCTGTCTGTTGTATACTGCCTGCTGTGATATATTATTTTCCTCCATATCCTCCTTGACCCCTTTAAGCCAGCTAGTTTGTGTCTTCCTGTTCTCCATGTATTCCAGAATTCGCTTGGCTGTTCTTTCTGGTGGCATTCTTTTAATGTGTCCGTAGAAGCAGAGTCTTCTCTTCTTGAAGGATGTTGTGATTTTTTCGGTCCTTTTGTATAGTTCCTCATTTGGTCGCAGTCTAAATTCTTGACCCACTTTCCTGGGCCCTAGTATCCTCCTCAAGATCTTCCTTTCTGTCTTTTCAATGTTTTCTAGTAAGCCCTTCCTGTTCAGTGGAATACATTCGATCGCATATAGACTTTCTGGTTTGATGACAGTGTTGTAATGTCTGATTTTTGCAGTGAATGAAACTGATTTTTTATTGTAGACATTTCGACATAACTGGTATGCTGCTTCCATCTTTCTTGCCCTTTCCTGTAATGCTATTCCTGGTAGTCCTGTTGGGGTTATCCATTCCCCTAGATATTTAAACTTCTGTACTCTTTTAATTGTTCCATATTTGGTGACAATATTTTGTGTCGGATCCTTTTTGTCCTGAATCATTAGTTCCATCTTTTCGAAGGATATCTGAAGTCCCGTCTTTACAGCAGTCTCTTGAAGTGTTTCAATTTGTACCTTGGCTGTTTCAGTGTCTTCTGCCAGTATTGCCATATCATCTGCGAATGCTAGACAGTCAATTTTGACTCCTGATCTTCCCAGTGATATTCCATTTTTCACCCCTAATTCCATCAGTCTCTTCCTCCACTCTCTGACCACTTTTTCAAGTATAACATTAAACAGAAGTGGTGACATCCCGTCCCCTTGTCGGACACCCGTTTCGATCTTGAATGGTTTTGACAACATACCCATAAACTTAACCTGTGATGTAGTGTCAGTGATGGTTTCTTTGATTAAATTTCTAGTTTTTTTATCTATCCCAAACTCTTCTAACGTGCTTATCAAGGTTGCTCTGTCGACTGAATCATAGGCTTTCTTAAAATCCACAAATACAATCACTAGATTTTTGGCTGTGAGTGCACGTAGTTGTATTATGGAGATTAGGTTGAAAATTTGCTCGCTGCATGATCTCCCTTTCCGGAATCCTGCCTGGTATTCACCAAGTTCTTTTTCTATTATCCCTTCAGTCCTGTTTTGTAGTGCCTTGGATAGAATTTTAGAGGCAACTGGTGGCAATGATATTCCTCTGTAATTGTTAACGTTTGTTCTGTCTCCTTTTTTGTGCAGCGGGTGTATTAATGATGTCTTCCATTCCTTTGGGATGCTCTCCATTTGCCAAATCTCCTCAAACAGTGCTTCTAGCTGAGTCACTAAGTGTTCTCCGGCATATTTCAATAACTCTGCAACTATTGAATCTTCACCTGACGTCTTATTGTTCTTCAGTCCTGTTATTATTCCCCTGATTTCTTCTTTATTAGGTGGTTCTGAGTCCGGTGTCTGGTTCTTGGGTTTCTCAATCATTAGAGTTTCCTCAGGTGTTTTACAGTTCAGTAGTTTCTGGAAATAATTTGCAAGGTGTTGGCAATTCTGTTCATTTCCAGTGATTAGATTTCCTTCGTCATCTTTGAAGCATAGGGTTGGCGGTTTGTATCTTGTTAAGTTCCTCCTGAATGTCTGGTAGAAATTACGTGTATTGTTTTTCACGAAATCTTCTTCTAGATTCTTTAGTTGCTGTGTGTCATAATGTTTTCGTTCACCTCTTATGGTTTTAGCTGTTGTTTTCCTTTGTGCTTTGAATGACTCCCAGTCTTCTGGTTTCTTAGTTGAGTTCCATTTCTTCCATGTCTGAGCCCTTCTTTGTACCACCTTAATTTTGTGGTTGTGAAGTTTCCCGTACTGTATAAAATTCTACGTTTTTTTGTTTATCAAGAAGTTTGGACTTTCTGCAACAGATGTCACTACTAACAAACTTTGATCATGCACCCTGGTGCGAAGTGGAAGAACCTTTTTGAAGAAATTTTGTATTCATAAGTTCTTCTTTACTAAATTTCGTTCATCCAGTGTTGGGTTGGCAATATTTATCTTTTCTTCCCGCCTGTTTTGAATCCAACCAATCAAGAATTTCTGTAATTAATTTCCAACCAATCACATATTTCTTCTTCGATTTTGTGTGTAACTTTTGTATCCTCCAATAAAATTCTGTGGGTATATCTTGATTATTCATGAAAGGTCTCGAACCTTCCCCGAGTGTTTATAAACTGCGGATTTTCACGTCTCTTGGCCATTTGATCAACATCTAAGTAAGTGTGTGTGTGAAGCAGGAGGCGGGAGGTGCCTCTTTCATCAGGCAGCAGTACTTCGACAAGGTATGGCAACTTAGCATCTTCACCTTTTGCTAGCTCCGCAGTTTAACCCGGGGGATAGGTCGGAAACTTTAATATGTAACCACCTTCTCTAAAATGTAATTTTCTGCAGGCTCGTGTAAAAATTTCCTAAAATCTGCAATTGTAAATCGGAGATAGAGAGCGATACACCCTCTCGAGCTCCCCTTCATCTTGGTTTGAGGTACCGCATTTGTTTTTAATATGTATTAAAGTTATCTCCATCCAAGCAACCTCAGTAGTTGGGATTAGTCCCTGTTTCGTTGTCCAAGAGCCTTATAGGTTTTTAAATTTCTCTTTGGGAGCTCAATCTTTGACTCCATTCCAGGTGTACTTAGGCCGTTTATTGAACCTATTCCTTTTCACTAAGGTTCCGTAGGTTGGGTACTAGATACCTCTGTGTAATAAGATTACTATTTGTAAAAAGTGCCTTGTAAGGCCAGTAATTACTAGATTTTCACACTTGAGTAGGCTGGGAACACTGAGAGCACCTCAGCTCTCTTCAAGTATTGTAAAAATGCCTCTGGGAGGCTCGATATTGTAATCAGGAGCAAGTGCTCCATGTGTTAGGGGATTTCTGACCTTTGAACAAATTAGTGTTTTGTAATGTTGAGCTAGGAGCTCAAAATTGTAAAACTAGGGGCCTGTAGCCCAAGAGTGTTAAAATTCTGAAATCTTGGATCTCTCTAAGTCTTGTTTCCAAATTGTTACTTCATCAAGTGAAAAGTTGTTATAATTTTGTTGTTTTTTTTCTGGAAATACAACCTTTGTTAAAATTTTAAATTAACTTTGATTTTGTAGTTAGACCCATTCATCCCCGCACCTTCTTTCACCTCTGTGCGCCACGGGTAACACCGGAATAATAATAATAATAATAATAATAATAATAATAATAATAATAATAATAATAATAATAATAATAATAATAATAATAATCATGAAATGTCGTATAGCTTTTAGTGCCAGGATATCCTAGGACGGGTTCGGCTCGCCAGGCGCAGGTTTTTCTATTTGATTCCCGTAGGTGACCTGCGAGTCGTAATGAGGATGAAATTATGATGAAGACAACACATAGACCCAGCCCCCGTGCTATTGGAATTAACCAATTAAGGTTATAATCCCCAACCCGGCCAGGAATCGAACCCGGGACCCTCTGAACCGAAGGCCAGTACGCTGACCGTTCAGCCAACGAGTCGGACATAATAATACTAATAATAATAATAAATTGGAGATGCATTCCTTATAATTCTGTCAGAATTCTTTTTCTCTTTCATTTTTCTCATTCACCATCCCAGCGTTCGTTCACATTTCCGGCATTAAGACTGAGAGCCCTAGGGGGTCGATCTTTTTCTTGGCTCCCATTGTCCTTCCCTTCCATCCTCAGTTCCTTCCTTTTCGGAGGATACCTTCTTTCGTTGTTTTCGGATTAACACTTTAGCTTCCCATCTGTTTTGACTGGATACGGTTCCGAGTTAATCAGACAGAATTTCAATCTAATCCGATGCCGACTGTCTCGTAAATATTCAGTTGATAGGAGAAGTAGGTCAGCATCTTCATGTTATCTTAGAAAATACTTTAAGTGGTTATTCACTACTTAAGCTTCAAGTAAGGATAAAATATCTATGTTAATGACAACTATGTATTGTTCCACTTCGGAAAGATCACCACTTCATTGAAATTTTGGGAAAGCAAATGATACACAAGCCAATAAATCACTTCAAATTGACCAAGACATCCAGAGAATCGCAAAACCCGACTGAAATCCAGACTCACTCCCCTGATGTTGGCTCTAAATCTGGTGAAATAAAATCACTCTGGATTGCGACTCTGGAACTAAGAACGGGCTGCTATGGACCAACATGAGTGAAGATCGATCTTAGGTCTACGAAGCCCCCATACGGATTTCATCTTTCACGGAGTGTATAGATCTCACTAAACACAGTGCCCACTGGACAAGGAAGAATACTCTCTGCAATGCAATATTGGGGCCAACAGCATTCTTAAAACTGTGACTGTCGAGAAGAATCCCAGAGAGTGCGATACATCATCTTCAGATGTCCACATACGTAGATCCATCTTCGGAACTATCGACGACCTTCTGACAGGTTCATCAACGACTTTTCAGTGGCTGCAAAAACTAGACATTCAAGTTCACGTTTTTAATTTGCTAAGTTATTTATATTTTGCTTCATTTCTGTTTACTTTTGTATTTTTGTTTCAATATTCTCAATTGTACATATCGCTGGCTTTCTTTTAAAACCTTGTATGTCCCAGTGCTCTTCCTATCCATTATATTCCTTAAGACTGGTCACGCCTTCCAGCCACATATTAACATGTAGTCCATCAGAACGACGTTCAATGTGTTAATATTCCTAACTTAACGTGTAACGGAAAATGAACCTTAAATATATTATACTGTAGGAGTGCGTAAGTTTACCATTCAAACACCATCCCTACAGTATGGTACGGTAAGGTCCATTTTCCTTTAGACTTCCGCATAGGAAAATGAACACAACGAAAATATTCTGATGGACTCCATATAAATACGTGGCTGGGAGGCGTGATCAGTCCTAAAGGATGTAATAGGTGGGAAGAACATTGAGACATATAAGGTTTTAAACAAAAGCCGTCGATATGCCTCTTTCTATTTCTACATTTCATTTTATCTTTCACTGTTTTATATTAATAAATCTCTTTCTTGCTTTGTATATTAGTAATTGTGCTTTCCTTTCTCAAGCTGTTCGCGGCTTAATTCGTACCACAAGGTAAATGGTGGTTAATATACTCGTGAAGTTATTTTATCTCTCCCCCATTATAAGTATCAATGTGTTCTGTTACTATCTTAAAAGTTCATGCACAGACCGGAAAGCTGACTCTTAAATAGTTTTAACATAAGAAATTATTCGCACTCAGAACTTGAAATCTCTTAATTATTTCGGGGAAAATTAAATAACTATAATGTTGGTAAAACAAAAATATAGCTTGTTTGCAAAACCATTCTTTGCGTATATAAATGATTCACGAATGTATGATACAATACTTAGTAGTGAACCAGAGTAGGCCTATGACAAATGCTGCAACTCTGGGTACATTGGAAATGTTTGATCATTTCTACGTCACAGTTCCTGCTTATATGCTATCTTCCCAGAGTTGTCATCATTTACGTTATTTCTGATAATTTATTCCCTTGGTAAAGAATTCCCTTTTCCACGACGTAACATCATCATCTCAGATGCTTTGAATCCAATTCGAAGTATGCTTCCCATTGTTAGCAATGATTACCGAAGGTCGTTCGGGATCTCTAATGACGATTTTTTAAGGGTAATTAGCTTATGAAAAGCTATGTCTCCACCAACTGTCATTGGCAAGCCAGCATTTCTAGCTATAGTCCGACAAAGTAATTTCCATTGGAGCAGATTTTTTCGCAGAGCTACCATGTCTATCTTATTCCATTCCTGCTGGCAGGCTTTCCAGAGGCCATTGATAATTCGTGGACGTCTAATTCGTACAGCCCTTTTTTATGTAGAGTTCACCTTCACATTATTAGCAACATGGCGAATGGTTAACTTGCCATTGTAGCAGTATTCAGCGATGATCATGAAGCCCCTTGGAAAACTTTCCTGGCATTATTTATACAATGTTTGATAATTAATTTTTTCTCTACGGTGGTAGAAAATCCAGCAGGGTTTGTTACAATCACTAAGGTACACATATCAATGGCTTTCTTTTAAAACCTCGTATGTCCCAATGTTCATCCTACCCATTATATTTACAAATTAGCATAGGAAAATGACCACAACGAAAATTATTCTGATGGACTACATATAAATGTGTGGCTGGGAGGCGTGACCAGTCTTAAAGAATTTAATGGATAGGAAGAGCATAAGCACATACGAGGTTTTAAAAGAAAGCCATCGATATGCAATCCATCAGAATTATTTTCGTTGTGTTCATTTTCCTATGCTGACTTGTAAAGTAAAACGAACCTTAAACACATTGTACCGAGGGAGTGCGAACAACTTCCCTACGATATGATATAGTAAGAATCAGTTTCCTTCTTCTTCACGTTAGTCCGACGTTCCGAAATATGACGAGGCAACAGCTTGTGTACTCGGTGTTTATGCCGCTTTTCTAATTTTAGGTCGTTGTTGATTATGGTGTTAACCGTTGAAACAGACATCCCCAACTAACGTGAAAGAGTCGTTTGTGGGGCGGGTTACCACCTCACCACTTCTGGTGCAGGGCTGGTGGCCGGTCGTGGATTGCCACTTTTTCCCCTCTGGAATTAAGCCCAGCAGGCCTTTGCATATTTTTATTCAATATAGCACTGATCCCGTTTTTTGATATCAAGATATCATGCTTCTTGAACACCCTTGGATTAAAGAATGGCTATATTTAGTATCGGAAAGGGCTGTTATGTAGCCCTCCCAGTGAGGGTCAATCCGCTTCGGCATCCTTGCAGATAATGTCACGAAACTTTTCCACACACGTTCTCGTTATTGACGTGAAACATCACTTCCAGTTTTGAGCTTAAGATGATAACAGCGACGCCAGTGGCCTTCAAACTCGTCACCTCAGATCCTGATTGTGTTCTATTTTACAGTAAGTTATAATCCATTCATTGACCTGGAGAAGTTGGGTTCTAGTCTGTTATAAACTAGCAGTGAGTTGCGACCCAACTTGTTTTTTACGTGAACGACGCGAGTTCAAAAATTCATATAGACGGTTCCCTGTGTCGGTTTCTGTCCATGAGAGGCGTGAACGAAATGGTTCCTGAGGTAGTCATCAATGAGTTGAACTTAACCACATCGACAGGACATCGAACTCAAATGGTCGGCAGAATTTTCATTGAAACTGAAACCAAGCACCAGTAAGAAAGTACTGCAGTCCTGTTCCCGATAGTCTAGTGGAACTATACAATGGCAGGAATGGCTCAATATTTGATCGTGTCTTGATAATTACTTTGGATCAAGAAGTATTGTGAACAAGAGAAGTTGCTCGATGTGTACGGGTGAATCAAACTGGAGTAGTTTGGGAATTTCATCTTATCAGGGTGACAGGCAGTGTTGGATACTTAGGCCACAAAAATTGACCATGTTCCATCCGATGACTAAAATCTCCAACCATATCCTCCAATCAAAGCCTAACAGTATGTGCAGTATTTCGAAGAAGACTTCATCTAGATGGACCATATTCTCCAATCAAAACCGATCAGTATGTGCTTTATTTCGAAGAAGACTTCATCTAGATGGACAGTGATATATATGTGCCTTCGTGGAGTTACTGATGAATTTTTCCTTCATCGTACTGGTTTTACTCGAACTATCCGCCCTGTTTGTTCTCCAAACATGAACCCAAGTGGACATAACTGGGATAACTTAAATTTAAATGTTTATAGATTGATCACGTTATGTGTTTGAATTACAAAGTATCACCAGTGCTAGTCAATATTAACGTTGTCTGGACTGAATGGAAAACTCCAACTGTGAAACAAATAAAGTGATTTAGTACAAGCATATTTTTGGCTTTGATTTGTTGAACAGGATGTGTTGCAAATTAGTATTAAATCAATTAAGGCCCTATTCTAATGTTAAGTTTCACAAATCACTCTTTCTTCTTCTTCGTCTTCTTCCTATCATTTTCACAAATTTATTGGGGTTGGCACTCGACGTTTATTTGGCTAATTTTTACACCGGCTGCCCTTCCTGACGCCAAACTGCTGTAGAGGGATGTATTCACTACTGCAGGTTTCTATGGTGGCTGCTAGAGTGCAGTGTTGTACGTAGCCTAATGAACACAGACGCCCAGTCCCGAGCCAGACAAATTAACCATTAACAGAAATCCTTAGACTGACCGAGAATCGAATCCGGAGCTCTCTGGTCCTAAGATCACGACACTGACACTTCACCCAAGGAGCCGGACTCAAGAACTAGCTTATATACCTTATAGTTGATTTAATTTTCATTGTTAATATTTTCAGATCAATTCGTGTTCTGATAATTAACGTTTATATTATTTATAGAATGAATTCGTATTATTTTGCCTCTTATCAAGTATACATTTCCTGGACACTTACAATACTGTAGACTATAGCCAAATAGTTAAAATAACACACACTGTTATATCATCGCTGCGCCAGCAAAACCTCGTATCCCACAATGTCCTTCTTAGTCACTTAGTCACTGGTCACTTCTCCCAGGCGCTTATCGATATGCGGTCCATCAGAACAAATTTTGTTGTTTTTATTTTGGTATGCCAGCGTATAAAGGAAAATGAACCTTCCTGTACCGTACTGTAGGAATGTATATTTGCATGACATATTTACGCACTCCTACAATTTAATGCATTTAAGGTTCATTTTCGTTTACGCTTCTGCATAGGAAAACGAACACAACGAAAATTGTTCTAATGGACTGCATATCCATGTGTGGCTGGGAGGCGTGACCAGTCTTAAGGAGAATAATGGACTGGAAGAGCATTGTGGGATACGAGGTTCTGCCGGTGCAAGGACGATATATTCATAACATCGCCGATTATTATTAGACGGTATGAGCACTACCCCAGTACGCACTTCCCTTAAGTCCACAGCCTGTTTCCAGTCATTCGACCGCGTCAGGAAGGGAATGAATGAAGCCCCCATCTAGCGGTGAGGGTGGCATTTGTGCCGGCTGCCGAAGACCGTCACACTCCCCAGGGGCAATGATTAATGAATGACAGGTGAAATGATAGTGGGGAGTATTGCTGGAATGAAAGATGACAGGCAAAACCGGAGTACCCTGAGAAAATCTGCCCCACCTCCTCCTTGTCCAGCACAATTCTCACGTGGAGTGACCGGAATATGAACCACGGAACCCAGTGGTCAGAGGCCGGTGCACTGCCGCCTGAGCCAGGGAGGCTCTCCATTAAGTTAATAGTTGTAAATAATTTCCATTTCTTATTTTTATTGTATATACATTGTATCTGATAACCTGGTTACATGAGAGAGGGGGCGAGAAAAATCTAATCTATCTAATCTGCAGAGGCCAAGTGTGCAGATATATTTTAAGCGCCTAAATGAATGTACAACAAAAGTTGAAATCTAGTACATTTTCCTTTGAAGTTAATTTGCTCATTATATTGGTACAAGTTCTCTATTTTTTTTGGTGATATTCCCGTAATATTGTTATGCAGATTCCATACTCGCTCTATGAACTGCAATATCGCTTTATGGACCAGACGAAAAATACGTTTAAGACAAGGCTACAAGAACAGTGCACACCAGACAAATGTTGCGCATGTACCGTAATAACGGCCATGGATGATACTTTCCCTATCCCATCCCGTTTCCACACGAAACCTGTACCTGTTGTGTCAGTGTGACGTTAAACCACCATTAAGTAACTGACTTTTATATTGGAGGCACGGCCGTGAAATTTATGTTGTAGAATACGTCTTTCTGGCTACAATGAAATAGATCGAATGCATGTGCTGCAAATTAAGAAATTCCCACATATTCAACCCCTGCATAACCTCATCCGTAATAGCGCAATTGATATTTAGACAGTCGAATCGCGATTTAAGAAACCGAACCTTAAATTTTGGGTCCCTCTCTTTCCGTTTGTTCGTTTGAGGATTCATTTAATTTTGTTTTGTGAATAAAAGACGTCGGATGTTCTATATCTGAACTTCATAAATATCTTCGTATGTTGTTTTATTTAGGAGTTATATGGCTTAGGCCCACAGAGTGTCATATTTTCTCAAATGTCTCATATTTTCTATTAAACTACTCGGATCTTATTTTTTGTTCCGTTTAAGTGCGGCCAATACCCAGTAATCGGGAGATAGTGGGTTCGAGCCCTACTGTCGGCAGCCCTGAAGATGGTTTCCCATGGTTTCCAATTTTCACACCAGGCAAATGTCTGGACTGTACCTTAATTAAGGCAACGGCCGATTCCTTCTAATTCCTAGACCTTTCCTCGCCCATCGTCGCCATAAGACCTATCTGTGTCGGTGCGACGTAAAGCAAATAGCATATTTTGTGTTCCAGATCTATAGGTCCGAAAGTGAGCACATGCTTTCTTTATACAGAGCACCGGATGCTTCTGGCCTGATTTTATAGACATTTCCACGACAAAATGTTGCGTGCATGCAAACCTATGGACGGCCAAAAGATAAATACACCCTCTACCCACACCTCGGCACTAAGAAAAATTGAATCCGGGGATTTAACAAGATACTCATTTCTGATGTTGGATGAGCGAACCTCAGGATTAAAATACACCTCTCCAGAAGTAAAGACTCGTGGCGAAATTTTCCACCTTCTTGAAGGGGAACTGAATCCATGTCCTTCTTAATAACAACCTCCTTCAGCTCAAAGGAAGGATTACAGTAACCATATAAACAAATTATTAGACAAAAAAAAAAAGGAAAATCAAATCATCATAAATATGTCTCTCGGTCATGGCTATCCATCCCAGATGATCATCAGACATGTCCGGCTGCATGACTAAATGGATATCGTGCTGGCCTTTGTTCGCAGGGGTCTCGGGTTCGATTCCCTGCATGTGTCGTATGTATGTGTCGTCCTCATCATTTCATCCTTATCACGACGCGCAGGCCACCTACGGGCGTCGGATCAAAAGACCTGCATCTGGCAAGCCGAATTTGTCCTCAGACACTCCTGGCACTAAGAGCCATACACCATTTCATTTCTACCACCAACTGTAAGACAGAGCCTGCACGGTTGCTAGGGCTACACTTCCGTTTCATATTTTGTGACGCTCGCTATCTTCTATAACGCAAATTTTCTGATGACCCTTAGCAATAATACATAAGTTATCGTCGGTGAAGAAAGAATGCCTCTTATGTGACAATACTCTTCCTATCCATTATTTTCAAGACTGGTTATGCTCCCAGTCTCATATGAATATGCATTCCATTAGAACAATGTAACAATGTTCGTTGTTTCCATTCTCCTATGCAGCGCTGTTAAGGAAAATGATCTGTAAATACGTTGTACTATGTAGCAGTGCTTAAATACGACACGCAAACATACATTCCTACATTACGGTACAGTAAGGTTCATTTTCCTTTACACAAACGCGTAGGAAAACGAAAATTGTTGTGATGAACTGCATATTGTTGGCTTTCTTTTAAAACCTCGTATGTCTCTATGCTCGTCCTGCCCATTATATTCCTTAAGGCTAGTCACGCCTCTCAGCCACATACTGATATGCTGTCCATGAGAATAATTTTCGTTGTGTTCATTTTCCTATGCTGGACTGTGAAGGAAAATGAACCTTATCATACCGTATTGTAGCGATGGTGTTTGCATGGCGAATTTATGCACTTCTACAGTATAATGTCCCGGTCTCGGAAGCCAAGTATAACGGTCGAGAGGATTCGTCGGGCTGACCACACGCTACCTTGTAATCTGCAGGCCTTCGGGCTGAGCAGCGGTCGCTTGGCAGGCCAATGCCCTTCAAGGGCGGTAGTGCCATGGGGTTTGGTTTTGGTTTGGTTTTACAGTATAATGTATTTAATGTTCGTTTTCCTTTACATAATAGCAGAGGAAAATGAACATAATGAAATTATTCTGATGGACAGCATATAAATATGTGCCTTAAGGAATATAATGGGTAGGAAGAGCATTGTCACATACGAGGTTTTGTTCCTTCAACGACGATATTTATGTCAATACTTTTTTTTAATATCGTGTCCTTATTCAATTTAGAGACCAACGGAGGTTTACAATTCGCTCTATTTATCGTTACCAGTAGCACAAACATTCCATTTCTATTCATTCAGAGTTGAGCTTCTTATTTGGCTCCCTTCAGTAATGTCCGTGTTCTCAGACTTGAATTCAACGGTGTCTGTCGCTTGAGAAGTAGGTTAACTAAAGGACATCAATTGAGGCTAGTTGACAACGAGAGTGCGCGCAGAGAATGCCTCTTAATAATGTTTCAATTTGATCTTGTCTGCGTAAGATGTGACACCCGCAGGCTGCTTCATTCTTCCACACACGTTAATAACTAGCTTACTATTATTATTATTATTATTATTATTATTATTATTATTATTATTATTATTATTATTATTATTATTAGCCTTTTGTTTCTTATCATTTGTGAAATTAACTGTTGACCTAGGAGAAGAAGAAGAGTTATGTCGAGCTGAGGAGCTCAGAAGCTAGAGCGTTGACCTTCTAAACTCGGGTTGTAGAGTTCGATCCCGACTCAGTCCGGTATTTAAGGGTGTTCAAATACGTCAGCCTTGTGTCGGTAGATTTACTAGCATGGCAAAAGAAATCCTGCATGAGAATATTCCGGCACCACGAAAGTTCCGAAAGACTTGTTTATTAATTTTGAGTGACTATTGCTAACCTGGTACACACCTCGAAAAGCAGACACTCCGACAATGGTGGGTGGCTATCGGCCGTGTATAGTAAACTGCTTGGTATTGTGGTGGAACCATTCAAGTTTAAATTCACCTACCCGTCTGGGAATTGAACCGAAGGACAAGACGCTGACCATTCAGGCAAGGCGCCGGATTAATATTAATAGTATTTATTTATAATATTTGTAATAATAAGATTGTTATTACATCTCACTAACTACTCTTACATATTTCGGAGACACCGAAACGCCGAGACGCCGGCGTAAGCCCAAAAGCCCATACCACGTGTACAAGTAATGTTCGTATTGTAAGGACTTCGGAATAACCTGGATATTTTTTTCTATACTATCTTGTGTTTTTAACAAATCGTCCTTACCGGGACATCGTACGTTTTCTGTAACAGGGACGATATGCATATCGTCGTTGCCGGGACAAAACGTCCTATGTGATAATATTTGTGGAGATATACTGACCCGCAGCACATACATTATGAAGAGCGAGAATGCCTTGATACTATTCACACAATATTGCACTTTAGATGACAAACCTTACCGGCCAAAGTTCTTAGCTAAAGTTGGCACGTTGAATGGGTTAAGCTCAGTTTTTAGGCCGGGTGACTTTCCTTACGCCAACCCTATGTGGAAGGATGTATTCACTATGGCGTCGTTCTGTGGTGGTTTTGTAGTTTTATATAAGACTAGCTGTTGCACTAAGGCGAATATTACAAAAGGGAATGCTAGATTTTGTGTTGCCTATTGTAGGGGCTAAAGGCAACATGGTCTTCATCCATTATTCATTGCACTTTACTGTCCGAAACAATGTATTACGTAAGATATTAATAGACATACAGGATGTGATATTTACTGGTTGCCGACATACTAAAGTTTGGGCGCTTACATATGAATCCAATTTTATATTAGACATACATGAAGCCAGTCATTTAATCTAATACAACCTTGTATATCACATTCGTCGTTCTGTTAACATTAGCATAAATGAACAGTGATTTACTGGTACTAACAGGCAAATATTTGACGTACAGGTAGGTTGGTGGAAAGCAGTTCCACCTGCCCTGTGACTTGTTGATAGTCATCGTAAAGCACGGACTGATGGGGAACTGCAAAATGAGCTGGTAGGTAGTATGTGTGGAAGTTTGTGCCGCTGCACTTTCTTGGGTGTAGGGCTATGATTTGTGTTTTGGTTCTCGAAATGAGGTTCTAACTAATTTATTTCTATGGAATACTGGGGGAACCACGTGGACTTACCACACTGACAACGGCAGATGAAGGCGTCTATATTCAAACTGTAGGTGAATGAAGTCTGTAACGAAAGAGTTAGGAAAAACTTTCATTTGTTTTTTCAGTTATAACAAATCAGCAAGCACTACACGCACCCACTGCTGGGCTATGTCCACAAGGTCTTAGGATGTAAAACATTCCTTTAATAATATCCCCCTTCTTATTTATCCCATCGAAGAAGTGTACATGATTAAAAAGTTGGTGGATTTCTGAAAATGTTGGTCTTGGATATTTTGTGGGAGGGTAAATTCACTGTTTCGGTCTCCGTATAAGCCGTCAGTCCATTCAAGGGTTTTGAAATCGTATGAAGACAAAACTACCCTTTGGTAAGTGGGTTCTAAACAAGAAGTTTGATTGAAATATGCACAGTAGTTACCTAGTTATACGAAATCATCACTACGCGCAGGTGCATCTGGACTATGTCCGTTATTACATAGACTCTAAAACATTTCATCAACAACATCTGCCTTATTAATCTCCCTATTGAAAATGTGCAAATAATAAAAATGTTTAGGAAATAAATTTCCATTAAGGTTAGTATATCTTCATTAATGTTGATCACGGATATTTTATGGGAGAGTAAAATGACTATTAGCCGGGCTGAGTGGCTCAAACGGTTGAGACGCTGGCCTTCTGACCCCAACGTGGCAGGTTCTATCCTGGCTCAGTCCGGTGGTATTTGAAGGTGCTCAAATACGCCAGCCTCGTGTCGGTAGATTTACTGGCACGTAAAAGAACTCCCGCGGGACTAAATTCCGGCACCTCGGCGTCTCCGAAAACCGTAGAAGAGTAGTCAGTGGGACGCAAAACAAATAGCATTATTAAAATCACTTTTACGGTCTTCCTATACATCCCCAGTCCATTCAGATTTTGAAATGTTCATAAAATCTGCCTTTGTCTAGGTGGATCCTAAACGTGAAGTTTGTTTTGAAATGCTTGGTAGTTTTTCAGGTATAACTCAAACGACAAACAGACAAACTGTTCCGATGTACTGCATATTAACTTATGTCTGAAAGGCATGACCAATCTTCAGAAAAATAATGGATAGGAAGAGTATAGAGACATACGAGGTTTTGCTCGCGCAGCGACAATATGGTCATTACTACGCTTTAAACTGATAATTACAAGGAAATGTCTCCAATATAATCAATGTATAGACAGACGGTCATTACGATTTTATTTATCGTCGGTGAAGAAACCAAACCTTGTATGTCTCAATGATTTTCCTATCCATTATTATCCTTAAGACAGTCGCACCTCCCAAACACATAGGCCTATCGATGGGTTTCTTTTAAAACCTCGTATGTCCCAATTCTCTTCCTACCCATTATATTCCTTAAGACTGGTCACATTAAATGCATTATACTCTAAGAGTGCGTAAATTCGTCATGCAAATAACATCCCTACAATACGGTATGGTAAGGTCCATTTTCCTTTACACGCTAGCATAGGAAAATGAACGCAACGAATATTATTCTGATGGACTGCGTAGAAATATGTGGCTGGGAGGCGTGACCATTCTTAAGGAACATAATGGATAGGAAGATCTCTTGTTGTTGTTTGTTGTTTTAAGGGGCCTAACATCGAAGATCATCGGCTCAGATAGGAAGAGCATTGGGACATAGGAGGTTTTAAAAGGAAGCCATCGATATGGATAAGCAGTCCACCAGAACGATGTTCATTATGTTAATTTTCCTATGCGAAGCTGTAAAGGAAAATGATTATTAAATACAGTAAATTTTGGGAGTGAGTAATTTCGTAGCGCCAACATACATTCCTATATTAAGGTACGGTAAGGTTCTTTTTCCTTTACACATATGCATAGGGAAGTGAACACAACGAAAACTGTTCTGATGGACTGCATATCCATATATGTCTGGAAAGCCTGGCCACTCTTAAGGAAAATAATGGATAGGAAGAGTGTTGTGACGTGCGAGGTTCGGTTTCTTCAATGTTATTATACAGATAGAGCTAACGATTGCAATGTACGTTATATATAGGCCCATGTAAGAGTATATTTTGTCTTCCAGTTCCGTAAAAATTTGTCTTATATTTCAATCGCATCCTTTTGTGTATTTCTATTTTTTATTCTAATTAATCTACGTGATTGTCTATATGACTTGCGCTTTAAATTATTTTCAAATTGTAGGCTCATGCAATTAGTTTAAAAATGTATCACATTTGAATTTTCAAGGGCATTTTATTAAATATTTGATACATACATAACAGGTATATAACGTAAAGAAGCCAATAATTTACGTAAGGTATAATCATGTAAGTTTACAATCTCTCTTTATAACATCAAAATAAATATTCACAATCATATAAAACCTCTCTCACAAAAATTAAAGCCCAAACTTGAATAACATGCTTAATCATAATGCATCTGATGAAATACACAGTAACACCGTAACTACTTTGGTTATGGAAGAATCAATAGTATCATCTTTTAAAATAAAACTCTTATACTATGTAGTATTGCACACAATCTGCAATGTTATGAAACATTGATTATTTCATTACTAGATTTGCGTCATTGCCCGAACATAAATAAATGATACCGGTCGCACACTTTTCCATATAATTCACACACACAGTATTCACTGGACTCACAGAAACGCTTTGTTTTGAAGATTTGGAAGTGATAGCCGTGTACTGCTATGTCCGTTAATACATGCCTCAATTTGAAGCATGCTTTAGTCCACCCACGTTCAATAATTGCGTCCGTTGAGTAAAACTCTTGTCCATATTCCCCCTTTCTTCCGTATCATTTCCTCGAGCACTATTCTATAGTTCTACGTGGCTGACAATAATATTTTTGTTCTAAGTTATGATAGAAAGAAATCCTGTCTCCCGATTACATAATCCAGTTATGAAGACGTGTATGTAATAGCCCTATGGCCCCCTTTATAAATCATGCTTTGATGGATTTCAAATTTCGTAGCTGAACCTGTATCAGGTACTCCCATATGATCCTTGAAACTCTATTTGACTGTGAATAGGTTATGAGAATTGGATGAGTGTTATCGTGCATTTCATAAAAATACAGTGGCTGAATCTGAATCCTCTAATAATTATATTCTGATTCTACATTAGCTTAGACTATCGATTTTATCCACGTTTGTTATCCTATTTAGGTCTGTCATTAAAACTGATGAGCAACAGGTCCTGGATGATCCATGAACAGAGATACATTTTTTGTTGGAATACAATGAGCAATACAGTACGTGAAACCTCACCGGGTAAAGTTTTTAAAAGAATTTGAAAACAATCACCGTATATGTTTTGATTTTAATAGGCTACTTTATTGAACCTTCACTATATTCATCATCAGTCATTATCATTCTCTGAGGTTGTTTCCAAATAAACACACACTTTTCTCATGTTATAGTGTAATAACACGAAAGTTAATGTTCTAAATTCAATAAACTAATGTTTAGGGTTTTAAATAGGCCTATATTTCCTTTATGAGATAATTTCTTTTAAGCCCTATGTAGTTGTCTCGTAGTCATTCTATAAAATTATTATAAACATAAGCCTAAATATTTTACTCCATAAGAAAGATATTGTGAATACGCCTTGTGTATACTTTCACCAAAATTTCTCACATATACAGTAGTCAGTATTAAGTTGAACGTTGGCAAAAAAGAAAATAGAAAGAGGTAGGGTTGCATCCCATGAAATTTCTGTAGCCCACGAGCCAGCACTAAATCACTAAGTATTAGTTCTTATACTGCATTTTATATCACATCAAAAATGTTCTTCCCCGTGGGTGGGGGTGATAGAATATCGTCCACGATATTCCCTGCCTGTCGAATGAGGCGACCAAAAGGGCCCCAGGGCTCTTAAGTTGGGAGCATAGGTCTGGTGACAACGGGGCTCTCAGCTAAGACCTGGCATTGCTTTCACTTGTGCCAGGCTCCTCACTTGATTAATTATTATTTTCCGGCATTAGGTGCCGCCCTTCGTGGTCCCTGTGTTTCTTTGTCCGATTCCTTCATTTTTTCGAAATGTCACACCCCCTCCACTTTTTCACTGTGATCATTGTTAATAGAGGATGGTTGCTTAGTTGTACTTCCTCTTAAATAATAATCACCCCCACCATAACCTTAACAGTACTATCACTGGGCTGAGTGGCTTAGACAGTTGAGTGTCGGCCTTCTGAGTCCTGTGTGGTGATATTGATCCCGGACCGTTTCATTGGTATTTGAAAGACCTATAATACGCTAGTCTCGTGTCAGTAGATTTATCAGCGCGTGAAAGAACCCTATAGGACAAAATTCCTGTACCTCGGAATATCCGAAAGCCGTAAAGGTGGTTACTAAAGCGAAAAACCAAAAGTATTTTTATTAAAAGTACTGTCGCAACGAAGTAAATAAAGTCCTGTTCCAGGCGAGCTCAGAACTACTTAGTCTCAGTCACCAATTTAAATATATTTTGGTAATCGTGTTGTTTTAGTGGTCTCATGGTAACTTCTTTCTCTTTATGTGGACTGAACTTCGGTGCCAAGATCGAAGTCGAGTGTGTTGCCTCATTGTACTAGTACATATACGCAGGATCGCACATTCCGTAGTAATAATATTTTTTTAATGGCGAGTGGGCGACGAGCAGACCTGGAGCAGGTCTTTCGAGCTTTCTTATGAGGATGGGGAAACAGCACACTCACCCAGTTCTCGAGCCATCGAAATTAACCAATGGAGGTTAAAACCCCCGACCCGTTCGGGAATCGAACTCGGGCCCCCTGTACCAAAAGCCAGTCCGCTAACCATTTAGCCATGGAATCGAACACTTTATTTAGTATTTAAGCAGTAATGACAGCGCCAGAATTTATCTGGAGAAAATAGAGAGTTCGAGTTGTAAGCCTACTTATTTTGGCTACATCATTAAATATTTAATGATAATAAAAGTATATAAATAATGTAAAAGAGTAATCAAATTGATAATATGCACAGCGAGCAAAACTTTCACTTAAACTCCTTGGGCCTTTTTTTACTAGTTCTTTGATGGCGCACTAACATGTCGAAGGTTTTCGGCGATGCAAGGATGGAAAAGCATTAAGAATGAGAAGGTAGCGGTCATGGCCTGAATTATGGTTCAGCCTTAGCATTTGCCTGGTACTGAAACAACGGAAAACCATATTCAGGGCTGCCGGCGCTGGGATTCGAACCCACCATCTCCCAAATACAAGCTGAGAGCTAGGCGACCCTAACTGCATGGCGAGCTCGCTCAGTGGGTTATATTCTCCAATATATCGACCTCATGAGATTAGGATAGTTACGTCCTGTTGTTTATGCGATCTCTGGTCAAATACAGTGTATTACTGAAAGCGTTTCAGTGTACTGTTCTGAGGAATTTACTAGGGCGGTCAACAAACTAATGCACATATTTTTTCTTGTGAATTAAGTTGGAGGAGGACCAAATCGTTTGTACGGCAACTACACACCTAGCATGAAATTTCGTTGTTGTTGTTGTATGGTAACATTATCTTTTTGTTGCAAAATGGCTACTGCACATGGAGTAACTTACGTACAAAAGAGAAAGTTGGGATTGCATTTCTTTTTGTAGACCAGAAAACCGTTGCAAACATTCACATGACTTAAAAATATCTGCGGAGATCTGTCAGGGGATAGGAGTACAGTCCGAGCACCCGTGAACGAATCAAAAAACTTGGGTGGACTGTTCTTTCTCATCCGTCCTATAGTCCGGATCCTGCACCATCTGACTTTTATTTGTTCGTTCCCCATATAGATGCACTCCATGAAAGATGATGCGACACCAGTCAGTGAGGAGGTCATAACTTATGCTAAGTCCAGGCGCGCTTTACAGGCTCATGCATCTCGGTGGAGGAAAGTCACTTATTCGAACGGAGACAAGCCCTCTCGTAGTTCGAATAAAATGTGGGCCTATTTGCTGCTAATGAATTTGGTGAATAATGTGAGATATCGTCGCTGCTGGGACAAAACCTCCTATGTGAAATATTTTAGCCTAGAACTTTGGCCGGTAAGATTCTGTCATCTAAGGTGCAATATTGTGTGAATACTGTCAACGCATTCACGCTCTTCATAATGTATGTGCTGCGGCAGTATATCTTCAAAAATATTATCACATAGGAGGTTTTGTCCCGGCAACGACGATATTCTCTGTTACAAATAAACAAACCGTCAATGAGAACAAATAAATTATGTGTATTACTTATTGAAACATGTAGTATATTGTCGCTCCACCGGCAAAACGTTGTATTCCACAAAGCTCTTCCTATCCATTATTCTCCTTAAGACCCAGCCACATATCGATACGCAGTCCATCAGAACAATGTCCGTTGTGTTCGTTTTCCTATGTCGACGATTAAACGAAAATGAACATTACATGTATTATACAATAGGAGTGCGTAAATACGTAATGCAAACATACATTCCTACAGTACGGTGCGGTAAGGTTAATTTACCTTTACACATGGGGATAGGAAAATGAACACAACTAAATTTGTTCTGGTGGACTGCATATCCATACGTGGCTGGGAGGCGTGACCAGTCTTAAGGAGAATAATCGATAGGAAGAGTTTTATGGAATACAACGTTTTACCGGTGAAGCGACGAACATGTGCGTGTAAGTGCGAAAAAATGAAACCGATAATACGATAACATTGAAATTGTGGTGACAGACAGCTGTTGATTGGTTGAAGGTCCTGATACTCTTTTACCGGATTAGTCAGTGGATTCACGAGGTAAATACTTTAAATAATATTTTAATTTCCATATGCGTGTGTGGGTCATTGGCTGAATGTTCGGTTCCTGGCCGGACGGGCGATTTTATGCCCGTTTGGTTAATTCCTCTTACAAGCCGTCTGTATTTTTCATAATATTCACATCGTTATTTACAAACAAAAAACAAACTGACAAGCACTAGAGAAAAAAGTAATTTAAACACATTCCTTCTCACTGGGGTGGCATGAGGAAGAAAATCCGGCCTGAAAGTGGGACCTACAATCAATAACGTGATTATTATGATTTTATGTCATTATCAGTCAGTCACTTCGTGAATATTCTTTGTGAGATATTGAAGTTAGTCCAGGGCGCAAGCATGTCAGCTAGGTTAAATCCATACCCACAAATTACGTGTTTTCTCCAAGGTAAGAAATCTCAGGCAGAGTCCGACTCATTGGCTGAATGGTCATCTTTGATGCCTTCGGTTCAGAGGGTCCCGGGTTCGATTCTCGGCCGAGTTGAGGCTTTTAATCGCGTCCGATTAATTCTTCTGGCCCTGGGACTGGGTGTTTGTGTTTGTCCCAACAATTTCCTCTTCATATTCAGACAACACACTACACTACCAACCACCACAGGAACACGCAATAATGATTACATCCTTCCATAGAGGATTGGCGTCAGGAAGGGCATCCGGCCTTAAAAAAGGGACGAATCCATATGTGCGACACAGTTCGCACCCGCGACCCCACGGATGTGGGAAAACCGGTAGAAAAGTAAAAAGAAGAAGCCACAGGCAGAGGTGGTAGACGGATGTTCTGCTATTGGATATTATATAATCGAAACTAAGCCATTTATTGCTTCTTTTACCGCAGTTTAACTACAACTCCATAGCGTCTAATGTTGTAACGCATGGCTGTGCAACCCAGTATGTGAATGAGGCCGTGCCATGTCACGCTTGAAGGTCGTCAAATGACTGTCATATTAGGCAATGACAACAGGATATTTAATTTTTTTGCTTTGCGAAACGAGCACGAGTCAAATTTTATGGGCATTCAACACTTTTAAAATAATGACGTAATGACTTCCGGGAATAAGTTGTATTGCTTAATATCCACGAAATACTGGAAATATAAATGACACTTTTTGCTCAAACCTATTACAATCTTCATCAAAATACATTTTTTTCTTAAAGTAATTAATTCAAAATATGGTTTAGGAAGAACATACACATCAAGTCTATGTAGCAAACTAAAGAAAAGGACGAAAGTAAAGTGTGACTTCAAACCTTGACACGCTTTCACGAGAGGAAATGAAGCAGGACTACCAGCTATTGATCGTGCGGAAGGTGATGTCAAATGCACTGAAAATAAGTTTAAATGTATTAATGTAACAAACTGCAATATTCTCATACTTAATTTTCTAACAAATAATTTTAACAGTCGTTGCGAGAATTATGTCCGAGGTTATTAGAATAGCTATGAAGTATTTGAAAGCCATCACTCATCTTATCCTGTTCGAAATACTTTAAGAAATAAAGGCAGGCACACAATGTTCCATTCAAAGATAAATTTGTACATTATATGGCTGCTGACGATTTGATAATAGCTATGAGACATCTTGTTTATGTGGAATCCGAACCACGGTGTCGTGTCCTCTAATTTAAAGAATCCTGCTTGCATTGGTCGTGTTTCAAACAGCGACTATCTTGATGAGGTAGCAGTGAAGATATCACCCGAATGTTAAGTCCGAACAATTTATATTGATATATCATCGCTGCCGGGACAAAACCTCCTGTGTGAAATATTTCAGCTTAGAACTTTGGCCGGTAAGGTTCTGTCAGCTAAGGTGCAATATTGTGGAAATATTGTCAAGGCATTCTCGCTCTTCATAATGTATGTGCTGCGGGTCAGTATATCTCCAAAAATATTATCACATAGGAGGTTTTGTCCCGGCAACGACGATATATTTCTTTGTTATTAATGTGTTCTGTTGACCACTGTGACGTAAACTTTTGTAAAGTTTGTTTACTCCATTGTTGCCTAACCTAAGTTGAGTTAAGCTTGCACATTTCAATCGAACTGCTTTTATTTTAAGTCCTGAAATACGGGCTATGGAAAGTTCTAGTTGCTCCTAACCATTTTCTACCCTAGGCTTGATAGTCAATTTCTGTGGTTCATTCGCTAAGATTTTGGTCTTCAAGGTGCATACAGGAGTTAACTCCATGCTATTTTTTTTTATAAATGAAAAACAAATAGTGGACACACTAGCAAACATTACGGTATTTCTTGAGACAGTTACACCTTAGAATAATAATAATAATAATAATAATAATAATAATAATAATAATAATAATAATCGTATGGCCTCAGCTACCGTGTGCAGACATTTCAATTTGACGCCATCTGGCTGTCTGCTCGTCAATTTCGACGTTCCGTTTTACTCTAGGCCCCCACTAGATGGCAGACCGAGTAAACCGAAACTCTCTTGGGCGTCTATGGCTGAGATTTAATGAATTTTGTCGGGTAAACACCAAATGTGTCACCAGAGATCTTTTACATGCCGACATCGTACGACATGGAGTGTCGAATGGACTTTTTTCCGCCCTTCAAAAATCCGACTACCTCTGCCGGGTTTGAACCCGCTATCTTGGGATCCGGAGGCCGACACTCTACCGCTGATCCACAGAGGCACCTTAGAATGGAAATACTGTATGAAGAGAGAACATTATTATTATTATTATTATGATTATTATGATTATTATTATTATTATTATTATTATTATTGTTATTATTATTATTATTATTATTATTATTATTATTATTATTATTTATAAGTGTTTATCATTTCCCTTGCATTATTAAGGATCAGTTCACAGAAAGGTTGTTCTAATTACTTAAGAGTGACTTTCTGAAAGAGCATTCATTTCATCTCACCATCATTGCTATTCTAAACTCCTCATATATATTATTTTAGAGGGTAACCATTGCCGATATCCATGCATGATAACATGGCATGTAAACGGATTCACTTTAAAAGGTTCGAATCCAGGCCACAACGAATTTATATAGCCTCCATTTGCAGGATTCTTCTACACTGGTACCATATTTATCAATGTGGATTCAATTTAGTAGACTTACAGACAACATTACAGATGTATACTTTAATATAATAATTAACTGAAATTCTAGGTTTTGTTTCAAAACACTATCGATGCTGAATTACAAAAGCATAAACGCTACAAAATGCTAAATGCACAAATCATAATGTAGAATTCTTGCTCATTAACTCTAAAAGTCACCAGTCCTAAATACAGACAAAATTTGGATAAGCGGAACCACAGTGTTGAGGTACGGAAACTACATTAAAATACTCGGTTCTAGTTACGTGGTCATTTACATGTTCCAGGGGTTCGAGACATTGGCAGTGTAACATGGCTTATGCCATTGAACCACCTCAATCAGCCTACACTGTTGAATAAATATTAGTCATCATCACCATTATGCGTTTGCTGGCGATGCCTAGTTTTTACAGTGCACTATGTCTTCTGGTATGGGATAGAACAAATTGGTTACTTTCATTGAGCCTGCCTCAGTGTCTCTTTGACTTTGACAAAATAAAAGTGACTGATGTATGAGCAATGCTTGCTACGCAGCCCGTCCCAGTAATAAATAGTGAAAAATGTTGCTCATAGGGTCGTTTGGTGAGTGCATTTCAGTTGGTTTGGCAGTCTGACATGAAATATAAACTTTTGGCTCGGGGAGGAAAGCAACGGGAAACTACCTCACTGTTTATTTCCCAAGTATGCCTGTACAGTGACGCCTAGGCTGTTTATAGCAGCTGATGGTGGAGCTGTTCACGATCCAACCAGCCTTCAGACTGAATACAGGACATACATACATACATACATACATACATACATACATACATACAAGGGTTGTCCAAATGAAACTGAGACTTTAGTAGGAGGCTGCATTATTCGAAAAAGGACAACACTGCACATACACCGATAGATGGCAGAAGGTGTTAACAGAGTCGACATTTACCGCCGTATGAAGAATCTGTGTGGGACGAGTGTGTGTCATGCTGTACACTATTCGGATAGTGTTGCGAATTTCATCATGGGCAACAGGAATCATTTGCGAAGTGGAGAGCCTGGTTAGAAAATAAAATAATAACTCTCAAGTGATGTCAGTTTGTAAGCAATGGTGACTCCGAGATGCCAATAAAGAATGTTTCAGTCGCCAACTACGGACGTCATCAAAAGGACAGCTGGAGCTGCTATTTAATATGTTATTCCGGAATATCAACAACTGAGGAGTTTATGTGTTTCAACTTAATCAAATCATCGCTCTCACACTTTTGTCTAACGTAAGATATGCCCTGTCCTCAGGATTTTTTTTACCTATTCAGCATCAACCCTGGGGTGCTTTACTCAAACTGCTCTCATTCGCCTCCATTGTGAATTAAGGCACGTATTTTATTACAGTTCACTATGTCTTCTGGTATGGGCTAGAACGAGGGTGGATGGCATCTGCCCTGTACAGGAAACCACGTGGAGGATAGTGTTACGTGTGGTGTATGAATTTCAGGTGTGTCGGAGACAGCACAACCAATCTTCGAGCCAACTGAATTAACCATTTTAAAATCTCCAGCCCGGTCGGGAATCGAACCCGGCACCGCCTGAACTGAAAGCCACTACGCTGACCATTCTGACCATTCAGCCAAGAATGTTTACATTATAGTTTTTTACGTCAAACTAACTAATTTTACGGTTTTCGGAGACGCCGAGATGCCAGAATTTAGTCCCGCAGGATATTTTTACGTGTTAGGAAATCTACCGACATTAGACTGACGTACTTGATCCGCTTCAAATACCGTCGGACTGAGCCAGGATCGAACCTGCCAAGTTCGGGTCAGGTGGCCATCGCCTCAAACGCCTGAGCCACTCAGCCTAGCCCAGTCAACAATCAGGACAGAATAATAATAATAATAATAATAATAATAATAATAATAATAATAATAACAACAAGAATAATAATAATAGACAACTGTCGGGCTGAGTGGCTCAGACGGTTGAGACGCTGGCCTTCTGACCCCAGCTTGGCAGGTTCGATCCTGGCTAAGGCCGGTGGTATTTGAGGGTGCTCAAATACGTCAGCCTCGTGTCGGTAGATTTACTGGCACGTAAAAGAACTTCTGCGGGACTGAATTCTGGCACCTCGGCGTCTCCGAAAACCGTAAAAGTAGTTAGTGGGACGTAAAGCAAATAAAATTATTAATAATAGACGACTAACAGTTTCACTGGTCTTACGTCTCACTAACTACTTCTACGGTTTTCAAAGATACCAAATTGCCGAAAACACTGTCCATAAGTGTTCCTTTAAGTAGCTGTATTCTTCCGACAAGAGGCTGACTTATTCGGGCAGCTTCAAAATACCATCAAACTGAGCCGGAGACGAACTAACGCATTTGAGAACAGGAATCCAGCCCTCTGCCTTCCAAGCCACTCAGCATCACTCACCTAGCCACACATCACTATCAAAGTTGGATATTTTTCCTTCATTATTCAGAGATGTATAGCTCCACGCTTCCCATACATTGAAGTTATTCACGTGAAGCAATAAAATCTAAATCTTCTACCATCATGCTCTGAACAGCCCTCATTTGTTTCACTAATTGTCCTTGTAAATCGCTGATAGCTCAGTGCTTATTGCAGTTATGGAAAATAACAGACATTTATATTGCTACATATCGAGATGGTTCATGGTGTGGGTTAGCCTACTGTAGCCACGTCGTAGTTCGTGAACCATGGGCACTGGCTGAGTGGCCTAGTAAATGGTCCTGAGAGTCGAGAGTTGCTACGGAATGGGAGTGGGTATCTCGGACACATTCTGAGTCATGGCCATCCTTGTGCTCAGGCGGCTAGGACTATACAATATATCGATGATCCCTAACGCGTTACAGGAGAGATCGTCACTTGGATTATGTATAAGTAGGGTAGCATCCTTCTTCATGAATTTACCGAGCTCAGAACATTTTAAGCAAGCCTCGGACCTATGGGAGTAACGGAGTCCCACTCCCATTTGACTGGCGAGGGACTCATTGGAAACAACTTGGCGAACAAAATGGAATTCGATGGGGAGCTATAAATATTAATGGGGATTATGGAAGAAAGAAAGTAGAACTGGCTAAGTCAGCAAAGAGGATGCAGATGGATGTGCTAGGAGTAACTGATATTCGGGTAAGGGATGATAACGAGAAAGAGATGGGCGATTATAAAGTGTACTTGACGGGTGTTAAAAAGCGAAGGGCAGAATGTAGGATAGGGCTTTCCATCAGGAATACTATTGCACGCAACATAATTTCTGTTAGGCACGTGAATGAGCGAATGATATAAGTACAGTAGATTTGGCAGTTGGAGAAATTAGGACGAGAATTGTCTCAGTGTATACACCATGTGAGGGTGCAGATGAGGATGAAGTGACAAGTTTTATGAAGCACTGAGTGACATCGTAGTCAGAGTCAACAGCAAGGATAGGATAGTGCTAATGGGCGATTTCAATGCGAGAGTTGGAAATAGAACTGAAGGATACGAAAGGGTGATAGTAAGTGTGGGGAGGATAAGGAAGCTAATAGGAATGGGAAGCGTTTGCTGGACTTTTGTCGTAGTATGGGTTTAGCAGGTACGAATACATTCTTCAAGCACAAGGCTATTCACCGCTACACATGGGAAGATAGGGCTATCAGATCCATAATAGACAATATCTTAACCGACATTGAATTCAAGAAATCTGTTAGGTATTGACGGATTTTCCGGGGATTTTTCGATGATACAGACCAATGTCTGATCTGTAGTGAACTATGTATCTCTAGGCCTAGGATAGAGAAAGTGAAATCTGTCTGCAAACGAATAATGGTAGAAAATCTCCAGGAAGAGGACGAGGAAGTTAGACAGAAGTACATGTACAGTGGCTCAAAAAAGTATTGGTCTGTAGAGATATGCTACATTGAGGACAAGCAATTGAATGGAATGATGATAAAAATTGACACATACTAGAATTCCTTGATTATTTATCATCTTGTGTAACATGTGCATTGTAAAAAACATAATTTTTCCATGTGCATATAACTAAAAAGCCATAACTTAGAACAATCATTTTCACTTGCCACCAAAATAGTATCGGTCTGAATTAACATAACGCAGTTTTTTGATCCTTCGTGAACGTTCCAGTACTTGGTAGGTCTACCTTTCCTCTTTATAATCTCATCTAACCTATTTGGCATTGATCGTATCAAGGTTTCCGTAGTTTCCTTTGTATGTTATTCCATTCGGTGAGTAAGGCTTCTTTCAGGTCAGCTTTGTTTGATATTGCATGCTTTCTCACGTTTTGCTCCAAATAGTGCCACAAATTCTCGATGGGGTTGATGTCGGGAGATTGTGGTGGAGTTTCCATCCAACGCGGAGTATTGTATAACAGCCATAGCTTCGTGTTCAGGGCTGTGTGTTTGGGGTCGTTACCTTGCGTAATGGTATACTTTGCTGAAAGTCCAATTTTTTGTACACTTGATGGAAGATGTATCTTGAGGATGTTCATGTAGTCTATGCTTTGTGATCCATAGTCCCTTCAATAAAGCCTCATTCACCTTCACTATTCGCACTCATGCAACCCCACACCATCAGGAAACCACCTCTATGTTTCACCGTAGCTGTCAGATGCTTTTCTTCAAGTTCATAATTCGTTTTCCTCCACACTGTCACTCGTCTGTCTGACCTGAAGAGGGTAAATTTACTCTCATCGGTAAAAACGACTGTCTTCCAATCCTCATAGCTGTAATTTCTGTGCTCTTTAGCGTACGCAAATATCTTCTTCCTGTTAGCCTTACTGCTGTACGGCTTTCTACGGGCTGTTCTCCCCACATATCCTTTTTCGTCTAGTCATTTCGGATGGTTTCAGATGACGCTTGCACTTTCACATCTTCTTGTAACGCAGTTGCTGTCTTCGGCGCTCTTAGTTGAGGATTTTGGGCCACTTCACGCACAATTTGCCCTTTGTCTTGTACTGATAACGTCGAGGGGCGGTCACTTCTTGGTCTATTTTCTATTGTCTTTGTTCTTTTGTACCTGTACACAATATTTTTAACAGTTGTAACAGCGCTTCCAATAATTTTATATATGTCCTTGAAAGATTTACCTTTTTGAAATAGTCGCACTGCAATCCTCCTTTCTTCCACGGTTGTTTCTTTCATTTTCCTTCCCATTGCTGGTTGAACGCGGAAACAATGCTGAATATTACCTTCCAACGTGACAAAACTGACATAATGAGCCCGAGTTGCGGCAGACAGCACGTTGTCACGATGATATTCTTTACTAGACCAATACTTCTTTGGCGTGCAATGACGCACGCCATTGTATTACGGTCCGTTTTCAAACAGCGTGAATCTCCTTGGCTCCATATTCAACCTACTGATGTACTTGACTGTCCTACATAACTACATACGTGTAATTCCATTATATCCTACCATTATTTGTAGTATACTTCTACGTTCATACCACGGCTATGGGCAGACCAATACTTTTTGAGCCACTGTATATGGTTAATGAGAACGTCCGAACAGTGGACAGTAAACAGTTTCAGGATGGGGTAGAAAGAGAATTGTTGACATACGGTAACGCCGTAGTAGGAACAGCAAAGGAATGCCAAAGAACAACTGTGTGTAAAGATGGCAAAGTGCGAACACCATGGTGGAATGATGAAGTGAAAGCAGCTTGTAAACGTAAAAGGAAGGCCTATCAGAAATGGCCCCAAACAGACAGACAGGTAATTGTACGTAGATAAAAGAAACAGAGCGAAATAAAGTTATTGAATCCGAAAAGGAGTCGTGGGAAGATTTTTGTAATAACCTCGAAAGGCTAGGTCAAGCAGCAGAGAAACCTGTCTGGACAGTAATAAAAAATAGTAAGAGGGGAGGGAAAAAGGAAATGAGCAGTGTTTTGGGTGATTCAGGTGAACTCATAATATATCCCAAGGAATCACTGGGCAGGTGGACGGAATATTTTGAGAATCTTCTCAACGTAAAAGGAAATATTCCTGGTGGTGTCACGAACAACCGAGCTGATGGGGAGGATGAAAATGGTGTTGGTGAAATTACACTTGAGGAAATGGAAGAGGTAGTAAATAAACGCCATTGTCATAAAGCAGCAGGAATAGATGAAATTAGACCTGAAATGGTGAAGTATAGTGGGAAGTCATGGATGAAATAGCTTCATAAATGAATCAGGTTAGCACTGAGTGTTAGTAAGGTAACGTTAGATTGTACAACAGCATTAAATCCACCTATCTATAAGCAAGGGAACCACAAGGATTGCAACTAGTATCGAGGTGTCTCATTGATTAGTATACCAGGCAAAGTATTCACTGGCATCTTGGAAAGGAGGGTGCGATCAGTGGTTGAGAGGATGCTGGATGAAAACCAGTGTGGTTTTAGACCACGGAGGGGCTGTCAGGATCAGATTTGCAATATGCGCCAGGTAAATAAAAAAATGCTACGAGATTAATAGACAGTTGTATTCATGTTTCGTAGATCTTGAGAAAGCGTATGATAGGGTACCGTGGGAACCAAGAGAACTCATTCTACCATGAATTCTCACTGCATCCCAATTGTCAACATAAATATCTTTGATTGATTTTAATAATCTACCCTTAATACCTTAGCGCCCCAGTATGCCGTACATATTTTCGTAATATTTGATAGTTTTAATACCTAGTCATGACTATTCAAGTTTAATATCGGTGTGGCTTGGACCAGCATTCAAACATAATATATAACTCTTTCGGATATTGTGAATTTTTGTGAGCTTTCATAAGAAAACAGATTCATGTTTATTATCTTCCGCACAACCGGTGGCCGTTTTGGCTCAAGGACATGTGCACACTGTTTGATCTTAAAACTTAGTTATCGTTAATGTTCAAAATCATTAAACCTATTTATTGTTATTTTTTCGAATATTATAATAAATGTTGTTACTGCTGATCCCTTACTTTTCTCATTTCCCGTAAAATTTTGGAAACCTACTCTGGCCTTTCCTAGTTTCCTCCACCAGAAATCACTTTCTCTACTTTATGTCTGTAACCCCAAGCTATGAATAATAATAATAATAATAATAATAATAATAATAATAATAATAATAATAATAATAATACCTTTTCCAAAACACTAAGATACGCCACTATCAAATAGTTCTGAAGCCAGTAGTTAGGTACGCAGCTGAAACCCTACCCCTAAATTTAAAAAAATTACTCTCGAAAAACTGGAGAAACGTAATGTCATCTTTTTTCACGTCGCACTAACCAAATTTCTATAGTTTTCAGAGTCGCCGAGTTGCCAGAATTTCGTCCTGCAGGAGATATTTTAAGTTCCAGTAAATCTACCGACACGAAGCTGACGTATTTGGACATCTTCAAATGCCACCGGACTGAGACAGGATCAAACCTGGCAATATGGGCTCAGAAGGCCAGCGCTCTACCGTCTGAGCTACTCAGCCCGGCGAATTGGAGAAAAAAGTGCAGAATCGTTAGAGAAATCGTGAGATCCAATTACATGAATGGCATCCAACAAAAGAGAACCAACCAGAAAGGCTATAGCAAAATAGAGAAAATAACAGACACACTCTGCAAACAGACTGCACGATTTCACGATCACCTCAATGCAATGGACGGGTACAGGTTGGCCAAAATATTTTTATTCAAAACCCAACATCAGTATGCCCTTGTTTAGAAACACTAAAGCAAGAATTCCAAATGCTGCAAATCAAACCCGAAGACACATTTGACAGAGATCTCTTCCGAAGAAAGTCACGAACGGGCTAAACCGAGACGAATAACCTAAAAGAAAAAAAGAAAAGACAGAGAATCGCAAGCAGGCCCACTTGCAATGAAGGAAGGGTTCTGGGCTCAAACAAAAGCAAAGTTCATTGCCAAATGTAACAAGACTTAACTGTGTCCTCGTTGGCCCTAGCGAACAAAATAAATAAATAAATAAATAAATAAATAAATAAATAAATAAATAAAATTAATTAATTAATTAATTAATAATAAAAATAATCATGCAACATATTCGTTAACACGGTAAATGACAGCTACATTCTTCATGAAATCTTCTTCATGGATAAAATGCAGGTGGCTTGAGGGCGGGAACTTTCTAAATACAAGCGAGCAATATATGCTCTATCTGAAAAACATCAATATATTCCTTTACTTCACAGGTAGTTATTAGAATATTAAGTACCGGGGTCATTAAAATGAAAAAAAGTTCAGAGAAAAACGACTGTTTTAGCTTCAAATGTTAGTAATACAAATACATCGAAACGTATAATTTTGTAATAAAGTGTTAATCTAACGGCAGGAATGGATGTTGTTAAACTTCTAAATGCCAAATTACTATTTATATTTTAGCATTAACTTAAAATGAACTGCTGAAGAACAAATGTAGAGTATGCTATCAACGTAACTAACTAATAGAAAACCACCATGTACAGAATTACTCTTGCCAGAAGTGAACAATTCCAGCAGTTGATATTTACCTATGTATACATCTACAGATAAATATATGTATGATATTCAGGTCTATTTCCGACTCGTTGCCTGAATGCTCAGCGTACTGCACTTCGGTTTAGAGGGTCCCGGGTTCGATTCCCAGTCAGGTCGGGGATTTTAATCGCTTCTGATTGAATCTTCTGGCTAGGGTACTGGGTGTTTTTGTCTGTCCCTACACTCTCTTCTTCATGTTATGGCAACACACCACACTACCAAAAACCACAGAAACACGCAATAGAGACCACATCCCTCCATATACGGTTGGCGTTAGGAAGGGAATCCTGGCGTAAAAGAGTTCCAAATCCACATATGCGATGCAGTGCGCACCCGCGACCCCACAGGTGTGGAGTGACCAATCCTTATTCTAGATATTAGAACTTGATCTTGACTGTGGAGGTTGTGAAGGTGATGTTGTACTGTACATTCCGTTGTTATTTCATGGAGTTTACTGTTTGAAGTTTTAAACCAACTTAATTTCCACTGTTGGTATAATTGCATTTTAACACAGGTAATAATTTCACTGTGGGGGGCAAGGGGGTAGTTATTGTTAAGTCGCTCTATGGGAGATATGTAGCTTCTTAACTGCCTGATCAGCGGATTCATTGCCATGAATACCCGGCTTGTCTGCCTTCGTTCATGATTTTGTTAAAACACAGTTGTATTTCTTGTACAAGAATGATTTTTGATAAAAGGCTCTCTATTGCTTTTATGAACTTTTTAAATCTTAAAATAATCACGAAGGAATATTTGCAAGTGTTGGTTTTCAAAATGTGCAATACAACTTACTTTATTGCATTATTGGCTTTTAACACTGTTTTTTTGTAACTCAAAGTTAATTGTTGGAAGGGTAATTGTCCATGGTGGGGCATTAAAAATGCTCTGAGAGTAGTATTAGACGGATATTTAGATTTAATTCTTCAAGAAACTAGGCTATTCTGGCATCGAAATGCGGTGGTTTTTATTCTGATATAATGTCTATATCTTGGTGTTTATTAGGAAAACATACACCTTAATGCGTAATTGGGTCATAGCTGCTATCTTGAGAGTGTCAATAAAACTTAGTTGTCTACGCCTAATTGTGAGTGGTGGTTCATTTGCTTCTATTTAAATACTGGCAACTGGACAGGTGTGGACGACATCTGAAATAATTCGAAGCGCTGTGGACTGGATATAATAGAGAATTGTGAGTGAAGACATTCTTGCTGACTTGTATAAAATGCTTCCATAGTCTAATTAAGCCCTAATAATAGCTCTACATGTGTTCGTTAGTACTTACTAGTTTTTTTTGCTAGGGGCTTTACGTCGCACCGACACAGATAAGTCTTATGGCGACAACTTAGTAGTCTTTGCTGCCAGGATCTTCATTATTTTTAGCCTTCGTAAGCAATCATATTTAGGGTACTTTACGTGGTATCGAACAAAACTCCCCAAGATTTTAGTAGTTGTTACTGTTTAATTTTTATTATTGTTCATGTAAAACTCAAGGTCTTGCACTGCATGCTTATTTTTTGCAAACATTATTCATTTGGTTATAGTTTTGAAAAGCTTGAACCCTGTAACTTTAGCCCATTTTTTTGGATATTATCAATTGATTCTCGAAGTAGCTGTTGAGTAGACATTTTTTTCCTGCACTTAATATAGTTAAATCATCGGCAAAAAGGCAAGCCTCTACTGGTAAGTGAATGTTGGATACAATGCCATTTATTGCAACAAGGAATGTGTCACTGATGACTGATCATTGGGGAACTCTATTATCAATGGTAACTTCCTGTGAAAGAATTCCATTTCTCTTAACTTGAATTCGACGATCTTTAAGGAAATGATTAATGAAGTGGGGCATGTTTCCTAAAATATTATGTCTCATAAATATTTAAATTAAATAATCTTCCCACACCATGTCATAAGTCTTTTCAATGTCTAAACTAACAGCTATCAGGTGCTGGTTATTCAGGAAAAGCTTCTCGGATTTCTGATTCTAAACAATCCGAGTATCTGTTGTTGAACGTGTTTTACGAAAACCATTTTGTGCATCACTAAAAATTTTTATATCTTAACAATTTTCTCCATTAACTTACACATTGTATTTGTGATGGCGATGGGATGTTAATTATCTGGGATCAACATGTAATATCCTGGTTTGAGTATAGGTACTACAATAGCGCAACGTCATTTATCTGGAAATAGTTTTGAACTCCATATATAGTTGAAAATAGCAAGTATATTATTTAGTACACTGTGTGGAAGCTGTTTTAAAATCTCATACAGAATAGTATCTGAGCCTGGACTAATTTAGCCACATTTGTTCAGTTCTTTACCAATTTCGTGTAAGTGTAAAGCATAGTTAAAAACATGGTTGGTCTAGGTAGATTTTTATTTAAGTCTATTGAGTCTCGAGTTGTCCTCATGTGAAGAAATTCAGGTTCATAATTTTTATCTCTAGATGTATCTGCAAATGGGTTGATCTGCTATTTTTTAGGTTCATTTATAATTGATCCATGGACTGGATCTTTTAGAGAAGCAATACAGAAATTTAATTTACCACTTTTTTGGGTTTTATTCCACATAACGTTTTGGGAAGTTTTGAGTTTAAGGAGGATACGAATGTTAACCAAGATGTTTTCTTACTTTATTTTATTTTTATTTCTTATTATTGCTGGATATTTAAGAAAATTGATTTTATTTTTAGTCATAATATTTCTTTTTTGTGAAGTAATAAGCTAGGTTTTTATTTTTGATAGCCTCTTTTCAAGAGTCATTCCACCACGGAACCGTTTTCTTGGAGGCGCTGGGAGTTGTTTTTGGGATACTCTGGTCAAGAGATGTAATTATTACTTCATTGAAATCTTGAACAATTTCATTGATGTGCTTAGAAGACATTTAATCTGATGGAATTAGGCCTTTTAAATGGTTATTTATAGTCCTTTAAATGTTTCCCAATTGGCCTTTTTTAAACTTCAATGAGAGAATTGAGGTTTTGAGGTGATGTCTGGCGAATTTTTATCATCGTCAGTCAATGCTCCGAAAACCATAAAAGTAATTAGTGGGGCGTAAAGCCAATAACATTAATTAATTATTATTATCATCAATTACAATGGGGAAGTGGTCACTTCCTTGTTGGAATTGAATAAATGTAGCAGTTAAACAGTGCCGCTATATATGACGTACATATAGTTCAATCTACACTACTATATGTTCCGTGTGTTATATCAAAACGGGTTGGAGCAGTTGAGTTCAATAATACTGGAGAAAATTCATCTTATCAACTTCTTTCCTCACTGCGTTAGTATCTCGACTACCCCATAAACTGTCTGGCTTTTAAAATCACCCATCAAACTGAAGGGTTTGGAGTGTTGGTGTATTCAGTTTCTTAAATCATCTATGTGAGATGTGCTGTTCGTAGGAATGTGGACATTGCTTACATATATAGACAGTGGTAGGTACAATAGAACTGCAATTGCTTCCTAATAAGTAATTACAGGAAATTATTGATGTGCATGATTTTGATTAATTCGGTTTTGTAATATACGTTGAATGGGAAACAAAGATATCTCGAAATTTAATTTCTTGTAGGAAGACAACGGAAGGTTGATGTTTGTTTAGTAGAAGTTGTAAACAGTCTTGCTGTGATCGAAAACTGTTCAGGTTCCATTGAAATATTGGAGTCATATAAATGACAAGCAGCTGCAGAAGGAATGTTATCATCATTATGTAAGGGAAATAGAGTCATCGCTGGAGTATTCTGGAACTAAACTGTTATATGCTTCATCTTGATTTCCGTTGCTATCCTTAAGCAGTTTCTTGAATATTCGTGTGTTTCACTTCTTTGTGGATTTTTCGGTGTAGTAAGGATATAGTTTTTGATGGGCTTGAGCTAAACACACTATATCTTGGGTGTAATTGGAAGCTATTTTTGTAATGTCATTAACTCCAATACCATTCTTTTAAAAAAAAGGATTGGTGTCCTAACTTAGAGTTGGCTTCTAGAACTTGCTTAATTCCTTAAGCATATTGTAAATAGTTGTGCTTTTCTTCCCTGTCTTTGTTTTATTATAAGATTGTTTTGTCTTGTGTTTCCCTGCCTATTCTAATGTGCTAGGTGATGTCGTTAGGGAAGGTTCCTTACTGTCAAGGGCTTTGTATCAGTAATATCACTGCTGGTGAGTGATATTGGCCTCTTTGATCCAGCGAGATACACATCTGTAGGGGTTTGAAGAGATTCCAGAGAAGAGGTTAAAGTTGTTTCATTTGATTTAAAGGATCAAAGGAAATTCTGATAGATTAAGCTTGCCAAGAGAATAACTTGATTTAATGATGAGTCGTAATTTATTCCTGCCTCTTTATCAGGATAGTGTCTAGCTAAGTGCTCTTCAGTTTTACAAATAAAGCAGGTGGGTGTTAACCTCATATTCGATCTGGAGTGAGTCTGGAGTTTTTGAACATAAATCTGCCTCCGAAAACACAGAATGTGAGAAAATCCATGGATTGTTAGGCCTGCTCTCATACGATAGAACTTTGACATCGGTTTAATGCCAAGTTTTAGAAATTCCTCTCCAATAAGAATGTTGGGAATCACAAGGCAAACATTGGCTAGAATGACTTGTTTGTTTTTGGTTAGAAGAAGTATTTTTCCCAAGGAAACACTATTTATGAGAGTCTTGGGGTGTTTTGAAATTAATTCTTCAACATACTTCTGATTCGCAAGAAAGACATAGATTCATCCATTCCCAGATGTATGCGTAAGTTCTTGCCGGTTTTTTTGTAAAGACAACACGTAATGTTCAAGGAAAATTAATTTTTTGTTTATTCAAATTATTGGCCATCTGCTTCTACACACTTTACCCATCTTTCATGTACTGTATGTTATAAATACCATGCCAGAAAAACTGTCTTTTTCGGCAAACCATTCGTCGAGCCATTTCCCAAATTCCTCGATATTGCTGAAGTGCTGCTCTGCGCGCGCGTGCCCCATTGATGGGAAGAGGTGATAGTCAGATGGCGCCAGGTCGGGGCAGTACGGCGGGTGCGGAACGATGTCTCATCCAAGCGATATGTAGGTGTCTTTCACGGGTTATGCTGTGCAAGACGGCGCATTGTCGTGTAACAAAATCACCTTACCATGTCTTCTCGCCCGTTCCGGTCGTCTTTCGATCAATGCATGATTTAAATTAATCATTTATTGGCGATAGCATTGTGCATTAAATGTTTCGCCGCAATTGTTCGTCTTCGCACTTTTGTCGTCTAACAGATTGCGCACTATCTTTCCTATTGATGTCACCACGCATAAATTGTCGAAACCATGTCTAACATGTTCTAATCGATGGACCTTGTTCACTATATGTTTCTACCAGCAAACGACGACTTTCCACAGCATTTTGCTTTTGATTAAATAAGAAAAACCATGCGTGCCGCAAATGTTCTTTTTCAGGCACAAAAGTGGACATAATTACTGAACGATACAATACAGACGCTGTTGTTTGGTGAACTCAACATGTGTGTATTGGTAGGTTTATGTCAGACAAAAAAGCTGACGTATGTGTCAAATTCATTCGCTGCGTACAGTTCGCTGGCACCATAAGTGAATCCGGAAATGACTTAGCCTATCCACACACCTGGGAGATATCCGCGAGACAATTGCTAAAACTTAATCCCGAACACTAATATACTATCACAAGATTCAATAACAATAGCTTGATCTTTGGTGGGGTAGGATTGCGTTGCGGCAGATTAGAACGTTGATTAGTTATTTCAGAAACGGTAACCGAGTTTGACATGAGGTTACGTTTCCTAGTTCACCGGTACGGGAGGGAATGATGTTTTCTTTATTCTGATGGTTCATTAGGTTACTTGAGACATGCTTGTTTTCATTATTTTCATTCAGTGACTTAGGAAAATCTTGCCGACCCCATCACCAGAGGCGGCCGTTATGAGCCAAGTAACAGGTTGAGGTTAGTTACGAAATTGGTCCGTTAGTGAAAGATAACCTCCACAATGTATATTAATAGCACACTCACTCACAAGTGTGCTTAGCAGCTTTACTCTGACGTTACAGACGGTCAAATATAGCCAATACTATAATTACCGATTATTTTATAGGTTTAGTTCTAAGCAACAATATTATACGCGAACATCATGTAAGACACTGCCACATTGACTTTCCCATATAACTTAACGTCATTAGCATTCATGATAACGAAGTTACCTTGCGAATCTAACTAATGAATCCATTCCCTTATACGTGTGGTAAGACATAGGATACTTACTTGTATGACAGAAGGAATCGTCTAACATAATGATACAGGACTTCTAGGTATTGTGCTTATTGCAATGTATTTCTTACAAAATACAGATCTCCACACCTTTTACTGAAATAACACTCCTCACGATCACCGTTTCCGAAAAACTTTCTGACTTTGAACTTCTCTCCTGGATTCTGCCGCACAAATCAAATTGTGTTTTCAATAATTCCTACTGTGGATTCGTTCGAAAAGTAAGCCATTGTCAAAGAAATCACATATTAAATTCATGACTGCGTAATAACATATTTTGAACAAAATAAAGTGAACCGTGTTGAAATTACATCGCTGGTATAAGTGTATAATATTCATAATTTACTCTTGCAATGTCCGTCTCAGAAAAGACGAATTTCTGAGTAGAATTTAGACATTTCATTCCCTCCGTCACCCTAGGCCTTTTTGGTAGGATTACGAGCTCAGGGACTTAGCAAAATGAAGCGTCCTTGGCGAATTATGAAAATCATTGACAATATCAGTCAGATCTCTTGCGGTGGCACAGTGATTGTTTAATATTACGTTCTTGGTATAATTATTCTTCATACTATGATCATGCTCGGAAGTGTTATTTTTCTCACTCACACTCGAGGTGATATTTGACACTGTAACAACATTCTTCGCTTTTATTAAAATACACTTCATAGCCTCAACATCACGATTTTTTTTTTGGACTCAGATCGTTCAAATTCAAAGAATGGGAAATTGGCAGGAGATGGAAACTAGAGTGTATCTGTCGTCTGATTTAATAAATAAGTAAAATTCATGTTTAAAAACCATTAACAAATCAAACTGTGTTCAAACATGTAACAAGGTGTTATTTGTGGGTTCTTATTGGGATAAGCTGGCACATTAAGATGTCTTAGCAGGCAAATGTAGTATCAAATTCTGCAAAAACGAGAAAATCATAATTCATCAATCACAAATGATCTGCATTTAGGCTGTCGTCCAGGTGGTAGAGTCCCTATCAGCTGTTTACCTGAATTTTTCTTAAATTATTTAAAATTAACTTGAAATTTATGGATCATCTCCGTTGGTAAATTTTCCAATTTTTAATTCCTCTTCCTACAAACGAATATTTACCATGAATTGTCCTCTTGAATTCCAAATTGATCTATATATCGTTGGCTTACTGGGAAAAATTTGTAACTTCCAACGCTCTTCCAAATCATTATTTCCCTTAAAACTGGTCACGCCTCCTAGCCTCGTATGGATATGCAGTCCATCAGAACAATTTTCGTTATGTTCATTTTCCTATGCCTACGTGTAAAGGAAAATGAACCTTAAATACATTATACTGTAGGACTGTGTAAATACGTGCCCAAACATACATTCCTAGAGTGCGGTACGGTAAGGTTCCACTTTCCTAGAGTGTGGTACGGTAAGGTTTATTTCTCTTTACACGTCCGTATAGGAAAATGAACTCAAGGAAAATTGCTCTGATGGACTGCATATCCATATGTGGCTGGGAGGCGTGATAAGTCTTAAGGGAAATAATGGCTATGAAGAGCATTGGGAGGTGTACGTTTTTCTTAGTAAGCCAACGATATTATGATGTTTCCTACTTTTAAAATCTCCATTCAAGCTTATTCATATATTTCATGTCATCTCTCTACTGACATCTCGGAACATACCGCTTAGACGAAAAGATTATCTCCTTACTCCCAATTCTTCTCATCCCAAAGTTTACAACATTTTTTAACACTACCTTTTTGTCGGAAGCTACCAGAACAAATCGTGCTGTTCTCCAGTTCTCGATTCAAGTAATCGTGCTGCGGATCCCAGACACTGGAACTATACTCTAATTGGAGTCATACCAGTGAATTATATGCTATTTCTTTACATCCTTACTACAACCCCTAAATATCTCCACGCAATAGCAGCTCACTGTAGATAGAATGCACATAGACATCTATTTAAAATTAAATTAAACTACAAGAATTATTTTTCTTATTATTTTTGTTGCTGTTTCTGTTATTGTTATGGGGAACACGAAACGTTACTACAGAAATTCGTGATTTTCAGGCGAATTTATACGTTTTTGAGCATTACATGGGTCACGCCTAGATGTAGGCTAAACCTTTCACACCAGAAAACATCAATTCTTCAGTCCTTTTCAGAACCGCAATTAACAATTATCTCCGTTAACAAAGAAGACTTATCATCAGCCAGAAAAGGAACTGCTACAAGATCTATGCAGTTGACGCAAATGTTATGTAATAGGCATACAGGAGACACACATAAGCAGTGAAATGCGCTGACCGAAAATAATGGGGATGAGTCCAGTAGTTGAAGGACCTCATCTGCATTATGGCAGTGCCATCTTCGCTCACACTGACATCCAGTTTTTTGTACATCAATCAAAGAGGAAAATGACATCAAGATCCTTTCTGCAGAATTCATTAACTGCATTACGGCGGTTAACTTCTAAAACCTCGTATCTCGCAATACCCAATATTTTTCGTAAGACTGGTCACGCCTCCCAGCCACATATTGATATGCAGCCCATCATAACAATTTTCGTTGTGTTCACTTTCCTATGCTAATGTGTAAAAGAAATTGAATCCTAAATACATTATACAGTAGGAGTGCATAATTACGTGATGCAAACAACATCCCCACAATACGGTATGGTACCGAATTGTATGGATGGTGTTTGCATGGTGAATTTTCGCACTCCTACGAGTATAGTGTGTTTAAGGTTAATTTTCCTTTACACACGAGCATAGGAAAATTAACACAATAAACGTCGTTCTGATGGACTGCATATTAATATGTGGCTGGGAGGCGTGGCCAGTTTTAAGAAAAATAATGCGTAGGAAGGGCATCGGGACATACGAGGTTTTAGAAGTAAGCCATCGATTACCACGTCCTCTTATAAGCCACCAGATACTGAATTCACTTTCAAGACGACTTCAAATTTTCATAGTCAGCGTACGCAACTTGTGATTGGTGGTTTTAACTGCCACAGCTGTGTTCAGGGCTATGAATATGAAGATGAGGGTGGTACTGCTGAGCATGAATGGGCCTTAAACAAATCAATTAGCCTCTATTCATGTTGCTAAACTACCAGCATCATTTTACAGTTGTACACCGAGGCGGGGCTGTTATCCTGCTCTGATCAGCCAGCAATGTGAAAAACGTATGCAATTCAATACCAATCACGTAGCATAGATAAAAAGTGTGTCAAGTATATGCTGCAATTAGACCTCTTATCCGTGGGAGGTACAGTTTGAAGAAGGCTGACCGGTCAAAGTTCGCAGACATGCTGGATGTCGAATTGCGGGACATCGAACCAACATCAGATTTTTATACACTGACTGACAGAGCAAATGCAACACCAAGAAGGAGTGGTCAGAACTTTATGCCAATTGAAGGGTAGACTGACGTCACTGAGGTATGCTCATGATGTGAAATGCGCCGCTGTGCTGCGCACGTAGCGAACGATAAATGGGACACGGCGTTGGCGAAGGGCCCACTTCGTAACGTGATTTCTCAGCCGACAGTCATTGTAGAACGTGTTGTCGTGTGCCACAGGACACGTGTATAGCTAAGAATGCCAGGCCGCCGTCAACGGAGGCATTTCCAACAGACAGACGACTTTACGAGGGGTATGGTGATCGGGCTGAGAAGGGCAGCTTGGTCGCTTCGTCAAATCGCAGCCGATACCCATAGGAATGTGTCCACGGTGCAGCGCCTGTGGCGAAGATGGTTGGCGCAGGGACATGTGGCACGTGCGAGGGGTCCAGGCGCAGCCCGAGTGACGTCAGCACGCGAGGATCGGCGCATCCGCCGCCAAGCGGTGGCAGCCCCGCACGCCACGTCAACCGCCATTCTTCAGCATGTGCAAGACACCGTGGCTGTTCCAATATCGACCAGAACAATTTCCCGTCGATTGGTTGAAGGAGGCCTGCACTCCCGGCGTCCGCTCAGAAGACTACCATTGACTCCACAGCATAGACGTGCACGCCTGGCATGGTGCCGGGCTAGAGCGACTTGGATGAGGGAATGGCGGAACGTCGTGTTCTCCGATGAGTCACGCTTCTGTTCTGTCAGTGATAGTCACCGCAGACGAGTGTGGCGTCGGCGTGGAGAAAGGTCAAATCCGGCAGTAACTGTGGAGCGCCCTACCGCTAGACAACGTGGCATCATGGTTTGGGGCGCCATTGCGTATGATTCCACGTCACCTCTAGTACGTATTCAAGGCACGTTAAATGCCCACCGCTACGTGCAGCATGTGCTGCGGCCGGTGGCACTCCCGTACCTTCAGGGGCTGCCCAATGCTCTGTTTCAGCAGGATAATGCCCGCCCACACACTGCTCGCATCTCCCAACAGGCTCTACGAGGTGTACAGATGCTTCCGTGGCCAGCGTACTCTCCGGATCTCTCACCAATCGAACACGTGTGGGATCTCATTGGACGCCGTTTGCAAACTCTGCCCCAGCCTCGTACGGACGACCAACTGTGGCAAATAGTTGACAGAGAATGGAGAACCATCCCTCAGGACACCATCCGCACTCTTATTGACTCTGTACCTCGACGTGTTTCTGCGTGCATCGCCGCTCGCGGTGGTCCTACATCCTACTGAGTCGATGCCGTGCGCATTGTGTAACCTGCATATCGGTTTGAAATAAACATCAATTATTCGTCCGTGCCGTCTCTGTTTTTTCCCCAACTTTCATCCCTTTCGAACCACTCCTTCTTGGCGTTGCATTTGCTCTGTCAGTCAGTGTAATACACTCGTCACAGCTGTGAAGAGGTGCTGCAGAAGGTCCATCCGCCGTGGCTGTCAGACATGTATATCCCTGGTCCCACCTCAGACCTAGCTGTTCAGCTTACGGTGAAGAAAACTTTATATGAAGAAGATTCCTGAAGTGAAAAGGCAGAGAAAGCTGGAAATCAACCTATTTCATTCTTAAATGCAGCAAAAAGGGGTCATTGGATTGAAACTGTACAAAATCTAAATCTGACAAGAGATAGCAATAAATCATGCAGACTACTGAGGAGTTTTAAGAAATAAGCCGACGAAGGAAGGCTAAGGGACACTCAATTATCATCGGAAACCAGACTGCACATCAGCTACTCTTGAACAGGAACGTAACACAAAACTAAAATGACCAAATTATAAAAAGAGGACCGAAAAGTCAGGGATGACCTAACAACTCTGTTCAGTACGCTGAAATTAGACAAAGCTACTGAGGAGAGTTAAACTGGAAAATCAGCAGGTTTCGATGATATCCGGTTACAACTGATAAAAAAACTTCGCTAAGAAATGGATTCTGAAAGTCTTCAACTGCGTAACCAGATATAAGATCCCAAAGGTATGACAGAAAATAAAACAATCTCATTATTGTCGCCTTTTGGAAGGAAGCCATCGAAAAGATTTTAGACCTGCTGCGCTTCTGTGCCATTTCTATAAATTGCTGGAGAGGATTATTGTAAGCAGTATTTTTCCTGTGAATAACACCCTGCTCATACCCAAGCAAGCTGGATTTTGCCCTGGTAAAAGCTGCCCTGGGCAAATGTTGAATCTTACACAGTTTATAGAGGATGGCTTTGAAACTCAGAAGACGACTGACGCAGTTTTCTTCACACGACACCGTTAACCATCAACTCCTGGTTGAAGCCTACGATGTGATATAAAATATAAATCTAACCAGATTCATCGCCATTCTTCTCAAGAACCGTAGGTCCTTTTGTTGACTTCCGGGGATAGCGCAGTCGTTGGATAGTGCAGAAAAATAGCCTACCACAAGTGTGTCCTTGCTGCAACCCTTTTCAACACAGATATAAATACAAGATTCTTGTATGCTGCCGACCTTGCTCTGGCATCAAAGGGTGCGCACTTTGAAACAGAGGAGAGAGATTGGGCTGCTACCTTAGAAGGTTTGTCAAGCTATTATAGTGCAAACCAACTCAGACAACGTCCTCTAAGGCACAAGTGTGTCCCTTTCAACTAAGGAACAAGGATGTCCATTAATGTCCAGAAGAAACATGGTCAGATATTAAGCTGTGAAACTGTGACACTCCAAAATACCCAGGAGTTGCTCATGACAGTCCGGCTCCATGGGTAAATGGTTAGCGTGCTTGCCTTTAGTCCAGAGGATCCCGAGTTCGATTAACGGCCCTGTCGGGGATTTTAACCTTAAATGGTTAATTCCCTTGGCTCGGAGACTGGGTGTATGTCTGTCCTCAACATCCCTGCAACTCACACACCACACATACCACTATCCTCCACCACAATAACAAGCAGTTACCTACACATGGCAAATGCCGCCCACCCTCATCGGAGAGTCCACATTAAAATGGGTGTACCTGGCTAGAAATAGCCACACGAAATTATTATTTTTATTATTATTATTATTATTATTATTATTATTATTATTATTATTATTATTATTATTATTATTACTCTTGACAGAGCTCTCAACTTCAAGGAACACTGCGTTAAATGCAAGTTGAAAGTTTCCAACAGGGATAATATACTGAGAAAATTGGTTGGAAAACCTTGGAGCACCTTCAGCAGTGGCAGTTTGTTATTCTGCCATAGAATGTGACTGTTCAATATGGTACAATTTGACTCATGTAAAACAGGTGGATGTGGCGTTCAACGAAACCTGCAGATTAATAACAGGTTGCTTAAATTTGGCTCTAGTAAAATGCTGTTCTATCTCCGAGCAAATCATACTCATTTGCTACATGGGACATGAATTTTCTGGGCAGAGACATAATTTTGGGAAGAGTTTTCTCCAAACATCTAAAGAACTAAAAGTCTCATCTGAAAGTTAGGCTGCAGCTGTGGGAGACTAAGTTCTCCAAACTCTCAGGATGGAAGATAAAAGGTGAAATCTTAACATCTGGTCATGTTGAGAGTTGGATGGTTCGGAAATCTCTAATCATTCTGAATTCAGAAGTGGGTCGATTCAAGGTCAGTTTGGAGAGGTGGAGCTGCAAAACTGTCGGCTCGAGTATGAATGCGGAGAATATCAAACCCTCAAACATCGTCGCTGCCGGGACAAAACCTCCTATGTGATAATATTTTAGCTTAGAACTTTGGCCGGTAAGATTCTGTCATCTAAGATGCAATATTGTGTGAATATTGTCAAGGCATTCTCGCTCTTCATAATATATGTGCTGCGGGTCAGTATATCTCCAAAAATAGGAGGTTTTGCCCCGGCAACGGCGATATGCTCCTGTGTTCACTGCGTAATCATCTTCCACAGCCAGCCAGGATGAACTGGATGTGGCCAAGTATTGGTTAAAAGTATAGTGTTAATATTGCTGTAAGTGTGTAGGCTACTTTGCTTCTGGCACGAAATTTTATTATTATTATTATTATTATTATTATTATTATTATTATTATTATTATTATTATTATTATTATTATTATTATTTTAGAACGGCCTCCACTTCTACTACAGATGTGTTTATTGTGTTACCCGTTTCGGTTGCACTACAGAGTCCAAATATAAAGGAGTACAATTCACTTCCAGTATTATATACTGATATGCGAGATGACATACTGTTGAGTATTGGTAAAACTGTAAAATTTAGTTATGAATAAGGCAACTAGAAATTTTTATTCAATTATAAATATTGTAGATAAATACAAAGTGTAATAATGGACCCAATACGGTCCTTGAAACATTTACCTGGTTACTTCACAGGGTAACATACTTCTGTCAAAGGTCACACACTAGCAAGCTATACTTAAGACATTACTTTAACTATTGTATCATGCCATTAAACGTTCAAACATAATATAACTTAGTCAATTTAAAAAATTACTTTCCAGTACGGATTTTGATACTAGTAAGTTGTTTTCCTCAAATTCATATCATTGACAATAAAAATTTCTTCTACGCATCAGCCAGTTCATGAGTTGTTAATTGTTTTTCAATTGATTTAATAAAAGGCGGTGTCTCTTTTAGAACTTACAACAGAACAAAGAGTGGCGTGTTTAACCATGGTTGAAGAGAATCAAGAGAGATCAATTTGGCCATCAAGAGAGGCTATTTGTCGGGTGTCATTTGTTTAATTGTCCGTTTCTCGACGTCCAGTAATGTCAGAGACAAACACAACTGTGTTGTAACACTCCCAGTGAGCGATCCAGGTCCTCCTGTACTGTTCAATGCGCTATTGGAGGCGCATTATCACTTTTTGCCTCCGGAAAGTGGGCGTAGCTCCACGTGTCATTATGTTGTCGCGCACCAGTGTCGGTATTTTCTGATTATAGGCATAAAGTGATAAAGTGTTAATAGATTAGACTTTTATTCAGCTTAAAAGAGAGAAAGGGAAACAAAGCAAGTAAATGACTACATCGCTTTGCATAGGAAATTAATTTGTCAGGTTGTCAACAAGTAAATTATTCTCTAATGTTTGTGGAAACCCCTTTCGGAATTGAAACTGTCAAACTCATTTGTAATGTTCATTAAAGCTGTATCTGTTGTTCATCATTCCAGCTATGCCTAGCACCATGCATATAGATTTATCTACCACTTGTGCAACCACAGTGGCTACAAACTTATTTTGAAACTATCTCAAATGTCTTTACATTTTACTTCTTTTATCATGGATATAATATTGAGAGGTATCTTAAAGCTTTCTTCCTTGAGAACACTCCTTGTCCTCTTCTAAATAATTCCAATGAAACTATCAGATTCCTCATAGGAAAAATATAAACCTAAAACGTATCTGTATGGAGGTATGTGAAAGATCAGAAGATACAATAAAATTTTAATCATTCGATCTTGTACGCATTCTAATTCCACAGAGATTACTTCTTCAAAATTTTACTAAGTGATTTCTTAAGAATCATATCGTCGCTTCACCGCTAAAACGTTGTATCCCACAATACTCTTCCTACCCATTATTCTCCTTAAGACTGGTCACGCCTCCCAGCCCCGTATGGATACGCAGTCCATCAGAACAATGTCCGTTGTGTTCGTTTTCCTATGCCTACGAGTAAACGAAAATGAACCTTACATGCATTATACACTAGGAGTGCGAAAATACGTAATGCAAACATACATTCCTACAGTACGGTACTGTAAGGTTCATGTTCCTTTACACATGGGCATAGGCAAATGAACACAACAAAATTTGTTCTGATGGACTGCATATCCATACGTGGCTGGGAGGCGTGACCAGTCTTAAGGAGAATAATTGGTAGGAAGAGCTTTGTGGAATACAACGTTTTACCGGTGAAGCGACGATATTTCATAAAGTAAGCAGGTCCGTTTCCTTTGAATACACTAATGGCCTCACATGAGGCCTCCATATTTTTCTAGAAAGTAATGGTGATATATTATATGTCCGGATTCTCGACTAAATGGTCCGTGTACTGTCCTTCGGTTCACAGAATCCCTGATTCGTTTCCAGGCTAGTTCATGGATCCTAGCCACGTTTATTTAATTCCTATAGTTCCAGGTTTGGGTATTTGTATTTTTCTTGATACAGATCCTCGTTTACGCACAACACACTACACTACAAACCACCACAGAATCACACAATAATAAAACGCCTACATTCCTCAAGCAGATTTGGCACCTGGAAAGACAACTGGCCGTAAAACCGGACTTAATCTACATATAGTGACGACTCAAAGTAACTGGTAAAAGGCCAAAAGGAAGAAGAATGTTAATATACTGTATGCACGATTTAAAAAGAATTAGTAGTATAGTTGGAAATTACACATTGCGTGTTAAGAAACCATACCGCATATCTGACAGTGCTCTTCCTGTCCATTATTTTCTTTAAGCCTGATCAGGTCTCGCAGTCCATCAGAACAATATTTTCGTTGTGTTCGCTTCCTTATGCGTAAATGAAAATGACCCTTAAATATATTATATTCTACGAGTGTGCACATACGTCATGCAAAAATACATTCCTACAGCACTATAAGATTCACTTTTCTATATACATTATAATTTACATAATGTCCGACTCGTTGGCTGAATGGTCAGCGTACCGGCCTTCGCTTCAGAGAGTCCCGGGTTCGATTCCCGGCCGGATCGGGGATTTTAACCTTCTTTATTTAATTCCAATGGCCCGGGGCCTGGGTGTTTGTGCTGTCCCCAACATCGCTGCAGCTCACACACCACACATAACACTATCCTCCACCACAATAACACGCAGTTACCTACACATGGCAGATGCCGCCCACCCTCATCGGAGAGTCTGCCTAGGCCTACTTGGTGAGCTATTCCAAAATATATTTTTCCCAAAGTTGTTGTCGGCTAGAAATAACCACAGGAAATTATTCATTATTATTATTATTATTATTATTATTATTATTATTATTATTATTATTATTATTATTATTATTAATTTACATAATTAACGTAATATACATAGAACAACGACCGAGTCCAATTCGTACGAACATACGTTCTATAACTATATCGAATTTAATAGATACTGTGGTTTCCAAAGACAGTCTTTAATGTGTTTGAAAACAACGATATGGATTTATCGCATTTATCCTCGGACTAACTCCATTGACTGTACTGAGGATTGGGAACAATGTCTGGGCTATGGACATTTTCACGCTTTTCGAGTTGTACACTTGTTATTTACATGTCCTAAATGTGTTAGCCGTTTGTTATGTTCGTTATAAGTGTATTTTATTATCAAAGTTTAATTTCGTGTATTCGTCCATTAACGATATAAGTGCTCAATGCATCTATATCATGATTTTCAACTAAATAAATAAATAAATAAATAAATAAATGAAAATCCAAAGACTAACCAATGAGGTCGATGAATGGAATAAAGATTATTTTCGTCACATACGTTGGGCTTCCAAAATATCCCCCCTTGAGTTCCTGATGCAGCTAGGTCTGTAAGTTACTCCACATGACTTGGTAGGTAATGGAATTATTTGCTTTTCAGATCTGCATACGTGCAAAGTGTATCCAAAACATACTAAGGAATTGTTTCCAATGATCTTTCTACAAGATTGATTATTGTATCATAGTAATATCAATGTGTGGCTTCTTAAATATTTTCGTGCAAAGCTTTTTGTATACCATAATCATACTCTCAGATGCAAGTATTTTTTTTGTTTTGCTAGTTGCTTTACGTCGCACTAACACAAATAGGTCTTATGGCGACGATCGGACAGGAAAGGGCTAGGAGTGGGAAGGAAGCGGCCGTGGCCTTAATTAAGGTACAGCCCCAGCAATTGCCTGGTGTGAAAATGGAAAACCATGGAAAACCATCTTCATGGCTGCCGACAGTGGGGTTCGAACCTACTGTCACCCGAATACTGGATACTGGCTGCACTTAAGGGACTGCAGCTATCGAGTTCGGTGATGCAAGTATTACAATTGGCTGTTTAATCAGTGGTCATATACTGCAACATTTATCAATTTTACGTCCACTTTCAACCCTCTATCTTTGTCAGATTGAATTTATACAGTTTGAAACACATGTGTGGCTCCTAGGCTGAATGGCCTGAGGCAAGGCCTTCGGATTCGATTCGCGGGTGGGTTAGGGAATAACCCTGTCTGGTTAATTCCTCTGGTTGGGGATTGGGTCATTGTTTTTATAAATAACCACATCTTCATGCACAAACAACACACTAAACTACCAAGGCAATGGTCAATAGATCCATTTACATAGGACTGGCACCAGAAAGAGTTTCACCGAGCTCGAATATGTGGCTGGGAGGCGTGACCAGCCTTAAGGAATATAATCGGTAGGCAGAGCATTGGGACATACGAGGTTTTAAAAGAAAGCAATCGATATTTAACGTTCATTTTCCTTTACACATTGGCATAAAGAAAACGAATACAACTACAATTGTTGTGGTGGACTGCATGTCCATTGGCGGCTGGGAAGCGTGACCAGACTTAGGGAAAATAATGGGTAGGATGATCAGTGTCAGACAGGTGGTATCGATATGCTCTTAGTAGTAAAATATTGCATTACCCTGAATGTTTTGCTTTCTATCGAATGTGGAAACATCGTATTAATAACCAGGCTTACTTGGTGAGGTATCCCAAAATATGTTTTTTTTTTCTTTTCTGAAAGTTGTTGTTTATGAAGTGTTTCAACGTGCATTAATTACTACCACTGTAAATGATTGTATTTGTGAATCAGACAGTCATATTAACGTCATGGGATTTAAGTTCCTATGCCCAATAACGTAAAATCAGTAAACACAGTTTGAAATAAAATTCCTGAATAATTGCATTTGATACTGTTTCCTTCAGAAAGTTAGTATTCAGTACATTACTGAAAGACTTGTACCAAAAATACCATTAAGAAAGATTGGAAGTGAACATAGCAGAGTAGTGGGCAGCAGTTCTAAACTGTTAACACTCTAATTGCCTGGCCTAAGCCAGTTAGTTGGAGACCTTCTGAAATTATACCAATTTCCACTTCCGCTGCCGTCTACTGGCGAAAGTGGAAATTTTGTGGATGGTCTGTATGGCTAAGTTGATTTTGTCAGATGAAGCTGGGTGCGCCACCAGTGGTATATAACATACCAGCATCAATGAGAGGGACTGTCAAGATTGTTCTCCCTACTTAAACATTGGACTAATCCAAACAGGGTCGAACCAAGAAAGCCACTGATCCACCGAAGCACGTGGTAGTTGAAGGAAAATAGCAAGTGATGTGATTGGGTTCGAATTAATCAATTCTTCTTACCACTCTACCAAATTTCCTAATCGGATGAGATAATTGATGTGATTAGCCACGCATACGGCCCTAGCAGAGTTTTATGGCAAGATAGTCTTTCTGACGCCAAACCTATTGGGATTTCTATGGTGGTTAGTTTTGTAATGTTTTATCCGTAAATGAAGAGTTGTTTATAGAGATAAGCATAAACACATAGTCTCTGAGCTGTAGAAATTAACTAGACGAGGCTAAAAGCTCGTACCTATCCTCAAATCGAACCCGGACTCACTGATCCCAAGGTCGCAACGCTAACCATTCACATTTATGCCACTTATTTCTGAGGTTACTGGAACCACTCCACCTCAGTTTTGATTTTGGGCGTTTGATTAAGACTAGATCCCCTTCGTGACGCCATGTGATTTTTTTTTCAGTTCCAAGCTAGTATCGACCAGGATTTGAACCACAACCTTCCGGATAGGAAGTCTAAGCTAATTCACTGTGTTATAAATGCCTGTTAGATTATTATTTTTTGATCACACAGAAGAATATAGTCATCATAATAATATTTTCAGATCATTTTTATGCTGTATTTATTTCTTACATTGTCAGGATTATGTTTATTGAATGCTTCGGGAGCCTACTTAACCTGGGCAATAAATGTGGACTTGGTTCACTTGGAAGGAAGTAGTAATAAGACTTCCACTTCTAGAGGACCACATGGCCCTAGGGTTCATTCAAGATGCAGAAGAAGAGGATGCCAGTTATATTCCTATGTGCCGGGGTTACAGACAGCAGAAGCTTTAATGCATTCCACTCCTTCAATGACCTTCGTAGCTTGGGATGGATAAGAGCTTTCATTGTAATAAAAGCTGCTGATGGTCTCGTTATGTCTGTAACAAAGCTATGTGTACAGACTTATTCTATAGAACCAGTAAATATACCTGCATATTACAGAGAAACATGTGGCGCAACAAACATCAATCAACAGTAAAATTAGGACAGCTATCACTCTACAACATACACATTACATTGATTGATTTCGTAACTTATTGTGTTAAAATCCTTCTAAGTTGCTGATATGCTAAGCAAGCTCTCGAACTAATAATAATAATAATAATAATAATAATAATAATAATAATAATAATAATAATAATAATAATAATAATAATAATAATAATAATAATGGCGTATGGCCTCCGGAGAGGCCTATTAGGCGACTTGCATGTCTGTGAAGATGAGGGCCCTACCTAGGATGATTTCTAATGTTGAATGCGCCACACACACTCAGCCCCCGAGCCATTAGAATTAACCTATGAAGGTTAAAATCTCCGACCCGGCCGGGAATCGAACCTGGGTCCCTCTGAACCGAAGGCCAGTACGCTGACCATTCAGCCAACGAGTCGGACGAGCTCTCGAACTTAAGACGTGACTAAATGATGAAAATGGCCAATTATATTTAGGGACCTAATAGTTTTTGTATGTCCGACTCGTTGGCTGAATGGTCAGCGTACTGGCCTTCGGTTCAGAGGGTCCCGGGTTCGATTCCCGGCCGGGTCGCGGATTTTAATCGCTTCTGATTAATTCTTCTGGCTCGGGGACTGGGTGTATATGTCCGTCCCAACACTCTCCTCATCATATTCAGACAACACACTACACTACAAACCATCACAGAAACACGCAATAGTGCTTACATCCCTCCATAGAGGGTTGGCGTCAGGAAGGGCATCCGGCCGTAAAACAGAGCCAAATCCACATGTGCGACGCAGTTCGCACCCGCGACCCCACAGGTGTGGGAAAAGCGGCAGGAAAAGAAGAAGAAGAATAGTTTTTGTATACAAATTTACCTATAAAGTGTGCACAAAAGTCACCGTACCTACGCATAGCTACTAATATACCAAGACTGCGTGTGTGGCAGAGTTGGATATATCCCCAGGTGCTTTGCAATAATTTGCTAATCATTACAGGTATTAGCAGAAAGCTACGTACTGGACCAACCAGAGAACTATAGGCCTATAACACTGTTCGAAATAAGATTTTGGAAGCTAAAAAACACAACAACGTACGGATATCTTGATAGAAACGAGCATTCGTTCCTTCTAGCATCAAAGACAGCACAATCATCCAGATATAAGTAAGTGCTCATCTACCAAATTGTTAGTCCTATCCATCACATTTAAATTGCCGATGTCTAAGGTCCTTCAATACCAAACACCGTCTCCCACATTGGTACAATGTTTACTTCACCACTCACTGTAAGCCTGTTGATAGTCCGGATCCACTGAATGATCAACGTAGGGACTACTAGCCTTCGATTCAGAGGGCTCTGGCTTCGATTTCCGGCCAGGTCGGGGATTTTAACCATGCCCTGGAAAACCATCTTCCGGCATGCCGACATTGCACCTCAAACCCAATATCTCCCGAATGCAAGCTTACAGCTACGCGACCCGAACCACTCAGCCGGCTTGCCCAGTGGATAATAATAATAATAATAATAGTAATAATAATAATAATAATAATAATAATAATAATAATAATAATGGAATGTTATCAAGATGTCGTATTATTTTAGGTGATTTTTTATCCGCAACAGGCCGGCATGATAGCCTAGTAGGATCATTACCGGCTTCACAACAAGGCAGCCGTGGTTCAAATCCCAGCAATTGCATGATGAATTTTTAAATGAAATATCATGCTCCCTATAGTCGGATTCCACACAAAACTTGAGGTCCCGTTGCAAATGGCCTTAATCACATAAAACTGCAACCTTGCCTTGCTCCCCAAGAGAAGTGACAGCGGAATTATGGAGGAAATGTGACGATTTCATTTAAATCAAGGTGAATATCGTCGTTGCCGGGACAAAACCTCCTATGTGATAATATTTTTGGAGATATACTGACCCGGAGCACATACATTATGAAGAGCGAGAATACCTTGACAACATTCACCCAATATTGCACCTTAGATGACAGAACCTTACCGGCCAAAGTTCTGAGCTAAAATATTTCACATAGGAGGTTTTGTCCCGGCAGCGACGATATTCTTCTTCCTCCTCTTCTTTTATCTACACAGGGTCGGCACTTTGTATGAAGTTAGCCCATTTTCTAAGGCCATGCCCCTTTCCTGACTCCAACCCTAGGCCTATGTGGAAGTGTGTATTCACTATTAGGTGTTTCTGTGGTGGTTTGTTATGTGATGTGTTGTTTGTAAATTAATGTTTACTAATCCGAAAACAAACACCCCGCCCTCGAAAGAGAAGAACTAACCAAAGTTAAAATCCCCGCCCCAGCTGAGAATAAAACCCGAGGTCCTTGAAACCGAAGGTCACCATGTTGACTGTTCCGCCTAGAAACCGGATGAGGTGGATTCTATCTACAGTAAAAATGTATTTAATCGGCTTGTCTCAGGCGATATAGCACTGAGTTTCTGAGTTCGAGATGATGGGCTTGCTCCCGGCCTGGTCCGGTAGTTTTTGAAGGTGCTAAGTACACCAGACACATTTCGGTAGATATACTTCCATATAAACAATTCTGACCCCTCGGCGCCTCCGGAAGGAATAGCTAGTTGGTCATAAACCAAAGAATACTTTCGAAATTTCAACTAGCAAATTTAACCCGCAGTGTTTTAATTATTCTTATGTATATAGCTGAACCATTAGCCTGCCAGGACGACTGGTTCCCCGGAAGTTTACATTCAAATATTGAATTGCCATCCGGCCATTGGAATGACCTCCTTAGCCTAGCTTTCTTAAATGGGCTCGCTCATAGAAATTTAGATCGTTTGTTTTCTAGATGTCACATCAACGCGGCTGTGTCAAAACCGAGAAAGCGACAATGCTCTTCCTATCCATTATTTTCCTTAAGACTGATATGCAATCCATCGGAGTAATTTTTCTATGCGCGTGTGTAAAAGAAAATGAACCTTAAATACATCACAATTGAGGAGTGCTGCGTGAATGTCATGCAAACATACATTCCTACAGAACGGTAGAGTAAGGTTGATTTTCATAAGAAAATCTCGCCTGTTCATGAGGAAGACTTATTCTGAAGACATGAGCAAAGTTCTTGGCGAAGAAAATCTCTATTGTTCATGAGGGAGACTTATTCTGAAGACGCAGAGATAAATTCTCTGCGAAAAGAATCACTACTGTTCATGACGTAGAATTATTCTGAAGACGCGGAGAGAAGTCCTCTGCGAAAAAATTCACTACTGTTCATGAGGAAGACTTATTCTGAAGACGCGGAGCAAAGTTCTCTGCGAAGAAAATTTCTACTGTTCATGAGGAAGACTTATTCTGAAGACGCGGAGCAAAGTTCTCTGCGAAGAAATCTGTATTGTTCATGACAAAGACTTATTCTGAAGACGCGGAGCAAAGTTCTCTGCGAAGCAAATCTCTACTGTTCATGAGGAAGACGTATTCTGAAGACGCGGAGAAAAATTATCTGCTAAAAGAATCACTGCTGTTCATGTGGAATACTTATTCTGAAGACATGGATCAAAGTTCTCTGCGAAAAAAATCACTACTCTTCATTACGAAGACTTATTCTGAAGAAGCGGAGCAAAGTTCTCTGCGAAGAAAATCTCTACTGTTCATGCAGAAGACTTATTATGAAAACGCGGAGCAAAGTTCTCTGCGAAGATAATCTCTACTGTTCATGGGGAAGACTTATCCTCAAGACGCGGAGCAAAGTTCCCTGCCAAGGAAATCTCTACTGTTCATGTGGAAGTCTTATTCTGAAGACGCGGAGAAAAATTATCTGTGAAAGAAATCACTACTATTCATGACGAAGACTTATTCTGAAGACACGGATCAAAGTTTTATGCGAAGAAAATCTCTACTGTTCATGAAAAAGACTTATTGTGAAGACGCGGACCAATGTTCTCTGCGAAGAAAAGCTCTACTCTTCACGAGGAAGGATTATTCTGAAGGCATGGAGCAAAGTTCTCTGCGAAACGTAAAGAATTTCACCTTGTTTTCTGACACGGCAAAAGCCCAAGAGCTTACTATCAAGTCTGCACTTTCGGGCCGTGGAAGAAAATATGTTTGTTTGGGAACGGTCTAGGATCTAGAAAATGTTTTACTTGAGTGCTAACAACACGTTCTCTGAGTTCGATCAGTTTTATTTATTTATTTCACTACATATTAATTTGTCTAGGTACGTTCTTCGAACATCAAAGGAAAGTTTCTCCGACTTACTATTAACCCTCCCTTTCCGACATATTTGCCTATTCCGGGTCTGTTGGAAATTGCATTACCTGACTGCACGGAGTTGCTAGCCACCTCAGCGACGATGATAATGAACCGGTCTCCATAAAGAGTCATTTACTGTCTTAATAGAAGAAATAACGTACCCTACCGCCCCATGCCAATTTGACAATTATTTTGAGAACAGAAATTCTGTTGTGGATACTATAATAATTGTATTGTATTACTAATGACTTTGTACGGTACATCGATAGCCGAGTGCACTGCATCACACTGGAACTCAAGAATGGCTGGTGCAAATGGGGAACGGAGGTCTCAAGGCAAGTGTTTACAATTCTACAGTATCGAAGACATACTCTGGCTATCTCTTAACACTGTAATACATGCCTACTGTATGTCTTTAGGAAGCACCAGTCGATGTATTTAGTTTCAACACTATTTTCTGATTCCCAGACTTGAGCTCTACCAGACCGATGCGATGGTGAGCGGCTGCCACTGCCGGAATTTGAAATCAGAATGAATTGTAGTGTTACCTCCAGATCCTCTGAGTGCGAATATTATCACCGCTTATTTCAAGATTATGATGGTTCGTAGTGTCGTTTACTGTAGTCACGTCCTACTTCGTGAACCATGGCCAACGGCTAAATGGCGAAGTAAACGGTCGTGGGAGTCGGGATACCAGTTGCTATGGAATGGGAGTGGGCATCTCTTGTGCTCAGGCGGATAGGGCTATACAATCCACCGATAATCCCTAACCCGTTAAAGGAGAAATCTTCAATTGGACTAGGAATTTACCGAGCTCAAAACATTCTAAGCAACCCTCGGACCTATGGGAGTAACGGAGTCCCACTCCCATTTGACAGGTGAAGGACTTTTTGGAAACAACTTGGCGAACAAATGAAATTCCATGGGGAGTTATCAATATTAACGGGGTTTATGGAAAAAAGAAAGTAGAACTGCCTGAGTCAGCAAACAGGATGCATCCCGATATATTAGGAGTAAGTGATATTGGGGTAAGGGGAGATAACGAAGAAGAGATAGGAGATTATAAAGTGTAGCCTACTTGACGGGTATTAAAAGGGAAGGGCAGAGTCTGGGGTAGGACTGTTCATCAGGAATACTAATGCACGCAACATAGTTTCTGTTAGGCACGTAAATGAGCGAATGATGGGGGTAGATTTGTCAGTTGGAGAAATTAAAACGAGATTTGTCCCCGTGTATTCACATTGAGAGGGTGCAGATGAGGATGAAATTGACAAGTTTTATGAAGCATTAAGTGATATCGTAGTCAGGGTCAACAGCAAGGATAGAATAGTGCTAATGGGCGATTTCAATGCGAGAGTTGGAAATAGAACTGAAGAAAACGAAAGGGTGATTGGTAAATGTGGGGCAGATATGGAAGCTAATAGGAATGGGAAGCGTTTGCTGGACTTCTATGCTAGTATGGGTTTAGCAGTTACGAATACATTCTTCAAGCATAAGGCTATTCACCGCTACACATGGGAGGCTAGGGGTACCAGATCCATAATAGACTATATCCTAACTTTCTTCGAATTCAGGATATCTGTTAAGGAATGTACAGGTTTTTCGGGGATTTTTCAATGAAACAGACCAATAATTGATCTGTAGTGAACTAAGTATCTTTAGGCCTAGGATGGAGAAAGTGAAATCTGTCTGCAAACGAACAAGGGTAGAAAATCTCCTGGACGATAGAATTATACAAAAGAACGTGTATATGATTAGTGAGAATCTTCGAACAGTGGACAGTAAGCAGGTTCAGGATATAGAAAGAGAATGGGTGGCATACAGGGATTCTGTAGTAGCAACAGCAATTGAATGCCTAGGAACAACTGTGTATAAAGATGGGGAAAAGTGAACATCTTGGTGGAATGATGAAGTCAGAGCAGCTTGTAAACGTAAAAGGAAAGCTTATCAGCAACGGCTTCAAACAAAGGCTGATGCCGACAGGGAATTGTACGTAGATGAAAGAAACAGAGGGAGACAAATAGTTGTTGAATGCAAAAAAAAAATCGTGAGAAGATTTTCGTAATAACCTGGAAAGGCTAGGTCAAGCAGCGGGGAAACCTTTCTGGACAGTAATAAAGAATCTTAGGAAGGGAGGAAAAAGGGAAATGAACAGTATTTTGCGTAATTCAGGTGAACTCATAGAAGACCCTAGGGAACCACTGGACAGGTGGAGGGAATATTTTGAAAATCTGCTCTACGTAACAGGAAATGTTCATGGTGGTCTCGCGAACAACGGGGTTCATGGTGAGGAGAAGAATGGTGTCGGTGAAATTACGCTCGAGGAAGTGGAAAGGATGGTAAATAAGCTCCCCTGTCAGAAAGCAGCAGGAATAGATGAAATTAGACCTGAAATGGTGAAGTATAGTGGGAAGGCAGGTTTGAAATGACTTCATAGAGTAGTAAGATTAGCGTGGAGTGTTGGTAAGGTACCTTCAGATTGGACAAAAGCAGTAATTGCACCTATTTATAAGCAAGGCAACAGAAAGAATTGCAACAACTTTCGAGGTATCTCATTGATTATTATACCAGGCGAAGTGTTCACTGGAATCTTAGAAGGGAGGATGCGACCAGTGGTTGATAGGAATTTGGATGAAAGCCATTGTGGTTTTAGACCACAGAGGGGCTGTCAGGTTCAGATTTTCGGTATGAACCAGGTAAATGAAAAATTGCCAAGAGAGGAATAGACAGTTGTGTTTATGTTTCTTAGATCTATAGAAAGCATATGACAGGGTACCGAGGGAAAAGGTGTTCACCATACTGGGGGACTATGGGATCACGGGTATATTATTAAAATTAATCAAAGGCATTTATGTTAGTAATTGGGCTACAGTGAGAATTGATGGTAGAACGAGTTCTTGGTTCAGGGTACTTACAGGGGTTAGACAAGGCTGTTATCATTCACCTTTGCTGTTCGTACTTTACATGGATCATCTGCTGAAAGGTATAAAGTGGCAGGGAGGGATTCACTTAGGTGGAAATGTATCAAGCAGTATGGCCTATGTTTACGACTTGGTCTTAATGGCAGATAGTACCAAATGCCCGCACTCTAATATCTTAAAACTTGAAAATAGGTGCAATGAGTATGGTATGAAAATTTGCCTTTCGAAAACAATATTGATGTCAGTAGGTAAGGAATTCAACGGAATTGAATGTCAGATTGGTTATACAAAGCTGAAACAGGTAGATAATTTCAAGTATCTTGGACGTGTGTTCTCCCAGGATGGTAATATAGTAAATGGGATTGGTTGGATCAAAGTGCAGTAAAGCTAATGCAGTGAGCTCGCAGTTGTGATCAACAGTATTCTGCAAGAAGGAAGGCAGCTCCCGGACGAAACTATCTTTACATCAGTCTGTTTTAAGACCAACTTTACTTTATGGACTCAGGATATCTTATTCATAAGTTAGAAGTAACAGGCATAAAATTAGTGAGAATGATTGCTGGTGAAACGGGTGGGAACAATGGCAGGAGGGTACTAGCAATGAGAAGATAGTCTAAGTTAGGAATGAACTCTATGGATGAAGCTGTGCGCATAAACCGGCTTCGATGATGGGGTCATATGAGGCGAATGGAGGAGGATAGGTTACCTAGGAGAATAATGGACTCTGTTAGGGAGGGTAAGAGAATGAGAGGGAGACCAATACGACGACGGTTAGACTCAGTTTCTGACGATAGGTATAGAACTAAATGAGGCCACAGCCCTAGTTGCAAAGAGGGGATTGTGAAGACGTTTAGTAAATTCAGCGAGGCCTGAGACCGAACGCTGAAAGGAATAACGGTCTATAATGATGATGTATCATGATGTATGTTCAAAACCACTTTTTTTCCCTTGAGTTTTTGGGGTACTTAGGCTATCCCTAGTTTTATATAAATAATTAGCCTAAGGTAAACATTTTAATCCCCACCTGACAGTTACGAAAGTAATCCGTTTCTACATACACATTATAAAGGGCAGACAATCGAAATTTGTCTCAGTCCTCTTGTTTAGAATGATGTTTGGCCAATTGTCTTATCTTAACTTCGACGATATCGGCCTATCCGTTGTCCCCATCTGAGGAAGAGGTAACTGATCTGGAACAGAGTTCACTTGCGGTAGGATGGCCATTTCCTTTGTTCCTTTCCGCTCCTCCTATATCCAATAGCTCTACGTTGCTTAAATTTAGAACAGGTAGGAGTTGACAAACAACAAAGATAGGGACAATGTACAAGTACCCCCACTGGAGCTTCTTTGGGACAGGTAGCGTGAACCAAGAGAATGAAAACAAGTAGATCCTATGCGTTTCCGAAAACCATTCAGGTAATTCGTATAACATAAAACTATTAATGAGCAAGTGGTCATACCCGCAGTACCTTCTCCAAAGTATTTGTACCGCCTTCAGCATACTACATACAGTGTTCATTTCCTGATAATAGGAATACAATGGCCCTTCATTAATTTGAACAATCCTATTTAATGATTTAACTATATATTTATTTTGACTACATACCCTCTTCGAACATGAAAAAGAAAGCTATCTCCGACTCGCTATTAATCCTCCCTTTCCTACATATTTACCTACCTCGAGCCTGTTGGAGCCTTAATTAATTGCTTGGGTAAAGCATTATCAATATATATATATATAATAAGAGTTTTGTCTGTACATTGGTCAGAATTTGAAAATAATGGTATTTCTGCATTGGTCGTGTCCACAGTAACAAAGAAATGCACTTTTTACTTTTCCGTAATTCCTGTCTGTCTGTCTGTCTGTCTGTCTGTCTGTCTGTCTGCCTGTCTGTCTGTCTGTCTGTCTGTCTGTCTGTCTGTCTGTCTGTCTGTCTGTCTGTCTGTCTGTCTGTCTGTCTGTCTGTCTGTCTGTGCACGCGTCATGAGAAACAGCTGAAGAGAATTTAATGAGAATCGGTATGTAAAGTTGGGGGATGAGCCGCTACAATCTAGGCTATAAATCATTTTATTCGCGCTGAGTGAAATAGTAGTTTAGGGGAAGGCCTAAAATTGAATTCTCAAATATTTATATTATTAGTGGTCCTATCGGTAAATTATACATAACTACAGTTATATAGAATTAAATTTCCGATCATTTATGTCATACATTGTTACCGTACCGGCTTTGATAACACACATATTCATGAATTTGTATTTTTGTTGCCAAGTCCATAACAACACCGAGCCACGTAAAAATGGGTTAGCAGAATTGAATGAAAGTCGATATATTGTGCCCTTTGAAAGGCACCTTCGCTTATGGGTGCAATATAGAGTCGGGGAATAAGAAACTACAGTCTAAGTTATAAACAGTTTTATTCGTCCTGCATAAAATTGTAGTTTAGGGGAAGGTGCTTAAAATTTAATTTTTAAATACGTATGTTATTGGTCCTCTCGAAAATTACTACATAACAAAAGTTTTAGAGAATACAATTTCCGACCATTTATGTTTTATTCAATTGTACTTTACCAGCTACTGTATGATAAGAGTGGTATATCAGAGTCGGAAGAAAATTAAATGTGAAGGTCTACAATATTGAAAGAGCATAACACTGATCAACAATAACATTATATTTACCATTGTGATGTTCTTTCTCTCTTATGCTGCCGCTCAGCTCTGAGAGATATGATGATGCTGCGTACCGAGTATAACAGCCTGACTGAATATTGACGGAAAATAGCTGTTGAGTTAGAATACTTTCTACTTTAGCATGCCATTCCTCTGCTTCATACATTTTCTGATACCGTACTGCTGGTACGTAACTCACTGGTTCATCATAGTATTCCAGCTATTCTCTGACGCGCAGTTTTGAATGAGCAGTGTGCACTCTTAACCCATTAGCGCCTAGCGTTGCCATATGGCAACGATTTTCGCACCTTTTTCTTTTAATGCTGTAGGCAACAAGAAATAATATGGAAGATTGTGGTGTCATCCGACAGTTAGATAAGAGTTTGTAGAATCTAGTAATCATGTTTATTTCGTTTTAAAATATATTGTTGTGACACAAAGACTGGTGGTCTCTTGGTTATTTTAAGATTCCTGCGAAATGGCTGCCGGCTTCACGTACGAAGGATATAAAATCTATAAGTGAAGTTCTTTCATTGGATTATGTTTACAGTAGCGTTGTGCACACTTCGTTATATATGTTGTAAGCATTTGAAACAGTACGGGCGCACAATGCCGTAGTAGTGCTTGTTGAATCATTAGCGTTGCCATATGGCAACGCTAGGCGTTTATACTCAGTAAAATAGCCGCAGCTGTCAGATCATGATACTTTATACTGATTCATACATCTTCATTGCAGGAAGGGATTTTCCCTTTTAGAAGCACTAGATATGCTACTGACTGAAGATCTCGATGGTGATATTTTTGTGGAACCGCCCTATGTAAATGTACTTACAGATGAGGGCTCCTGGTGATGAAGATGATGGTGGGCTTGTTGATAATCTCTCTTTCGAAAGTTATGTGTCAGTGCTGAAATGAAGCTTGTAAATAATGAAAGAATCGGGATTAGTTACGATGGTGAAGGTGTGTTACCAGAGGACGGAGTGCCTTTTCTGTCTACTGATGCAAGATCTGTTTCAATACCCGATGCTGCGAAAGAGCGGATAACTGATAGAGGAAATAATAAATCAAATAAAAAACCAAGATAGACCGATGGGGCTGATTTCAATATTGGGTGACTGTTGACATTTCCGGAGCCTAGTTATAGCAAGTGAAAATCCATGACTGTTGTTGACATTTTTGAATTGTTTACAGATAATCAGCTGATCGAACATTTAGTTCGGGAGTCTAAAATGTATGGGGTGTTTTTAAATTGTACGGACCCACAAATAACTTCTGATTAAATTCGTTGCTTTGTCGCCATACTTTTCATTTCTGGATATAATAGGTTGCCCTCCAAGCGTTCTTATTGGGACACGCAGGATGATCTGAAGACAGTGAAAGATTGTCATTCTCTATCTCTGTGGCTAACGCGCAAGTATTGAGGGTGGGCATTTATATGCCTCCAAAAGTATAGACTAACAGTTTGTAACTGCATCTGAAGTTCTTTGATTCTTCTTTTTCGTATTTTTGATTTTATTCTATTGTTCCAGTGAGTGTTTTATTTTGACAGGCAATGAAATGTACATATGTGTCTATATACTGTAAACAAATATTTTCTCCTTTGTTCAATAATTCTATTTTTTTTTACCGTGATGTGAATACAAAACTGATATTCCATATTCTTACAATAAATAATGTTAAGATATTTCAATATTGTTATTGCACGGAAACGAAAAAACACTTTTCAACCTAAATTCGACTTTCAAAACTCATTTCTCCGACTCGCTATTAATCCTCCCTTTCCTACATATTTACCTACCTCGAGCCTGTTGGAGCCTTAATTAATTGCTTGGGTAAAGCATTATCTATATATATATATATATAATAAGAGTTTTGTCTGTACATTGGTCAGAATTTGAAAATAATGGTATTTCTGCATTGGTCATGTCCACAGTAACAAAGAAATGCACTTTTTACTTTTCCGTAATTTCTGTCTGTCTGTCTGTCTGTCTGTCTGTCTGTCTGTCTGTCTGTCTGTCTGTCTGTCTGTCTGTCTGTCTGTCTGTCTGTCTGTCTGTCTGTCTGTCTGTCTGTCTGTCTGTCTGTGCACGCGTCATGAGAAACAGCTGAAGAGAATTTAATGAGAATCAGTATGTAAAGTTGGGGGATGAGCCGCTACAATCTAGGCTATAAATCATTTTATTCGCGCTGAGTAAAATGGTAGTTTAGGGGAAGGCCTAAAATTGAATTCTCAAATATTTATATTATTAGTGGTCCTATCGGTAAATAATACATAACTACAGTTATATAGAATTAAATTTCCGATCATTTATGTCATACATTGTTACCGTACCGGCTTTGATAACACACATATTCATGAATTTGTATTTTTGTTGCCAAGTCCATAACAACACCGAGCCACGTAAAAATGGGTTAGCAGAAATGAATGAAAGTCGATATATTGTGCCCTTTGAAAGGCACCTTCGCTTATGGGTGCAATATAGAGTCGGGGAATAAGAAACTACAGTCTAAGTTATAAACAGTTTTATTCGTCCTGCATAAAATTGTAGTTTAGGGGAAGGTGCTTAAAATTTAATTTTTAAATACGTATGTTATTGGTCCTCTCGAAAATTACTACATAACAAAAGTTTTAGAGAATACAATTTCCGACCATTTATGTTTTATTCAATTGTACTTTACCAGCTACTGTATGATAAGAGTGGTATATCAGAGTCGGAAGAAAATTAAATGTGAAGGTCTACAATATTGAAAGAGCATAACACTGATCAACAATAACATTATATTTACCATTGTGATGTTCTTTCTCTCTTATGCTGCCGCTCAGCTCTGAGAGATATGATGATGCTGCGTACCGAGTATAACAGCCTGACTGAATATTGACGGAAAATAGCTGTTGAGTTAGAAAACTTTCTACTTTAGCATGCCATTCCTCTGCTTCATACATTTTCTGATACCGTACTGCTGGTACGTAACTCACTGGTTCATCGTAGTATTCCAGCTATTCTCTGACGCGCTGTTTTGAATGAGCAGTGTGCACTCTTAAGGCAGAGGCTAACTTAGTAGTTAGTAGTAGTAGTAAATAGTAATAATAATGTTATTTGCTTTATGTGCCACTAACTACTTTTACGGTTTTCGGAGACGCCGAGGTGCCGGAATTTTGTCCCGCAGGAGTTCTTTTACGTGCCAGTAAATCTACCGACACGAAGCTGACGTATTTGAGCACCTTCAAATACCACCGGACTGAGTCAGGATCGAACCTGCTAAATTGGGGTCAGAAGGCCAGCGCCTCAACCGTCTGAGTCACTCAGCCCGGCAGTAGTAGTAGCAGTAGTAGTAGTAGTCGTAGTTGCATGACCTGGTCTAGAATTACAATTTAGGCGTATTCCAAATTATAGTACCACAATTCACTTAATAACTCAAAGTTCAACCCTGAAAAGACCCGTTTCTCAAAAAGAGAGTATTCCTCTTCGCGTTATTTAAAATCTACATTCACTTTATTTAGCAGTGAAGAGGGATTTTCTCCTTTGGCATGGAGGAAAAAGAAGCCTCCAAGTCAGATAGGCCTTGTATTTTTCCGCCGCCAGTGTAGTGAATTGAGATTTTCCGACTGATCGGGTACTCCTAGGAAACAGATTAGTAAAATGGCATAGTTTTGCCCTGGGACTCTGCACTATTCGACACATCCACCCGCCCCCTTCCCCCCCCCTCTTCCGAAAAAGACGGAATGTTCACGGATCACGGCTGTCCGCGGCCTGGTCATTCCAGCTCTAGAACTTTGGACTGTTAGATCGGCAGCGTAGTACTATTCGTTAAAAGTGGGAAAATGTATGGTTTTTCATTTGATGGACTATTTCATGTGAAATCATTGCTTTTACTCGCGCCATTCCTACTGACATCATTGTAATGATCTATGTTCATTTCAGTTGGGAAAACCACTAAGACAGTCTAGTCTTTCTGAGGATGTAAAAAGGCAGGTGGGGAATGAGTGTCTGCCATTATAATGCAATTCCCCAACCTGATTGTGACTGATGGTAGCCAAGCGGGCCTACCATTACAATTAAAATTCCCTAACGCTGTCTTCGTATGAGAAAAGACGTTTGGTGATTTCTCCGTAGTGTTTCCAGGGTAACGTTAAGGGATATGCAATTTAACACAGTCTTGCTCACAACGTGTACTCCTCCTAAATTACAATTCTGTATACAATGTAGAATTCCATGGCGAAGCACGGGTACATCAGCTAGTAATGAATATATTTAGTTATTTGCCCTGGACAGGTGCATTGTATTAACAAATTTGTTTTACTTTGCAGTATTTTATATACCTTAAAATATACAAATGACACATCACAATTCCCTGTTTTACATTGCTAAAAATCATAACTTACTTGCTTGACGCACATGCAGTATGGCATGTAATGTTCCAGCTCGATTACACTTTGTCATACTGAGAAATGATTGCACATTACGAGATAGACTATGTTTCTGGCGCAAGCTCTTTGAACACTTGGAATATAGGCCTTCCATTTTTCTCTTTCTGTCTTTAGGGAAAGGTGGTACAGTTTCGATCAAAATGTATTTCATCGTGCACTCACAGTTCATTTGCGGTACTATCAACAATCTTTTACATTGACAATGAAGAAACCACCTTAACGATGGCACACATTATTAATAATAGTATTTAAATAAGCCCTCATTGTAAAAAGTGTACGAAGCAGAAAAGTCTGCCTTTGATCGCTGGTGGTACAATTCTGATCAAACACGGCATAATTTGGATCACACCTATTTTCCATACTCGAAATATCTCTTTACCTTTCCCCCAACACATATTTCATGATACAACGCATTGCAGTCTAGGCATTTAATCCATGTGTCTTTTATCACGAAATTCTCGCAGTTATAATCCAGATGACAAAATCAACACTGGTTGTCTTTCGAATGCTCTCGTTGAGATGTATCATCTTGAAAGATTTGTTGTGCATGATATGGCGATAACGTTAACTTGAAGTTTGCGCTATTGTCATTCTTAAAAAGGGATTTTTGAACTTAACAATTTGATTTTTCTAGTTGCAATGCGTCGCACCGACACAGATAGGTTTTATGGCGACGATGGGATATGCAGGACCTAGGAATGGGTAGGAAGCGGCCGTGGCCTTAATTACAGTACAACCCCAGCATTTGCCTGGTGTGAAAAGTTAACAATCTGTAAATGCTGACCTGATGTTAAGTAGGATGAAGTTATTACCTAACACATTTTTGGCGTTGATTCCTTCTCAGGTGATGGTAAGATCATTTTCATAGGTTCGTCGGGTGATACAGTGCTTTAAACATTAAAAGCTGGCGTTGAAGCATTTTCCATAATGGTTGAATTAGTACTGAATTGCAGGCATTCATTACATTCGGCGACAGGGTGATGATCCAGTTTTGATTGACCTTCTATAGGAGTCTCAAGAATTTTGGGCTGGGATATCGTTTCTTCGATAACCAACTGAATGAAGGTCCATGAAGGTGATTAATTGAACATTTCATATAAAATTTCTCCGCTGATCCTTTGTGTGGCACCTGCAGTAATAAAATTCAAAAACCTATGATCGAAATTGTACTATTTAATCTCATCGAAAATGTGCCGCATGCACTTCAACAATGGATCCATTAACTAGTTACAGAGACATACCAGAGATGGCGCTTGCAGTATCATATTTCCGTCCTGGGATTCGTCGAGTTATGGCTTTATTACCAATAGCACTTTACACCTCAAGGAAACGTCCCAGAACTTAGCTAAAGCAGCTTCAAATTTGTAACAACGTGAAATGTAATGGAGCATCGTTCACCTTGCAATGTAAAATCGGCAGTTTCTAGAAAACCAATAAAAACGGAGGTATTATTTTTCACATTCACGAAGAATATGCCTCACTTTTCCTGCAGCCGGTCACACGTAAGTGGTGCCAATATTGAAGAATGAAATACAGAGGGTTTTCTAAGTTGGATCGGAATTGTACTTATAGAAATCCTTGTCAAATTGCCCCGCTGGTTGTTCCTGTTATAATCTGCTAAAGCAGCGATGGTAATAAACTTCTCCATATCCAAATAAATTGGTTCCAGGAGAAACCGATTGGCATATTTTCGGATCATGTATGGATGAATCATTTCGACTGAAAGATCCTTGGTGAACATTCTCCTTTTATACGAAAGACCTCAGTGATACGAGGGATGCAGCACACAGTAAAGATTCAAAGCATTTAGAACTGACACATCCAAACCTACTCCTACAACTACTAATCCTAGACAGCGACGCCGTCTCTCAGGCCACGACATTTGTATCGGAGGTGATGTGCGAAGAAGGTGAGAGCGTTGGTGGCCGTGGCCTATACTAGGAACTGTCCCAGCATTCGTCTTAGTGTAGGAGAATGGAAAACCACGGAAAACCATTATCAGGACAGCCAACGGTGAGGGCCAGCCCTTCTCCGTCTTCCGAATACAGAAGCGTAGATCCACGCTAGAGCCATGGCCACCCCTACTCTGCTCGATTGGCCGGTCGGAGTGCAGAGCTGTCGGACCACGGACCACCCGTGGCCACTTGTAGACCGAGACCCATTCTGCATCCGCCGACAACACCCAAAATATTATACCACTGTGTCATAACAGTCATAGATGCCCAAGAGAGTTTGGATTTACTCGGTCTCTCGCCTATCCGGCCTAGAGTAAAACAGAATGGCGAAATTGACGAGCATACAGCCAGATGGCGTCAAATCGAAATGTCTGCACACAGTAGCTGAGGCCATTGGATTATTATTATTATTATTATTATTATTATTATTATTATTATTATTATTATTATTATTATTATTATTATCGGTCAACAATTTGATTGTACATTGCAAGTGTGGTTGGCTACCTTTTGATCCTTTACGTCCACGCTTCCTTTGATTTTATCTTAAACAAAGTAAGGTTATGACAAAAATTACAACACAACAAACAGAAGTACGTGTCCCTCCAAAAAAGTGTATTATCATACTGGAGGTCATAAACAATGCTCAAGGAGACCGTTACTCTCACTCGTTCTTGTACATCAACTCCTAGTATTCACAGCAATGAATGTAGGTGGCAAGATACATAACAATATCACAACAAGAAATATTAGGGTCCAATGGACCCAGGTTGTGTAAACTCGTCCTGTAAAGGAAAATCAATTAAATAGTTCCAAATTATAAATAAAATGAGGTGTTACTTCCCAATGGATGGCACAAGGAATGTCTAATAAGAAAATATCCAGATACGTGAAACTTCTGAGTGAAGAACTGTTGAAATATATTACGCTAAAATTCTTATCGGGTCTAATGGGAGGTTTATTTTTCATTACACGTTAGCATAGGAAAATGGACCCAAAGGAAATCGTTGTGGTCTTCATATCCGTATGTGGCTGGGGGGCTTGACCAATCGAAAGTGAAATAATGGATCGGAACAGCATTACCATATAGGTAAGTTATGTGGTTTTAATACAGTACTAGGCCGTCGAATTTTATAATCTTTGTAAAAAAAATGTCTTGAAGATTTCTGCACAGTCTGTACGATTGCCGCCATTCGACTAAATTTCTGGGGATGGTCCCTCTAGCACCCAGAAGCAGTCCTTCCACTCGTATGTTCCTGACGCTGTAGGCTCTCTGGAAGTAGGTTGACTGGGAAGCGTGATGAATCTTAGGGGATATAATGGATAGGAAGAGCATTTTCACGTTTTCGATTTTGACACAACAGCGACGATATGTGGTATTAGAACTAGGGCATCGATGTACTGATATTTGATTAGATATTTCAGAATGTAGGTCTATAACCTATTAGGACCAAAAACGGCAATAATTCAATTTAGTTAATAATGTATTTGGTAGCTTTTTCAAGTTAAACGTGGCATTCCGTCAAAAGTTTCGTTTTAATAAATATTTTGTGCAATAAATATTAACATTTTTGTAAAATCTGAAATAATACCATATCCCAATAACATAAGACGTATAGGTTTACTTTCTAAAAACAAAATGTTGCAAAATTAACAAAATATTTTTCCCCTAGTAAGTTACTTTTATTCCATATAAAGTTTCATGAAAAAACTGTCTAACTTGAGCATCTGAGTAGTTTTAAGCAAGCCAAGAAATCGATTACTTTCCTTAACCGTAATGGTTAATGCAGTAAAAGTCTCTAAGACTAGTACATATTGCGAAATGAATTGTTTATTCTCTATTGTTATTAGCATTAATTTATTTTTAGATAGGAATAGTGTGCTCACAGATAGTTTACGAATATTGTCTGATATCACGAATATGATTTTTATGCCTATAGCAGTGAGTTTGTTATAATCTTTGAATTAGAAATGAAAATGTTATCCCGTACCTAAGAAAGTAAAAAAGAACCTTTTGTTTCTGAACGAAATTAAATTATATTATACCATGTATAGGCCACAGTTGTGTGTTCAAGTTCGAGGGATCGATCCCAGCTCAGTCCGGAGATATTTTCTGATACTGTCTGATATCCCGAATATGATTTTTATGCCTAAATCAGTGAGTTAGAAATAATCTTTGAACTAGAAATGAATTATCACTTACTTAAGAAAATAAAAATGAACCTTTTGTTTTTGAACGAAATTAAATAATATTATACCATGTATAGGCCACAGTTGTGTGTCCAAGTTCGAGAGATCGATCCTAGCTCAGTCCGGAAATATTTGATGGTACACAAATACGCCATCCTCGCTTTGGTAGATTTACCGACATGTACAAGTTATCGTCTGGGCCCAAATCCGACATCTCGCTGTCTCAGAAAATCGTAAAAGCAGTAAAACCAATAACCACATCTCAAAGATAACAAGTGGCCTGTTCTAGATACCATTATATTTCAAAAATAATGAGGAAAAAAGTATTAATCTCATTTTCAAAAATGTTGACTCGTAAGTTTATACAGAACGAATGATAATAAATGGATTTTCTCTGAATAGGATTGAAACGTACTTATGGATTTGAGGAGTCTTCTCAGTTTAAATGATTTCTCTAAAACATAACAGCGTCGTTGCACCTGCAAAATCCGCGTTAGAAATAATATTTTGGGAGAAATACTGACCCGCAGCACACACAGTATATATCATCAAGAGCGGGAAATGAAATGACAGGACCTTATCGACCCAATTTCTGAACTGTTTTTCACTTAGCGATTTTCTCGTGCACATATCTTTGGATAACCATTGTTTAACAGTAACACACAGTTGAAATTATGCATTTATTTTTCCATTCAATGTATGTACAGTAGTCTATATTAGTTATCACATGTCAGTTGAATAAAACGAAATTTTTCGTAGCCCGCAACAAATCTGAATTGCTTTAGTGTTAAATTACCATGTTAGTAGGATTCGTTAAAGGTTCCATCTAATTTAAAAATGTATATCACAATCTCCTAATTCATCTTAGCAAAATCAAGTAGTGTTTTCCGACATCGATAGGGTTATAGAGCTGTTAAATAAATAAATAAATAAATAAATAAATAAATAAATAAATAAATAAATAATAATAATAATAATAATAATAATAATGTAGAGCCTCCGTGGCTCAGACGAAAGCGCGTCGGCATCTCACCATTGGATAACGTGGTACAAATTCCGGTCACTCCATGTGAATTTTGTGCTGGACAATGCGGAGGCGGGACAGGTTTTTCTCCGGGTACTCCGGTTTTCCCTGTCATCTTTCATTCCAGCAACACTATCCATCCTCATGTCCGACTCGTTGGCTGAATGGTCAGCGTACTGGCCTTCGGTTCAGAGGGTCCCGGGTTCGATTCCCGGCAGGGTCGGGGATTTTAACCTTCATTGGTTAATTCCAATGGCCCGGGGGCTGGGTGTTTGTGCTGTCCCCAACATCCCTGCAACTCACACACCACACATAACACTATCCTCCACCACAGTAACACGCAGTTACCTACACATGGCAGATGCCGCCCACCCTCATCGGAGGGTCTGCCTTACAAGGGCTGCACTCGGCTAGAAATAGCCACACGAAATTATTATCCATCCTCATTTCATAGCATCTATCAATCATTAATAAATCACTCTGGAAGTGGCGACCCCATCGTACTAATAACCGATACATCGTCGCTCGACCGGTAAAAGGTGGTATTCCACAAAGCTCTTCCTATCAATTATTCTCCTTAAGACTGGCCACGCCTCCCAGCCACGTATGGATATGCAGTCCATCAGAACAAATTTTGTTGTGTTCATTTTCCTATGCCCATCTGTAAAGGAAAATGAACCTTACAGTACCGTACTGTAGGAATGTACGTTTGCATTACGTATTTACGCACTCCTAGTGTACAATGCACGTAAGGTTCATTTTCGTTCAATCGTCGACATAGGAAAACGAACACAACGGACATTGTTCTGATGGACTGCGTATCCATAAGTGGCTGGGAGGCGTGACCAGTCTTAAGGAGAATAATGGATAGGAAGAGTATTGTGGGATACAACGTTTTACCGGTCGAGCGACGATATGATTCATTCATTACACACCTGACCCGGTCACTGACTGGAAAACAGGTTGTAGGTTTTCAATTTCAATAATAATAATAATAATAATAATAATAATAATAATAATAATGGAGATGGAACTTTCCTACATCGATTAACTGAAACGCATTATTAAGAATTTAACGTCTGCTTTATGTTATCTCAAGGGAAATGTAGTGCCGGAAAGTTTAATTTGACTGCCAATCTACAAGCAGTTTAATTTCGAAACTTTTAAAACCATCTGGCTTACATACTGAGGAGATATTGATAAGAGAGACAGCGGACCCAGTCACGAAAGCCAAGCAATACGGCTGAGGTTGTCATCAACAGGTCATATGGAACTCCAGTAGTCAATCTGCAAGTCACCTGGCTGGGGCTTAATGGGCTGCATGTGCCTTAGGTTTGTTGTTACTCAGCTCCTTAACCTGAGAGACACCAGTACAACTGAGTTGTTGAATTTAAATACCTTAAAATGAATGCCGGTTGGGATCGAGCGTGCTATCTTGAATACAGAAGGCCAACAACTAAATGACTACCCCACTGTGGTCAACGGTTTTAACAGGTGTGTATCTTTCCTTCGAGTTATTTCTAAACTTTCATGTTTACTGTAATTCTATTTTCACAATAAACTATACCGACTTCGTTATTCTGTTGTTTATAACGGAAAATTATTTTGCTGAAGAGGTCTCTATCGTTTAGGAAAGTTTTTCTCAGAAACAATTTTAACTTACAATTTAGGTCAAATATACTACTATAAATCAAAATTCACGAAAGAATTAAGTAGACTACATTCGGAAATCCCGAACAATTTAAACTTATTTTGCTTTTGAGAACATTCCCCTTTGTTTACACAATTTTAATCACAATTACAGAGCAAGGTGTATATTAAACCACAAAAATACTGGAAAGCTAAAAATCAAACAATACGTGTACTAGATCTTCTAAAACTAAATAGAGTATTGTTTTAAACATTCGTGAAGGTCTGGAAGAGAGTGGAGTGATAGACATACTATTACCATTTCAATTAATAATATAAGTATAACGGTTAAAATACATAGTTTAACCATAGCCGTATAACTTCTCTCAACAAACAATGAAAAGTGCAAACAAGAATATTGAAGGACTTTAACCAAGTTTTTTGGTCACGCTTTAATGTAGCAGTCGGGGATAATCACTAGAGTATTGTAACTTGTAACATTTACTGCCGAGCAAGTGAATAAATAATACACGTGTTAGTATTTTTATACATCAGAAAGTATTCACTGGCAAGTGAGAAGAAAAGCCATGGGTTCATGTTCATCTGCCATTCATCACGTGTTTTTTCCAAGATTTTACGACTTCACAGGCATTTGGTCAGATACAATATTTTTAAAGCCATGGCTGTTTCCTTCTTTAGCCCAGCCTTAGACCTAACAGGCTCGTCAGGCAAATACTAAATACTAAATTAAATTCCACAACCGCACTATGGATGTTTGTGTCCGGCTCATTGGCTGAATGGTCAGAGCGTCGGCCTTCAGTACAAAGGGCCCGAGGTTCGATACTCTGACGGAATTGATGAATTCCTGCAGCTCGGGTAATGGGTGTTTGTTTTCGTCTTAATGCACATTCCATTAGCATCCAGTATATCGTCGCTCGAGCGGTAAACGGTTGTATTCCACAAAGCTCTTCCTATCAGTTATTCTCCTTAGGACTTGTCACGCCTTCCATCCACGTATGGGTATGCAGTCCATCAGAACAAATTTTGTTGTGTTCATTTTCCTGTGCCCATGTGTAAAGGAAAATGAACCTTACAGTACCGTATTGTAGGAATGTACGTTTGCATTAGGTATTTACGCACTCCTAGTTACAATGCATGTAAGGTTCATTTTCGTTTAATCGTCGACATAGGAAAACGAACACAACGGACATTGTTATGATGGACTACGTATCCATATGTAGCTGGGAGGCGTGACCAGTCTTAAGGAGAATAATGGATAGGAAGAGTATTGTGAGATACAACGTTTTACCGGTGAAGCGACGATACCACACCCATCATAAAACACACAATAGTGAATACATCCCTCCACATCGAGTTGGCGTGAAAAAGGCATCCGGCCATCCACATTATGCCGAGCCCACGTATTTGGGAAAAGGCCAGAAGGAAGAAGAAGAAGAAGAAGAAGAAGAAGAAGATGCAATATGTATGTACAAAATTACAGTGGAAATTCAGCAAAGCCCTACCACGGTCTCTTATACCGTTGATTCGCAGAAAAAAAAATTATGAATATGTCTCTTCGGCCTCCAAAAATGTTATCATTATTGGAATTCTCATCAAAAGTCAGCGTACGGTGAGAATCTGTATAAACTGTTATTTTATGAAATCTAACTACAATTATAACGGACGAAACCTCGTATACCACAATGCTTCTCATATCCATTATCCTCCTTAAGACAGGTCACGAGTCCCATCCACATATGGATATGAAGTCGATCAGAACAACGTTCGTTTTGTTCATTTCTCTGTGCAGATGAGTAAAGGAAAATGAACATAAAATAAATTATTCTATAGGAGTGCGTAAATACACCGTAAAAATATACATTCCTACAGTACGGTACGATAAGGTTTATTTTCCTTTGCACACCGGCATAGGAAAATGAACTCAACGAAAATTGTTGTTATAGACTGCGTGACTATGTGTGGCTGGTAGGCGTGACAAGCCTTAAAGGAAATAACGGATAGGAGCAGCATTGTCAGATACGTTGTATTAGAACTAGGCCGTCGATATTTTGTTAATATAATGTATTATCTAGACAGTGAGATTGTCATTCGAGAATTTGTAAAGGTTTTAAATGAAATAGAAAAGTACGGTAGTTGGAATATTAAATAAGTTAAATAAACATTAACGTCTAACACTGCTGTATAGTACAGCAAACCGATTTCCCTGATATATTTATTTTTCTGTCAGTGAAAAAGTAAAATAAATGCTATTTTAAAATAAGTCATTTGTGGAATAAGGAATGTAGTCCTGTGGAAGAAGGACTATAATGCTATTAATTTTAAGGTTTGCTGGAATGTTACTCCAACAGAAATTCTCATACGTGCCAGTAAATCTTACGACACGATTTTAATGTATTTGACATTATTCAAATATCACTGGACTGAGCTGGGCTCGATGCTAGCACATTTTTCTCTGAAAGACAGTGCAGTACCATCTGAGCTATTCACCCCGAATGGAATTATGAACTACACATCTTACATCAATGTACCGTACATTTTAAATCAACAACTCTTAACTGGATGGCTTTCTTTTAAAAACTCGTATGTCCCAATGCTCTTCCTTAAGACGTGGCCACGCCTCACAGCCACATATTTATACGGAGTCCAACAGAATAATCTTCGTTGTGTTCATTTTCCGATGCCAAGGTGTAAAGAAAAATGAACCTTAAATAAATTATTCTCTAGGACTGCGTAAATTCGCCATGTAAACAACATCCCTACAATGCTATGGTGAGGTAAATTTTACCTTAGGCCCTACACATCAGCATAGGAAAATGAACACAAAGAAATCCATTGTGATGGACTGCATATCGTTGCTTCACCGGTAAAACGTTGTATCCCACAATACTCTTCCTATCCATTATTCTCCTAAAGACTGGTCACGCCTCCCAGTCACATATGGATACGCAGTCCATCAGAACAATGTCTGTTGTGTTCGTTTTCCTATGTCGGCGATTAAACGAAAATGAACCTTACATGCATTGTACACTAGGAGTGCGTAAAGACGTAATGCAAACGTACATTCCTACAGTACGGTACTGTAAGGTTCATTTTCCTTTACACACGGGCATAGGAAAATGAACACAACAAAATTTGTTCTGATGGACTGCATATCCATACGTGGCTGGGAGGCGTAACCAGTCTTAAGAAGAAGGATTGATAGGAAGAGTTTTGTGGAATACAACCTTTTACCGGTCGAGCGACGATATAAATATGTGCCTGGAAAGCGCTACGAGTCTTAGAGGGATATAATGGGTAGGAAGAGAATTGGAACGTACGAGGTTTTAAAAGAAAGACATCGAAGATGCACAAAATCCTCCCTGAAATTTCACAAATCATCCAGTGTCTTATATACGTTCCTGATCTCTGGCAGCATGATATTAAATGTATTTTCTATTCATTTATTAGCGCATTTATTCATCCTCAAATTTATTTAGGCTGAAGAACGCCTCTTCCAACCAAAGTCTCTACAAAATTGGCTAAATGGATATTCCAAGTATAAATATATGCGATTCTTTCCCAAGTGTGAATCTGAAAGTTTCAAAATGTAATCTACTGTAGGCCTGCATGAAGACGAATTATTTTATCTTAAATTCATCAAAAATCGGCCCTGCACTTTCACGTAAATTTTGATATCACAATCATAGTTGGGACCTCATGTTTTACCTGGAATACGAACAAACAACTGGAAGGTGACTTAACATTTCAGAAACTCCGCATGTATTAGCCATGATTCGAAACGAGGCCGCCTTGGTGAGAAGCTGGTGATTATGCCACTCGACTATCACAGCTCCCTACAACTAAAAATATAATAAATTCACTATTACCTGGTAAATTATCTCCTTGTAACTCACCAGTATTGAATACCATTTACAACACCACCTGTCATTTTAAAAACCGGTACTTATTTTTTCAGTGAATGGTAAAATAGTATCTCCATGAACATTGTATAACTCGGCATGTTCATTTTGTTCTCTTCAGATTAAACGATCGATATAACACGGTCTTTGAAGAAAATTGTGATCCTATATACAGCATTTCCCATGTCTAAGAAAATTACTGTATTTTACATGTAACTATTTATAATGGCTGTCCCGAAAATATACATAAGTGACCCTTTATCTCACGTTTGTAGCCCACAGTTGATTCAATTACTGTCATAAAGTTCGTTCCCTTGCTGCAATATCCAACACGAATTTTTCAAACATAGGATTTATATAAACGCACTTTAAGGTAAATACAACTTAGCAGTCAAGATGAAACTATCGTAAGCTGAGTACCTGTGAATTTCATATTGTACGTAATACATGTAAATGTTTCGACTCGTGTTTGCCATGTAATTTAATATTTTTCTTTCTTCTATTCTTTTGCTGTCAGAACGTATACGAACATGGAATTACAGAATAGCTTAGGCCATATATTTTCCAATGAAATAATATTGCAGCATACGGAAAAAGTATACCATGGTCCTTTTTTGGTTTTAAATTAAAAGGAACCTTCAGAGGCAGTAGGCCACATTCTTTTAAAACTTCACCTGTCTGTCTTAGTTGCGTCAATGTTCGTCAATATGAGCAATAATACATTTCTAAAATCAAGCGAATTCAAATTAATGTAAAGGATAATAATTCAATAGAGTTAATTATGCAGTTTTGTTACGAATAATAATATTTCCAACAATGCCCATTTTCACAAACTATCTTATAATTTATTACATAATATTTAACGTTAATTAATATGTTTGTGGTATTGACTTATTTTCATTGATTTTCTGTTGCAGGGATAAGATAATTTCGTCGCTTCACCGGTAAAACGTTGTATCCCAAAATACTCTTCCTATCCATTATTCTCCTTAAGACTGGTCACGCCTCCCAGCCACGTATGGATATGCAGTCCATCAGAACAATGTCCGTTGTGTTCGTTTTCCTATGTCGGTGATTAAACGAAAATGAACCTTACATGCATTGTACACTAGGAGTGCGTAAATACGTAATGCAAACTAACATTCCTACAGTACGGTACTGTAAGGTTCATTTTCCTTTACACATGGGCATAGGAAAATGAACACAACAAAATTTGTTCTGATGGACTGCATATCCATACGTGGCTGGGAGGCATGACTAGTCTTAAGGAGAATAATTGATAGGAAGAGCTTTGAGCAATACAACCTTTTACCGGTCGAGCGACGATTTTAATAGAGTTACAGTGCCCGTTAATTGCCGAATGATTGACTCTCAAATACTTTAATAGAGAAACCGCTCTATTTGGGATGCAAAATTATACTTTAAGTACTTTATCAATAACGACAACAAGTAATTGAATTTGAAATTGTTAGTCCTAACAGCAACGTTTATATCATGGGTCTTTGAACCCTTAATACAAATTAATACAGTTCCAATTTCTCCACATTGTGGTAGAGTGAAATGGAACACTGCAACTGGCAATTGTACAGTTAAAAGAGCGTCAAATCATATTAGTTGAATTATTCTTTTTCATTCTTCTTCTTCTTCTTCTCAGTATTATTATTATTATTATTATTATTATTATTATTATTATTATTATTATTATTATTATTATTATTATTATTATTATTATTATTATTCGTAATAAGAAACAAAATAAGGATGATGGTTCTATTATTATTTCCTTCCCATACAAAGTAACCGTGCAACGTCCAACCAAAAAACTCTGTGATAAATTCAAGAAAATCACGTACAAAAAATGTAAAGTCTAACATGCAAAAAGGTCTAAATATTTGGTTAGCTTTCATAATTTTGTATATGCCTAAAGAGATATCAATGGCTTTCTTTAAAAACCTCGTAGGTCCGAATACTCTTTCTATCCATTATATTCCTTAAGGCTGGTCACGCCTCCCAGTCCCATATTTATATGCAGTCCAAAAGAATAATTTTCGTTATGGTCATTTTCCTCTGCCAATTTGTAAAGGAAAATGAACCTTACATACATTATACTGTAGGAGTGTGTAAATTTGCCATGCAGTCAACATCCCTACAATTCGGTACGTTAAGGTCCATTTTTGCTTTAGACATTAGCAAAGGAAAATGAACACAGCGAAAATTACTCTGATGGATTGCATACAAATATATGACCGGGAGGCGTGGCCAGTCTTAAGGGATATAATAGGTAGGAAGAAAATTTGGACATACGAGGTTTTAAAAGAAAGCCATCGATATGTGAAGAGGAAGTGAAATTGTTCTGGCCTTCCACCACGTCAAACGTAAGTAACGTTTCAGAGGGGAAGACAATGTCTTCACGAAGTCTCAGTCAAATGAGATGGAGCCCATAAATGCGCGATTGCACTTCCTCAAAATTGATGTCAACAAGTGAATTAACAGGTTACTTTACAAAAGGTCTATGTTTTAATAACGCAATGTACAGGTAATAAGACATAAGAAAGAAGTGAAAGAAATATTTCATTTCATCGTAATATCGCAAGTACCTCAACTACTGAACGTTAATGCTTATACAATTTAAGGAGCATTATCTCTATATTTTATCTATTGTAACCGAACAAAATTGAAATTGGTTCTCAGAGTTTGATATAGGCTATTTTTTCAGTTGAAAATGGAAGATGCCCTCACTGACGCTCATGACCATGTGATAGTCCTAGTCGTTGGTAAAACATCCTACTACATGGAAGAAGACTGGGTAGGTCTTGAGCTCTTCGATAAATTTCAGACTGCACTGTGCAAGCGTGAAGGGGTGATTTAATAGGCTGCAGCCCCGCCCTCCCACAAATTGCCAGCGAAATATTCTGTGATATAATAAGATAACATTAAAACATTGGTAAACTTTGCTCTGTCCTTTTAGTAATATTTATTTATCTAGCAAATATTCTTATGAATACTGAAATAGTTATAACCTAACACAGGCGTTAGAGCGTAGTGCAGTTTGCTGAACGACCATTGTGCAACTAGTAAAATAATCGTAAGTCCTACATAAATGGCATTCATTATTTAAGTTATATTTGAATAATTTAGCTACCGCATATAATTTATTTACTTTTTAATGTTCTTCAGTTTTAAGAATGTATCCCACAAGTTCGCAGGAGTTTTTCATATTATACAACAGTAATTTATTTGCTCCCTTCGATTGAAGTAGACAATATTATTTTAATTCTTGTGAGATTTAAACATTTATCTCGACAGGATTATTTAAATGTGTGCTGAATTGTATTTTTATTTAGGCCTTTTCACCATCCCATTCTCTACGTGAAAGGTACACCTGAGAATGACCGTCCACAACATGTGAGCTCATCTTAATGTGTATTACCGGGCGAGTTGGCCGTGCGGTTAGAGGCGCACGGCTGTGAGCTTGCATCCGGGGGATAGTGGGTTCGAATCCCACTGTCGGCAGCCCTGAAGATGGTTTTTCGTGGTTTCCCATTTTCACACCAGGCAAATGCTGGGGCTGTACCTTAATTAAGGCCACGGCCGCTTCCTTCCAACTCCTAGGCCTTTCCCATCCCATGGTCGCCATATGACCTATCTGTGTCGGTGCAACGTAAAACAACTAGGAAAAAAAACATCTTAATGTCCAAAATTCTTTCGGACTGTTACTGATCCCAGTCTAGAAAACTGAAATTAGTAGGCCTACCTGTTCGATCATTTTCATTGACCACGGAATATAGCTGTCTGCCAGGAGGATCGAAGGCATGTGAGGACTGAATTGTCAAGCGCTAGCTGCTTTTCAACGAATATGTCATGATTTACATGTAATCAAAAGCGTAACGAGAGGGAAAATCTGTGTTTTTAGCCTAGCAATTACCTCCTCCACCACCACTTCCAGGAGACAAGGGCAAAAAATTTATACTCAAAATAGTTAAACTAAGCTCGAGATTTACTTTGGAAACAAATCCACATGTTCTTCAACGGGACAATATGCTTAGAAAAATCAATTTAAAAGGTTATAAAAGGTCTAGAAAGCTGAGAATAACGGCCGAGAAGATTTGTAGTACTGACCATACGACACCTAGTAATTTGGAGGCCTTCGGGCTGAGGAGCAGTCACTTGGTAGGCCAGGACCCTTCGGGGCTGTTGCGCCATGGGGTTTGGTTTTCAACATTATACTTACTTTTGCTAGAGTCTCCGTGGCTCAGACGGCAGTGCGTCGGCCTCTCACCGCTGGATACCGTGGTTCAAATCGCGGTCACTCCATGTGAGATTTGTGCTGGACAAAGCGGAGGCGGGACAGGTTTTTTCTCCGGGTACTCTGGTTTTCCCTGTCATCTTTCATTCCAGCAACATTCTCCAATATCATTTCATAGCATCTATCACTCATTAATAAATCACCTTGGGAGTGACCACCCCATTGTAATAACAGCCTATATAATATGTTTGATTCATTACATCCCTGGCCCGGTCAATGACTGGAAAACGGGTTGTAGGTTTTCATTTTCACTTAGTTTTGCTAGTCGTTTGACGTCACTCTAGGTTTTCGGCTGTGCTGGAATAGGTATTGACTAGGACTGGGAAGAAAACTATCGTGGACTAAACTGAGGTACAGTTATATCCCATTTTTCTGGTATGAAATGGCGTATGGCTTTTAGTGCCGGGATGTGTCCGAGGACTTCGGCTCGCCAGGTGCAGATCTTTTGATTTGACTCCCGTAGGTGACCTGCGCGTCTGGATGGGGACGAAATGATGATGAAAACCACACACACCCACACCCAGTCCCCGTGTCAGGGAAATTAACCAATTTTGGTTAAAATTCCTGACCCTGCCGGGAATCGAACCCTGAAACCTTGTGACCAAAGGCCAGCATGCTAACCCTTTAGAGATGGAGGCGGACATTCTGGTATGAAAATGGGGAATCACGAAATTACCATATTGAGGGATGTCGACGTTGAGGTTGGAATTGACAATTTTCATACTTAAAGCTCGGAGCTTCACAATTAATACTACGAAATGTTTTCGATATTTATTATTATTATTATTATTATTATTATTATTATTATTATTATTATTATTATTATTATTATTATTATTATTATTATTATTATTATTATATCAGACTGAAAGATTGGTCTTATCGGAGAGAAATCACAGAATAAGCTATCACGGTGAATTTTGACAGACATTTCTTCTCTACAGCATGTGAGCTGTTGCAACGGCTGAAGCCCTACTAGATAATTCTGGTATTTCCAAACATGAATTAGATACAACACTTTCATCTTTTTTATCCGATATCAGTCCATCAATTCCTTCGCATCATAGTCATGGCTTACTTCTAAAACCTCGTATGTCCCGATGCTCTTCCTACCCAATATATTCCTTAAGGAAACACGCCTTGCAGCCACATATTTATGTGCAGTCCATCAGAACTTCATTTTGTTCATTTCCCTATGGTAATGTATAAAGAAAGATGGACTTTACCATACCGTACTATAGGGATGTTTGCATGACGCATTTACGCTCTCCTATAATATAATGTATTTAAGGTTCATCTTCCTTTACACGTTAGCATAAGAAAATGAACATAACGAAAATTGTCATGTTGGTCTGCATATCGACGGTTTTCTTTTAAAACCTCGTATGTCCCAATGCTCTTCCTACCCATTATATTCCTTAAGACTGGTCACGCCTGCCGGGCACATATTTATATGCAGTCCATCAGAATAATTTCATTATGTTCATTTTCCTCTGCAAATATGTAAAGAAAAATGAACATTATGCGAGGAAACAACATCACTTTACAACTTATATTACAAGGGAGAATGGGGTGTCGTAGTGGAGTTGGGCACAGGGAAATCGTGGCTGAATTATTTCGAGGAATGGAGAAATTTCCACAATACCCGGCAGCGATCACACCTGGCACGAGACCGAAATGCGTATGCCGTAATGATCACCCACGTCTGTGGGACCAAACACTGCAAATAAGGAAGAAGAAGAAATTATTTGTTAAATCTTCAATCAATTTCATATGGCGAGTAAATTAGAGATTTAATGTTTGAATTATAAGGTAAAAGGATGATTTGATTCGATGATAACGTGCTATTATCCGTAATTTAATTAATATATCACTCAACCTGGGTAAAAATCAGATAAGTATTTTTTTTTAATGTTTGCAGTAACCTACTAAAGTCAGTGCTCTCTATTGTTTGACACTAACAAGGTAAGTCATTCTTCATAGTATTGAAGAAATAGACAAATTTTCCTTGCAGATCATTCAGGAATAGCTACTAAACGATCCCCGGTAAGAAGCAAATCAAATGAGTTATCTTGTTAATATTCTGAACATAGTTAATAAAAATGGCTTTAACCAGATAAGTCACTTTGTCTTGTATAATTTCTGTTGTTGTTATGGACGTGGGCATTATTATCTTGTAAATGCATTATTGGTGGTGCATTTACACAACTGTATTTGTTAGAGAGAACTATTAAATCTTACTAGCTAACAATCCACAAATTTCACTTAAACCACTTTGGTTTTGACTGGTCCATATAAAAAATAATGTCTGCTCAATACAGGGCAAGTCTGTCTCAACGACGAACCAAAGCAGATAAATAACCAAAAAAACAAAACAAAGTAAAACCAAAAACATTGTTTAAAAATCGGTTTCACATAACGCAGAATTGCTTCACAACATTTGGTGAATCGGAGATTTCATACTGTTTAACCCCCCCCCCCCCAAAAAAAATTGCTTTCCCTGAGAAATTCTATTTTTTGACTTATCTTGTTATTCCCTAGAATGAACAGTAGGCTATCTGACAAGTTGTGTTACCAATAGAATTTATAGGCTACCTGTAGGCTACTATGCAACCTCATTTGCCTATCGACGATACAAATCACACATTTCCAATGTATTAATATAGTATAGGTCCTAATCATTTTTTCCACGAAAAAAAGGTCTACAACTAAATGGTAGATTTTCTTGGAAGATGTCAGAATTTGGAAGATACTAGGTATTAAAAACTTACAATTAGCCTATCCTGTACAATTATCAGGAGACTTAAGGGAGTATGTACCGTCTTCTCGCCATGTTTAAGAACATTAAATAGGTTAAAATTTATAAAAAAAACACTCCCGTATAGAATTAGATGATATATGGTGTTAACCGAAATGAATGTCTCAAATGTTACGGGGTGGGTCAATGTTATATTAGTAGCTTTCAACCCTCTATTTACTCCTTGAAAAGTGAGCTACGTTTCAACTTAAGTGGATATTCGAAAGTGTCCAGGAGGCATTAATTTCCTCTTGATGTGTTTCAAAAAACTTATTTTACGTAAGTTACATATTTTACAACGACTTTTTGTTGAAATATTCCGTTTTGCCAAGTTCCTTTCTGTAACAAACACTAGACATATTTTGGACAAGAGGACTTCATTTCCGCCATTATCTACTAGGTCACGTGTAGCTACAGGTTCTTTTATAATGCTAGTTGAGATGTATATCATCAATTTGCCCAATATACGTTGTTAGACATCGAAATTTGTTCTATTGTCTGGGAGAGGAACGTCCTCAATTTTTCAACCCTTCAAACGAAAATTCCACATTCATTTTCTGAAAATTGATTCAGTGTATGTAGACTATTATTAATTCGAGATTTTCAAAATATTTACATGGATCCAACAGATGAAGTAAAATAATGATAAATAATTCGTCTGAGCACTTATGTTTATTCAGTTTATAGCTATGAATAGGCTAGATCATGTAAATTAATTGTGATATAAGTAATTTGTCTGCCCCGATAGAAAATGTAAATATAATTGATTTGATTTTGTGGTAAAGATCTTCAGGCCTAAATATAATTTCTTCGAGACTTTCAGAAGTATTATAACCACGCCATGTATAGGCTACAGTAAGATACCTATTTGTAATGTCATGCCAATACATAAGAGGTATTCCAGTTATGTATGATAAGGAGTTGATAGTAATTGCTATTGAAATATGGAGAGGAATAATTTTATTTTCATGTTCCTGCAGCTATTAAATGAACTAATGAATTAATTTAGTTAGAATTAACAGTAATTAATCTTTAAAATCTAGTAATCAGTAAGTTATGGCCTCTAATTTATCTAAATATTTCCTAGAGGCATTACTAACTTCTGAAGAAGTAGGATAAATCTCCTTCTGAACCTCAAAGTTGGTGAATATTTTTAAATATTCACAACATGCATATTACAATTACAATTAGTACAGAAGAGCGATACATATTTGGATATTAAGTTACTGTATAAGGGGAATAATTTGATCACAACCAGTTTCTTTACTTACGCTTATTCTTAATTTGATAGAGTGTTAATAAAATGGTTGACTAGTAATTCCACATTATAAATAATTTGTTTGTTTGCTTCATGTTTTTTTCAGTTTCTAGCTATGAATAGAACATGTAAATTTGTTTACTCACCCGCTCCAGCCACGTGGATTTTCTTCATCCAAGGATAGATGATCCTGTCTCCGGACTCGGAGCCGTCGTCATGGTCCAGCTCCTGCTCATCTTGGTCCATATCATCTTGGTCCTCTTCATCGTCCATCGGGTGTTGCTGCTGTACCAGTTCTTGTAGCGGCATTTGATGCGGTGAGTTGCTATCCTGCACAGCTACAGGACTCAGGCTACCATTACATCCTTGTGACGGAGGTGGTGGTTGTTGCTGTTGTACTGGAGGCGGTTGTTGCGCCGCCTCTGGTGGTAACGGTAGAGGATGATGCGGATGTATATTATGAGGTAATTGGTAATAATTTCCATAACCACCATAAGTTCCTCCTGCCGTTGGCGTTCCTCCACCATTGGCAGTGTTAGTGCCATAAGGCTGCTGATTATGGTACCCGTACTGATGATGCTGATGATGATGGTGATGATGATGGTTCAGATGGTGATGGTGATGGTGCCCACTGTTGAAGAAGTCTCCTGTTGCGCTCGGAATGTAGTTACTTTGGCTGTACTCCTCACTCGGCGGGAACTTGGGATCCACCACGACCGCCGTGGCGCTCTGGTGATGCTGTACTTGCTGGTGGTAACCTACCGCCGCTGCTCCCGCCGTAGTAGACGGGTTCATCAAAAACGAGCTCATGATCATTAATTTTTCTCTCTCCGAGGTTTTGGTGTTTCCCTCAGATAGTAGCTAGGGGCTGCGATCGTTCGTCAGCGCCGGAGAATACGTAAGAGAGGAGGGGGAAAAGTTTAATGTTGAAGAATTGAAGACTAGAAGGAAGGAATAAGGGAGACGAAAAGAGAGGGCTGAAATAATTTTTCTTATTCTACTTATTTTTTTCTTTACTTCCCCACAATACTGTTCGAGGACCTAGTCACTCGTTTTTTGGGGGGTAGAGATCGTGTGTATACTGTAGAAAAGTTTCTCTCTCCCCTCTACCCCCGTTTTCAATCCCCCACCCTAGCCAGTCTGTCTTCCCCTACTCTCTAAAAACCCCCCAGTTTCGTGTTTGAGCTAGAGAGTAAAAAAAAAAGTTACCGCCCACAGTCACCCAATTAGCATACCACGTGACTTGCCTCTCGACCAATTAGAGCGCTGCACCGTCACCAACCATGATGGATTACCAGAGCATAGCACGATGCGATGGTGGTGCCATCACTAGTCTACACGGAGAGACGTGCAACTAAGAGCATTACACAGTGAATTGAAAAAGAGCGGACCTTACTATGGGCCTAGCGAAGGGGGCGGGGGTAGGAGAGCAAGAGTTAGTTGTTAGTAGCAGAACTCACTGCGCAAGTTCTGTTGACGTGCCGATGTGGCAAGCTGTGGGTGTTCTGTAAGCGTGCGAATGGAAATGTGATAGGATTAGGCGACCAAACTTCTCCACACACACGTAGCTTCGCAATACCGTAATTTCAGACAAACACTCGCGATTAATAAAACGCTCAAAAATTAATATTATAATCATAAATTTTCATGCATTTTTCACCAAAATTTACTGATGAATCAAGCATAATCGTTGAATAAGTATCACTCTATTTGTTTATTATTCCGTCATAATTGTAAACTATCACTTGAATAAATTTTCCTATTATTTTAGAAATAACTACACACTCTTTTACCAGCACTGTCACACACAAAATTTCTATTGAACTCCACAATAAGCCACAGATATTTTAATTGTAAATTCAGTGTTGTCAGCCGAATTAAACTGTTGGTGTTTCTGTTTCACACGTGTGGCAGCTTTGCCTGTCGGGCTAGGTAACCTAGATAACACTCGATAACGCTGAGGAAGTGCTGCGAGTTTACAGGACACGTAAGTACACGTTACTTGCACACGGAAGGCGCACGTTGTATGTGTGCCATAGAGAAGCGTTTGCTTACGACTGATGTGCTTGCCATCAGTCAGCCAATGTTGGCTACATTCGTTCCTCACATCTCACACACATCACGACAAAGTGGAAACCCCGCTCTCACTCACTCTCTCGCTCTCTCTGACTCACTCTTCCCCAGTGTAAAACCCCTCCCCTATTACCCTCCCTCCCCCTCAAGCACGCTCTCTGTCGGCCTCCTGTATGGCTCGCTCTTTCCGTCTTTCTCCTCCTATACCACCTCCAACATTCCTCTGTCTTGCTCTACTTCTATCACCCTCTCTCTCCCTCTCTACTTTCTGTTGAGAGAGTACTGTCAGAGGGTTGGCTGGCTTGCTTTTGAGATCTGCTGCTACACCCTCTCTTTACAACAGCGTCGTTGTCTCCCTCGCCCCCACTTTTCGCCCAAAAACATCTGACGCACGGATTTTTCGCATATATATTGGTGAGTTGAGCTTTATGTTAAACGGGGTTGATGGCTTTCATGGGACCGAGGTTCTACTCACAGCAACATACTACTTTCCTTAATCCCTCTTCCTTCCGCGTAGCCTACATAGCGAAGTCAGTTCAAACATTAATATTTATTTTTATGTATAGTTCGCATTTTTAACTTCTGAAATTGAGTCATGTAAAATTCGACTAACACTCCGATACTACTGACAATACTCTCCATACCAAAATTCTAACAACAATATTTTGTACTTTCTTTCATCCTCATTGTTCTTGGTTACGTAAGAAGTTAAGTTTTGTTTACAGTCTAGGCCTACATTGTATGTTATTAACTTGCGAATGTGATTCACATATAATTTTACTGAAAATCCCATACCATTGACGCATTTTCGATAATTATGTCTGTATTATTTTATTAACTCGTGAAACTAATTCATGTAAAATTCGACTGACAATCCGATACCACGGACGCATTTTCCATAGGATCAAAATTCTACTCACAGTATTTTCTACTTCATTTCATCTGTGTTTGTCTTGATTACATCAAGCAACCAAGTTAAAATTCACGTAATTGTTGTTTATATTATCTTACGAAACTACTTGTTTATAATTCGACTGACAGTCCTACACCGTTTCATGGGAAATTCTACTCACAGAATGTTCCAATTCTGTTCATCTTTCTTTCTCTTGTTTGCGTAAGGAAGTCAGTTTAATATTAGGATTACTCTTTATGCCTATTTCTTTATATTTCATTCTACGAAATGCAATAAAAATTAGGAGAATAGACCCACGTATTAATGTATCTTTCGTAGAATCAAAGTTCTACTCACAACGTTCGATAGTTTCCTCCATCCTTCTTCAGCGTGTAACATACAAACATAAAGAAGAAATTTTAAATAGATACTGCAGTTTCCTTTATTATTTGATGAAGTTGCGAAACTGATTCGTGTGAAATTCTATGGTAAAGTCCGATTGGATTAAGTTTTAGATACTATGAAGCCTCTTCAAAATTCTACTAATTTTCATTTGCTATTCTTCCATTGGTTGTGAAACTGTTTCTGTATCATTTGACGGACAGTCAGAAATCACTGATCATTTTTCACATCTCGAAACATTTTCAGAGAGATTATTTTATGCAGTTTTATTGAAATATTCATGGAATCAAAATAATATTCACAACGTTTGTCACTTGCATTTATATTTTATTTATTATAATGTGAAACACTTTTTTGTCTAATTTGAAGAATATTTTGAAATCATTGGGGTATTCTTCATTGGATCAAATACTACTCAAAACATTTCTGAAAGTAGTTAATATGATATTAGACAGACAGTCCGAAATCATCAATGTATTTTTCATAGGATTTAAGTTCTACTGGAAACATAATTATTTCTTTCTTGACCGGGCGAGTTGGCCGTGCGCGTAGAATCCCACTATCGGCAGCCCTGAAAATGGTTTTCCGTGGTTTCCCATTTTCACACCAGGCAAATGCTGGGGCTGTACCTTACTTAAGGCCACGGCCGCTTCCTTCCAACTCCTAGGCCTTTCCTATCCCATCGTCGCCATAAGACCTATCTGTGTCGGCGCGACGTAAAGCCCATAGCAAAAAAAAACAAAAAATCTTTCTTGAGTTGCGATATTAATTCATTGTAATTCAATGGAAAGTCTGACACCATCCATACAATTCTACTCAAAATTTGCAAATATTTTTGATGAAAGAGTAGCGTGGAAGAATGGGGAGGAAGATCCAGAAAATCATGCTTTGACGATTTGAGGAAAGAGATGAGATTCAGTGACCACAAAGGAGTAGGGCTTATTGCTGAAGGTCGAGGAGAACTCTTTATAATATGTTGATAATATCATCACGTCTAATAATAATAATAATAATAATAATAATAATAATAATAATAATAATAATAATAATAATAATAATAGTAATAATAATAATAATAATAATAGTCTAATAATCCCCCGTCATTCTGTCTTTGAACATGAACAAGGTTTTTATTCTCTAGACAGTCATATCTGCACCGGGAACTATCCAAAGACCGACCAGAAACTACTGCTGCAATATTTACTTTCAATTTTAAGCAGGTGATCCGCTCATAGTTAGAGAAATCTTACGTGTTCGGTCATCCAGTTATTGGCTTCGGTAACCTCAATCTTTAATGTGATTTAGGAAGGCAGTCTTTTTATATAGAGGAGAGTCGTATAATATGGAATACCATTTACTTTTGGCAGTATAACTTCTTACCGAAATCAGTTATGAAATATAAATAAATATGGTTTGAAAATTCAAATAATTAGCCAAGATTCTCTATATTTTTGAATTGTAAATTGTTAATGTCTTCACGTCAAAATTATTTCTTTCAAAAAGTTGCACTTGGTGGGTAATACGGAATAGTCGGCTAATATGGAATAGTAGGGTAAATAATATGTAAATTAAAATACAGCTTCAATAAATTCTTTCAGTTATATTTAAGGAACGTTCTTACATGTGGACGTACAGAAATTTTAAAAAATTGAAAGAATAAAATTGGTAATTAACTTAAATGATAATCTGTATACACTAATTATTCAGAGTTTTCTTTTTACAGTCACTTGTTCATTCAGTGACAAAAGTCACAGATGCAGAAACTGAGATCTATAGGTAGTTACATGTTATACCAGGATTAATGCAAATTAATTTTAATTAATTTTAAACGTCATTTTACTTTGAAACTAAAACAGTATTCCATATATCCCGACACGCCATGTTTCAATTAAAGGATTCGTCATGCCATAAACTTTGCACAACAAGGAAGTTACACTGGTGTAGCATTATAAGCTACTCCTGTACAATATGTAACATTGGATTTCCCAGGACTAAACTCAGTATTGGTAATTAATACAAGCTTTAAAAGAATTATCTGCAAAAGCTTTTCAAATATGAAAAACAAATATTCTTGCTCCACGCACTAACCTCACTCACGAGCATGTCGAAACTGAATACAAAGCATCATGAGAAGATTTACCGTAATTCGACGAGTTTCCACCTGAGAGGAGTACCTTACAGGCAAGATATTGTGGTATTCCATATTGCCCGACTATTCCATATTACCCGATTCTCCTCTACTTTCTGAAGAACTGTTTCTCCAAGCTTTCTGAAGCTGACTTACAATATCTTGTCGAACAGGAAGTTTTATAGGATTCATAAGAGGATTTTTATAATTTAGTAGACTTAAACTAATGATGATGGAGTCGTTAACCTACCAACAAAGACATTTTCTTTTCTTCAGCTTTTCACACTTTATCTATGGCCGCCGAAGACACCTAAGCATATGTTTGGTTTTTTCGGGGTTTTAAGGCCGTATGCCATTCCGAACGCATCGCGATTTTTGATATGAAACTCTCAACCCAAGGTTGACAAGAATTCGAACCTCAGCCTTACGGGTGTGAAGGCAATCGCTAAAGCAATGAGGTAATCACTCATATTAGATCTAAATATTCTGTTATCTCACAGATACCGTATATTACAGTAGGCATATTACATGGGGAAAATAGCGTTACCCTGACAGGACTAGAGGTCAGTTTATCCTAGGAAGATTTTTTTGTCTTTGCTAATTGTTTAACGACGCACTAACACATCGAATGTTTTCGGCGACGGAGGGATAGGAAAGTGATAGCAGTAGGATTTTAGCGGACATTCACTTAATTAAGGTACATCCCCAGCATTTGCCTGATTTGAAAATGGGAAACCACACAAAACAATCTCCAGGGCTGCCGACGGTGGGATTCGAACTCACTATCTCCCGAATGCAAGCTCACAGCTGCACAACCCTAACCACACGGCCTGGGAAACCTTCATAATTTTTGGTCTTATGAGCTCCATTTCGATAATGGTGGGTTTTACATGAGCCGAGTTTAGCATAAGGTAAAAGTTTTGTGAAAATAATAGCCTGAAAGAAGGGAAAGGAAGATCCATAAAGTCATGCTTTGACGATCTGAGGAAAGAGGTGAGATGCAGTGACTACGACTACAAAGGAGTTATGCTTTAGAATATGGCGATGAGTTCATAACGTCTGATTATAATAATAAGTTAATAATAATAATCCCGGATCAATTTGTCAATTTTCCAACAGTATCTTTCGAGAAATTATGTGCAAACTACTAATCAAAAGGTTAAAAAAATCATGTGGCTATTTCTAGCCGAGTGCAGCCCTTGTAAAGCAGACCCTCCGATGAGGGTGGGCGGCATCTACCATGTGTAGGTAACTGCGTGTTATGTGTGATGTGTGAGTTGCAGGGATGTTGGGGACAGCACAAACACCCAGCCCCCGGGTCATTGGAATTAACCAATGAAGATTAAAATCCCCGACCCGGCCGGGAACCGAACCAGGGACCCTCTGAACCGAAGGCCAGTATGCTGACCATTCAGCCAACGAGTCGGACAAAAGGTAAACAAATGTAAATAAATCAAAGTCACCTTCATGAAATTATAAAACAACTTCTGCTTTTTGTCAGTTGATAAACTACTACACTGATAAAGAGAAGACCATCACACTATAATATAGGAAGTTTTGGTGATACTTAAATGTCTGCTGGTCTTTCCTGTCATTTAAATTCTTAGTGTAGCCTATTTCATCCTTCAGTCGTTCAACACTTTTATTTTGATATCTAAAAAATCAAACCAAACCCCATGACACTACAGCCCTTGAAGGGCCTTGGCCTACCAAGCGACCGCTGCCCAGCCCGAAGGCCTGCAGATTACGAGGTGTCGTGTGGTCAGCACGACGAATCCCCTCGGCCGTTATTCTTGGCTTTCTAGACCGGGGCCGCTATCTCACCGTCAGATAGCTTCGCAATTCTAACCACGTAGGCTGAATGGACCTCGTACCAACCCTCAGGTCCAGGTAAAAATCCCTGACCTGGCCGGGAATCGAACCCGGGGCCTCCGGGTAAGAGGCAGGCACGCTACCCCTACAGCACGGGGCCGGCATTTTGATATCTAGGTAATTAAATTAACGAATTATGATATGCTATATATAATAGAATGAGAAGATCAAGAATAGCCAGGCACGAACATAATTTATAGGCCTATCTGAGTAAAAATAAAGATATCACCATTGACTAGCAAACAGACGTGCGAAATTTACGCACTTTCTCCTGGACCTATCAACTTCCGAAATAGTTCATGTTCATGACAGATGAGAGATTATTTCGCAAAAAAGTGATTACATCAGACTACCTTCATATAAAATCTCAGATCTAGTTATCATCTAGTTATTTGCTGTTACTGTAAAACCTCTCATATTCGTCATTTACCGGGTCCGGGACGTAGACGATACACAAATCCCGAGAAAAAATAAAAACTTTCATTATAGCGTAATACTTAAATAAACATCAAACAGTTTTAGAGTAACTAAAAGAAAAATGACACGTAACATTGTGACTGTAATAACAGTAGAGTCACAAACTTTAAAAGTATTCTTTCGTGTGTATAATTGAATGAAAACCAAAGAAGGGTCCAAAAGTTTCACACAAAGTGAAGTTTAAGTTTTAAGAGTAATAAGGAACTGTAGGCATAACGGTAACTTTAGGTTCTTTTGTAAAGCAATAATGCTATCCCTAAAACATATAATCCAATAATTTACGTAAATTGTTTGTTAGATGAACCTTCTGATAAAAATAATATCAAAACGCATGGTACAGTATAAAATTATTTTACACAAATGAATTCACTTCAAAATATAATATTCTGTTGTTTCAAATTAGGCACTCTTGAGTTATTTGATAGTCTACATCTCTTAATTTCTTTACTCACATGTTCATAGATGTTTCCAATGGAAGCTGTTCGATTCAAGGTGACCTCGGACGCATCCTGCGCCATAACAGTAATAACAGTACCATCAAGCGACTAATATATTCGCTCCTTTCTTTATCTTTATCTTCATCGACCGTATTGTGTTCATTAACATCAGCTTGGAGATAAAGAGTAACGGTTTGATCATCATAGAGTTCTTCGTTGGTGACCTTTGTGATAGTCAGATAAACTTATGAAACGTTTTGCTGTAGCCTACTTGTAACTCATTTTGCTAGACTATGAATATCGCGAGAGCCTCCGTGGCTCAGACGGCAGCGCGTCGGCCTCCCACCGCTGGATACCGTGGTTTAAATCCCGGTCACTCCATGCGAGATTTGTGTTGGACAAAGCGGAGGCGGGACAGGTTTTTCTCCGGGTACTCCGGTTTTTCCTGTCATCTTTCATTCCATTGTCATTTCATAGCATCTCAGTCATTAATAAATCACTTTGGGAGTGGCGACCCCATCGTACTAATATCCTATATCTGCTTCATTCATTCCATCCCTGACCCGGTCAATGACTGGAAAACAGGTTGTAGGTTTTCACTTTCATTTTCATGAATATTGCGACGAAAGGAAGGGTGTTTACTTAGTATTCTGTCTCATTTAAATTCATTTACAACCTTTATATTCGTAAGTGATACACTCTGATCATGCTTAAAATCGTTGATAGGCTATACTGTAGGCCTATTACTTAGGATTGGGTTGAAATCAGGCCATCAAACAAGAACTTAGACTATGGTCCAAACGTTTCACACAAAGTGAAGTTTAAGTTTTAAGAGTAATAAAAAAGTGTAGGCATAAAGGTAATTTTATGTTCTTTTCTAAAGCAATAATGCTATCCCTAAAACACATAATCCAATAATTTACGTAAATTGTTTGTATGATGAACATCCCCTCAGGTAATTTGAAATCTTTAGTGCTTATGTTTGGAGGCATAGACTCGTGCCAGTAAATCTACCGACACGGGTCAAGCACCGGACTGAGCCAGAATCGAACCTGCTAACTTGTTCACTGAAAGCCTACGCCTTAACCGTCTGATTCACTCACCCCGGCTTATTTTGAAGTATAACTTATTTAGGCCCACTCGAATACATTTTAGTAATTTTTTAATATTCTTACTTGGGTAGTAAAATAACTAACGATGGCAGAAGTAAGGAGGACATAAAATGCAGACTAGCACAAGCAAGGAAGAGCTTTCTTAAGAAAAGAAATTTGCTCACTTCAAACATTGATATCGGAATTAGAAAGATGTTTTTGAAGACTTTCGTGTGGAGCGTGGCATTGTATGGTAGTGAAACATGGACGATAACTAGCTCAGAAAGAAAGAGAATAGAAGCTTTTGAAAATGTGGTGTTACAGAAGAATGCTGAAGGTGAGATGGATAGATCGAATCACGAATGAAGAGAATCGAATTGGTGAGAGGAGATCGATTTGGCTAAATTTGACCAGAAGAAGAGATAGAATGATAGGACACATCTTAAGACACCCAGGACTTGTTCAGTTGGTTTTTGAAGGAAGTGTAGGTGGTAAGAACGGTAGAGGTAGACCAAGGTATGAATATGACAAACAGATTAGAGCAGATGTAGGATGCAATAGTTACGTAGAAATCAAAAGGTTAGCTCAGGATAGGGCGGCATCAAACCAGTCTATGGACTGATGACTCAAACACAACACATTAAACTCGTACTAAACAACGTACGCCTATTTAACACCAATTTCGAATATTATTGACCCGTAAGAAACGGTGCATTTTTTATATCAAGAATATTAACGCACTCTTCAAAATTTTCAGATTAGGCCAACATCAGTACTCCGTAAGTACGGTAACTTACATATTTTTCACTATGTATTTCATGCGGCACTACAAAGTTCGTAATTTATATTATCCCATGCACATAATTTTACTCTACCAGTTTTAACTAACGTTAGCTCATTGGCTCAATTGTTAACGTTGAGGTCTTCGGATCAGAGGATCCTGGGTTCGATTCTCGGCTGGAACGGGGATTTTAATCGTGTGTGATTAATTCTTCTGTCTCGGGGATTCTGTGTTTGTCCCAACACTCTCCTCTTCATATTCATATTACATACCACACTACCAACAACCTCAGAAACACGCAATAGTGATTACATCACTCCATATAGGTCGTAAAAGCTGGCACAATTCCTATCCTCGCCGCTAGATGGGGGCTTCATTCATTTCATTCCTGACCAGGTCGAATGACTGGAAACAGGCTGTGGATTTTCATATAGGCCGTAAAACAGGGCCAAATCCGCATGTGCGACGCAGATGCCATAGATGTAGGAAAAGCGGTAGAAAAGTTTACTAGCGTCGGCAGCCATGAAGACGTTCTTGCGTGCTTTCCCATTTTCACATCAGGTAAATGCTGGGGCTGTGTCTTAATTAAGGCCACATCTTCTACTTTCCATTCCTAAAGGCACTTCATATAGAAAATAATCCAAATCAAACCCCAAGGTGTTACAGCCCTGACGGACCATGGACTACCATGTAACCGCTCTTAATCTTGAAGTTCTGCAGATTACGAAGTGACACGTTGTAAGGGCGATGAATCCTCTCGTCCTTTATTCTTGGTATTTTAGACCGGGACCGCTTTCTCACTATCAGACAGCTCCTCAATTGTTCTCACGTGACCTGTTGGAGTTCGAACCAGCCCACAGATCCAGGGAAAACTCCATTACCTGGCCGGGAATCGAACCTTTGCCTCCCGGCAAGGGGTAAGCACGTAATGTGTGTTTTTTTCAAATATTTGCAAAATATTTTCAACTACAATTAATTTTGATAGAGAAAATGCCTTTTTCTTTTGCCTAAGAGTCAATTTGTGAAGACCCAAGACTCAATTTATTTTTTTCACAACACTTTTACCTTATGCTAAACTCGGCTCATGTAAAACCCATCATTATCAAAATGGATCTCATAAAACCAAAAATTATGATGGTTTCCCAGGAACCGACAAAGTTGGCCGTGTGGTTAGGGTTGTGCAGCTGTGAGCTTGCATTCGGGAGATAGTGGGTTCGAATACCACCGTCGACAGCCCTGAAGATTGTTTTGTGTGGTTTCCCATTTGCTTCAAGTGATGGTGTGTGTTCAATCACTGATAATACTGACGGTAGGTAAGCACCTGATTCATTCTCTCTAAGGGTTTATCTCACATAGGATCACTCTTTTATCATCACAGCCGAAAGTATCAGTGTGACCACTCCAGGCTACTGGAGGAAATTTGTGTAAAAGTTTTATTTATTTAAAAAGTAAACAATCTACATTTTGTGCAAGAAACTAATGTAAATCTACTAAATGAAGATAACTTGCATTGGTGGTCACACTGATACTTTCGGCTGTGATGATAAGTGATCCTATGTGAGATAAACCCTTAGAGAGAATGAATCAGGTGCTTACCTACCGTCAGTATTATCAGTGATTGAACACACACCATCACTTGAAGCAAATGAATGGAAGAAAATGATAAAAGAAAAACCTTGTTTATGCATGTAATGTACACAGTAATTATGCTTATTGTAAAACTAATGTTTATCCACGAGGTAGCATATCGTCGTTTGGCCTGCAAAAACCACTCTGTGAAATATTTTACCTTTGACAGGTAAGGTTGTGTCATCTAAGGTTCAATATTGTGCTGCGACAATTGTCAAGGAATTCTCGCTCTATGTGATGCCGGTCAGTATTTCTCCAAAATATTATCACATAAGTTAGCGGTTTTCGCAGGCGCAGCGACGATAAGTGCGACAAGCAAAGAAACACCGAATGGTGTGTTAAAGTTTTTTCTCTTGCTATAAACCTTCAAAACGAACCCATGGCGCAACAGCCCCGAACGGACATGGCCTACCCAGCGACCGCTGCTCATCCCGAAATCCTGTAGATTATGAGGTGTCGTGTGGTCGGTACGACGAATTCTCTCAGGCGTTATTCTTGTCTTTCTTGACCGGGGCCGCCAGCTCAGATAGCTTCTCAATTGTAACTACGTAGGTTGAACGGGCCTCGAGCCAGCTCTCAGATCCAGGTAAGAATCATTGACCTGGCCGGGAATCGAGCCCGGTTTCTCCGGGTAAGAGGCAGGCACGCTACTCCTACACCGCGGGGCCGGCTATAAACCTTCTAGGGAATACAAACATATTTTTGATATGTCAAAGTAAGAAAATCATTCATCTTAGGGTTAAATTCATTAATTGTAACGTTATTTGTTTAACGCCTATCTGATTTCCATAGATTTTGAAAGTTTTCAACGTAGCCTATTGGAACTTCACTTTCTAGGAGTTCCTTAACAATATGGAGTTGTTGCTTTGAAACACCCAGAAATATCACCGATATCAACCGCATTCAAACCTGCTAGTTATTGTGAACAGTAGATCAAGGACTACCAACTGCACCATTGAGATCGGGTACATTAGTTAAGGGGAATCGGACGTCAGAAAATTGTCGAAATTATTATTATTATTATTATTATTATTATTATTATTATTATTATTATTATTAGAGTATTATTAATAGAGTGTTAATGGTATCAACCTTCTCACCAACTTACCATAGGCATTCTTTCGCTGCTGAGTATAATGATTGTCTTCGCAGTGAATTAATTGTACCGATTACGGGTTTTTAGATAGGAAAAGAGACAAATTTAGAACTCTTAAAACTTCGCTGCAGTGCTGGCACATCATAAATAAGAAATATGCAATCATTTTACCACTTCATACCAAGACCGAAATTTGAAGCGCAGGTGCCAGCGAGACAATTGTATTGGTAATCCTATTTATTTATTTATTTATTTATTTATTTATTTATTTATTTATTTATTTAATTTATTTATTTACTTATTTATTTATTTACTTATTTATTTATTTATTTATTTATTTATTTATTTATTTATTTATTTATTTATTTATTTATTTATTTATTTATTTATTTATTTATTTATTTATTGCATGGCTCTTAGTGCCGGGAGTGTCCGAGAACATGTTCGTTTCGTCTGGTGTAGGTCTTTATATTAGACACCCATGGGTGACCTGCGCGTCTGGATGTGGGATGATGATTATGGCGATATGTCCACAGCTTGCTTTCCAGTCATTCGACCAGGTTAGGAATGGAATGAACGAAGCCCCATCTAGCGGCGAGGATAGGAATTGTGCCAGCTACCGAAGCCTGTCACACTCTTTTGCGTCAATGATTAATGACTGATAGATGAAATGAAATGTTGCTAGAGAGTGTCTCTGAAATGAAAGATGACAGAGAAAACCGCAGTACACAGAGAAAAGCAGGTTCCTCCTCCGCTTTGTCGAGCACAAATCTCACAAGTAGTGACCGGGAAGAATCACGGAATTCAGCGGTGTGAGGCCGGAGCGCTGCCATCTAGGCCACGGAGGCTCAGATACGCCGTACACTGTTATTAAAATGCCTTCGCTTCAGAGGGCCGCGGTTTCTATTCCCGGTCTCGTCAGGAATTTTAAATGCGTAGGCCTATAGGTATAGTGGTTAACTCCCGTGGTTGGGGGAATGAGTGTTTACGTTTGTCTCAATACATATTTCCATCTACACACAACACACCACCCTAACAACCATCACAAAAACACACAACAGTAAATACATACCAGTAAATAGGGTTGAAGTCAGGAAAAGCATCCGCACGTGAAACTGGGCTGATTTCATGATATTTGCTGACCTCAGGTAACTGGAAACACGCCAGAAAGTGAAAGAAGATATTAGACGGTATCCCGTTTAAGTTTGCTTTGCTGGCGAGATTTTACAGTGCACTAAGTCTTCTGATATGGGTTATAATTATAAATGTGTTACTTTCGTTGACCTGTCTCAGTCTCATTACTGACTTTGACAATATGAACGTGACCGAGGTATGAGCGATGATAGTAATACCATTCCTTATGCAGCCAGTCCCTGTTATGAATTGTGTAAAAAATATCGCTCATAGGGTAGGTTGGTGCGTGCATTTCAGTGGGCTTGATAGACTGAATAGTAACTTCTGGCTCAGTGAGGTATGCTTGCTTCTTCAGTGGCACCTAGGCTATATACGACAGCTGTTGGTGTAGCTGTGGAGGATCAAACCAGCCTTCGGGCTGAATACCCAACATACACAACATACAGAGTGGTAGGACAGAACAAAGAAAAAATGTCAGAATGTGAAAGGGAATGTCATAGGAAGTAAACTGGAGATAGGGACTAAACAGGTATTGTCAACGTATACTCTGGTATGGCAACCTGTGGAGCGCAGTTCTAGGACATCTATTCATGGGACGTAAACTGACATGATCACTAACGAAAACAGTATTGTGGCTAGAGAAAAAGTGAGGAATCGAAACGTAGATTGCTGTAGAGACAATTACTTATGTTTGATTTGACTTAAAAATTAAAGCATGTAAGTGTCCAGTTTAACAGAGGTGAAAAATATAGCGATAGAATATTGATTCCTGACTTAATTATATTAAATTCGATTTAAAGCTTTCACGTCTTGGTGAGTTTTCTCGGTCATTCCACCAAAAAATTTCATATCGTTGCTCCTATGCCAAAACCACGAATGTGACTGTGTTCTTCCTATCCATTATTTCGTTTAAGTACCGGGCGAGTTGGCCGTGAGCGTAGAGGCGCGCGGCTGTGAGCTTGCATCCGGGAGATAGTAGGTTCGAATTCCACTATCGGCAGCCCTGAAGAGGGTTTTCCGTGGTTTCCCATTTTCACACCAGGCAAATGCTGGGGCTGTACCTTAATTAAGGCCACAGCCGCTTCCTTCCAACTCCTAGGCCTTTCCTATCCCATCGTCGCCATAACACCTATCTGTGTCGGTGCGACGTAAAGCCCCTAGCAAAAAAAATCGTTTAAGACAGTCACGCCTCTTGGCCACATATTGATACGCAGTCCATCAGTACAAATTTCGTTGAGTTCGTTTTCCTATGCTAACATGTACAGGAGAATTAGCCTTACTGTACCGTACTGTTGGAATGTATGTTTGCGTGGCATACGCTTTTGCTATTTGCTTTACGTCGCACCGACACAGATAGGTCTTATGGTGACGACGGGATAGGAAAGGCCTAGGAGTAGGAAGGAAACGTCCGTGGCCATAATTAAGCATTTGCCTGGTATGAAAATGGGAAACCAGGGAAAACCATCTTCAGGGCTGCTGACCCACTATCTCCCTGAGCGCACGGCCAACTCGCCCGGTGCATGACATATTCACTCGCTCCTAGAGTATGATGAGCATGAGAAAATGACCTCAAATTGGCCTGGCGGACTGTATATCAATATGTTGCTGGGAGGCGTGACCAGTCTTAAGGGAAATAATGGACAGGAAGAACATTGTCACATTCGCGGTTTTTGGCATTAGAGTGACGATATGATAGTCACGGTGTAACCCGATGAGAATACAGAGGTCATTGGTTGTAATTTTCTTCTTACACATGAACTAGGTGATGAGACCCGAAATTTTGTTCATACTGAGGCTCGCCAAAGGAAAGTTATCCCTTCCACCAGTGGTGTGCACTGAACCCCATCTAAACCAGCGCTGCTGGGGTAAAGAACTTTGTATTAACATTTTCTAATCATTCCTTAGAAAGCTTTCTATAATGTTTTAAAAACTGCGAACATCTAAGTCAAGCCAGGTACAGCTGTCTCAAAATCCGCTCGCACTACCGCAGTTAACCTTCTCCAGCGAGCTGGGTTTCCTTGCAGGCGCGATAGACAGCTACCCCCAGAGAAATTTAAGTTCGCTTGGGTGACGCATGCACTTGAAGCTTCCTCGAGGCGATGCTGTGGCCCCTCCCCCGACAGCAATTTACGGCGACAGGCCAGCTAGCTTAGGTAAGAGGTGTTAGTTTTAATACTTGACACTCTAAGCCTCATGCGCCACACACTAGAGACTGCAAGAAAAATATCAACATCATAACACTGTAGCCACTTGCACATCGTCCTGTTAATAAAAGTAGAGCCAGTATATGAAATCATTGTAATAAAGAAGAATATATTTTAGTCTTGGGTTTCGGCATGTAGGCAGTTTTATCGAGCAATTCATTGGTGGCACGTGAAGAGTATGTGTTCCGATAGCCGCAGGAAAATATTTAGGTTGCCCAGCATGAACACAGAGTTCAGCGCGAATGGTTGTTTGTGATGTGGTATATAGTGAAATTTTGCAGTGTTTCTCTTGGATTATAGGTGAAGGTTTCGTGAGTTCTGTGGCATTCTTCATGAATATAGCGTGTGTTATACGCCTTGACATATATTTTCCCTCGTTTTTCGTTGATTCACTTGTACTCAGTATGCGATTGAAACTATAAAATTTCAACGACGGTAAAATACTAGTTAAATTTTTTTGATTAGTTTATATTAGGTTTTTAAAGTAAAAAACATAAAGTTAGTCCCAGTGTATTTTTGTGAATACCATGACTGTACTATCACGGATCGTCACCGCATGAAACTGTACGTACGTTGTTTAAAATCTGCTATAGATTAAGTTATGATGGTGTCGTCACTGCCGTGAATATGAATTTGGAAGTATGTGCGAGCGTGTGGTTGAAAATATTCTTGAAAGATCTTTTTCAGGTAGACCTTTCTACGAAAATGCAGCCTTATAAAATGGTAATGTTGACTTTAGAGAGAGTAGTGGGGCTACGAGTATTTATATATTTAAAAAAAAATGCAGCTTGGGTAATGAATATGTTCACCGCACTCCACTGCCTTCCACTCAGGGAGTCGAAAATCTTACATTTACTCAACAGCACACACAATGTACTTCACAAGTTCTATACCAGGGATTTCCAAATTGTAGGGCTCGAGGGTCACATTAAAAACCTTAGGCATGATCGAGGGCCGCACCTTAATAATGGGCCAAATTTCGTAAAATTCCGCAAATAGAACAGAGGTACAAGTACGAAATAATGTGCATAGTTCAATTAAAATGATTAAATCTTACAACACTATTTTTAAATTTCAAAAAATAGTGAAATGAAAAATAAACACTGTCATATCCAGGACTATTAATTTGAAAGAAGAGCACCCAACAATGTCAGTCCATTTGAATTAATATTTGGCAAAACACAAAAAAGGAGAAAAGATATTAAAGACAACCTGAAATTAATAATGGAGTCAAAACGAAACTTAATGAAGGACAATTTAGTGGCATTAGTGTGAAGGGAACGGTGATATAGGCCCACAGTTGTAAGAGTCTAAAATCCCAGGAATATACTTCCTGGAGTAATAATAATTGGCTTTACTACTTTTACGGTTTTCGGAGACGCCGAGGTGTCAGAATTTAGTCCGGTGGAAGTTCTTTAACGTGCCAGTAAATATACCGACAAGAGGCCGACGTATTTGAGCACCTTTAAGTACCACCAGACTGAGCCAGGATCGAACCTGCCAAGTTGGTGTCAGAAGGCCAGCGTCCCAACCGTCTGAGCCACTCAGCTCGACAGTTCCAGGAGAACTGTACTTCCCTTAAAGTGTGCAGCACTGTGTACTAGCAAGTACTAACAATGAGAGAAGAACGAAGAACTGAAACCGCTTCTTACGTCATTGGCAATTAATGTATTTTGATAGGTCTATTCATTGCATGCTACGCTGCATCAAATGTCCACAGTGAGTTTGGTATGGATCTCATAGCCATTTTTAGCAATGGAATTTGTGAGGGCTCATTTTCCGACGAAGTTTGGATTTTAATTTTGTAAATCACAAGCAGTCTATTCAGACCAAGTGAACACTTAAAAACAGAAAATGATATATTAAACAATGAATTAGTTCTGACTTCACTTCACTTCACTCTATAAGCTATGAAATATTTTTTTTCAAATTTCCTTAACATTTCGTAAAATATTTTTAAAAAGCCCTTGCGGGCCGCAAAATATCCCGTCGCGGTCCGCCATTTAGAAAACCCTGTTCTATACTAATCTCCCTTTTAGGTAATTAGTTTCCTTACCAAGGAATCTATCCGTTTACAGATTGACCATCTTATTCTCACTTTCATTCCAGATAAAAATCAAATCGCTTTTCCCGAACCACCTAGGCCTACATGGCCTACTCGTCAAAGCTAATAACAATTATGAATTGCTAATGTGTAAGGTTTAAGGAAACGTATGATTTTTGTAACTTTACTTGAGAAAGCTTCAACAGATTCAGGTCTCATATGCTTAAACGCACTTTAATGTCGAATAAAAGTATTAGTATTCAATCCTGATCACATAAAGCGAGCTCATAAAGTGATATTCCACATACCTGACAATTCGAACAAGCTACATTATATTCTCTACACTTTGCCCTGAGCCTAATACAATGGGCACACTTAAGATAGTCTCTGTGACACCCCTTAAATGATAGCTTTTGTGGAGATATGCATTTTTCTACTTTTCTCAACAACGAATTCTTGTTATTTTGACTGCCACAAACCATTTTGTCTTAGGTGCCTTTATTGTTGAGAAACGTGGGTTCTTGTCTGAGTATGCGCGACATGCAACGCCCACCTATGAGCCCAAGTGCTTTTATTTACTACAGAGCTTCGCTAATATCACGACCTATTTCTTGCTACTCAAAGAGCTGACCAAAGGAAGTCTGAAAGAAAAGTTGGAAATGAGAAACCTTGCACAAGACAGCGGAAGCAAAAGCAGACTCATCTAGGAACCGGTGGTCGTCAAACAATGGTTCCAGGTTGAGAGTTCCCCATTCAGTCGTCTCCTACTAAAGGCAGAAGATACCGTGGAAATTATATACCTCCTACCCCTCCCCCCTCGCTCACTCTCATCGGGTATTCTACTTAATGAACATAGAACCAGGAAGGAGATACTGGTAAACAACCATGCGACAAAAAGCAAATTACCTGAAACAGGTCACAAAGGAGAATAAGACCAGAAGAACGTACTTAAGACCCCCCCATGGCACTATAGCGCATGAAGGGCCTTGGCCTACCAAGCGACCGCTGCCCAGCCTGAAGACCTGCAGATTACGAGGTGTCGTGTGGTCAGAACGGCAAATCCTCTAGGCCGTTATTCTTGGCTTTCTACACTGGGATCGCTATCTCACCGTCAGATAGCTCCTCAATTCTAATCACGTAGACTGAGTGGACCTCGAACCAGCCCTCAGGTCCAGGTAAAAATCCCTGACCTGGCCAGGAACAGAACCCGGGGCCTCTGGCTAAAAGTCATGCACGCTACCCCTGTACCGTGAGGCCGGCAACGTACTTAAGAGGAAGACGAACAATTAGAAAATATGAGGAGAAGGAGCAATAAAGTTTAACGCACGCTACATGGCATTTTAAAAATAGAGTCATCTTTGATGGCTAATTCCCGAAGCTTGAAATTCCAGTCACAGTCATTTCCTTGAATCATAATATCTCCTCCCTAATTAAGATAGGCGCGTGGTATATTTTTACTATAAATCCTCCCTAAAGCTAGTGCATGACCAACAATAAAACCTATACATGAAACATTACTACTAGGAACCTAGAAGTTAAGAGAATAAGATTTTCAATTTTCAAATTTGTAAAATATATTACAGAACATAATATTAACAATGCAACCCATGACCATAGTCATACTCAGTCATAAGGAAACCTCAACATTCATGACGGTGCCATAATGAGGTTGTACTGGGCAAAATGAGTTGTGAGATAGCTTGCTATTCCTTTTACCACTGAGCTGTAAGTTGCTATTGCACATCAGCCTCATCAACCGATCCTATGAGTGATATATTTACACCACTCATTAATGGGGACTGGCTGCATAAGGAATGCCATTACTAGAGTCACTACAGTATACCTCATTCACGTCCACATCGTCAAAACCAAGGATGAGACTGAGACAGGCCAACGATACACACATCTTCATTACAGACAGTTATGGCTGTCAACGTTCAGTCTGCAAGCCTCTATGAATTTACTAAACCCCACCACAATCCACTGTGGCCTCGTTTAGTCCTATACCTTTTATCTATAAGTCATTAGGAGCTGAGTCCAACTACCTTCGTCTTGGTCTCCCTCTACTTCTTTTACCCTCCAGGACTGAGTACATTATTTTCCTAGTAACGTATCCTCCTCCATTCACATCATATGACCCCACCACCGAAGCCGGCTTATACTTACGGCCTCATCAATCGAGTTCATTCCTATCTTAGACTTCATCTCTTTATTCCGAAAACTCTCCTACCATTGCTCCCCCTGTTTTATCCGTGATCATTCTCGCTACTTTCATGTCTCTTAATTCTTATAAATACAATGTCCTGAGTCCATACAGCTTTCAGTCTCGAAAAGCAACGTTGATCGGAAAAATAGACCGGTGTAAAAATGGTTCATACAGGCGCTGACTTCATCATTACAGAATGCTGTTGTATTACCAACCCGCACTTTGAAATCGCCCATTAGCACTATCCTTTCCTTGTTTTTGACCCTGGCTACGATATCACACAATGTTTCATAAAGCTTGTCAACTTCATCCTCGTCTGCACCCACAAGACTCAAGCAATTTCCGCCGTAATTCTTCCAACAGCTAAATCTACTAACACCATTCGCTCATTTACGTGCCTGATAAAAACTATGTTTCGTGCAATAGTATTCTAGATGAATATCCTACACTCCACCCTTCCCTTTTTATCGCCCAATAATAATACTTTTTAATCTCCTATTTCTTCCTCGTTATCTCCCCTTGACCAAACATCATTAATTCCTAACACATCCAGACGCATCCACTTTGCACTCAGCTAGTTCTTCTTTTTTTTCTATCCTTCTTTCTTTATTTCATAAGTCCCATTAAGGGGGTACGGAGACGACTATCTTGCCAATGTTAAATTTTCTTAGTTAATGTTCCTTTTCCTCAGGATCTAATGAAGTTATGAAAATGTAATTTATGTCACGTTTTATTCAAACTTGACATACTGACGGAGCCTTTTTTAATTGGACTTAAGGGGACTCAGATACATCTTATTTTTTAAATAGTCAATAAATTGAATGATGCTTTCCTAAAAAACAGCCAAATCCCAAACAGTTGTACTTAAATAAGGAAATCTCTCCATGAAAATGTTAACCAATATGGGACAGATTCATGATGAAAATTACACAGCTCTGTGATAAATAGTCACCTAGAAAACGGAACGTTATTTTGACAAAATTGGAAACTGAGAAAACTCCAATTTAATCTTTCCATACATGTGCTCATATTTTAGTGCATCCCTGTCCCATATGAAGCAGAATCTGGATCTTCCTGTGATTCATACAGGTCTTCTGGTTTCCGTGTAGCCTTGCCCTGGATTGTCTAGCTTTTTCCTGCAGTTCCAGAGCCATTCTTCCTGCTTTCCGTAGTCTTTCTCGATCCAACTCCTTCATGGCATTCACACATTACCTTTCTATTTTCAGTCCTAACTCCTGTAATACCAGACATTCAGAATGTTTTCTTTATTATAATTGATCACTCCATCAAGAATTCAGAATGTTAGCGTTTTTATGCCCACAAAAGTGACTTTAGGTATGAGAGACCATATTATAACTTTGTTTACTGATTCATTGGGATTTTGACTTTTCCCATGAAGACTCTTCTTCAACAGCTGGGGCCTAGACTGATCTCTAAATCTCGGTTTCATTTCTTCCATATAGGCAAGAGGAAGGTGTGTCTGTTTGGAACTGTCGTAGGGAATTCCTCCTTCTTTTGCTCTTAGATATTTTCACCAATCTAATGAGCAAAGTAAATACTGAGGATTTGCATATGTTGATAGCAGATTTACTTTGTCTCATTCTTAACAAATTCCCTTGGTTTTTCCTTGTTGCCAAGCCATCGAGAGTCTGAATATCACCTTTTGTTTCAAAGTTATCCTATTCACACCAGAAAATTTCTTCCCGTCAATTAATTCTTCCCTCCAAGTTTAGTTCTCAAGTTTCTTAGCCTTGGCCCCATTCGTTTCTGAATACGGCCCAAGCCCAAGTATTGCCTTAAAGAGCCTCATCCACAACAGATTTGTACACCTTCGAATCATCATCACCTAAATACAGCACATATCTCACATAATATCAATCAACTGACTTTCTAAAAATGTCCTTAGCCCACTGAATTTCCCCCCTCCCACTTACACCTTGATAGTTGGCAGTACAGTCATCACCAAGTTTTCCACTGTTTCTTTTCTTACATGTACAATATTTAGAAAGTATTACTAAATCAACAACTTTCCCTGTGTCTCCACTGATTGCTGTCACGGCACCAGAGAGGGAGGTATGCTTTCGTTTCTGCCAAGTCCCAATCAGAGCAACTGTTACATCACGCTTCCTATCGTTCAAATCTATACTTTCCTGTACCGCCTCATGCATAGATTTATGACATACATTCTCAACAGACGAGCCTAACAAATCCACATAGCTGTCATATTGTGCACGTGGTTTTGGTTAGATCCATTATACCACACAATGTAGCACCTGCTGTGCGCCTTTACCAATTGCTCGCAGGCCATAGACAAATTTATATCATGGTACACCATACGCTTATTATTCATGTCATAAGTCGCAGTCTCAGGTTGTAATTCGTACAGTTGTTTACACACTTGACACTCAAAAACAAGTTAACTTGCAAGACCAACATATTTCTTCACCCCTGTGGGTAGGGGACGCAGAAGAAGAATACACCCACGGTATCCCCTGCCTGTGGTAAGAGGCAACGAAAAGGGGCCCCAGGTGCTCTCAACTTGGGAGCGTGGGTTGGTGACAACGGAACCATTACCTAAGTCCTGGAATTGCTTCCACTTACTTGTGTCAGGCTTCTCACTTTCATCCATCCTGTCTGATCTCACTTGGTCAACTCTTATTCTTTTACGACCCCGATAGTATTAGAGCATTCGAGGCCCAGGGACTCTTTCATTTTCACGCCCTTCGTGGCCCTTGCCTTTCTTCTTCCATTACTTCAATTTTAAAAGTGGCGGATCCCTTCTTTGTTTTCTTCCTTTTTATCTCTGCCTACCCCCTGTGGGTGGAGGACGCAAGCGAAGAATGTACCCATGCATCCCATCCTGTCATGAGAGGCGACTAAAAGTGGTGACCAAGGGATGATTGTAGTAGATTCATGAAACTACCTAGGATTATTACCATCACGCGGGGAACACCATGGGTCACCTATACTTGCGAGTATTATCACTATGTTAGGTACACAATAGGTTTGAGATTAGTAGCAACAGAGGAGGAATCAGCGTGGGTTTTACAGTACACCTGATTAGTACCATTGTGAGAAACACCACGGGTCTGGGCGTTACCTGTGATTAGTACCACTATATGAGCGACACCGGGGGGGGGGGGGGGTGCGTTGCCTGTGATTAGTAGGGCCTACACCTATGTGAGGAACATCAAGGAAATACCGGCGCTCGTGATTAGTACACCTATGTGAGGAACGCTATGGGTTTGCGTTGCCTATGATTGGCGCCATTATGTGAGAAACACCATAGGTTTGCGTTCCCTGTGAGATGCACATTACTTGTAAGTAGTACCATAATGTGTGGAACACTGTGAGTTTACGCTACTTTCGATTAGTACCGCAACATCACAAATACCGTGGTTCTACTTTACTAGCGAGAAGTACCATTATGAGGGGCTGTTGACGTGGATTTTGGACCCATTTAGACAACAAGCATCCTCGATTCAGGATTGTGCTTTAGAAGCAGTCCCTTGGTCATTAATACTGTTGTTTATGATAGTTTCTGGGAAGGTGGGACATTGCGGGTTGGATCCACTGGTTATTTTAAATTCATACCCATCCATTCATTCTCCACCATCATCTTTTTTATTCTGGTCAGTGGATGATTTTGAACTTTAAAATTGTCATTACATCTAATCTCATTTGGTACAATTAGGGGCCGACGACCTAGATGTTAGGCCCCTTTAAACAGCAAGTATCACCATGTTTCTTCGAATGAAGCTGAACATCGCCCTCACAAAAGTTTCATGCAAGAAGTTCACTCATGGCATCTTGTAAAAGTGTAATATGTATAAGTTCATAAGCCATCTTTTCAATACACACTTCTTCGTAAATATCACTGCTTGTGGATAACTTCTTCTTCTTCTTATTCTTATTCTTCTTTGAAGCACTGTCGGAATTTCCACTAACCTCTATATTTTTGTTTACATTCGAGGCCCGTACTTGGCTTCACCTCAGTTGTTGTAAAACACTTACGTACAGAATTTTTGCTCTTTGGAATACCAATATTCCTTATTTTATTGAAAACACGATTACTTCTTGGCATTTTGAACATGAGTTACTGAACATTCACAGCTCGAATCACACCAAAAACAACTCTAAACCATGGAAATGCATGTCGTGGAATACACAAGGAATAAAGAAAAGACAATCAAAAATAGTTCGGTATAGCCACCACAGAATTAAAAGGTAAAGAAAGCCTTCATAATCGCGCAGTTATGGCAATGCATTTGAACTCGGTTTTGTATCCATCACTGACGATTTTGCTCATTGTTAGCGCAAGTTTAAATTAAAATTGTATCAACTTTTAATGGTTAAACTATAATCTAATACATCATTTTAAAGAGCAGAATTCAGAGATTCATAAAATATAAAAAATTATGTTTTTGACCATTTTAACCGTTCCGTATCCCCTTGATATTGATAGCTCCCCATCCAATTCCATTTCGTTCGCCAAGTTGTTTCCAATGAGTCCCTCGCTTGTCAAATGGAAGTAGGACTCTGTTAATCCCAGAGGTCCGATTCTTGTCTAAAATGTTCTGAATTCGGTAAACTCTGAAGGAGGATTATACCCTATTTACACATAGTACCAGTGAGTATATCTCCACTAACGACTTAGGGACCATCGGTGAATCATTCCTGACCACAAAGAGGACCATAATTCAGAATGTGTCTGAGATGCTCACTCCATTCCTTAGCATATGATATCCCGACTCTCTGGGCCACTTACTAGGCCACTCTGCCGTTCATGAACTTTTTCAGGTGCCTGTACGTCGCACCGACACAGATAGGTCTTATGGCCACGATGGGATACGGAAAGCCTAGGAGTTGGAAGGAAGCGGCCGTGGCCCTAACTAAGGCACAGCCCCAGCATTTGCCTGGTGTGAAAATGGGAAACCAAGGAAAACCATCCTAAGGGCTGCTGAGGGTGGGACTCAAACCCAATATCTCCGGGATGCAAGCTCACAGCCGCGCTCTTCTAACTGCAAGGCCAACTCGCCCGGTAGTTCATGAACTAGGACATGATTACAGTGACCCCACACCAGGAAACATAATAAGTCAATGAAAGTAACAGATTTATTCTGTCTCTCAGAAGAGGTAGTGCACTGTAAACACTAGATATTGTCCGCCTCCATGGCCTTTGGTCACAGGGGTCCCGGGTTAGATTCCCGGCAGGATCGGGAATTTTAACCATAATTGGTTAATTTCGCTCCGGTCTACGAAGCCAAGAATAACGGCCGAGAGGATTCGTCGTGCTGACCACACGACACCTCGTAATCGGCAGGCCTTCGGGCTGAGCAGCGGTCGCTTGGCAGGCCAAGGCCCTTCAAGTGCTGTAGTGCCATGGGGTTTGGTTTGGTTAATTTCGCTGGCACGGAGAGTGGAAATATGTGTCATTTTCATCATTTCATCCTCATCACGACACGCAGATCGCCTAAAATCGAAAGACCTGCATCTGGCGAGCCGAACTTGTCCTCGGACATAAGCCATACGCCATTTCATTTCAAAACTAGATTTTGTAACAAAGGTAAAATTTAACTTAAGAACTGATAAAAATACGACTAATAGTTCTGAAGTTTTAGAGTCTCAACTTACACACTTAGACTGTGTAGAAATTCCAGTAATGCTTCTTAACAATATGTTGAAGAATACGTGTTGTTATACGTTTTTGTGCCGGCCCCGCGGTGTAGGGGTAGCGTGCCTGCCTCTTACCCGGAGGCCCCGGGTTCGATTTCCGGCTAGGTCAGGGATTTTTACCTGGACCTGAGGGCTGGTTCGAGGTCCAATCAGCCTCCGTGATTAGAATCGAGGAGCTATCTGACGGTGAGATAGCGGCCCCGGTCTAGAAAGCCAAGAATAACGGCCGAGAGGATTCGTCGTGTTGACCACACGACACCTCGTAATCTGCAGGCCTTCGGGCTGAGCAGCGGTCGCTTGGTAGGCCAAGGCCCTTCAAGGGCTGTAGTGCCATGGGGTTTGCTTTTGGTTTGCTACATTTTTGTGCTAGCAGTTGACTTTGTGAAAGGACTAGAATGAAAGATACCTTTAAACATGAGTTTTGTCAATTTTTTTATTTTCTAGGATGTCAGATGCCAAACCGTTTCTAAATGGATATCACTCATTGTCATAGAAGAGTAGTTAGTGCAGTGATTTTCCGGATGATTGGCCCGAATTCAAATCCAGACAGATATGTCTAAGAGGACCAATTAGAAAAACTGGAATATTGTGTATTTAGTCGGAGTGATGGTCCTGACCTTCACTGTCTTGTCACGCAAATAATTTGGAGACTAATGTGTTCATCCGCCTGATTCAGCCTCTTCTCTATTAATAACAAGTGATTCATCTACACCCTTGTCACAGATTCGAACTATTTAGCCTTAACTGATGAATTAAATATTTTACTTACTCGCTATTTCCGGCCTCTCACCGCTGGGTTCCGTGGTTCAAATCCCGGTCACTCAATGTGAGATTTGTGCTGGACATAGCGGAGGCGGGACAGGTTTTTCTCCGCGTACTCCGGTTTACCTTGTCATATTTTATTCAAGCAACACTCTGTAATATCATTTCATTTCATCTGACATGCATTAATCATTGCCCCAGATGAGTGCGACAGGTTTTGGCAGCCGGCACAATTCCTATTCTCGCCGCTAGACGGGGCTTCATTCATTCCATTTCTGACCCGGTCCGTTGACTGGAAAACAGGCTGTGGATTTTCAATTTCATTTTTCACTTAGTCGCTATTTCATGTGGCTTAGAAACCGATTATTGAGTTCCTTTAGCCCAGGTAATCCTCAACCATTTTTTGCAATACACATTCACGGTCGTATTTCTCATGCAGCAGACATGACACGATATTGATTGTTGCATTGATGAAACAAACAGATTTATTATTTTTTACATTTAAACATCAGATGTTGTCAACAATCAGGGAATTCTAAAACAGTACTTGACGAATTTCCATTTTTATATATCGTCTCTGCTGTGCAAAAAACCGAATCTCGGCAGCCCTGTAAATGGTGTTCAATGGTTTCCCATTTTCACACCAGGCAAATGCTGGGGCTGTACCTTAATTAAGGCCACGGCCGCTTCCTTCCCACTCCTAGCCCTTCCCTGTCCCATTGTCGCCATAAGACCTATCTGTGTCGGTGCGACGTAAAGCAACTAGCAAAGAAACCTAATTTGACATGCTCTTCATATCCGTTATTCCCTTTACGATTGGTCACGCCTCCCAGCCACATATTAATATACAGTCCATCAGAACAATTTGCATTGTCTTCTTTACTTCATTTTCCTGTGCGAGTGTGTAAAGGAAAATGAGCCTTAAATACATCACACTCTAGGAATGGGTAGATTTGTCATGCAAACATATATTCCTACAGTACGACACAGTAAGATTTTTTAGTTATAAACACCGTTTCTTCAAAGCAGATCTGGAGGCCAGCCTTTGCTGCTAGGGGTTTAAAGTTGGTTGACTTATTTTGCAGCAGTATCTAGGGAATCATAGAATATCGACCTCTTCCTTACACATCTATTTGCGCCATGCGCCTTTCAAGAATGATTTTCTCTTGTACGCAGTTGAAGTGTAGAGGCGATAATTCGTCTTCTTGCCTACCACCTGTCTTGATTTCGAAGATGTCCGAAATCTCTCCCTTGAATTTCACACTGGAGGTCATGTTGGATAATTGCTCTCGTTTTTTTTAATTCAAAGCCTCATTTCCTTTAGAATTTGGAAGAGTGTATGACGATCTATTGAATCGTAGGGTTTTTTGAATTCGGCGAATATAACCACAAACGTCTTAATTGTGAAATTCAGGAATGAAAGAGCAGACTTAAGATTCATGATCTGCTCTGCGCATGATGGTCATGGGCGTATTTTCATATTATTATTATTATTATTATTATTATTATTATTATTATTATTATTATTATTATTATTATTATATCGTCGGTGAAGAAACAAAACCTCGCATGTCATAATGCTGTTCCTATCCATTACTATCCTTAAGAGTTGTCACGCCTCCGAGCCACATATTGATAGCCCTAAGCAGTCCATCAGAACAGTGTTCGTTGTGTTCATTCTCCTATGCACATGTGTAAAGGTAAACGAACCATAAATGCAGCATAGTCTACTGTAGGAGTACGTAAATACGCCTCGCAAACATACATCCCTACAGTACGGTACGGTAAGGTTCAGTTTTCTTCATACACACGCGTAGGAAAATGAACACAACGAAAATTATTCTGATAGACTGCATATCCACATGTGGCTGGGAGGCGTAACCAGTCTTAAGGAACATTATGGATAGGAAGAGCATTTTATCATACGATGTTTTGTTTCTTTAACCACGGTATTTTCAATAAATGATAAAAATTATGAACAAGTGTCAACACAATTATGTTAAAATTCTTTTGTTTCGTCTTAATAAAAGTGGCAATATTTTGAACATACCTCACTGATGCACTCCGTCCATTGTACTTCCTTTCCTCTCAGCTGTCCAGGGAGGACTGAGTTACGCATTCAGTGGCGAACACCAACTGGTCGCTCTTGCTGGTAACTTTTGTTTCGTTGCGTTTCGGTGTCATCATCGGTTTTCGTGAAATTGTACTTATAGTCTACTTGTTTAGTTCGTGTTTTAAAATTGTTTTCTGACAAAAAAAATTAATTTGCTCATGCTTCCGGAATTGAAGTTGCGATACTCAAGGTTAATATAATTTTCTCACGTGATCGACAAAATCGGCCTAATGCTTAATTAATTTCTTCGGTACTAAATGAATGAACCCGCAGTATACAATATTCTTCAACAAATATGGGGAATAATGCTAAGGATCTATTTTGAACACACCAAGCCTGGGATGTACCTTAACTAAAGCCATGGTCACTCCCTTCCCAACACTTCCCCATTCTTGAGTCGCAGAAAACCTTCAATGTGTTAGTGTGATGTAAAAATATTAAAATAACTATTTTGGCCTGTTTCGTAATTAATCGATCGCCAGCCCCGTGGTATAGGGCTAACGTGCCTGCCTCTCAACCGGAGGTCCCGGGTTCGATTCCCGGGCATATCAGAGTTTTTTACTTACATCTGAGAGTTGGTTCGACGTCCACTCAGCTAATGTGATTACAATATTGAGGAACTATCTGACGGTGAAATGGCGACCCCGGTCCAGGAATAATGGCCGAGAGGATTCGTTGCGCTGACCACACAACACTTCATAACCTGCCGGCCTTCTTACTGAGCAGCAGTCCCTCGAGGCTGTTGCTCCATGGGGTTTGGTTTACTTTTTTCGTAACTGATTGACTTACGGTTAGGTTTTACATAAGCACAACTAATATTGTTGATTGCCCGTCTTCATTTGTTTCTGTACGGGAATTAAAAGATTCTGGATATTAAGTTCTCGGGCTGGTGTAGGATAAATTTAACTCTGGTTAAAATCACGGTTAATCAGCCGGCCTTGAAAAGGAAAAACTGGAAGTGGTCTGACCCTTTGAAAAATGAAGGTATCTGCAAAAGAAACGAATTTGTAAATTAAAGTCACCCCAGAGTTCGCTATTCGAATACCGCCAGGGTCGAAAGAGAACAGTTGGCGAAGAGAGTCAGATAGAAAAATGAAAGTGAGGAGCCTAGCATAAATAAGTGGACACAACGCCAGGCTGAGGTAGGGGACCCGCGGTCACGAGCCCTCGCTTACAATTTGAGACGCACTGGTGGTTACCCCTTTTAGTCGGCTTATACGACAGGATGTATTCCACTTCACCCACCCAAAGGAGGAAGAGCAGTAGCCTACATTAACCCGTAGTCGTACAATTTAAAATGCTAGACACATACACGAAGAAGACGGGACTGTTGACCACAATATCTCGATCCCTTCACATGAAGCAAACTTCTCCGAATGCTTTCCTCATTCTTATACTGTTGTGTTGAGGTGCTGGAAGAGCCTGAGACAGAACCCGTTAAGAGCGGCACTCGCTGTTCATTCTTCCTGAATTCTTTGTGCTTTTAAGTGAAAAGCTGCCAGTCATTAGGTATGCCAAACGGAAATTGCAGGTAAAGACGTGACTCTCTAGTTCGTTAACTGTGAAATGAAGTCGCCCCAGTTTCACTGATGGACAATCAGTAGGCAAGGCCGTCTCGTCCTAAGAGTGCCTGGTCAGCATCCGTACTGCTGAGTCATGGGGCGCTAAGACCTAGCTAGAGCTCTCAGTCATGTTCGCTTACTACTGTCATTAGTTAGCGCTACTACCTGTCCTTTTCAACAGTTATTTGTATACCTTATAAGAAAAGAACTTAATCTTTATCAGTGCAAAAATGGTATACATCGCATAGTTTAATATCTTTTGTCAAACTTGTTAATAATTTGCCGATATCTTCAACACCTGATATTTGAGATTCAATTTAGTACATCCTTCATGCTTAATTTTGAACAGCCTGAGTATTTTGGTTTTCAATAATAATAATAATAATAATAATAATAATAATAATAATAATAATAAATCATAGGTAACATTATTGGTGTTACGTCCCATTAACTACTTCTAAAATTCTCCGAGACGCCAAGTGCCAGAAATATTTTCCGCATGTGTTCTTTGACGCGCCGGTAAATCTGTTGACAGGAGGCTGACTTTTGCCGTCAAATACCATGCGACTAAGGTAGGATCGAACTCACCAACTTGAGCTCAGAGAGCCAGCGCTCTACTATGTCACTCCACCCGACGTCTTTCAGTTTATCGATTACTTGGCCATTGACATATTTCCAACCATCTCTCATTCCCCATTCATTTGGCGCCATCTAAAGAGAATTAAATATATTTGTCCAACAGCGCTTCCAACTCCCATTGAAGCTCATCCCCGAAATTTCGACTCTCGTCCTCTGAGGCTCCATCAAGATCCTGAGACACCACCTCTACAACCACAGCTCTGAAATGCCGCACTAATTACACTGTTCCTTTGTAATTTAGAGTTTTCTTCAATTAATAGAATTGTACAGAAAATTGGATATGTTTTACCTTGTACTTAGTGGCAGCCTGTAAAGACAGGAGGTTGTTCCTAAATAAATGGAAATATATATATCATCATGGCCGGGACAAAACCTCCTATGTGGTAATATTTTTGGAGATACACTGACCCGCAGCGTATACATTACGAAGAGCTAGAATGCCTTGACAATTGTCACACAATATTGCACCTTAGATGATAGGACCTCACCGGCCAAACTTCTAAGCTAAAATATTTCATATAGGAGGTTTTTTCCTGTATTACTTTGTTCATGTTGCTGTTGTGGTTAATGATGATGATTATGATGATACTATTGCTGCTGCTATTTATCCCTTTTAAGTCCAAAGGACATCCTGATTACTAGTCGTGTTCACTTAACGATGGCACTTGCTTGCAGCTGGGCTACTTACTTACTTACTTCATCCATTTCTCAATAGGTCGATTAATTCCCTTTCCTCCAAGAGTATTGTTTTCTATTATCCTTTATCCTTAGAATGTGGCCTCTTTCATTTGTGTTATTTTGTAAATTTATTTCATACCTGCATTTGTACCCGTTCTTCGCGCGGGAATTTGTAATGGATTACATGTTTCCTCCACGAATTTAAGAAAATTTACATGCCTGTATTCAAACGTTTAATACGGCATGTAAAATTTATATTTTTCTGCGAAAGCACGTGGCAGTAACGTGAAGTATTATAAAACTTAACAACGTCGAGAAAGAATGAGGACGATTACAGAGTTTGTTGTACGGTACAGTTCCTGCTTTGAATTTCTGCGAAATACTCTTTTCTTCTCGGTTACATACTCTTGTTTCTCTGACTACTGAAGCCCCTTGATGATAATATCCCTTATTATCCGTTCTATAGAAAACAGTCAAATGGCTCTTTAGTTATTCCCGTTAGCCGAATTGAAGTGAAATGCACCAAGTGTTCCACAGGACTTGGACTAAAATTCTATTTATTCGTAAGCATCCCCCTTATTATCCGTCGTACGATAAATGCATACAAGGCATTAAAAAGGAAATAACATATTATTAAACATTACTTATATACAGTCATTTGATGGACCTAATTTAACGAATACACGTATATTGGGAATAGCCTTCCTTTAAATGCTAACTTCAAGTGATACCTTGGCGTCATACGCACCTGATAACACAATACTGAATGAGTAGATCACAAACTGCACCTGCTTCTGGGCTCTGTCGGCTAGGATTTAGGACTGAAAAATCGTCCGTTAACGATATCTCACTTATTAATCCTCCTATTGAACATGTGCATATGAGAAAATGTTTTAAAAATTGATTTCCATTATGGCTGGTGGATTTCCATTAAGGCTGGTCATGTATATTTTGTGGGAGTGTAAAATCACTCTTTCGAACTTCCTATAATCCCTAAAAAATCAGTCCACTCAGGGATTTAGAAACAATATTGGCCCTAAACCCTACGCAAGGACAAGTGGATTCTATATATGAAGTTTGGTAGACATATATCCAGTAGTTTTCTACAGTACTTATAAGAACGCAGACAGACAAACCGACTAACAGACAGACACCAAAGCTAAAACAATATGCATATCATTATTACACCTGAAACGGGTAACTGTACAAAAAAATATTCAGTGTACAGACACACGGTCATCACGATTTCATTAATGTAGATATAGAGAATATATCGAGTACTTGCTTTACTTATTCATTTCATTTCAATCATTGAGTGAATATCCTTTCACTGACCTAAGAAATCGCATTTCAATTTTCTAGCCAACAGTTAAGTTCTGTGACTTATTCACTCCACCTCTAGGAATGTCTGACATTTCCTAGAGTTGGTTCCAAGTCTGGATAAATGAGGTTGAATTGTGTGTTGGGATGGTGCACTGATACCGGGTAGGTGCAACCGTTAAAACCCAAGAAATGCTATAGTAGACAGCTCAACTATCAAGGTAACTAGTCAATCTTACATCTTTGGAGGATAAGTGGAGAGTACCTGGTGCCTTAAAACTGGGTTCCTAAATAAAGATATAGTAACGCTGACTGCAAAGCCCCTAATCCTTCAAACTGGGGCTTTGCAAAGGGCTGGTAACTCCTCCACATAAAACCTAAGAAATGAATAATCGGATGTATCTTAACACTTATGTATGGTGTTGGTGATTTTGTTATAGGAAGAAATACAAGTAAACAACCATCCGTCATAACACTAAGCGGAGGAAGAGTTTTGACCTTTCCAAGAAGGGGGGTGTTGGAAAAGACGGAAAGGCCACGTAGTACGTAAAATGAAATATTTCTAAGCAGCCCAAACCTAATTCAATCAGAGTCCAAGAGAGGTCATAAAGGGAATTTGAGAAAGAGGAGGTTGACAAAATTAACTGAAAGTGATGCCAGACTGAGTTAGAGCCTCCATGGTTACCATTCACCGCCTCCAAGTTGTGAGCCCCCGGGGTCACACTTTAGTCACCTCTTACGACAGGCAGAAAATACCGTGGATTTATTCTATCCCCTCCACCAAATGGGGGACCTGTGCACTTAGTACGCACAAAACCAATCGGTGTATACAATATGGGGTGTCTATTCGATTGACGTGAGTTTGTGATTAGCTAGGTCCAGGACTGTAAAGGAAATGGTCCTGGCCAGTATATGTAGTGGATATTTTCAGGTCTTACTATAGCTTCGAATGAAATACAATGTCCCATTAGAGTATGCTAATCCTGCGATAATTCTCGCAAATGAAGGTTGAGCTTTTTAAAAATGAAGTGGCGAAGTAATTTTTATCTTTTAAGGAAGAAAATATATCTGGGGTAGCTAGAAATTTTTAAAAGAACAGCGGGAAAGGTAGTAAAAAGGGAAAAGTTACCAATAAAAAATCTGAATGGGAGCTTGATTCTTAATTTCCAAACTGTAAAAGACAATGAATATAAATATACGTGCAAATTGCGTGAGTCTGACTGTCATAAAACTGCATGCCTCTAGTATCCGACTAAAGAATAGCGTGCTTGTACAGTGTTCATTGTGGGCTGAATTACGACGAGTTTCAATTATTTTATCTTAGGAGACGATTTACAATAAATAGGACATCGTTTGTGGTAAAATTTTGGGGGGATAGACCTGGCAACCAATATTCACTTCGTGTCGTATTAGATAAAACAAGGTTTACATTAATCGTTGATAGGTAGGAGATTGGCGGAGGATAGTGAAAGATATAAACAGCACTTCTTTCCTCGGATTATTTCCGTATTCACATAACACGTTATTTCATTTTTGTTGATTCTTTCCATAAAATCTCAATTTCCGTGACGAATATTAAAGAATGGCTGAGAAATACGTATGTTTTTGGGTCTGTGGATGGTGGACGTTTTACCAGGTTTGAAAGAGATAATTAGACTGCTAACGGAGGACAGGAATGAAGGTAGGACTCCGTCAAACAATGTAAAGGATACGATAAGTATACAAGATGGAGGGGAGGAAAGGGAGAGAGTGTGTGAGACAGATGGGAAGGGAACTGAGCATCAAGGGGTCTACTCAGAGAGAGGTATCGGTGAGTGTAATTGGTATGAATCACTGCAGGTAAATCAGCAGGGGGACGTTGAGGAACAGGTGTGTGTTACTCAGGAATGGGGAAGTAAGAGAAGCGAAATACAGGAAAGGAAAGAAGGTGGAAGAACAGGATCGCTATTTGCTTTACATCGCACCGACACAGATAGGTCTTATTGCGACGATGGGAGAGAAAAGGCCTAGGAAGTGGAAGGAAGCGGCCGTGGCCTTAATTAAGGTACAGCCCCGGCATTTGCCGGGTGTGAAAATGGGAAACCACGGAAAACCATCGTTAGGGCTGCCGACAATGGGGCTCGAATCCACTATCGTCCGATTACTGGATACTGGCCGCACTTAAGCGACTGCAGCTATCAAACTCGGTAAGAACAGGATCAGGAGAGGGAGTAAATGAAGTAGGAAGTAGGCACTCCCGCCATCAGGGTAGATGTCGGAGGCTAAGAGAGGAGGGAATGTAGTAAGGTTAGTAGAGATGAGCCTATGGTCACGGGGAGCTTCATTGTTAGCTACGTGGAGAACGTGTATGGAGGAAAGGAAACCAGGATGGATTTTTATCAACGATTTAAGGCGGATGTTGAGATAAGCAGAAGTGATGGAGGAGGGTAAGGAGAATGTGGTATTTTTTGTGTTGGCATCATAAAGCAGGGCATGCAGGAGTATGTACCAACATAGGTGGGAATACGTGGCATCTGTTTATGGCAGTGGGAAAGCCGTTTAAGGGAGCGGAGATTATTATTAGTGGCATAGTGTTTAGGAGTGACGCTGACTGGAGGGTGATCGGGGATTAAAATGGGACTAGGGAGTTGATATGTGGGAAACTGGCAGTGAGATTTGTAGATGCTTTTAGGTGGGTAGGAGATAAGGATGCGTGCTCAGATGGCCTTCACTTGGATCGCAATGGTACGTATAAGGTAAGAGTTCAATCTAGAAGCGTTATAAGGAGATACACTCAGGGAATAGGTGATGTGGGTACAGGGACCCAGAAGTCAGTTTGTTATAACTATAGAAGTATTGCAAGGAAAGGAATAGAATTAAGTAATTAATTATATAATTATTTACCAGGAGTAGCATTATGACCAGAAATTGATATTATGGATGCTGGCATTTTCTCCAAGTACCGGAATATTTACCCTAGAGATAGTATAGATTCGATGGGAGCGGGGAGTACTCATTACAATGGGAGAAGAAAAAGTAAAAGAATGAGAAACATAAAATTTTAGGTGTAAAGCTCATCTCTTTAGATAATAGGCAACTTGCTGTTTCTGAGGTTTATAGACCTGAAATAGGTGACGCGGTCGCGCGATTATTATTATATTAATTTGCCTTTATTTGTAGTGGCGAATTTAGGACTCATGGTCCTCTCTTACACTTAACCACACTTCATTAACAATGTACATCTGAGAGCAATATTCATAACCTTATCTTAAAACTACCATTACAAACTAGAAACAAAATATGAAACAAAATAACATAAACTCTATAAATATTCTTAGTCATGCCTTTAAACTATCGTTACAAATTAAAAGTTGAATGACACAAAATACCATAAGCACAGTAAACGTGCATTCATACACACATTCACTCTACCAGATTCATTCAGCCTGGCGGCACACATCGAGGAGATGCTCATGGCAAGACAACTTGAAGGAATTTATGGCTCTAATGTTGAGGGGGAGAGAATTCCATATTCTAGCTCCATTTGCAACAAAGGGACGGCTAAATGCTGCTGACCTGCTGAGAGGGATAGCAAGTGTACTGCCGGAGCGTGTGTTATGCTGGTGGAAAGAGGATAGGAAATTGAGTTGTGAAGATAAGTAGTATGGGATATTCTCTTTTAATACTCGAAAGATTAATACTGCCAGGTGGAGGTTTCTATATTGTTCAAATTTTAGAAGGGAAAGTTGTCGATAATAAGGGGTAACATGAACATCATAGTGTAAGGAAAAGATAAATCTAATACATGAGTTCATAGCACGTTGTAATCGGTTTAGTTGTTCTCTCGTGGCATCAATTAGTACTACGTCACAGTAGGAAAATATAGGGAGGATAAGAGTATTTATAAGCGTAATTCTCATGTTTAGTGGCAGCATATTTTGATGATATTTTAGTGGGTGAAGGAACGCGTACACTTTTCTACAGATATCTGTAATGTGCTCTCCCCAGTTAAGATTCTCGTTTATAATTACACCAAGATTTCTTACCGAGTTTTCGTACGGAATAATTTTACCAGATAAAGTTAGTGGAGGAATGTTTTTGTTTTTTTGCCGCACTGATTTGTTTCGTCTGCCTAACAATAATAGCTTTAGATTTTGATGGATTAATTAAAATACAGTTTTCATGAGCACATATATTATTTAAGTCAGAGTTCATACAACCTACTGCTTGATTGATGTCTGAAATTTTGATAATTATTTGATGAGACAGAGAAATGAAAGTGATTGTAACGGGTAAACTAAATTCGCTAAACGTTAACTGGGAAGCTAACTTAAATTTTTTAATCATGGACGATCGTTCTTTTAAGTCCATCTGATTCGCATTGCCCAATCATCCTACTGCGTATCCTCTCCTTTACTTATAAGTTGGATAGCATTGCAGGATGCCTGCTGTCATTTCTTGATGGTTACAGTACTTTTGCATCCATCTCTTGGCACAGGCCAGAGCAAAGTGTAGCTTCCACTGAAGTCCCAGTCTCATCCATGGCTGTGACAATATGGAAGCTGCTGGGGTATGGGTGGTGCTGATTAATGACATTCAGAGCACAACCAGTGTGTCTGAGTGTCATGAAAGGTGTTGCTCATAGGGTTAACTGTGTTGCAATAGCACTGTCTGGCCCAGTGATGAAAGCAATGGCAAACTACCTTACTCCTCATCTTGCCTAGTACGCCTCATTTTGGTACTGTCATTGGTTTTTGTGGTTTCCCTATAACTGCATAGCCTTTGGTGATGCTATTTGGGGATCCAACCAGCCTCTGGGCTGATGACCTAACAGACAGACACCTTTGCAGGAAACGCCTGTCTGTGTCAGGTCATCATATTCTATAATACTTACATCTCCTTTGCAACCTAACAGTCCCTGCAGATTAGAGCAGTGAACCTTGAGAAGAGGCCGAGGCACGTATTACGAACCACATGTATCCTTCTTCACCACACGAAGGGGACGCAATGTCATAAAATGAAGCTGGGCAATAGATACATATAGTACGCGAACCTTTTCTTGAGCCCTGAACTCCATAGTGCTGTACATATGTAATCTTTATTGACTATTGTGTCTGTTAGGTCATCAGCCCAGAGGCTGGATGGATCCTCAAATAGTACCACCAAAGGCTATGCAGCTATAGGGAAACTGCAAAAACCAATGGCAGAGCCCAAATGAGGTGTACTCGGCAAGATGGGAGTGAGGTAGTTTGCCATTGCTTTCCTCATACTGACTATTATAGCTTTCAAAATTCAGTCCACAAGCCTCTGTTCTCTTAGCAACAAGGTCCCTAGCCTCGAACAGTCATTAACTGAGTGGAAAGTCTATTATTCTCCTAGGTAAACTATCCTCTTCCTTTCCCACTTGACCTCACCACCAATGCCGATCGATTCATACACGAATTTTCATCCATCGCTCTCATTGCTATCTTAGCCCTTATCTCATCGTTGCGACTAAACGTCTGCTATGTTTACCACCTGTTTGTACCAGCTACCATTTCACTAATTTCATTTCTATTACTTCTAACTTTAGACATGCTTAGCTCATCCTGCTGTCACTCCAGTGCAGCAAAGTCAGTCTGAAAACAGATCGATTTAAAGATAATACCGTCCGAGAGCTCACTTCATCCTTAGGGAATATCGTTGATCACAACTACTGTACGAGTTCACTGCATTAGCTTTGCTACGCCCTGATGCTATAACGTACTATCATTCTGAGAAAAGAAACATTTTAAATATTTGATGTGATGCAACTGTTCTATCATGATATTCAGCTTATTTTGGAAATACTAACTATCATGTCGTACTTGCTTTGCCTCTTTTCAAGTTAGAAAATATTACTGTAGATTGCAGACTTTCAGCATGATCTGTTGTCGTTCACATAGTCCAAACTGCTTACTATATTTCCGCCCGAATGAATCCCTCCCAGACAGTATATTTAGTAAGCCTTGGACCTATGCGACTGTTATTTGATAGGCAAGTCCTCTGGAAAGCAGGACATTTCGGAGAGTACAAAAAAAATGTTGGTTCAGAGTTTGTTTGTCATGGAGAACAGAGTCACGGGCGAATTATTCCTTCCGCAAACAGGTATTAGTTCTGTACAACCTGACAATCACTTTCAACGTCACCTATTGCTCCTATTTACCACACGGTAAACTTTCAGAAGGTAGACTACTGCTTGTCTTGCAATATAATGGTTACGGAGTTTTTAGTGAAGCTTTATATGGCATAAAGAAAATCCAAATACTACTTAAAAAAATTTCATTCCTCCCCTGAATGTGGAGGCGGGCCACTTAGACGGTGACGCCGTCTCTCATGCCGGGAGATTTGTTACGGTGAAGGAGATGCTCGGAGAAGGTGAGGAGGTTGGCGGCCGTGGCCTATCTTAGGAGCTGTCCCGGCATTCGCCATAGTGCAGGAGAACTACGGAAAACCATTCTCAGGACAGGCAACCGTTGAGGCCAGCCAGGAGGTCCAGCCCTGTCCCGACTCCCGAATGCAGAGGCGTAGAGCCATGGTAGAGTCGTGGCCACCCCTCCTCTGCTCGGTTGGCCGGTCCGAGTGCAGAGCTGTTGGAACACGGACCAGCCATGGTCACTTACGGGCCAAGACCACTCTCCATCTAACGACGGAAAACCCAACCTTATTTCGGCATTATATTCGATGATGTTTACCCACAGATTACGATTTTCAATCTTATTTCTTGGTTACTTGACCGTAATTTGCATCTAAAACACTTAAGGTGACATGCTTACAATATATAGTTAATGATATGAAGGAAATGTAAGACTAGTAGATTATATTTACCTTTAAATTGCGAGTGCTTCTGAATTTTCAACATTATTTCTTGGATTGTTGTCATTCGTAACCGAAAACCTCAAAGTGTTATTCATTCAATATAGGGCCTATCCAATTTATCAAATGATTTCAAGTGACTATATCTTAAGAATTATATTCCAAGGAGCCTGACATTTCTGTAATTATTAACTGTTTTAGTCAGTTTTAGTGATGTGTTTTACGCCCCTCAAAATGTCACTCATTACCTTTTTAATTATTAGTATTAGGTACAATATTTATTTTTAGAGGCTGTATAGGACTTGGTAGTTTTGCTATTAAAATGTAAAATAATTGTCCTGGCATTTTATTCTTCTCACATCTTCCTCTTTTCTTAAGAAAACTGTCAAAATGTTCTTCCTAGCCATTATTTTCCTTGAGACTGGTCACACCTCCCAGACATAGGTCTATGTGTAGGCCTATATGCAGTCCATCAGAACAATTTGCATTGTGTACATTGTGCTATGCACTTGTGTAAGGGAATATGAACCTTACTGTACAATACTGTAGGCATGTATGTTTGCGTTGCGTATTTACGCACTCCTACAGTATACTGTATTCGTGGTTCATTTTCCTTTACATGTTTGCAAAAGAAAATGAAAACTACGAAGATTGTTCTGATTGACTGTATGTGGCTGGGAGGCGTGACAAGTCTTAAGGATAAAAATGGATAGGAAGAGCATTGTGACATACCGTACCAGGTTTGGTTCCTTCACCGACGATATGTATTTTCACCGTCACCTTCTGGTTACATTGAACAAAGGATCAAACTTCTTTTTGTTTCCTCTTCCAACTAGGGGCTGCTCGTTGCCATCGTGATCTGCCACTCCTCTACGCCCGACTGCACAGGGAAAGACAAGCCAATATTGCGCTGTTCTCGTCCAGTCGCATGTAACTCTCTATCCACACAGCTGGGAGTGAGATGTTCGTATTAACGCTGAGTCCTTGTTAACAACACATTTCACAGCATTTGGAGCATTTCTCCTACGCGAGTGATTGCTCTTACTTACACCTTTACGTACACATACCTTTATTATAAATCATGCTATTGTACTTAGCTACCTACATGTCAGGCTGAGTGGCTCAAACGGTAGAACTCTGGCTTTTTATGTTCAAGGTGGTGGGTTAGATCCTGCCTCAGGTAGTGGTATTTTAATGTGCTCCTATACGCAAACCTCGCTTCGATTGATGCCTTTCAGTTTTAATCCCGCAAACCTACGTAAATTAATTAAGTGCCTCCACAGGTTTCTGTTTGCAAAAAGCTCTGTGGCCTCACGTACTTCACACGTCTCCTCCTTGAATCATTAAAAACTGGGTCTAACCATTATCGCCAAGTCTTCCGATTTTTCTTATCATTCAAGGCCAAATCCATTGTTGTTCTATGCAATCCATCTTCCTCTATTCACCTCACGTTACTCCATCATCAAAGCACATTCATTCGCACAGCTTAGTCCATCAAGATAGTTTCTAATTTAACCTTTATCTCCTCATATCGAGTACCCTTCCGGTGTTGTTCTCACCTTTTCGCACTAGAAATAAATCTCGCTTCCTTCATGTCTGATACTTCCAGCTTATGAATAAGACATCATTTTACCCGGCTTTCACTCCCATACAACAGTCGGTCGGAACAAAATAGTTGGCTAAAGTCTGTGTCACGTAGCTGTGAGCTTGCATTCATTAGGTAGTGGGTTCGAACCCCACTATCCTCCTAAAAGTGCTTAGGGGAACGTGAAAAAAATAAAATGATAAATTCAATATCATCCGATGGTTTTCCGTGGTTTTCCATTTTCATTCTAGGTAAATACAAGGACTTGTACTTTAATTAACGCCATCCCTAGTCCTGCCATCGCATCTCATCGTCACGATAAGAACTCTCTGTAGGTGCGATATAAAATAGATAGCAAATAATAAATATATTGAACCATCCTGTTCATTGGGGCAATTGGATTAATTTTAGTATTGGATATTGGAATCACACAAGGCCACCCACGAAGCCAGTGCATTACAGTAAATGTCATAAAGAAGTCCAGAAGAAGCGTTCTTGTGTGAAGTGTGTGCGAGCGTCATGATGAGAAATCTCCAGAAACCCATTAAAAGGAGTTATGTCCCAAGCCAAGCCTCTTGATGAAGATTGGGGACGCTTCCCAGATCCCGGCAAAACGTATATGAGGAGGAATGAAAGAATTAAATTAATATCTTTGGTTACGGAGGAGTTGCATTGGATTTGAGACAAGAATTGCAACCTGTATAATTTCTGCTTTATGGTGATATGCATTAGGGCTGCATTCATTAATGCATTCGTTAATTAGAGCTCATGATATACTTAGTGCGGGAAAAAAGTTTCGCGGGCGCGCGCGGATTGCACGCGACCAAGCGGCTTGATGACGCCATCCGGGATTATAAAATAAGGCCGCCTGGCATATCAGAGTCATTCGTGGACAAGAAGACTGCTTGAACGAGTCGTCATACTGCGTGTCGGTACTGAGAACAACGCTTTGTCTTCGAGCAGCACAGACGAAGAGTACAGCTAGATCTGCGAGGAAGTAAGTAAGCAACTTGAATATTCAGCTAAATTTAAGATTTTACCTGTGAGAATATGCTATGGGGAGATGAGGTACTGCTTCTAAGAGACAAATGAACTAGTAGCTTCATATTTCTATGAGGTCAAGTAATTTCTGACGAAAGGCTAGAATTAATATTGGCTCAGGTGAGGAATTCTAAAACTAGGTGTTGTCCGTGTGATAGGATGAAAGAACAGTGACTGAGAGGAGTGAAGAAACTATTATGTACCAGGTTAAAACTCTGAACGAGACTTGGTCAATGTGACGTGTGAGACACGATAGTAGTGGAGACAGGCATCGAGTTTGGACAGTCTGTAATATATGAATTTATTTTCAGTTACCCCAGCATCAAGTCAGAACGAATGTTTGACATCATCATTGCAAAGAAGCCACAACCAGGAGCTGAAGCCAACACGACAACGGGCATCGATCCAGGAACATTGGGAGCACCTGATCACCACGACATCGAAGGGGACACCTTCCAACTACAGAGGGAGCTGTACAAAGACGCCACACAAGCAAGAATGTCTCCAAGTGGTCAACAGTATCTGCTGCCAGCTCCGCAGTCTATCATGATGTGGTAGATCCAGTGGTCCACAGGGATGGCCGCTCCGTTATGTCCCGATAAATAAGGTCAGAGCTTTCCAATTCTGTTTCAAGCATGTCATTTAAATTTAGATAGGAATATGGGGGCCGTCAGTCCACAGATTTGGTGTGGTAGGAAAATTTTCCTTGTAATTTAGAGCTAGGCCTCAAACTCGAACCCCGTACTTTAAGATAGATGTTATTTGTAGAGTCCTTGTTAGCGTGTTCATATTTCATTTTGATTGTGTTATTATAACGTACGTGTATTTGTAAGGGTCTGATCGAACTCATTTGGTCATAGGAGGTTAGTCAAACAGATAGGTACGTTTATTAGATCGCATTTAGGCATTTGTTTCTGCAGACGTAGATGTGTATAGTTGTGACCAAGACGTGACCAATAATTCACCCAGATTCACTGATAGAGCGAGCGAGTCCGAATATTTAAGGGATTTGAGCCCATGAGAGGCAGAAGTAAGATTTGCAGTTGACATGAGAGAGCCCAACAATTGAGAGTTTATTGAAGATATTTTGGAAATGCCTAGTATGGCCATGTGACGATCGCTTAATGATTAGTGTTTTTGTAGCACCAGGATTTAGCCCATGAGAGGCATAAGTAAGATTAGCGAGATTGCTGGAGATATTGAGACGAGGGCAGATAGCCCAGGTATATTTAAAAGAGGGCTTTAGCAGCTGATTACGTGAGGTGTTCTTTTGAAAGGCGAGAATTTAGCCTGTCGCCCATTTGAGCTCATAAATTAGGGGGCTGCCGCAAGTGAAGTGGTGAGGGTGGAGGTCGTTGAGCTTGACGTCACAGGCTTGTGAGTTGGTTATTGTCGTCTGCAGTTTGTCAAGTGTGCCTGGGGGGAAGAAACGACCTTCATGTTTTGAAAGCAGGGAGAGATCTTTTTTTTTATGTCGTATTTGTTTTACGTAAAATTTTAACACTGACCCGTTTTATACTGACACCCATGTATATGTTGATTGTGTCCTTTTATATTGTTTGCATAGGTATCTTTGACGCCTTACACGTCATGGGACTAGGGTTCGTGACCGAGTCAGGTCATTGTAAATTTTGTGGTGATTTTTGTTTGCACCGGGGTTCGACGGCGCGAGGCATTGTAAATTTTATGGGAATCATTGTTTATGAGTAGTTAAGCAGATATCCATCTTTCTATACTTCGTTACTTACACTATTGTAACATGCTTGTTGCAGTACAGCTGTTTCGTGAAGGCAGTGACTGGTTGTCATCGGCTCAGCGTCATTTTACCCTATCATATTGAAAAGCTCTTTCATTTGTAAATAATTCAATTTTGTGTAATAAATCCCTATTTGTTAAACTTTGAATGCAGCGATGTTTTCTGTTCGATATTTTATTTTATTTGATTTAGCGAATTCTTACCTGAGTAGGCACATGTCCTAGTGTGTTATCTTTATGTTGCCCCGTTATACCCATGTTATCCCTGAGAAGAGCGCTTACCGGCTGAATGAAGAGGACTGTGTTCAGGTAAGACTATGTGCACCAGCTCACGTCTGTGAGAGTTCTTTCACTACTGTACTCTGGGTTCGAGACCGGCTTTCGCCTGGACGGAACTTTAAAGTGCAGTAGGGCACATAGTGTAATTGGCGCGGGCCATCGTGGGGCTCGAGATTTCTGTAAATGAGGGCTACCCAGATAGTGTAAAGATAGCGACATAGTATTTATGGCCAAACAACGAGTGGCCCGGTATTTCAGTAAAAGGGACCATTGCGTCTTTGTCTACATTGTGAACTTGGTGTGGCTAACTGAGGACCCGATATTGCAGTAAGGAGGATCATACAGCTTGTTTTATTATGCCGTCTGGTGATGCTTGATATTTGTGTAAACGAGCTCACATAACCAAGTTGTATTTTACTGATTTTCCCAATAGAATAGGGCTATAGGTCATAACGTGTGTCTATAAAAGCAGGACCTGATATTTCGGTAAATAAAGGTCGTGCAAGGCTTGATTTCAGGCAGATGTTATGATAGCTGCATTCAATTATGTGTTGTGCAGGTATACCATGTTTTGGACTGTGATCTGTACTGTTAGCTTGATGATATATTTGGAGTATGTTGTTAAACTTGTGAGGTTGAATGACTGCCAGTTCAGAGAGGTATTTTGTGATGTTATGTCTTTGGTCTTACCATTAGTATATGGATATTGCTGTTGATGGTGTTTAGCGAGGATGTGCTGATTTTGTGGTTTCCTTGAAGTGATGGATGATATTCGTGCGGGGATTTGACCTGCAGGGTGTTGTGTTTTACAGGTGTATAATCGGATAGCTTGGATTTTTGTATGTTGTAGTTTTGCTGCTTTTATGACATTCTGTTGGAGAATTTTGTGTTTGTGTTGTATATATATTTTGTATCATAGTGCTGTGCTGACGGTTACCCTATGTTTGAATGACATGATATTAGATTGAGGTAGCCAATTTAGGCTTTGAAAGTTCGAGAGTTTAGCAGTAGGAACATTTTGATAAATTAGAAAGTGTAGGAAATTGATAGTATTTGAAATTTAATCGAGAACATACGGAGCGGTTTTTCCCGCCGGACTTTATGACAAGTGAGTTGAATGTCGGTAGACATAGGAGAGATGCTGAAGCAGCTCAGCGAGCAGATGAACGAACAGTTTGTGGCGCTTAAAGAGGAGGTAGGAGTTATTAAAGGACAACAGACTAGGGATAGTGAGCGATTCAATGAACAGTTTGTGACGCTTAAAGAGGAACTAGGAGAGGTTAAAGGACAAGCGGATAGGAACGGTGAACGTTTGAACGAGCAAGTCAGTAGAAACTTTAAAGAGCAGGAAATTAGGAACTCGGAGGAAGTGACGGGACTTAAAGAACACTTAACCGAGCAACTTACGGAAAAATTCGCGGAGTGCGAAGAAAGGGTGACCGAACAATTAGTACTCACCGAAACACGGGTAGCTAACCAAATAACTGAGCTAAAGGAACACACTAGCATTCGTTTGGAGCAATTGGCCTCTGAAAATGAAGCGACTAGGGAAACCATGGCAGAATTAGATACCAAAATAGAGAATGTACGGCTGTGCTGTGTTACCACGACCGAGAAGTTGAGTCAACAGATGGAAGAATCGCACAGAACGGTAGAGAAGCAAATCCGGGAAGTAAAGAATAGTATCGAGGGAATAGAACAGCGGATGGAAGAAAAAGATAAGGAGACCCAGTCCGAGCTAGGAACATTTAGAGAAAACTTGGGGGCATTAGTAGTCCGTATGGACTATACTCAAGAAGAACTAGTCAAACTAGAAGAAAAACTAGAGGCTAGGACTCAAGAAGTGGTAGACAAATATGAAAGGACGACCGAGTAAAATAAGGCTAAAATTGCTGGACTAGAATTGGATTTACAACAAACTAGGAAGGAAATCAGCGCGGAGGTCCAGGGTTTGAAGAAGTGCCGTGAGCAGGAACAACGGACAACTGAGAAACGTATACTAGGGTTAGAACATGAAATGGAGAATATACGTGATAAGTTGGACCAATTAAAAATTGAGGAAGACAACGGAGTAAAGAAGCGGAAGCTGAGTAGGACTCATAGCCCGATGGAACGCCGGTATGGAGATGACAGCCTGAATGAAAGTCAGGAAGAGGGACATGAGATACTAGAAGAATCATTAAGGGCTAAGCCAAGGATAGGAAATTCAACCCTATTCAGTCAGGACAGTGTTTTCCAGGGTTACCATTGGATGAGGGCACCCGAGGAGAAACCGAAGAAATTTGAGGGGAATGGAGAGGTCACGCCCCGTTCATTCCTTAAAGAGTTAGAGACCTACATGGACGAAGGCCAGATACCACCTGAGCGCAGACTACGCACGGCAGAAAAGTATCTTGGAGGGATTGCTGGAGCCTGGTTTAAGGCATTTGGGCAGTCATTTAAGAATTATGATGAGTTTAAACGGGCATTCCTGAATAAATTCTGGAATCAGGGGCATCAGTTGGCGCTGAGAATGGAGCTCTACGCACGAAGATATGCGAATAGTACTCCCACTAGACTAAGCGAGTTCTTCATTTCCCAATATTTACGTTTGCAAGAGCTAGGTCATCAGCCCGAAGAGATGGAAATCGTCACAACCATTATCAGACAGCTGCCTGTAGAGGTGCAGAGGGCTCTTATCGCGGCAAATGTTACGACGGCGGTGGCCGCGGAAGAAATGCTTAGGCTCTGGGACCAGACGTCTGCACTGCATCAGCCACGTATACGGGCCATAGAGACTGTCCATAATGTGAACGTACAGGCAGAACAGCAGATAGGAGAAAGAAGCCACAAGGAATGTCAAAATTCCGGCACTCAAACACCGACCCGGAGGGAACGAGAGGAAGAAAATCCTAAACCCAGAGGAGATACGAACTGGCGACCTCGAAGATGGAGCACGTGGCAGGAGGAACCGGACCGATGGAGAGGGCAAGAACGCCGAAGAAATTCATTCGAACAGCGGCGGAAGGACCGGCCGTACTGGAGACGAGACGGTGAACGTTACAACCCCAGAAGTAACAGCCAGCGGCGGAATGGGAACCGAGCGAGATATGACAGGCCTAGGGAGAGTTCACTGCGCCCGAGAAATGGTGAGAGACAAGAAGGCGCCTACCACTCGAGAGTAAGAGAATCGGGGGATATGTCAACACGCGACACATGGCAGGAAGCAATCCGAACTCACAGTGCTGCCAACTCTCCTGGAGCTGCGAGCTTGGCACACCAAGAATTTCATAATGGAGCCAGGCAGAAGGGTCTCAACCCAAATGCACCCAGCTTTGCCGAGATCGAGAGGGAGGATAAAAAAACGAGAAATTTAGTGCCAGGAGATAGAATATTTCGCGAGGATGCTGGTTGGATGACTATAGCTATTCATAATTGGGTTATTACTCCTGATGATCTACTAGAGGATCCTAATAAAAGTAACTTGCCCCGACCGAAAGAATTACCTGTAATTTATACGAGAATTCATGATTTAAACGTACGCTGTCTGGCGGACACTGGAGCCACGGTCAGTGTCGTATCACAGGCCTTAGTTTCGGAAATTCAAAGCAGAGTTCGTATCCCGTCCATACCTATTTCAAAGGTCAAGGTTAAGGGTATTATACCTGACAAAGTAACGTCCTGTAAGGAGCAGGTACTACTTGACATCCAGATTGGAGATTTACTGGTGTCCCATCCATGTATTGTGCTTCCTAAAATGGAATACAATCTTATATTAGGAGCCGATTTCTTAAGAGAATACGAAGCTGTTATTGACATGGGTACAAACTCTATCCAGTTGAAATTAAATGGTAACCAGGAACGAATAGAGTTAAACAAGAACCAGGATTACCAACCCGGTGAACGTATTTGGACAATGGACATGCAGACGGAAGAACTTGAGTCAGAAAGGTGGCTACAGGGTCACGAAGAAATTATTCCGGAGTTCGAAATTATGGTATCCGAATTGGAAGAACAGCGAGAGAAAGAAAAATTTTTGGAACGGTTGCCGCGTAAAATCGAAGAAGCAAAGATTAGTCCGGAAGACAAGTGGGTGAGTTGGTGTTAGTTAAGACACCCACTGTCTCGAACCCTACGGAGAGATACTATCATAAGTTCGCTGAGCTATACACTGGACCGTATAGAATAATTCATAGTTATGAGAATAACTCATACAAGGTACAAAGCTTGGACGCTACTGTGACTAAGGTCTTTAACTCATCAAAACCTTAAGCCCTTTTTCCAACCAGGCCAATATCAATTAGACAATCAGGAAGAAGAAGAAGAAGAAGAAGAAGAAGAAGAAGAAGAAGAAGGAGCCGAAGAAGAGGAAGAAGAATTTGGGGAGGAAGACACCAGAGATATTGCCAGAGAGGAGGTTGTCATTCCGGTAGAAGATGAACATGACGACGAAGAAGAACAACCAGAAGGACCCGATGGTGAAGAAGAAGAAGAAGTAAATATGATATCTCCAGGGAACCAGAAACAGCTATCTGAGCGGCGCGAAGAAACGGAGTGTCAAGACTGCGAGAGTAACCACCGGAGATTTCTAGCTCTGCTGGATGCCTATTACCAAGTTAGGAAGGATAGGGAGGCTATCATGGCTGTAACTGAAGATAGTCCCGTGCCATGAAGTTGTGAATATTGACAGCATATATGATTGCAATGAGAAGATGATCTCGGCATTCAGGAAAATAAAATTCTTAGCAAAATTTTATTTTGTCGTTCACGGGGGGCTATGAACCATCCTGTTCATTGGGGCAATTGGATTAATTTTAGTATTGGATAATGGAAATCACACAAGGCCACCCACGAAGCCAGTGTATTACAGTAAATGTCATAAAGAAGTCCAGAAGAAGCGTTCTTGTGTGAAGTGTGTGCGAGCGTCATGACGAGAAATCTCCAGAAACCCATTAAAAGGAGTTATGTCCCAAGCCAAGCCTCTTGATGAAGATTGGGGACGCTTCCCAGATCCCGGCAAAACGTATATGAGGAGGAATGAAAGAATGAAATTAATATCTTTGGTTACGGAGGAGTTGCATTGGATTTGAGACAAGAATTTCAACCTGTATAATTTCTGCTTTATGTTGATATGCATTAGGGCTGCATTCATTAATGCATTCGTTAATTAGAGCTCATGATATACTTAGTGCGGGAAAAAAAATTCGCGGGCGCGCGCGGATTGCACGCGACCAAGCGGCTTGATGACGCCATCCGGGATTATAAAATAAGGCCGCCTGGCATATCAGAGTCATTCGTGGACAAGAAGACTGCTTGAACGAGTCGTCATACTGCGTGTCGGTACTGAGAACAACGCTTTGTCTTCGAGCAGCACAGACGAAGAGTACAGCTAGATCTGCGAGGAAGTAAGTAAGCAACTTGAATATTCAGCTAAATTTAAGATTTTACCTGTGAGAATATGCTATGGGGAGATGAGGTACTGCTTCTAAGAGACAAATGAACTAGTAGCTTCATATTTCTATGAGGTCAAGTAATTTCTGATGAAAGGCTAGAATTAATATTGGCTCAGGTGAGGAATTCTAAAACTAGGTGTTGTCCGTGTGATAGGATGAAAGAACAGTGACTGAGAGGAGTGAAGAAACTATTATGTACCAGGTTAAAACTCTGAACGAGACTTGGTCAATGTGACGTGTGAGACACGATAGTAGTGGAGACAGGCATCGAGTTTGGACAGTCTGTAATATATGAATTTATTTTCAGTTACCCCAGCATCAAGTCAGAACGAATGTTTGACATCATCATTGCAAAGAAGCCACAACCAGGAGCTGAAGCCAACACGACAACGGGCATCGATCCAGGAACATTGGGAGCACCTGATCAGCACGACATCGAAGGGGACACCTTCCAACTACAGAGGGAGCTGTACGAAGACGCCACACAAGCAAGAATGTCTCCAAGTGGTCAACAGTATCTGCTGCCAGCTCCGCAGTCTATCATGATGTGGTAGATCCAGTGGTCCACAGGGATGGCCGCTCCGTTATGTCCCGATAAATAAGGTCAGAGCTTTCCAATTCTGTTTCAAGCATGTCATTTAAATTTAGATAGGAATATGGGGGCCTTCAGTCCACAGATTTGGTGTGGTAGGAAAATTTTCCTTGTAATTTAGAGCTAGGCCTCAAACTCGAACCCCGTACTTTAAGATAGATGTTATTTGTAGAGTCCTTGTTAGCGTGTTCATATTTCATTTTGATTGTGTTATTATAACGTACGTGTATTTGTAAGGGTCTGATCGAACTCATTTGGTCATAGGAGGTTAGTCAAACAGATAGGTACGTTTATTAGATCGCATTTAGGCATTTGTTTCTGCAGACGTAGATGTGTATAGTTGTGACCAAGACGTGACCAATAATTCACCCAGATTCACTGATAGAGCGAGCGAGTCCGAATATTTAAGGGATTTGAGCCCATGAGAGGCAGAAGTAAGATTTGCAGTTGACATGAGAGAGCCCAACAATTGAGAGTTTATTGAAGATATTTTGGAAATGCCTAGTATGGCCATGTGACGATCGCTTAATAATTAGTGTTTTTGTAGCACCAGGATTTAGCCCATGAGAGGCATAAGTAAGATTAGCGAGATTGCTGGAGATATTGAGACGAGGGCAGATAGCCCAGGTATATTTAAAAGAGGGCTTTAGCAGCTGATTACGTGAGGTGTTCTTTTGAAAGGCGAGAATTTAGCCTGTCGCCCATTTGAGCTCATAAATTAGGGGGCTGCCGCAAGTGAAGTGGTGAGGGTGGAGGTCGTTGAGCTTGACGTCACAGGCTTGTGAGTTGGTTATTGTCGTCTGCAGTTTGTCAAGTGTGCCTGGGGGGAAGAAACGACCTTCATGTTTTGAAAGCAGGGAGAGATCTTTTTTTTTATGTCGTATTTGTTTTACGTAAAATTTTAACACTGACCCGTTTTATACTGACACCCATGTATATGTTGATTGTGTCCTTTTATATTGTTTGCATAGGTATCTTTGACGCCTTACACGTCATGGGACTAGGGTTCGAGACCGAGTCAGGTCATTGTAAATTTTGTGGTGATTTTTGTTTGCACCGGGGTTCGACGGCGCGAGGCATTGTAAATTTTATGGGAATCATTGTTTATGAGTAGTTAAGCAGATATCCATCTTTCTATACTTCGTTACTTACACTATTGTAACATGCTTGTTGCAGTACAGCTGTTTCGTGAAGGCAGTGAACTGGTTGTCATCGGCTCAGCGTCATTTTACCCTATCATATTGAAAAGCTCTTTCATTTGTAAATAATTCAATTTTGTGTAATAAATCCCTATTTGTTAAACTTTGAATGCAGCGATGTTTTCTGTTCGATATTTTATTTTATTTGATTTAGCGAATTCTTACCTGAGTAGGCACATGTCCTAGTGTGTTATCTTTATGTTGCCCCGTTATACCCATGTTATCCCTGAGAAGAGAGCTTACCGGCTGAATGAAGAGGACTGTGTTCAGGTAAGACTATGTGCACCAGCTCACGTCTGTGAGAGTTCTTTCACTACTGTACTCTGGGTTCGAGACCGGCTTTCGCCTGGACGGAACTTTAAAATGCAGTAGTTCACAATATAGATTATATATAGGCCGAAATGCGATTTCGTCAGAAAGCACATTTCATTCTCATACAATACCACTGATCGCAACAACGAGTTCACAGTATTATGTTGACAATACTTTGATTACACCTCACTAACTATACTGTCATACTGGAGGAATAATACATCGTGACACCTGTCCCAAAACAGTGTATGTGGCAATGCTTTTCCTATCCATTAGTTCCCTCAAGACTGGTCACGCCTCCCAGCCACATTTTGATATACAGTCTATCAGAACAATTTTCTTTGAGTTCTTTGTCTTACGCGTGTACGTAAAGGAAAGTGAAACTTACTGTGCCATACTGTAGGGATGTATCTTTGCATGACATACTTACACACTCCTAGATTAGTTGTATTTAAGGTACATTTTCGTCACATTCGCGGTTTTGGCACAGGAGCGACTATATGTTTTAAGTACGTCTAGTAGAGTTGATCTACCAGTTCCAGTTATGGATTCCCTAACGTTTTTCTTCTCTATCACTTCAGTCTCGGAAATGCTAATTTTCATTTCATACGCGAGGTGCCTCCTTTTAGGCAAACCTTCAGACACAGTCTATCATTGACAGTAAGTCTTTGGCATAGACAGCCAGCCTAGTGTCCATGGTAACCTTTTTATGACCTGACACCATGGTTAGCTGGTTCAAATCCAACTGGCGAAAAAATTGGCCGCAGGGTTGGAGAGGTGGAGTTAGAGACTACAATTTCTAATCCCTGGATTGCATGCCAAAATACTGGAAGTGTTCATGAAATGTACAAATATATCTATCTTCAATTGAATTTATCGCATCGGAAAGGCCATAAAAAAATTATACCCCGCCACGCCTACTTTTTGAAGTAACTCTTCTATACTATCTTGGTAAACGGAGATTTCGTCTATTCCCTTCATAGAAACTTTCACAGAATACTTCTAGAAGGTTGTGATGTACACTCCCGGGTCATGGAACAACTTTGGTTTTTAAGGTCATCTGTGACTTGCTTTCGTATCTTAGAAACAATAACAAACCAGTTGGTCTGTTTACAATGTAAGAATGCTGATTTTGCCTTGTGCTAGTGGCGGGTATTTATGTGACTGCTTGATTATTACGATAACTAATAATGTGCTCACAAAGAGTGGATAGAAAACTGAATAAGCTGCGTGTGTAGAAGGTGGTGAACGCAAGATGTACGAAACTAACTGGAAATCAGGTTAGACCCGAAGTAAGGACACCTTCTAAAAATGTAAACTCGACTCCCAGTAGCTCTGGACGGAAAATTGGTCAAGTGAATAGTAATAACAGCTACGAATGACACTTATATTAATTTACATTTAACTACATTAGTGACATTTGCTTGTGTTTGCAATAATAAGTGTGGTAGTAATTATATTCAGTTTATAGAAGATAAGGAAATGAGCTAACTGGCCAATATGCACATTGAATAGGTCTAGAATGTCCGAAAAGCGCATTCTTATCAGCTAAAGTTGTCAAAATAGCAAATTCTTGGATTTTATGGTGGAAACGTAGGGAGGATGAAGGTATTAGAGAGAATGGGATTCAGGATAGGAGCATTCACTCAAATCATCCTGAGAAAAATTGACTCACAGTGCCTCACTGCAGCTGAAGAATCAGTTGAAGAAGCCTTGTAGGGAAAGAGGATACTAATTACAGTTCTGGGGCATTCTGAAGAGGTACCATGAGAGAAAATAACGATAATACAGTGGATTTAGATTTAATTCACACTGAATTCGCATTTCCTGAAAATTTAATTTTTAAATGTTTATGTACCATTTTTCTAGGCGATGTCGCTAAACATGCACATAGCGGGAATCGAACCAGAGACCCCTCTGTACAGATGGCCACTACGTTGACCATTCAGTCATAAAATCGAGCCTGTTACCACAAATTCATTGCCCTATTTTTTTTATGAAATGCTGAAATTAGGACGTTCTAAAACATGCATGATTATTACATATCAGACTTATTTAATAAAAAAATTAAAAATTAAAAATTAAAAGAATATTCTCTTAAATGAAATATGATCGGTGAGAAAACAATATCTCATATGTCACAATGCTCTTCTTATCCATTATATTCCTTACAACAGGTCGCGCGTCCCAGGCACTAATAGATAATCTAATCTAATCTAATAGATAAATGTTCGTTGTGTTCATTTTCTTATGCAGAAGTGTAAAGGAAATTGAGCACTAAAACATCGAAAATTATTCTGACGGACTGCATATCCATATCGAAGGTTTTCTTTTAAAACCATGTACGTCCCAATGCTCTTCCCACCCATAGTATTAACTAAGACTGATCACCACTCCCAGGCACATATCCATATGCAGTCGATCAGAATAATTTTCATTGTGTCCATTTTCCTCTGCTTCAATGTAAAGGAAAACGAAACTTAAATAAATTATGCTGTAGGTGTGCACAATTTCACCATGTAAACAACATCCCTACAACACGGTATGATAAGGTCCATTTTCCATTTCACAACAGCATAGGAAAACGAACACAACGAAAATTGTTCTGACGGACTGCATATCCATATGTGGCTGAGAGGCGTGACAGGTCTTAAGGAGAAGAATGGATAGGAAGAGAATTGTGGGATACGAGGTTTTGCCGGTGCAGCGACGATATGTTTTCACGATACATCGGGACACACACCAATAACAGATTACATATTAAAGTGGTAATTTTCCGTCCGATGACAACTGGTGATCCACACACAGTTGGCTGCAGGTCTACCCACTAAAATAAGGTAACAAAGCAAAAATTAGCAATAAAAATAGTTTTGTTGTATGACACGTTACTTTACTTGTAGAGATTGTGTTTACAGTCACCAGTTGCCACCTGGAACCCCTAGAGAGAATCTGAGCAACTTTTACACCTATCCCCAGAGTCTGCACATTCATCATCTGAGAAGACTGCTGTTTCACTTTTAAAAAGTAAACACGCCGTCAGGTATATGTTGACCACAATTAAATGCTCGGCGAGTTCTACTCTGAATTTGAACATTTTAAAAGTTACTCCCTTATTCTCACCATCTTTCTGTCTCTGAGGAACGCTCATCCATCAGCGGAAGTGTCCACAAAGCCGCCACGCTTTTACGTTGGATTTTCCGCTAAAACGTATTCAAACTAACAGAAAATATGTTTTCATAAATGTTTTTGACTTGCTACACATTATAATAAGTAGATCCTCTGTCAAAATATTTTGTAGGATGCTCAGTTGGCAGGTCGAACAAATTTTTGAGTTATCACACATTGTTAAAGAGTGATCAATCTCCTGCTGAAGTTTTGTGTACATTAGAATATTTTACAAAGAATACCAGCACTTAAAAATCTCTGTCGTTTAGGCAAACACATTCCTCAATATTTTTCACATATAAAATCTTTAATTTAATCAGTATACTCATCTACATGATACCATCCATGAAAGACAATGTGAACGGACATGCGCGTTTCACTTTATAAACTCTGTCCCAAGCGATGGTGTCGTCTTTTACCCTTTAATATAGCATTGTACAATACATTTTTGCCAGAAACTTGCGAAATTCTATTATTTTAGAACAATGGCAAGCAACGCTTTCGGCAATTTGTGTCTGGCTCCATGGCTAAATGGTTAGCGTGCTGGCCTTTGATCACAGGGGCCCGTATTCGATTCCCGGCAGGGTCGGTGATTTTAACCATAATAGGTTATTCCCCTGACGCGAGGACTGGGTGTACGCACCGTCTTCATCATCATCCCGTCCTTATCACGACACGCAGGTCGCCTACGGGAGTCAAATCTAAATCTATAGTTTCAAAACCGTAACCGTACTAGGGACTGTCAGCATTACCAAACATGAAAGTTTTAAAATAGAAATAATTTGTAGATAACACGTGTGATGACAGAGTTCAATATCTCATTGCAGAGTGGAAGGGACAACGGTGCAGGAACAAGTCATACCTCAGTATGACTTCGCGAGATGCAATAGTGGTGTAAACTTGAGCTACTAAAATCACTGTGCCACGTAGTTAAAATTTTATGTTGTTCTGGACTCCGGCGTGGTGTCATGTTGTATAAAGTATCGTTTGATTATTCTCTCAAGAATATACGGTGAAATCGCATAGTGAACACTTGAGAAATTTGGGGTGTTAAAAATTGCGAAAAAATCTTCCTTCAAACAATATCGCGATATAAGGAAAAAGTGCCTTCAAAACAATCCAAAACTCATTCTTGTCAGAAGTGAAAGAAAGTCCATCACTAGTGTTGAGCGTCTAAAAAGGCATATCGAGAGTGTCGGAGCATCGTGAGGCGACCTCGATGTTGGATTAAGGAATATGATTAGGTGTAGAAGTTTAATTAATAAGTCTGTTCGACTTTTGAATCCTTACATGATCTGAGTTCAGACTGGGGCTCCAGCCGAACACACCTACTGCCCCAGTCAGTGATAGAAAACTAATTGGAATTCATTGTCTTGAATACGTGTAAATTTATTTAGAATTAAGAAGTCAACAATAACATTTCAAACCCGTACTGACTAGGTAATTTATTTCGACGACACTTTTCATGCAACGCGGCCGCGACCAGGATAGCCACTTTTTATTTGAAAAGGTTCTATAAACCTTCATGTATTAACTAGCAAAGGAATATGCATGACAATATAGGCTACTCCTTTTTCGAACTTCTTTGTACTCGGCGACTTAAAATTTTCTGCGGATCATTTTTTTTTTTAGTGTTAGAAAGTGTGCGTAAATACAATCAAATACGAAGGTACATAAATAGAACTATATTATCGAGTTGTATATTCCAGTTGTTTTGCTGTAGGCAAGGATGCGTGTGAGAATAATCTCGTGTAAGTCACTGGCTTTCTTATTCTATTTGTACTACTGAAATACTGTTTAACCGAATTCTGCTGCTCGCCAAAGAATTATCTCCATCAATAAAGGCTAGAAAATTCCAAAGAACAAAATCAGCCTCTTTTACATGGCATGAATAAGCCTAGTTCTTATGAAATCTTCTACTCTGTAAACCGAGACGTTCTTCAGAAGGTTAAGTTATATCTTTCTTTGGGTGTCTACCGAAACGCATCACAATACATTGACTGTCAAACAACATGAGTGCTTCTGTTCTATTCAGCAACGGACCTGAGAGCCTTCTGAGATCACAATGAGCGTCTATCAGGGACGTGCAATCGCTCCAACTTTTCGCTATATTTGCGGGACATCTTGACATCTTGTTGAGGGAAAACTTCTACCGGGTGTGGAAATAGTGTATAGATCTGATTGTCACCTATCTGATCTTAGTAGATTGCGAGAATTTTCATCCTGAGCCAACCATCCCACATTTCGTGGGAGAGTTCTAATTTTTTACAATTACGACCCGTGGCCCAAAAATCTTGGTTTGGGGAACATACTCGTCGGTAACATGCATCAGAGTTGTTTTCCAACATTTTTAAAAACGAACTCCATGTCTAGCGTGGGAAAAATCTCCGTACACCCGCAATGGATCGAGTCGACCGCGCCCGGGGTGACAGCAGATATTGAGATTCCACCACCCTTTCGAATGCACTCGCTGCAGCGAGAGGTTTGATGGGTTCGATCGCTATTAGGTGGCACGCTCATTTTTCATTTTATGTTGTGTTGTGTTGTGTTGTGTTGTGTTGTGTTGTGTTGTGTTGTGTTGTGTTGTGTTGTGTTGTGTTGTGTTGTGTTGTGTTGTGTTGTGTTGTGTTGTGTTGTGTTGTGTTGTGTTGTGTTGTGTTGTGTTGTGTTGTGTTGTGTTGTGTTGTGTTGTTGACAAGCTGGTTGGCAGTTGGATAGTTCTGAAGTTACTCAACTGCAAAATGATTGATAACGTGAATGGACTTTGACGGCAAGATGATTAAAGAATTAAGATGATAAACCCAGAAAAGGGTGTATTTCGAGATGAGTGGCTCAAAACTTTTGTGTGGATAAGAACATCCGCTGGAAATGCTGGCAAAGAAAGCTGCACCATTTGCAACATAGACGTCTAGATAGAAAATGGAGGAGCTTATAATCTCACTGTTCATGAAAATATTCATACTGGGAGATAGTGGGTTCGAATCCCACTGTCAGCAGCCCTGAAGATGGGTTTCTATGGTTTCCTATTTCTATACCTGACAAAAGCTGGGATTGTACATTAATTAAGGCCACGGCCACTTCCTTCCCACTCCTAGGCCTTTCCTATGCCATCGTCTCCGTAAGACCTATCTGTGTCGGGGCGACGTAAAGCCAGTTGTAAAAATATAAATAGGCATACCACAAACAATCTCAAAAGGTAGCTTCAAGGTAACTTACGCATTCCTTTTTAAAATATTTCATAATTCAACAGATTCAGATAAAGGGAACATTACTTAGTTTCTTATGGTATAATAAGTGTGTAAGTATAGCCTATTGCGATTCATATGTGAGTTAATAAGAGAAGATTAATTGTGCGTAATGAGTGAATGGTCAGTCACTAATTCTTAAGAATGAAAACCGGTAGGCATGTCAAACTCCAATTTGCAGAAGTGAACCAGCAAATTTTCATAGTTTGAATTAATTTAACCAAGCATATTGTTACGTGCTCAAGCTGCCGTCAGCCTTGTCGTAGCTCCACCGGCATCCTCACCCCCCTCCCCCCCGCCCCCAGGGACATGCCGCGTTCCCTCCTCTATTGTTCCCTTCACATAGTTTCTCTATGTGTTTCTTTGGAAGGTGCAACGGAAATGTTCCATCTCTAGCCGAACCGTGAATATTTTAATAACCCACCGTTGCAAGGCCGCCACGAACGAAGAGTTGTTTTTGCTTCGGAGTATCGAGCGAGTACCCGGACTGAAGACGACTGTTGGCTGTTGGGTATCGTCGGGTACGGGGCGGAGTACTGTGTGTGTGCGCTTCTGAGGACTGAGGACCGCTGTAGAGTCAGCGATTGCAGCTGCTATCGTGAATGTAATTGGAACAGTGTTAATAATCACTGTTGTGAGGAATATTGCTCTGATGGTTAGAACCGCTGAGCTGTTGCTGTATACTTGTCAGTGTTTAGTTGCTCACTGTGTTTGACAGTGTGAATTACTGGAATTTCCCTGGAGTTGAACCAAGGAACATTTATAGCGTGATGTGCGGTGAGTAGCTTGTGTTCAAAAACTATTTGTGGTCATGTACCTGCAGCGTGGGGTGACATGGACTTGTGAGCGCAACTGAAAGGACTGTCAATCGGGATTGTAGCACTCTCAGGTAATACCAACGGGTCAGACGTCCGACTCGTTGGCTGAATGGTCAGCGTACTGGCCTTCAGTTCAGAGGGTCCCGGGTTCGATTCCCGGCCGGGTCGCGGATTTTAACCTTCATTGGTTAATTCCAATGCCCCGGGGGCTGGGTGTTTGTGCTGTCCCCAACATCCCTGCTACTCATACACCACACGTAACACTATCCTCTACCACAATAACACGCAGTTACCTAGACACGGCAGATGCCGTCCACCCTCATCGGAGTGTCTGCCTTACAAGAGCTGCACTCGGCTAGAAATTGCCACACGAAATTATTATTATTAATGGGTCAGACTGCCTACTTTATGAAAAGAGCAGAGACATGTAAATAACCAGCACATCGTGAGTGTGGTCAGTCATGGTGGAATAGAAGTGTGTAGGAACCACCACTTAGTGAGTGTGGTCAGTCATGGTTGAATAGAAGTGTGTAGGTGTTTGTATGCATTTATCGGGTCATCCTCAAATAAATTAAAACGATAAAACAGACGTGTTTTATTCGTAACAATATACTGGCATAGAGTAAGAACACAATACATAGCCCGGGAGGGCAATAAGAACTATACAAGGAAGTTCTAAATATGATGAAGTGCCAAATTGACAACTAGAAGGATTTAGCGTCCGATCGGCTGCCAGTTTGGCAACGTACTGTCCACAAGGACCCACAACATTTCGAACAGCAGCGACGAAGGCACGAGTACCATAACATAAATTATACAACATCAGATTCTAAAACAACAAAGATTTTTAGTAGGTTTTATGAACCAACATTTCCGCAAAGTTTGTAGTTATAGAACTGATCTCCACAGAAAAGCCTTTATCGATGACACTGATGTACTTGGAAGGCAATCGTTTCAATCAAGAGCTCGTGGGTGTCCCTATCACCATGACAAAACGCGTGAAGTTATACATAAAGTATTTTGCTTCACCCATATTAAGAGGTGTTAACATATTTCTGAGTGTCGTTGAAATTTGTTATTGATTGCGTAAATTGGACGCATCACTGTCTTAGTTAACGAGAAGATTCGTCAAAAATGTAGCCAATATCTGTACAAAGTATGCGAAGGATTTCTTCACGATATTCTGCACATTTTGTAACTGTCAATGTCGTGCAGGATCTCGGTGGTTCGAGCAGTTCCAGGTAATTGTCCTGACTCAATCCACTGCCGTCATCCAGACTGCGGCGAGAACGAAACTCTTGGTTATGTCTTACGATACAGCCGAAAAGGAGTATTGCTAAAGAACACCCGTCAACATAAAATGAGAGCAACCTTACCCTCAGCACTGAGAGATTTGAAGTGGAAATTTGAAGTAAACTGCATCTCTTCCGCGGGGTCTAACAGAAGAACAGATATTGTTGCCATCCACCAACAGATTCATACAGCTGTTATTCTTGATCCAACCATCCGGGTCGAAAGAGACTTATCCTAAGCCAAGGACGTTGATCAGAAAAAGAAGAGCTTTTATGAATCATGCATCTCATAACTGAGTGAGAGACCTAACATTCGTCCGTGATGGGTCTGCTATTTGGAAGCAGTGGTAGTGTACTTAAGGATACGTGGGAAAACTTGAAAATGCTTGGAATCACACAACTCTGGAAAATATTATAGTGAAAATTATAAAGGATTCAGTGAAAATTTTAAATCCTCACTTACACTACTCCTAAATGATAAATCGTTTGGCGTTTCCTTTCTTTACAATATTTTTAATATTTTCGGTTATCATCATCCAAATTGTAGACATTCAGGATACTTGTGGTCATCCGTGCTTTGTGAACTGACAATACTTCAATCCCCAAATTTTCTGACGATAACCTAATATTAATTGAGTCGTCAGAGAATCAAAAATAGTTACTGGTTGATCAGAGCAAAACCTAGGACACAGAGTACAAGGTGAACATTGATGTAATACAAACGTAATGAAATATCATCGAGAGAACTTAAGAGATATGGCAAATACAAAATTGGGAAATTATATACTGAAATATTTCCATTTATAAGAAGGATAAAAGCTCATATTATTCCAAATATTTTTTCGAAGAAATGTTTACACCTAAAAAGTGTAAATATATTCGAAGAACGTTTTTAAGGTATTTCTCTTAGGCAATGCATATTTTTGACAGTCACTGTTTAATAAAGCAAGGGAATCAAAGTTCGTATAGATAAGAATTGAGTTTCCCATTTGCAAAGTGGGCCAAGTCCAATAGCTAACAAATAAGCGGTTTAATTTTTAGAAGCTATGAAATATGTGGACAAAGGTTAGCTAAATATTTTTATTATTTGAAAATTGCACTTAGCCACCTTTGCAGTCGACGAATAGAGTTAGTCCGTTTTGAAAACGACTATGCGGTCTGAGAGTCCATCTTTGAAAAATAATGACATTGTTTAGAAAGAGAAGTAACCACAAGCAACATTGTCTGCATCGTTATCATCCATAAGTTCAAAATCAAGACCATTATCGTCGTCTTCCTCATTTGGTACTGCGTCTAACTGCAAGCTTTCTTGCTGCAGAAACACTTCACTGAAGAATCCAACTTCTCCAGTTGAGGCCATGATTCCCCAAAGTGCAATTCTAGGAACATCTTGGTGGCCTTTATTTTAGCCGGCTTTAGTTTGAATCCCTTCGGAATCAGATCAGGAATGACAACTTTTTGGAAAAATGTTCCTTTGATAAGAATTTTGGGCTATCCACCTTCAAAATTGTAGAATGACTCTCCCTGCAAGAGGCATGCCTTCTTGTTTGTTGTTTAGGTAATGATGAATTTCTTAGCTCTTTGAAATTAGAAATGCCGGGACTCTTGGCGTCGATTTTGGCGAGTTGTTTCTAATTTCTTACGTCATAATCTTCCCCACCTAACGAAACTACTGTACCTTCGAAATTTTGTCATCATATTGATAGAGACCTTTAGGCTTTCAGCCACGCTTATGTTCTTAAACATCATCGCCATATTTCCGAAGTTTCTATCGTGAGGGATGAATGAATAGCCGGTGATCGGAAACCACAGTTCTATGCTTTGGATGTGTACTGGAGCCTCGCATAAGAACCAGTGAATCAGCATTCCACCGATAGTCATACATTCCTTCTGACCGCTATATCCATCCGAAAACAATCTTATTTTGTTAATACCTTAGAAATCCACATGCAATAGTTGGTGATGTATAGCAGACGCTATTTCGTTGGAGATTTTAGCGGCATCATTCTCTAACCAAACGTAGGACGTGACGCTTTCTGGATTCTGAGTGCTTGTGGATGATCCCTGGCAAACGGTGAAGTTGTACAAGTGGTAGTAAGCGGCTTGATAGGGAACATTGAAAGCAGTAATATCTTTTCCGAATCGTAGCTGAGCATAAGTTCTCCATCACTTTCTACCTCATGTTTTACTGCGCCGGCGTGGTGGGAGAAACCAGTGCCGATCTCTGCCTACGCCAACGAAAACTTCTACAATCACAGCATTCACATTCACATTTTATTTCCTGAAAAGAGGACGTCGACTACATGGTGGAAAGATAACCCGTTTTGTACCTGCTCCCCTTTCCTGTGGCCATGTTTTCATGCGAACATAGCCCGTTATGCAACCACTGAGCAGTTCGCGCAGACACATGTGTTTTTAAAATGCAATTTAAAGGACTTATCGCCGAATTTGCTACCTAACAAATAATCCCCTTGAGAGCAAATAAGGAACTCTGCCTAGTAGGGCCAACTTCATGTTTAAATGTTTGGCATTTGGCACACTATTCAAAGGGGGACTCAATTGTGAATATGATGATGATGCTTGTTTTTTAAAGGAGTCTAAAATCCCAAATTGTGAAGATTAAATGGACATATCGCATAATAAGCGATGAGGAGCTAATCTGAGTTACAGAGAACATTTTGACATGCTTAGTAAAGTCTATGAGCCTCCGTAGCTCAGACGGCAGTGCGTCGGCCTCTCACCGCTGGATACCGTAGTTCAAATCCCGGTCACTCCATGTGAGATTTGTGCTGGACAAAGCGGAGGCGGGACAGGTTTTTCTCCGGGTACTCCGGTTTTCCCTGTCATTATTCATTCCAGCAACACTCTTCATTCTCATTTCACAGCATCTATCACTCATTACTAAATCACTTTGGGAGTGGCTACCCCATCGTACTAATAGCCTATATCTGCTTCATTCATTCCATCCCTGACCCGGTCAATGACTGGAAAACAGGTTATAGGATTTCATTTTCAGTAAAGTTGATGGCTGCCTTGCTGACGGGATAAAGACATGTTTGTTTCAACAGGAAGGACGGAGAAAAATTTAGAAATGAGTCTTCCATGCCAGATGACACACGTGGTCTGAAGGTTCGTCAGCCAACACCAGAAATGTATACTAGGTTCATTCCCTGGGAGAAAGGTGGACGTTCATAGAGATAACCACTCTGTCCCACTTACTGTCCAGGTTACATATAGAATAAGCATTTACACTCCATTCCCAAAATGTCTTCTTGGCCTGTACGGCGCTGACTTTGCTGTTACATATTTGTTTGTTTAGCGTCCCTTCATTTGTTGTGGATTTTAAGTGACGCCAGGATGCCAGAAATTCTTCCTGAAAGAATTTATGAACATGGGAGCCAACAACGAGGAGTTGTCGCATTTAAGCACCCTCAAACCGCACCGACCTCACGCAGGATCCAACCTACTACATTGGGTACAGAACAACAACGATCAATGGACTGCGCTGCTAATATCGGCATCTGACCGATCGACCAGATCCAAAATATCAAAGATATAAGCGGGGTTAGAGGGAAGAGAACATTTTGATATAATTTCGTTAGAAGAAGTGATTACTGACTGCACTCTTACTGAACCGTCCTCTTCTCGCTCACATTGATTGTGAGACGAAAATATGAAAACAGACTTGAGTAAGTGCAGGTTACAATTGTTACATAGGAATGATAAGTTTAGTACGGCAGAGTTTACCCTCGTTATGTAATAGGGATCGTTAATAACAATAGCTTTCAGATATAAGGTCGTAGGGATATGACAAATCAATGTTCATGCAATGTTCGTTATCTTGTAAGCGAACCCGCGATCTTAGTATCTGGAGATCGACGCTCTACCACTGATTCAAAGAGGTGCTACCATTAAGCAGTAAATTACAGTGGTAAATACACGAAAAACAGCCGGTGTTTCCGAGCGATATGTCAAGGCCTGCTGTAATAGTTAATTTTTAAGTTCCTTTGAGATGTTCATTCTCCGCAAAAGCATATCGTCCCTTAAGAAACAACACCGCGTATTTGAAAATGCTCTTCCTATCCATTATGTTCCTCAAGACTGGTCGCTCCTCCCAGCCACATACTGATATGCAGTCCATCAGAACAATAATTTTTGTTGAGTTCATTTTCTTATGCGCGTTTGTAAAGGAAGATGAACCTCACTGTACCGCACTGTTGGAATATGCTGTATGTTTGCATGACATAACCCCTTCCTAGAGTATGGTGTATTTAAGGTTCATTTTTCTTTACACAAGCGCATAGCAAAATGAACTCAACGAAAATAATTCTGATGGAATGCATATCCATATGTGACCCGGAGACGTGATCAGACTTAAAGGAACGAGTAATCCCGCTTGTAACAATACATTTTGGAAAATTGTTCTTTTTTATTTTATTTTCATTCGTCAGAGCTCAAATTTATAAATTGATTTGCTGCAAGATTTAAAATGAAAAGCACTGTTTTTAAAGACTAACTGAATTTCCGGGAACGTTACGTGAAGTCAATTGAATTCTTCCGGATACATTCCACTGTTGGGCGTTGTAGGTTCTCATCTACCTTGGTGAATGGCTGTGGTAATGAGGTTACTGGGTGAAGGCCACGTCGGTAACAAATGACTGTGCGTGCTATTTAAAGAGGCTTCTTAATGACGATGCACTTGAGGGGGGCGTGGTGCGCAGTGATACACCACACAAACCCTTCCGCTTGCTCGTCTAATGGGAATTAATTGCTACAGCCGCGGGCCTATCGACAATTCAATGTTGCGGGCTGACAGAGGAATAACTAACTATTCAGCTTTTCTCGGGGTAGATCCACCGCTACAGCTTTATTACGTGCGGCGTGGATCCCGCCACCACTACATTAAACATCTCAAATAATAGAAGGACTGTGCCAGGGGTTTGGGAACCATTAAAAACAGCAAGAAGACTGAACATAAATAATCTTTATTGCTCGGGAAGATTCTAATGAACTAGCCTAATAAAATTCAAGTGAAGGATGTGGTGGTGATTATATGTTTAAGGGAAAGCATCACAGGGCAACCATGCCCTTTTCACACGAATCGGAGGAAAACTGGAAGAAACCGAACCCTTTGAAAAATAAGTGCATCGGCAAAACAAATGGCAGAACTATGATTGGGGTGAAAATGAATGACACCCTACACTTCACAAACCTAATATCGTTTAGGTCAGAAGAGAACAAGAGCTGACTAATTGTGGTCGGACGGGAAATATGAATGTGAGCTGGCAGATGTGAGTCTAAGTAATGCCCGTCTGTGCTAGGAATCCGTGTTTGACATCGCTTGCTTCTAAGCTGAGAGGCCCTGGGGTTTCCAGTTTTACAGTAGGCAGGTGATGTGGTGGAATATTAATGTTTATGGCCCCAACCACTGTGGGTAACTTGCAGGAAAACAAGTAAAGTTAGCCTGGAATGCCAACCACATTTATTAAGTTCCTACAAAGGAGGATTGGACTCAGTCCTAGAGTGTAAGCTTGACAGAGATAGATCTAGACAAATATGGTTTGACTCTACATTCTAACGAAGAAATATGAAGAGACCTCGTCTCTAGACGAGAACAAAAAACCCGTAAGCGGCTAGAAAAACCGCTATTTGATCATATTTCAGCTTAGAACTCTCATCAGAAATGTTCTGTCATCTAAGTTTCAGCATTGCGTAAACAATATCAACTGATTTCTGTTCTTTTAATACATGTGCTGCGGGTCAGTATTTTTCCCCTCAGCATTGACATGCAACCGTTTTTCGCGGTGCAACGACGATAGTTACTTCACACAATTATACGGATCGAACGTTGTCAAAAAAAATCACATAATTTAGTGGGAATATGTGCACTTCTTTTCGCATTATGTTTAGAAAATTACGCCAATATTCCTCAGGAGAAATCGTATGTACTTTTCTGTATTTACGTTACATTCACAATCATGTTACCGTGTCGCGTATGTGACGGAGGCTAAAATGTTATTGATGCCTTACTGTTTCGTGTATCATCTTCAGTATATTAATTACAGAATAAAATCTTATAATTCTGAATATACTCAATATATTCATATTACACATATAGACCTTATATTACTTTGAAACGTGAAAGATGTTAACATTTTTGATGGAATTTAAAATTTAACTTTTATTTTTTCTAGAGTAATGTACTTAGGTAAAATCATTATACTGAACCTCCTGTAAGTGGGAGGCAGTAGAATAATAACACCCACGGTATCTCCCGCCAGTTGTAAGAGTCTACTAAAAGGGGTCCCACGAGCTCTTAATTTGGGAGCGTGGCAACCGCAGGGCCCTTAGCTGACTCCTTTCATCTATGCCATCTGGCCAAACTTGGTGAACTCTTTTTCCTTTCTGACCCCGAGGGTAGGTCTAGGGAGTCTTCATTTTTCACCACCTTCGTAGTCTTTACCTTTCTTTGGGCGATATCTTCATTTTTGGAAGTGTCCGATCCCGTGCATTCTTTTACCCCTCTGATTAGTCTTAATAGAGGATGGTTGCCTAGCTGTACTTCATCTTAAAACAATAATCACTACCTACACCTCCCACTCATCATTCCTGATTAACCAGGCTGAGTGGCTCAGACGGAAAAAAGCTCGCTTTCTGAGCCCAAGTGACGGATTCAATCCCGAGTTTGAAGGTGCACTGTAACGTCAACCTCCTGTTGCTAGATTTACTGCCACGTAAAAGAACTCCCATGGTAAAAATTCGGGCACTTCGGTATTTCCTAATACCGTAATAGTAGCTAGTGGGTCGTAAACACAACATTATTATTATTTTTATTATTATTATTATTATTATTATTATTATTATTATTATTATTATTATTATTATTATTATTATTATTATTTTAGGAGCCTCCGCGGCTCTGACGGGAGCGCGCCGGTCTCTCACCGCTGCGCTGGGTTCCGTAGTTCAAATCCCGGTCACTTCCTGTGAGATGAGATTTGTGTTGGACAAAGTGGATGAGGAATATGTTTTTCTCCGGGTATTCCGGTTATCCCTGTCGTCTTTCCTTCCAGCAACGCTCTCCAATATCATTTTATTTCATCTGTCTGTCATTTATGATCCTCCGAGGAGTGCGTCAGGCATCAGCAGCCGTCACAATTCCTATCTTCGCCGCTAGATGGGGGCTTCATTCATTCCATTCCTGAGCCCTTCGAAAGACTGGAAACAGGTCGTGGATTATTATTTATTGTTATTATAGTATGTTACGTTCTCAGCTCGAAAGGTGGATAGTTCCCAAACAGCTCCACAATCAGCTGTTATAGATGGCCTAGGCTTCACTGAAGAAGCGTAACTTACTAAGAATATGTGAAGTGAATCGGTTTCTCGTTGGTACCCTCACCGAGCGAGATGGTGGTATCATATATCACTCGGGTTAAGTTCACTAAAATCCATGCCTAAGAAATAACTTTACAAACATTCCCGTAGCTGAGACACTTTATACTGACCATGCCAATGATGAGACAGTCAGGTCAATGAAAGACAGATACTACACACAAATAACTGTTTCTTACCAGAAATGTAAATGAAGAAAGGTTTTAGCTTTACGTAACGTGATGTGATCATAAAGCAGATATTCGAGCTCCAGTGTATCGTAGGCTGTTAACAAATAGGACTAAAATTCTTGTTTCAAAGATGTTGTCGCATCCATTGGACGGGATTCGATCCAGGGCCGACTAAGTCAGAAGTGAGTGACAATGCCACTGAGCAATTACACCCTCTCAATTGATACGTATTTGGGTTATTATTATTATTATTATTATTATTATTATTATTATTATTATTATTATTATTAAATCCCATGTGTGTGGTATCCAGCACCTTGACTAAAAGATCAGCAGGGAGGTCTTCGGTTCAGAGGGTTCTGAGTTAGATTCTCGGCCGGACTGAAGATGTTAACCCATTTGATGATTTTCTCTGACTGGAGTATTATGTGTTTGTCCCAATAAATTATTCTCCATCTTCATGAACACACAGAGGAGCTGCCTCGCCGAGGCAATAAAGGCTTGCTCGGTTTACCTGAAAAGACGAGTGTTCGATTCTCCGTAGGTGAAAAAAAGAAAAGAAGAAAACGAGACTTCCACTTTTGAAGTGGCACTTGGGCCTGAGGTTTACTCACTCTACACCAAAAATGAGTACCGGGATAATTCTTCGGGGCAAAGGCGGCCAGGCATAGAGCTAACCAACGAAGTGCCGAGGTTATAAATGGGCCTATAACCTGTACGGAGATCTCTTTGCTCTGTACATGCATACTACAAACTACAGCACTAATCGCCACAGAAACACACACACTGTAGTGAATGTGTTCCTCCACTTGGGGTTGGCGTAAGAAAATGTACCCGGCTGTAAAAACGGACCAAATCACTTAAAGTGTCCAACATATTTCAATAACACTAGGGAAGAAACCAGAGTAGAGAGTGGTTCAGTCCTACTAAATAATTTAGTGACACTCATCGGTTATCCTTAGGATGATCTCTCTCTTCATTCTTCTGCCTCCACCTCATGTGCAATGTAGCTTATTACAGGATCCAGGTCAACTTCTTTAACTTCTTCATGTACTCTAGACATTGAGCGGGGTGTTCTGAGTAAGTTATTTGAATCAACAACAACAAATGATTTGTAATCGTATTTCAGTGTTTTTTAAATGCCAGGAATTTTTTCGCCTTGATGGGCACATCCTTTAAAATTGCTAACTATCCCGGGTGATTTTTACCCTTTCAAACGTTCTGCGTTACGGGAATATTGTTGATGCCCATCAACTTGTTAAGTAGTTCTCAGGAACAAATCTACTACATTCCTCTTCTGAGATGTCTTGGTGACGTTTTCGGACTATGCAATGGATGGGTAAAGCCTAATTTACAAGTGGTTTTGTGGATGGAGACGAAGAGTACCACACAAAAGAAAGGGATCATTGCACACTCGGGGATATTGTGTGGGAGTGCAAGGGTTGGCAGGACGTTACAAGCAGAAAATTTCTTTAAGGCAATAAATCAACAACTCGTCTCTGTTCATTGGAGAGAAATGTAACTCATTAACGGAGCCATACAATACTCTCGGCCTGGGAAACCCGTCGCGAAATAACTGGACTTCCATCAATGTCGCACCAGGAGTTGACCTAACAAAGAACTTCCAATAAGCACTTTCTCCAGTTCGAAACTGAATACAATTTAGTTTTACTTACCCCTGCTGCAGTGAGATGTTCCACTACATTGGCGTACGTACAGTGTACCTAGTTCGCTTCAGTGCAATATTGGATTAACAAGCAAGAAATTATAAAGAAGCTTATGCATCGGCTACTGGCAAGTAAACAACATAGCCTATTTGTAATGTTTACCGTACTTTATGGATTATAAGACACATTTTCTTCAAAAATGACTTCCAAAATTTAGGTGCGTCTTCGTCTTCTTCTGAGCGAATGGGTCACTCAGGACCACTTAAAATCAACATTAGTTGTGTTTTACCAGGGAGTTGGCCGTGCGGTTGGGGTCACTCAGCCGTGAGCTTGCATCTGGGAGATAGTGGGTTTGAATACCACTATCGGCAGTCCTGAGGATGGTTTTCCGTTATTTCCCATTTTCACACCAGGCAAATTCTGGGGCTGTGCCTTAATTCTGGCCATGGCCGCTTCCTTCTCAATCCTAAGCCTTCCCTATCCCATCGTCGCCATAATACCTATCTGTGTCGGTGCGACTTAAAGCAAATAGCAAAAAAAAAGTTGAGCTTTCCTCTTTGCCCAATAGTTCTTCATTTTTATTGATTGTTGTAATTTCTGTTAATCCGTCCAAGTATATCGTATTGGTTTCTTCTCATCTTCCTCAAATCCCCTTGTGTGAACAATTTTCCTGATTACATTTCTATCCTGCAGAATTGGTGATCTTAATTAAATGAGGTCTTTTTCTACTTGCTTATACCATTTTCATTTCGTACGTTTGATTTGAAAAGACATGTGAATTCGATAAGTAAGCCTTTAGTAATTCACTTTCCTAATAGCTAAAAAAATTAAATTCCTCACAATCTCAATGTATCGGTAAGTTTAGGCATTTTAAAATATATTTCCGAGTTGGGTTTGGGGTAATGCATTCCATTTTTCAATCTTGGCCCTAAGATTTTTCTCGTGATTTTCCTTTCCTTAATATCTAATTGTTCCCTTAATTTTTCATGAAGAAAATTAAGAGTTTCTGAAGCATAAATATTAAGTACTGACGAATTTTACTGTTCCAGGACAAGCATGTTTTGTTATAAATATTATTTTTGTGTTGAAAAGCAATTTCCATTTTCCGAATTCTTGAGCTACTGATTTATTCTCATTGCCATTTTAAATGATCCGTCATATACTCGAAATATAAACAGATCCATTGTTTGAATTCAATTTACCGCATTTCAACCCAGTCTTAAAAAAGGGCAGGGAAGTACAGTGCTTGCTGTTATTCCAGGACGACTTATTTCGTAATTGGAACCACTTGATGTTTCAGCGAGCAAACCCTTCAAAGGGTAGGCCTATATGAGTAGGGCCCGTATTCATATGCACTATAAACTCCCAAAATATGCATGCACATATGCACTAAAATGTTGAAAATGTGCACGGAAATATGTACTAAAATAAAATACACTTACCAAACGCGTTATTTAATTTTAACTCAGTGTTTCATTTCTTGAAAAATGATGCATAATAGTAGGTTATAAACAGTTTTTCAATGTTTTCAGAGGTATCGGACAGAATTAATTTATACGCTGAAGACGATCGTTCTACGTCGACGGACGTAACTGGGCATTACTTGTACACTTGCTCTCACTGCTTAGAACATTCTTCTGGCAATGACCACTTACGTAGTTGCTTATGGACTGAATGTCAGAAAGAAGGGAATATCTGTTGTGAAAGGCGCCATTTTCCGCCTGCGACAGTGAAAGCGCTTTCCTTGATCAGGGAAGGCTTCTCGTTTTGCCAAGGGATGTACAACGTACATAGAGTTCATTAGAATTTTCAATTCGTTCATAAATCATAGATAATCCATCACACTAAGAAATATATCTATTTATGCACTAATGTTCAAATTACGCACTAACGTTCAAAATATGCATTTGCATATGCGCATATGCATTTTTTTAATCCGGGCCGTAGATATAATAGGAATGAAGTAAATGGACGACGGATGAAAACCAATAAAAATTCACGCCGAGGAGAGTGCTTTAAAACGGCCTGCAATCAAACAAGTATGTCAGTGGGTAAAACAATTCGGGTCTCAAGTGATTGATAACATTATTGCTAAACTGTTCAAGAAGTACGGCGTATGTAACGCTCTCTATGGTACTGAAGACCATCATAGATATAGTTGGCTTTCTTTTAAAACCTGGTATGTCTCAATGCTCTTCCTACCTATTACATTCCTTAGGAATGGTCACGCCTACCAGCCATATATTTGTGTGGAGTCCATCAAAATAATGTTCATTGTGTTCATTTTCAAATGCTGATGTCTAAAAGAAAATGGACCTTAGCGTATTGTAGGGCTGGGGTTTGCATGGCGAATTTACGTACTCCTACAGTATAATGTATTTAACGTTCAGTTTCTTTTACACATAAGTATAGGAATATTAAGACAATGAACGTCGTTCTGGTGGACTGCATATTAATATTGTGCCGTTTCACAATTCTTTATAAGAGCTAGAGCAACAAAGATGGAGTCTCTGCGGTCAAAATCTCAAATAAAATACATTTAACGTCAGTACGGGCCAAATTATAAGTCTTTTCGTCAGTCGGTTACGGTAATAGCCGCGTTTAGAAGGCGCAGAAAAAAATGACAGATGGACATTATTTGAAACCATTATTCAAGAAAAAAGATGCTCATCTTTTATTATCTAATCTGACTTCGGTGTATTAAGAAGACGTAAAACTCATTTTAAAGGAATTATCCAGCGGAGCGATATATTGGAGATTTGGAAACGAAGATTAATTCCCGACTACACGCTATTTTGCGGAGATCAAGATTTAAACGCCGCGCGGGAGATTTAATACGAGAAACAATAAGAGATAAGATATACTACTGTGGAACTACGTCACGCAGTGACGCAAGCCCTTGATGAAATTTGCCCGACACCGTTTAACATTGAAAGACACTTACGGACCAGTAATTGAATGCATTTAGGCTGATAAAAGACGGCGGAAAGAAATTTATTTTCAAATCAGAATATACCGAATATATGTCTTAGACAATTCTGGACTATTTATTGATTTAACTGTGTCCCAGTAAAAACCTATGCAATCTGAGCAACGCAAGAGCTATAGTACTTGGAAAATGTCAGCAATGAGTCAAATATTCTATCATTGTTCTGTTCCATACGCACGAGTCTTCACCATGGGTCTGTAAGGAAGCAAGGCGATGCTGCTTGGATCCTGACGAGGCGAGACGATGTTGGCTGTCCCGGATGACCATTGAGCGATGATAAGAAGCCACGATGTACCCGACCACTTGTGGAGGAACCAGATGACCAGTTCCTAGTCTCAGATGACCGGAGAGGAGGAAACGCCGAGACCATCTTGAGCAAAGCTAAGTCCAATATCCAAGTCGTTTTCGTAAGTAAGAAGATATTATTTCTTTATTTGCTTGGTAATATTTATTTGTGCGAACACAGTGCGTAAATAAACATCTAGCTAAATTGATTGGAAGTAGGTACTCATCCGTATGAAACGTCAATTCCATTTGTAGGCGTGGTCACCAAGTGATGTCCCGATCGTAATGTTTTCCAGAGATATGCGTGAAGAGATCGCTAAAATTATTATTATTATTATTATTATTATCAGTGATGTGTAAAGAATGAAGTAGGCATTTATATCTGCGTGTCCTAAACTTAAGCAACGTCAAATTATTCGAGATCATGCATAGGATTTGTGTTATGAAGGAATGGCAGTAGACTACTCCAAGTTACGTTAAATTTGGCACTATGACTGTAGTAAATAAAGTAGGCATTTTAGTAATGTCGCGGCACGTTGATGTGCAAGTCAAGGTAATGAATTACGTGATGAAGTGATAGTGTGGTTATATGAAATAAGAGTAATAATTAACGCGTCATGGATATGATATAGAGTTGTTGATGATGTATGATGGTTGTAGTTATTGTTTCTTCGAGAGAGAGTCATAGTTGCATGAAATAAGGTCTCGTGACTTCAAATGTTATATTTGAGAAGGTCACTGATTTCTCGCCAATTCCACGCAATGATTCTAAGCCTACGCATTTTATCTAGCTCAGGACATGATCTCGGGACGTGTAGTGCAATGTTTCTTTTATCCATATTAAGTTACCTGGAGAAGCATATGCTTACTCTGGATAGATTTGAGCCTTCACTGACTCGCTTAGGAAGATCTCGAGAACTCTCACTGAATAATTACATTTCTGTATAAATTTCAATCTATAGGCCGATCACTGGTGACCTAGGTTTTCGAAGGAGAATCATTTTCTTTTAGCTGGAGATAGTGTCATCCGATTAAGTAGATTTTCCATTGGTAGCATGTGTTATTATAACCCTGTATAACCAGTGTGGTGACGTTTCTTGCTTCTTCGTACGCACGTAGTCTATGTCAATAAGATAAGGTCATACTACCTTAAATTCATGAATTAAATCTTGCGAAGATGTTACTTATTGGATGATTACGGCTTACAATGGACACAGCTTAGCTCATGATGTGTAACACAAGGAAATATGAGTGTCTAAGAAGCGACTAGATAGGCAGAGATCAATATTTAAGACGTAAAACATATACGTGTGTGCTTGTCAGAACAACGCAAGAAGAGTTTATAATAGCCTTATTGATAGTCTTAAAACTACAGACAGCCAATCAGTCAGTGAAAATTTAAGTAATGTGATAGTTTTTAGAATAAATATCAAGTGTTAATTACCATAATCTAATGCGATTTCCAAGAATGGTTGACTTAAACAAATGGAACTCCATTTCTTGACTGAACAATGGCTCAGAAATTCCATATGCGATTCTTTATTTCTCAAAGGAATACAACTAGAAAGACTGTAAATAATAGTTGATAGGAGTTTTCTTTTCTTTTCTGTGGATGCATCCTACATTTTTAATGTAAATAATTTTCATGTTTTATTTTCTTGCCAAGAAGGCACTTGTAAATACTATTAGCTGTGTTCAATTTAATTTATTTACTCATCACCCAACTCGCTAGGTGAATTGAAAGAGAAGGATAGGGCAGTTTCTTTTTAAGAATCTTCCCACATGTTACATGTCATTTACACTATTAATTGATGATTTCGGAGATGAATGAGTACTAAGAAAAGAAGCTATTTAAGCCGAGAAGGCATTCAATCACTTAGGGTGAAGTCGAAAGACGTGATTTTTCCAAAGTTATCGACGGACATGGATTACTAGGTCGACAATGAGTCACTCATTACAAAGGCTACTTCATTAGTAACATTTTGAAATAATTTCTTGAATATCTGATTTAATATTTAAATAAATTTTGAATGGTGAAACCTAAAAACTCTTTCTCTGTGTTCTTAGCATAAGGATTAGTTGTAAGACTGTAGTAGTAACGATCGACGACGATTTCCTTAAGAATTAATGAGAATGGTACCTAACTAAATACGAGTAAGAGACGTCTTTCTGCGTTAGTTAGAGAATACCGTTGATTGACCTGGACGTTTTTCTGTTGCGGAACTCACACCCGTAGAACTCGGTCACCGGATTTATTAAAGTTAGAGCTAGTCTGGATCTCTTGTGTCCTTGCCTGGACGCGGGAACGGCGCAAGTAGAAAATGGCGCCTCAACGTGATGCGAATGGAGGAAAACGCCATGGGAACGGCGCAATATGTGGCTGGAAGGCGTGACCATTCTTAAGGAATACAATCGATAGGAAGAGCATTGGGACATATGGGAAGTTAAAAGAAAGCAGCCAATATATAGAGTAGGAACAAGACTACGACGACGACAGCGACAAAGAAGTCGGAGGAGGAGAAAGTTCAGATGATGATGTTCTAGGAATTTGAAGGTCAGGTCGGTTTTACAACTTAATATTAGAAGTTTTTAGGCTGAATTTCTAAACTAATCGTCGCTGGAACGGTAAAAGGTTGTATTCCACAAAGCTCTTCCTATCAATTATTCTCCTTAAGACTGGCTACGTCTCCCAGCCACGTATCGATATGCAGTCCATCAGAACAAATTTTGTTGTGTTCATTTTCCTTTGCCCATGTGTAAAGGAAAATGAACCTTACAGTGCCGTACTGTAGGAATGTACGTTTGCATTACGTATTTACGCACTCCTAGTGTACAATGCATGTAAGGTTAATTTTCGTTTAATCGTCGACATAGGAAAACGAACACAACGGACATTGTTCTGATGGACTGCGTATCCATATGTGGCTTGGGAGGCGTGACCAGTCTTAAGGAGAATAATGGATAGGAAGAGTATTGTGCAATGCAACCTTTTACCGTTCCAGCGACGTAATGATAAATTAGTGCGTTCATTTTTCCGAAAACCTGCTGAAAAATGATGGTGCCACTTTTGCTCTGTAAGAACTTAAAGTCCGTAAAATATGATAGAAAGTGGTAGTGGTGTTTGCGGTGATGTTAACACCGAGCTGGCTAATAACAGCATTAATAATCAGTTTAAATGATAATTGGAATGATAATGAATAAGTGCAATAATGAGAAGATGTATCAATCCGGCTGCTTCGCTGAATCGTCAGTGCACTGGTCTTCATTTCAGAGGGTCCAGAGTTCGATTCCCGTCCGACCGAGGATTTCAGCAGCATATGGTTAATTCCTCCCGTTTGGTGACTGGAAGTTTGTGCTTGTATCAGTACACTTCCCTTCATATGTACACAACACACTACACTACTAACTACCACATAAACAAATATTAGTGAATAAACTCTTTTATAGAGAGTTGACGTCAGGAAAGGAATCCGGTCATAAAACTGGGACAACTTCATATCAGTTGCCGACCTCAGTAAAATAGAATAAGCCAGACAGAACAAGATTGAGATGGTGTATCAGAACAAGGGTTATATCTCATGTACCGAGCGAGTTGGCCGTGAGGTTAGGGACGCTAAGCTGTGAGATTGCATTCGAGAGATAGTGGGTTCGAACCCCACTGTCGGCAGCTCTGAAGATGAATTTCCGTTGTTTCTAATTTTCACACCATGAAAATTCTGGGGCGGTACCTTAACGAAAGCCACGGCCGCTTCCTTCCCACTCCCAGTTCTTTCCTAACCCATTGTCGCCATAAGACCTATCTGTGTTGGTGCAACGTAAAACAAATTGTAAACAAATGAAGGCCACTACCGCTTCCTTCCCACTCTTAGGCCTATCTGTGTCGCTGCGACATAAAACAACTCGTGTTATATCTCATTTCCGTGACTTAAACTGCGGAACTGGGACTCCAAAGACGAGACAGAAACACTACATCAATACTAGGAAAAACTATGTTTTTGTTCACAAGCCGGTAGGACTGAATGCTGTAAATATAAGCCTACGTGCTACTTGGAATAATAGATTAAGTAAATTCGTATTCTTGAATTGCACGTGGTGGTGCAGTTATTTTTAAGCACATGTATGTACCTTTCTTAACCTCATACTAGCCCTTGAGCCGTTCTTAAATATCTCACAGTTCCTGGCCTACGAGTGTTAACCGTTACGGTACATTGTATTTATGCATGTTCAGTCCTCAGCCCGGTGGGTGGATAGGTCCTCAACAGCTCCACCATCAGCTGTCATAGAAGGCCTAGGCATCAGTGAAAAGACGTACTAGGGAAATGAGGAGTGAAGTAGTTTCCTGTCGTTTTCCTCACTGAGCCAGAAGTTGCTATTACATATCAGTCTGCCAAGTCCAATGTAATGCATGCACCAACCTACTCTATGATAAATATTTTCAAATCATTCACAGCAGTGACTGGCTGCAAAAGGAAAGGCATTTCTAGCATCGCTCATACTTCAGTCACTGTCAAATTGTCAAAGCCAAGGTTAAGACTGAGACAGATCAATGAAAGTAACAAGATTGCTCTAGCCTATACCAGAAGGCATAGCGCACAGTAAACACTAGGGGTGGACATTGATGGATTGAAGAGGTAAAATTCAAACCGACAGAAGAGAGAGTTTCTGTCTATGTCTAAATTTTTCTACCGTCAGCATTTCTTAATATTGATAACAATAATAATTTGACGTCCCACTAACTACAGTAATTTTATGGCTTTCAGAGATGCAACAGTGCAAGAATGTTGTCCCGTAGGAGTTTTTCTACGTGCCGGTGTATCTACCACCAAGCATTTTCAAATACCACCAGAATCGATTCCGCCAACTCGAGCTCGGAAAGCCAGCGCTCCACCGCTACTGAGCCAGGCCACTTTTCCCTTACAAAAATAAAAGGTACGACATTTTTTACTTCTTGATTTATCGGACTAAATGTATGAGTAAATTCCTCCCTCTATCACCCAAATCAACAATATTATAGCGTTTTCCATAATTTAAAAGGGGCTGCGTAACTAAGGTTCGTAAAGATGTGCTGAGAATACGCGGAAGAGCATGGTCCTCGGGTTCACTCATGCATTAATCGACCCACTCAAATGCTCTGCTTCATCCATGGAGTTCTAAATTTCAAGTGCCCTCCTGTCATTCTTACCATCTATTAGTAGCAGCGATCATTATCAAGACTTTCATGTCTGTATTACATCAGTTTATGAATACGATATCATAAACCTAGTCGTGCAGAGAATTTGGTCTGAAAACAGCGATGCACAAAATAATGTGAGATTCGGTTTCAGTGGTGAACTCATGGAGGCGAATGGAGAAGGAGGTTACTCGACCATGGAGTGTAAAAGAAGTAGATAGACATGAAGGCGATGATAGCTGGGCTTAATTTTTAACGATTCAAAAGTAGGAGATGTAAATGGGGCCACAGAGCTAGTTAGAAATAAAAGATCAGAGCTACGCTTAGCTCTTTCACAAAGGCTTGCAGACGGTACTGTGAAGGAAAAGTAGTTTATAATGAATGGCGTATGGCTTTTAGTGCCGGGAGGTCTCCGAGGACTTCGGCTCGCCAGGTGCAGTATGTATGTAATGAGTCCTTTCCCTAGGATACGGAATATATGTTTCAAATGACCCTTTCTAATCTAAGGTGACTGTAACCTTTTTGATTGATATAATAACTAGAATATATTTACCAAAAATTAAACAAAATATTCTTTGTCATGGTCATGGTTAATGATAAGCAATGGGTTCACTTACCCTAGGTCTTTGTGAAAGGGGTTCGCGAGTCCACCATAGGTCTTTGGTCCATAGAATGAGTTTGAATTAAGTTGCATCTGCGGCGGCAGCGAAGTCTTCAGTGCTGAAGGTACTCTCTTGCGCTTAATCACAAGGCTAAGACGGATGCTGCTATGAATTCCATCCCTTTTGAATCTGTTCACGTCACAGATTCAATTTAACAGGTGACACTAATTCGGTTACAAGCAGAACGCTGTAGGATTATGAAAGCTGTACATTAGTGTCTTTCGTAAACTTTTAATAATTTCAGATGAGGGCATAAATTGTAGTCCAGAGTTTTAATGGATATCAATACGTCATTAATATAAGAAGTTTTATATTGAATACATCTGTGTATTTTCACAAGTAGAATTCAGTATTGCCATATATGAGCCACACCATCAGCGTGAAGTTGTGGCCATGGGGCCCGTATCTAAGTCTCGAACATCTTCTACTTACTTCCACTAGGTTCCTTGTTTTTTTTTTGTTTTTTTTGCTAGGGGCTTTACGTCGCACCGACACAGATAGGTCTTATGGCGACGATGGGATAGGAAAGGCCTAGGAGTTGGAAGGAAGCGGCCGTGGCCTTAATTAAGGTACAGCCCCAGCATTTGCCTGGTGTGAAAATGGGAAACCACGGAAAACCATCTTCAGGGCTGCCGATAGTGGGATTCGAACCTACTATCTCCCGGATGCAAGCTCACAGCCGCGCGCCTCTACGAGCACGGCCAACTCGCCCGGTGGTTCCTTGTTTTGACATGTCCTATCCGATTTTCGATGGTCCACTCATGTCTTCATCGATCAACTCATTCCTTCTTCCGGTACCGACATTACCGCATTACATTAAATGGCGTATGGCTTTTAGTGCCTGGAGGTCTCTGAGTATTTAGGCTCGCCAGCTGCAGGTCTAGGTCTTTTGATTTGACGCTCGTAGGTGACCTGCGCGTCGCGATGAGGACGAAATGATAATGAAGACGACACACCCAGCCCTCGTGCCGGCGGAATTAACCAATGATGGTTACAATTCCCGACCCTGCCGGGAATTGAACCCGGGATCCCTGTACTAAAGGCCAGCACCTTAACCATTTAGCCATGGAACCGGGCATTACCGCAAAATTGAGGCTTATGAAATATGTTATTTTCATGGTTCTCAGTGTACTTTCCTTAGCCGATACCATCATTAATCGAAGGCTCGAACATCTTCTTCCACATTAATCTACGATTATATTTGCCTTGTTGTATTTAGCCTTAAAACTCATTTTAATTACCGCATATACATATATTATAATTTCTCGAGTTAAAGAAACAAAACATCGTATCTCATAATTTTCGTCCTAACCATTATTCTCCTTAAGGAGAGAATCAAAGGCCTATCCTGATAATGTTAAATTTAACAGATTTACATCACGGTTTCTTTGAAACTGTGGAAGAAGGTAACATTAAATTATATTATGACGTAGATTCATATCTATTACATTTGCTGATCTATTTTATTGGTTGTAACTTTATTAAAAATCAAGATGTGGATTTTTCAAATCAACTTCATACATTTTTTAATTTATTTATATTTTAACAATATTTATGATCAAACTATGTGTGGTATCTCTACCATTGTAGCTCCACATAAAAGAAGTTATACTATTAACGAGAGAAAAAAAATTTCAAAGTTCTTTCTTAAGTACAGGTAGTTTTTGAAAAAGTGGGAAATATTCGCAAAAAAAAATAGTTTTTCAGAAATCAGTCGTGAAAGTCTAATGCCACTCACAAAACGTGGATGATATCATGTTTCTTACCATATAAACACCAAACAGGAAGTTATATAATACCAACAAATGTAGCCAACTTATGCAACAGGATGTTTACTACATAAATGACTTCCATCTAGAGCAAGTAGTTCCTGAGGTATCTTCTCTTCACCGAACAAGTGCTCACGAAATCTGGAGAAATGACTTGCGCAATAACATAACATATTATTTTCAAATTTATAAAACGTTACAGTCATCCAAAATCAATGAAACATACATCAAATTAAAGAGGAAATTCCAAATAATAATTTTCCATATACAACTAAAAAGATACATCTTTACCAATACCATATTTTGTACTCCGCTTAAGATTCGCCTTCCGACTGCATATGGATATGCAGTTCCTCATAACAATTATCGTAGTGTTTATTTTCCTAGGCTTTTGTGTAAAATAAAATGACCCTGAAATATATTATACCGTAGGAGAGGTTAAATACGTCATGCAAACATTCCTACAGTACGGTACGGTAAGGTTCATAACCCCCGATGTGTATCCCTGTGTTCATGGAAAACAATAACTGAGTACTTCTCTTTGTAATTAATCCAGAATATATCAGAATATATACTCGTCGTGGATGTATATCAACATATATATTTTTCATTTTTGTTGGGTATGAATTTTTCAATGTAAACGTGAGGAAATTTCATAACTAGGTGACTACAATTTTTCCTATACGGCGAAATCTTATTTACTTATTTTCTTTCCAATGATGTCCGGCGCCATGGCTAAATGGTTAGAGTGCTGGCCTTTGGTCACAGGGGTCGCGGGTTCGATTCCTGGCAGGGTCGGGAATTTTAACCATAATTGGTTAATTTCTCTGGCACTGGGGCTGGGTGTACATGTCGTCTTCATCATCATTTCATCCTTATCAAGACGCGCAGGTCGCCTACTGGCGTCATATCAAAAGACCTGCATCTGGCGAGTCGAACTTGTCCTTGAACACTCCCGGCACTAAAAGCTATACGCCATTTCATTTCATTTCCTTTGGTAAATTATATACTGACTTACTCTTATCTTCTAATTACCTTTAAAACCCTTTGTTCTGAGCTTCAGACGTGGAATCCGGTCTCTTATGAGATATATCGACTTTCTATTAACGTAGGAGAACCGAGAGGCGCTCAGTTTGCAAAATGAAATTTTTACATTAGATTTTTTCCTCCTTCTTAGCTCACCACAGGAGTATTTCTTCTCCATGAGCCAAACCCTCTTCCCCATTATGCATTCTCAAAACTTTCTCGTTTGCCAAAACATCTCATTTACCCCTCCATGTTACTCTGTCGTGCCACCCCGTTTTTCCACCCCTCAGTTTCACAAAGTCTGGAGCTACGTTGCCTTCATGATTGATTGACTTTGAATGATTAAAAAACTTTTGAAGAAAGAAGGGAGAAGTAAGGCACGAGCGGGTAAAGCGAAGATGGAGAGAAGGCTTATTTTTTCTCTTTCTGGTGAAATTTCAAGTACAGAAGCTTCTTGGATAATGGCGTCCGATAGACTCATCAAAAGTTTCAAAAGACTTAAACCCCCACCCATCCACCCTTCTTGTTAAACGTCGAAGAAAGAAGAAAAGTAAGAGACAAGATGCCGATAAAGAGACACAAGAAGAGTAAGAGGAAGAGGGTTGTCTCCGTGAACGAGATATGTCCCGATAGAAGCGCAATCAGACGAATGCTTACGAGTGGTGTGTCAGTCGTCACGAAATATGAGGGAGCATTAGTATTTCACTGTGCCTCCAAGCTTACATTGTATCAAGAATGTAATTAATGAAAAGATACGTTCCTTGTATACTACGAATAGGCTGATTTATATTCGACAGAAAATATAAAGTTCACCAAGAGATAAGCCACGTCACAAAATTAAGTTACTAGGGATGTTTAAAGAAGGGGTAATAAAATCGATGCTTCCAGAGAAACCGCAAGGAAACTTGATTAATCGCAGCCCATTATCGTACTTAACTTCCATAATATTTGCGATCTATCTTTTTGATAGTTTTTACCACACGAAACATAAACAGAATGGCTCACAAGCAAACATTCTCAAAGAGCGGATAATAGCATTCAATTTTATCATTCTGTCACATTCTGCTTTACTAAAAGTATACATTCCCGGTATTTTACAAATTGACCACAATTACTATATCGTCGCTCGACAGGTAAAAGTTCGTATTCCACAAAGCTCTTCCTATCAATTATTCTCCTTAAGACTGGTCACGCCTCCCTGCCACGTATGGATATGCAGTCCATCAGAACAAATTTTGTTGTGTTCATTTTCCTATGCCCATGTGTAAAGAATAATGAACCTTACAGTACCGTACTGTAGGAATGTACGTTTGTATTGCGTATTTACGCACTCCTAGTGTACAATGCATGTAAGGTTCATTTTTGTTGGGTATGAATTTTTCGATGTAATCGTGAAGGAATTTCTTAATTAGGTGACTACAATTTTTCCTAACATGCCTCATACAATAGGAGTGCGTAAATACGTAATGCAAGCATACATTCGTATAGTACGGTACTGTAAGGTTAATTTTCCTTTACACGTCGGCATAGGAAAATGAACACAACAAAATTTGTTCTGATGGACTGCATAACCATATGTGGCTAGGGGGCGTGACCAGTCTTAAGGAGAATAATTGATAGGAAGAGCTTTGTGGATTACAACCTCTTACCGGTGAAGCGACGATATTATAAGAAAATACGACCGAAAGCTGTTATTCTAGGGGTTTCTTAAGTTACGGACAAGTATGTATCCTCTCAAAAGGGCCTTTTCTCAATATTCACGTGCTTGAAACTTAAGGCGTCCACAACGACAAACGAAATGATTCTTGAAGAAGCACAACATAACCCTGGCAAGTTGATGAAAACTGTTATACGGCCCAGAACAACATAAAAACTCCAACTCCTGTATCTATATTTTTCCATTTTCATAAATATATCGATGGCCTAGTTCTAATAACACGTATCTGACAATGCTCTTCTTATCCATTATTTTCCTTAAGATTGGTCACCCCTCCCAGCCATATATGGATATTCAGTCGATCAGAATAATTTACGTTGTGGTCATTTTCCTACGCTAAAGTGTAAAGTAATATGAATATTAAAGTGCCATATTGTAGGAATGAATGTTTGCATGAAGTATTTACGCACTCCTAAAGTATTTAGGTTAATTTTCCTTTACACACTAGCATAGGCAAATGAACATAATGAAAATTGTTCTGATGGACTGCATGCCCATAGTTTGATTGGATGCACGACCAGTCTCGAGGAAACTAAGGGATAGGAAGAGAATTTTCAGATAGGCCTACATGGTATTAGAACTAGGCCATCGATATGACAGTTGATACTTTCACACGACGGTAGTCTTTAAAAGTTGACACTAAAGCAGCGAAATAACATCCTCAATCTGCATACTGTGACAACTCACTAAACTAAAAATATAAAACCGAATAAAAATGAAACAATATTAATATATCCATGAAATAAAATACTCAATCGTAGGTCTATGTTCTCACACTTTGTACCTACCCGAACACTTACACCCTGATCTCGATAGCTGCAGTCGCTTAAGTGCGGTCAGTATCCAGTAATCGGGAGATAGTGGGTTCGAACCCCACTGTCTGCAGCCCTGCAGATGGTTTTCCATCGTTTCCAATTTTTACTCCAGGCAAATGCTGGGGCTGTACCTTAATTAAGGCCACGGCCGATTCCTTCCCGTTCCTAGACCTTTCCAATTCCATCGTCGCCGTAAGACATATCTGTGTCGGTGCGACGTAAAGCAAATAGCAAAAAAAAAAAAAAAAAAAAGGAACACTTACACGTACAATTGCTGATGGGCACCAGCTACAAATCAATGTACGATAATGGAATGAGAGTCTTGAATATCTTTAGGCTGTGAGGTAATAAGCTAACTTTGATAGCATAACATATTGGTTCTGGGAAAAGAACATTAAAGTTTGATTTCCTCATTAAAATGTGAAGTTATCTGATCTACTATTGAAATGAAACAATATTGTATTTGATACTAAACAAAATATATTATTTAAAAGTTTATTCTAACGAGTGAGATTTACTGCGATAATTCGAAAGATAATATAAAACTCTGACATTATAACTGAAGGAAACTGCAGGCATTACATTTGAAATCCTCATGACCGGACATTTAAAAGTTGTACAAGAAATCCCTCACTGGTTCACGTAACAGTACCTTCAACAATTTGAGTGTTAGTACGACGTATTCCATTGAGTTGGTATCAATTCTAGGTATCTCAAACCTAATTCGGTGACGTATACTTTTAGTTTCACAAACGAGATATAGCATTACTTCAAATTATATTCACACTACACAATCAACTTTACAATTAATTCACTGTTAGTCTGCATTACGACGATTCAATATTCGGCTGTCACCGAAGTGACACGAGAAATCGACCGAAAACATACACGAAACACACTCAGAACGTATAATGATTGCGGATCCGTATCAGTAGTATAAGCTAGAGATTCCTCCGCCACCTCCGTCTCCGGATCTCGGGAGAGGCCACCTCCTTCCGCGGGAAATTTGAATTTTGGAGAGCGATTTGAATTTTGGCTCGAGATTTGAATTTGTAAACAAAGCCACGTGCTTTTTGATGGCTGTCATCCGCCATCCTTAAACAACAACGCATCGCTAACCTCAGGGCTGCCATCTTGAAGGGCCTAAACCTCAGTGCTGCCATCTTTACGGCACTAAACCTTACTAGCGGGAGATTTGATTTTGTAAACAAAGCACGTGCTTTTTTGACAGCCACGTGCTTTTTGACAGCTGTCAAGCGGCTATCCTAAAACAACAACGCACCGCTAACCTCAGTGCTGCTATCTTGACGGGGCTAAATCTCACTGTTGCCACCTTATGCATGTGGTAGCGGGGAATTTGAAAAAAAAATCCACGTGCTCTTGTTGAAGTTGTACTTTTGCTATATCGTTTACAGAGCGAGTTAGCTACGCGAAATATGCACTGCCTTATGCATAAGATCGCGTTGTATGTTCGATAAAGCTATGCCTTGACAGAGCAGGTAAAGGAAAAGGAGGTTATAACAGTCGCTATCTTGCGCAAGCTGTTCTGAATTCTAGCCTAATTATTTTCTCTCTTAGAACAAATGTATCCCCAGACATGTTGTATCGCTTTCTATTCTAGTCTTGATCACTTACTGTATGTAGTGTTCTGAAGACACTAATCAATGTTCTAATCACATGTTGTTTCGAGTACACTGTTCGATTCTAGTCTTGTTATGTTTCAATCACGTCTTTTGTAATCTGATCGTCTTAGAGCAAAGGTATCCCCTGACATGTTCTAAACACATGTTGTATCGAGTACAGTGTTCGATTTTAATCTTGATCACTTATTTAGTGATCTGAACACACCGATCAATGTTCTAATCACACGTTGTTTCGAGTACAGTGTTCGATTCTAGTCTTGTTATGTTTCAATCACTTCTTTTGCGATCTGATCTTCTTAGAACAAAGGTATTCCTTGGCATGTTCTAAACACATGTTGTATCGAGTACACTGTTCGATTCTAGTCTTGATCACTTGTTTAGTGTTCTCAACACATCAATCAAATTTCTAATCACATGTTGAAGTTAACAAGATCGAGTACAGTGTTTGATTTTAGGCTTTTTATGCTTATTTTGTGATCCGCAAGTCTAAAAATGAACAATGATGTTATCGTTGCACACTCATGCCTTGGCGATGCATGCTCGATAAAGCTATGCATTGACAGAGGAGGAGGAGGAAGTAAGGAGGAGGGAGAGGAGGATGAGGACGTGGTGGAGGAGGTAGCCATAACAGCCGCCGTTAACTTGTGTAGTAGCCTCTAAGTTCTAATTAGCGTCGGGAAGGGCATCTTGTCGTAAACTGAGGATAGTCTCCTTCAAGATAGTAGATGAGAGTTTAGGTTCGCAAATGCGCTAATGTTTTACTGTTTAATAATGATTGCTAACGGAAATGTTCAAATTGCCCGCTAATGTGCTTAATGTAGTAGCCTTAAAGATAGCAGCGCGGTGCTCTGTTGATTAAAGATGGCAGCTTGTCAAAAAAGCACATAGATTTCAAATTGCCGCCACCACATGTTAAAGGTATGTAGCTAAAGATAGCAGCACGATCCTTTGTTGATTAAAGATGGTCGCAGCTGCATGTTGATTTTTTAATTTGCCCACTACTACGATAAAGATAGCTGCACGGTGCTCTGTTGATTAAAGATGGCAGCTTGTCAAAAAAGCACATAGAATTTCAAATTGCCGCCACCACATTTCAGACGTAGTAGCTAAAGATGGCAGCACGATGCTCTGTTGATTAAAGACAGCTGCTTGTCAAAAAGCACGTATGTTTGTAAAGCACATGGAAATTGCCGCCACCACATTTCAAAGGTAGTAGTTAAAGATAGCAGCACTAAGGTTTGCGATGCAAGATGGAGGATGACAGCTGACGGAATTTGTTAAATTGCCCGCAGTGCCGTAAAAATATCAGCACGATGCTCTGTTAATTAAAGATGGCGGATGTCAGCTGACGGAATTTTTCAAATTTCCCGCAGTGCCGTAAAGATAGCAGCATGGTGCTTTCTTGAATAAAGATGGCGGATGACAGCTGTGAAAAAAGCACATGGAATTCAAATTACCCACCACCACGATGAGGTTTATTGCCATAAAGTTGTTGATTAAAGATGGCTGCTGTCAGCTGTCAAAAAAGCACGTAGGTTTGTTTCCAAACAAGTGCGCGTGGAACTTTTCAAAACGCCGCCACCACATTTCAAAGGCAGTGCTGTATAGAGGGTAGCACTAAGGTTAGCGATGCAAGATGGTGTATGACAGCTGCCAAAAAGCACGTGGTTTTTAAATTACCCACCACCACAACGGTAAGGTTTATTACCATAAAGGGTGCGGCACTAAGATTAGCGATGCAAGATGGCGGATGACAGCTGTCAAAAAGCACGTGGCTTTGTTTACAAACAAAAGCACGTAGATTTTTTTAAATTGCCCGCTACCACGTGCATAAGGTGGCAACAGTGTGGTTTAGCTCCATCAAGATAGCATCATTGAGGTTAGCGATGCCTTGCTTTGTTTACAAATTCAAATCTCGCTCTAGTAAGGTTTAGTGCCGTAAGGATGGCAGGACTTCGGTTTAGGCCCGTCAAGATGGGAGCACTGAGGTTAGCGATGCGTTGTTGTTTAAAAATGGCGGAGGGCAGCTGTCAAAAAGCACCTGGCTTTGTTTACAAATTCCAATCTCACGCCAAAATTCAAATCTCCCACCAAAATCCAAATTCCCCGCGGGAGGAGGATGCCTCTCCCGAGAGCCGGAGGCGGAGGTGGCGGCCAAATCCCTGACTTATACTACTCGTATCACTGTTCGCCATCCGTCTCTTTCCAATTGACTCCATGGCAAGTTTCTCCATTCAAACCCTTCCAACTAACTGCTTCCAACCAACTGAACCATCCAACTGACTGCCGCTATAGGATACAGCCCCTTATATAGACATAAGTTCTCACACAAACGTCATTTCCAAAAACAGACATGATGGTACTCCAACCCAGCTACAAATGTTACATACTGTGTTGAAATAGCCTCAGACAAATTTGGAACTCCCTAAATATTATCTCATCGCTAAAAGCATACAATGACAGAGCGATGACTTGACAGTTACTGTAACAATATTGCGCCATGCGTAGCAATGTTTTAAAAGGTAGAATCGCAAATTATATATCCGGATCTGATATTAGCCAGTAAGTTTCACGCTACATAGTTGTGATGCTAATATATCGTCGCTGGAAAGGTAAAAGGTTGTATTCCACAATGCTCTTCCTATCAATTATTCTTCTTAAGACTGGTCACGCCTCCCAGCCGCATATGGACACGCAGTCCATCAGAACAATGTCCGTTGTGTTTGTTTTCCTATGTCGGCGATTAAACGAAAATTAACCTTACATGCATTGTACACTAGAAGTGCATAAATACGTAATGCAAACGTACATTCCTACTGTACGGTACTGTAAGGTTCATTTTCCTTTACACATGGGCATAGCAAAATGAACACAACAAAATTTGTTCTGATGGACTGCATATCCATACGTAGCTGGGAGGCGTGACCAGTCTTAAGGAGAATAATTGATAGGAAGAGCTTTGTGGAATACAACCTTTTACCTTTCCAGCGACGATATACAATAACGTATCTACAATAAAGCAAGTGGTAATTTAATACGTAGCGAAATCAGATCACAGAATTTAATCAAATAATAATAATAATAATAATAATAATAATAATAATAATAATAATAATAATAATAATAATAATAATAATAAAGGTAATAACAATACGAACAAAATAATAATAACAATACAGATGAATGCTGCTTGTTACGGGATTTGAACCGTTACAATTCGCCTCCCTCAGAAATAAATCGAAGGAAAAGAATCGATTGCTTTATGATCAACATAGTATATATAACACTAACAGTGACACATATAAACACTTTTAAATGCGTATAAAACTATTTTTTTTTAACACATCAGTACATTTTATAAAATAGCACTTATATAAGAACTTTTCTAGCACTTTGTCATTATAGATAACTCTTAAGTGTCTCGTTTTCTCCTTATCACACAATTCACAACAATATAGCACTTCTTTATCCATGTACTGGAGTTCAGTGCACCAATGACTCGACAGTTTACAGCTTACTTCTAAAACCTCGTATGTCCGAACGCTCTTCGTATCCATTATATTCTTTAAAACTGGTCACGCCTCCCAGCCACATGTGGATATGCAACCCACCAGAACAATTTTCGTTGTGTTCATTTTCCTATGCTTACGTGTAAAGGAAAATGAACCTTAAATACATTATACTGCAGGAGTGCGTAATTCGCATGCAAAAACATTCCTACTAAACGGTGTGGTAAAGTCTATTTTCTTTTACATGCTCGCACAGGAAAATGAACACAACGAACATTATTTTGATGGACTGCATTTAAATGTGTGGCTGGGAGGCGTGACCAGTCTTAAGGTATATAATGGGTAGGTATAGCATTGCGACATACGAGGTTTTAGAAGTAAGCCATCGATATGTTGCAATATCAAAAGGTTTCACAAAACATATCCACATCTGATATCAGGCATTAAGTCTCACTGTACATAATTTCCATGCTAACACACAAATGGATACACAAGAAACTACAATGAAGCAATCGATAATTAATTAATACAGTACATAGCGAAATCCGATTATAGAATTCAATGAAACACTAATAATAGTTACAATAATAGTAATAATAATGCAGATATAATAATAATAATAATAATAATAATAATAATAATAATAATAATAATAATAATAATAATAATAATAATAATAATAATAATAATAATAATAATAATAATAATAATAATAATATCACATATAAAATAATCATAAAAATAAAAATACAAATAACGATAATGATAATGCAAGTAAAATAATAATAATGCAGATGAATGCCTGTAACGGGATTTGAACCTTTACAGAACATGGACTTAAATGGCATCCAGTGTGTCACAGGTCATCTCAGCGACCCCGAAAAGTATGGATTCGACCCCAATATCGGTCGTTTTCGATTATTTTAACATTTCATCACCTCCATGAGTGGTGCTAAGGATGACTTAGATCATCGTTTCCGGATGGTAAATGATATGTGCTCCAAGTTTGCTTAAGAGTTATACTGGGACGTGCACACATACATTTTTAATCTCGGTCAGTTTGGATATTTTCTGTTTCACACCCCACTCCCATGCCGAAGGAGGCTAAACTTGGGATTAGAAAACATCCGGAGTGTATATATTCACCTCAGCGACCCCAAAAAATAATGGATTCTACATGTATCTAGGTCTTTTTCTATTGTTTTGTATTTCACAGCCCTCCTTTCCTCCCGCCATCCCTAGGACTACTAGTGGCGTCATACCACAGCAGTATTGTCCGACTCCTTGGCTAAATGGTTAGCGTTCTGCCCTTTGGTCACAGGCGTCCCGAGTTCGATTCCCGGCAGGGTCAAGAATTTTAAACATCGTTTAACCATCTAGAACTAAATGAGGCCACAACACTAGTTGCAAATCGAGGATTGTGGCGACGTTTACTAAATTCACAGAGGCTTGCAAACTGAACGCTGAAAGGCATAACAGTCCATAATGATAATGTATGTAATGTATGTATGTATGATTAATTTCTTTGGCACGGGGGCTGGGTCTATGTGTTGTCTTCATCATCATTTCATCCTCATCGCGACGCGCAGGTTGCCTACGGGAGTCAAATCAAAATACCTGCACCTGGCGAGCCGAATCTGTCCTGGGATCTCGCGACACTAAAAGCCATACGCCATTTCATTTACCGCAGTACCCTTCTTCATATAGTAAGCCACATGTGTACACAGTTTGGCTGAGAGCTACGGTAGAATACACACATGCATACACATATCCATAATCTCGGCCATTTTGGACATTATTTTTCATCTTTTCTCAATCGCCATGCCGATGGAGGCTGAACTGCTGTATTAAACGACATTCACAGTTTCACAATTCATCTCAGCAACCCAAAATTACATACATCCATAATCTCTTGTCATTTTGGACATTCTATTTCATCCCTTCTCAACCTCCTCTACGACTGAGTCTGAACTAAGATTTAAAGGACATCCAGAGAGTCACAGTTCTTCTCGGTGAAACAAAAACTCTACATTCGACACTAAAATCGGTCATTTTCTGTTATTTTTACATTTCACCCCTTCTCACCGGTTGCGGATAAGTAACTAGATATCTGGTTCCAGAAAGAATAAGTATCTCAGCAGATTAACGCTAGTTATGAGCTTAAAATGTGTGAACAGAATCTCTCCTTGGTCTTGTCTACACCCAGTCACGTACGTACTTCAAACTCCAGGCCTGTATTCTACTGTAGAATCCTTGAGCTGACATTTCCTTGGTTACGGCCGTTCATTTCGTCATCCGATTCCAACAGCGGGGACAGCGTATTGCCAATATCTCCATAACGATTGATTGTAGGACCTTAAATCAGGATTTTCGGTCCCGTAGGACCTTAAAGAGTTTTGTTCTTCGCGTCGAGAAGATTAAAATGAGACTTTTCTCGTCTTTGTAAGACAGATAGCCTATATAAATGTGCCAAAGTGCCTAAATCTAGGGAATAGAGAAGGATGTTAAAATTTCTTGTAGACAAGGTTACCCGCAGGATCCTAAACGGTAAGTGTACAAATTAGGTTCAGATTGGTGGAACGATATGAATTTGTACAAGGAACGGACAGACAGACATTCTGCTTTATTATTAAGAAATATGTAGCATTGGTGCAGAATGTTACTTTTAGCTTGAAGTAAAATAAAACCGAATGTGTCCATTGTTGAAAAACTCAAAACTCAATATGTGTCAATGGAACAATTTTTCAGTTTCTAGGGCAAATTTTCAGGACAACAATGAGATGGAGATAGACGTATCTGTTATCGTTCCATCGGTTCTGCGGATCGTGATCTCTGAGTAGACTTATGCTCAGTTGTCTCCATCTCTTGCGGTCCTCGGCCAGACAAGCTGCAGCAAAGATCCAGTTATATTCTTGATAATGTTGATAATGTTCGGCTATCGAGTGGGAACTCGTGTCGGGAATATTTCCAAGAATGATCAGATTTTATATGCTGTCATTCCCACGTCATATAGTGTGTCTAAATTATTGTAAAACTCTTTGTTTACATAGATATTGATGGTAATCGCATTCTCATATTGATCCGGGTAATAATGGAATCATTGGTGCTAAGTGCTGTCCATGACACGCGTAACATTCTCTGCCAGCACAGCGTTTCTTTTTTTTTAATTTTTTAAAAATTGACTTTACGTCGCACCGACACAGATAGGTCTTATGGCGACGGTGGGATAGGTAAGGGCTAGGAGTGGAAAAGAAACGGTCGTGGCCTTAATTAAGGTACAGACCCAGCACTTGCCTGGTGTGAAAATGGGAAACCACGGAAAACCATTTTCAGGGCTGCCGACAGTGGGGTTCGAACCCACTATCTCCCGGATGCAAGCTCACAGCTGAGCCGCCCTAACCGCACGGCCAACTCACCCGGTGCACAGCTTCTCACAAGCATCGATTTTTTTTAAGGTTTGTAGCACGAAGACTCCACGTCTCAGCTTCATGACGCAAAAGTGAAAGTAGCAGACTGGATACTACTCTTTTTGAGTGGTAAAGAGATGGGTCGATCCTTCCATAAATGTGCTTCTCTTAACCCCAGGAGCACAGCTACTTGAACCGAAATTGACTGAACCAAGATGAGATGTCCTGAGATGCTCTTCAGTTCCTTGAGGATGTCTGAGCTGTCATTCTTCTCGGATATACACTGACTGACAGAGCAAATGCAACACCAAGAAGGAGTGGTTCGAGAGGGATGAAAGTTGGGGAAAAAACAGAGACGGCACGGGCGAATAATTGATGTTTATTTCAAACCGATATGCAGGTTACACAATGCGCACGGCATCGACTCAGTAGGATGTAGGACCACCGCGAGCGGCGATGCACGCAGAAACACGTCGAGGTACAGAGTCAATAAGAGTGCGGATGGTGTCCTGAGGGATGGTTCTCGATTCTCTGTCAACCATTTGCCACAGTTAGTCGTCCGTACGAGGCTGGGGCAGAGTTTGCAAACGGCGTCCAATGAGATCCCACACGTGTTCGATTGGTGAGAGATCCGGAGAGTACGCTGGCCACGGAAGCATCTGTACACCTCGTAGAGCCTGTTGGGAGATGCGAGCAGTGTGTGGGCGGGCATTATCCTGCTGAAACAGAGCATTGGGCAGCCCCTGAAGGTACGGGAGTGCCACCGGCCGCAGCACATGCTGCACGTAGCGGTGGGCATTTAACGTGCCTTGAATACGCACTAGAGGTGACGTGGAATCATACGCAATAGCGCCCCAAACCATGATGCCGCGTTGTCTAGCGGTAGGGCGCTCCACAGTTACTGCCGGATTTGACCTTTCTCCACGCCGACGCCACACTCGTCTGCGGTGACTATCACTGACAGAACAGAAGCGTGACTCATCGGAGAACACGACGTTCCGCCATTCGCTCATCCAAGTCGCTCTAGCCCGGCACCATGCCAGGCGTGCACGTCTATGCTGTGGAATCAATGGTAGTCTTCTGAGCGGACGCCGGGAGTGCAGGCCTCCTTCAACCAATCGACGGGAAATTGTTCTGGTCGATATTGGAACATCCAGGGTGTCTTGCACATGCTGAAGAATGGCGGTTGACGTGGCGTGCGGGGCTGCCACCGCTTGACGGCGGATGCGCCGATCCTCGCGTGCTGACGTCACTCGGGCTGCGCCTGGACCCCTCGCACGTGCCACGTGCCACATGTCCCTGCGCCAACCATCTTCGCCACAGGCGCTGCACCGTAGACACATCCCTATGGGTATCGGCTGCGATTTGACGAAGCGACCAACCTGCCCTTCTCAGCCCGATCACTATACCCCTCGTAAAGTCGTCTGTCTGCTGGAAATGCCTCCGTTGACGGCGGCCTGGCATTCTTAGCTATACGCGTGTCCTGTGGCACACGATAACACGTTCTACAATGACTGTCGGCTGAGAAATCACGGTACGAAGTGGGCCATTCGCCAACGCCGTGTCCCATTTATCGTTCGCTACGTGCGCAGCACAGCGGCGCATTTCACATCATGAGCATACCTCAGTGACTTCAGTCTACCCTGCAACATTCAGAAAGTTCTGACCACTCCTTCTTGGTGTTGCATTTGCTCTGTCAGTCAGTGTATAATGCCTGGACTTGTCCCAAGACGAACTGAAGGTCGCTCTGGGTGGCAACGTCTTATCATGACATGGGCCCTACGAGGTTCTTTTTTCACTTACAGTATGAAAATATAAATCCCAAAATATTTTACATATATAGTCGCTACACCGGCAAAACGACGTATCCCACAATGTCCTATTCATTATTATTCTTAGGACTGGTCCCGTCTGACAACCACATACGAATATGCAATCAATCAGAACCATTTTTGTTGTGTTCATTTTCGTATGCCAACGTGTAAAGGAAATGAACCTTGGTGTACCGTACTGTAGGAATATACAGTATGTTTGCATGACGTATTTACGCACTCCTACAGTATAATGCATTTAAGGTCCATTTTAAGTTAACCGCCCGCATAGGAAAACGAACACAACAAACACTGTTCTGATGGACTGCATATTCAAATGTGGCTGTTAGGCCTGATCAGTCTTAAGGAGAATAATGGATAGATGGAACATTGTGAGATACGAGGTTTCGTCGGTGAAGCGATGATATGCTTTAGACTACTATAAAACGAACTGCTATTTTAACGAAACCTTATTGGAATTTAAAGTAGAAAATAGCATAAATCACCGAAACACAACAAAACACTTGAAAAATAAATTTTAAAAATGTGTTTATTATAGTACCGTGACTGAAAGAGTAAATTCTCACCTCCTCTCCTTAAGACTGCAAGAGTGAATTCCTCCAAAGTTGGTTTACGATGTTCAGATACGAAGGACACATCAGTAGATATAAATTATAATAACGTTAAAGAACCCCTTTCCACAACAATATTCGGGCACTCAAGTATACCATAAATCCTTCATCAGTGAAGAGGGCGTTAAAAATATTACATTCTTCTAATTTTGCTTTTTTAATTATTGTTCTACCCCTTTTCACACGCCTTCTATGAACAGCTATGGCAGGCTGTATTCGCTCCCTCGGGACCGAAATAGACAGCTTGCCTTCGTTTATCGAGGCTTAAAATTTCACATGATTTCCCGCCTTGACGGAGTAACCTACCTTCCCTTTGGTGACCATCATTCTGCGATACATCAACATTTCAAAGGCCTGGTTGGTTCACTGAAGAAGTCTTTAGTGTCCATCCTTCGACACTGTAAGGCACAACACTTCACGATACTTCAACGAGTTTCGAGTCTGAGGTCACGGTTTCACATAAAATGTTTTAAATTCAGAAACACACTTCTTGCAATGCTGATTCTGGTTTGGATTTCTACATCACTGTATGACACGGAGGCGTGACCAGTCTTACGGGAAATAATAGATTTGTCACGTTTGCGGTTTTGGCACCACAGCGACTATGTCGTCGCAGTTCGGGCAAAAGGTCATATCTTCCAAAGTTCTTCCCATCCATTATTTTCCTTAAGACTGTTCACGTCTCCAACCCACATACGACTATTTAGTCCCTCAGAACAATATATGTTGTGTTCATTTTCCTATATTTTCATGTAAATGAAAATGAGACTTACCGTATCGCACTCTAGGAATGTATGTACTTACGCACTCCTACAGCATAATGTACTTAAGGTTCATTTTCCTTTATTATACGAAAATTGTTCTGACGGACTGCATATCCATATGTTGCTGGGAGGCGTGACCAGTCTTAAGGAAAATATTGGATGGGAAGAAATTTTTTAGATATGACGTTTCGCCCGAACAGCGACGATATATCGTACTGTCGTTCGTCCTACAGAGGACATGTAAAAGGTTAGAGGATTTAAAATATAATAAAGAAAGTATAGGACAGTGAGGATTTGACCGGTTGGACTCTTTCTGTACTGAACGTTGACCGGCCACCTGAGACACAGAACGTCGATAAGGCGTTATGCAGACAAAAATGCTTAGATAGACAACTGGCTTCTCCAGTTTGGTTCGCATCTCCAGTGAAAACATAAGGAAAAAATTGGCGTTGTACTCATTGAGGATAAATACGAGAGGGCAGTTTACAATAGTTTGAAAACGTGCTGCAATCAGCAGTGGACACCATTGTGAAGAAGAGCTACATCCTGGAAGTTGCTGGACAAAGACCAATGGGACAACCGTGGCAATGACGGACAGATGCGCTACATAAACACGTCAAAAGGGGAAATCTGACATGGCCGACGACAGGAAGAAATGAAGACAGCGACCCACATAGTGACCATTGCCACTAAGCAGAACAAGCTATAAAGCAAAACAAGAAGAGAACAATTTTCTGATTAAGTGAAATGTGAAGATAAAGGTTTGCGCGAGCAGTAAGTTGTCATAATAGATGATTATGATAATGATGATCGTGATAATGATTGTTGTTTAAAGCAGTTGACATCTAGGTCATCGAACCCTGTCAATATAGAAAGAACAACAGAATGTTACGGATGTGACCAGTTTTCTGTTGTTTTTCTAAACGCACATTGTAGGGTAAGTGGCGGTGGGGATTACTGGTTTAAGAGGAAGTACTACTGGACAACAATACTCTATTTACACCAATCAGTGGGAAAAGATGGAAGGGGTACGGCACTTCGAAAACTGAAGTTATCGGCCAAAGAAAGACAAGGGCCACAATGGGCGTGACTACGAAAGACTCCGTAGGCCTCGGCACGTAATACCGTCAGGGTCGGATAAGAAGAAGTGCTGAAATGAAATGGCGTATGGCTTTTAGTGCCGGGAGTGTCCGAAGACAAGTTCGGCTCGCCAGGTGCAGGTCTTTCGAGTTGACACCCGTAGGCGACCTGCGCGTCGTGATGAGGATGAAATGATGATGAATACAACACATAGACCCAGCCCCCGTGCCATTGGAATTAACCAATTACGGTTAAAATCCCCGACCCGGCCGGGAATCGAACCCGGGACCCTCTGAACCGAAGGCCAGTACGCTGACCGTTCAGACAACGAGTCGGAGAACAAGTGCTGAAAAGGGATGTCGGATAGGTTAGATGAAATTGAGGAGTCTGGCACAAGTAAATGATAACAATAGCTCAAGGGTCCCGTAGTCGTGAACCTATGCTTCCAAGTTGAGAGCCCCTGCAGCCACTTTTAGTCGCTTTTACCATTGCCTGGGGATACTGTAGGCGATATTTTACAACCCGCACCAACATGGGTATTTGGAAAATAATACTAATATTTTGTCTCATGTTTTCAAACTTTATATTAGGCTATATTTAGTATTTTAGGGTAGGCCTAAAAGCGAATGCATATTTCATGAGATTTTAGGTCGTACTATTTCGATCCATTATTATTATTATTATTATTATTATTATTATTATTATTATTATTATTATTTTGCTATGGGCTTTACGTCGCACCGACACAGATAGGTCTTATGGCGACGATGGGATAGGAAAGGCCTAGGAGTTGGAAGGAAGCGGCCGTGGCCTTAATTAAGGTACAGCCCCAGCATTTGCCTGGTGTGAAAATGGGAAACCACGGGAAACCATTTTCAGGGCTGCCGATAGTGGGATTCGAACCTACTATCTCCCGGATGCAAGCTCACTGCCGCGCGCCTCTACGCGCACGACCAACTCGCCCGGAATTATTACTATTATTATTATTATTATTATTATTATTATTATTATTATTATTATTATTATTATTATTATTATTATTATTATGCAAGTTGTATGATACAGGATAAGTGTCATATATATTTTTAGACGGACTGTTGTTTTACCTATTCCTAAGAAAGTAGACAAGTTAGAAAACTACTAAAACATTAGTATTATTTACAGAAGAATGGAAAGACAGGTTGAAACTGAGTTGGGAAAAGACCGGCTACGCTTCAGAAGAAATTAAGAAACAAGTGAAACATACCTGACTTTACGTCTGATTTAGAGGATTGAATTAAAAACGGCAAGTCCACCTGTATGGCATTCGTACACCGAGAAAAGGATTTCGATAATGTTGATTTAACCGAGCTATTTGAGATTCTAAAGGTGACCGGGATCAGAAACTGAGAAAGAAGAATTGTCTCAATCTGAACAAAAATCAGTCTGCAGTGATACGAGTCGAAGGCTATAAAAAAAGAAGCAGCAATTCGGAAAGGAGTGAAGCAAGGCTACATTTTGTCCCTCCCCTATTTAATGTTTACATAGTGAACACATAATTCTACGGTGAGAAAAGTATTTATTTTCTCAATATTTATTTGGTATTAAGAAACTCCTTTTATGTTTGAGGGCAGCCATGTTGCGCTCCTAAGAGCCCCGATGTCGCGTGGGAAGGATCTCACTCACGGCAAGCTCGTGAAATGCCGGGACACCACGGCGGAACTCGAGTGCCCGACAATTCTTTAAATTCATGGAATTCTATACAACGAGGGATTTTGGCAATACAGTAAATAAAGAAATAAATAAGTTAAATTATTCTTAAACCCTACGTGAAGACAGAGCCCCCAGGGAAAAACATAAATGCAGTTAAGCCTAAGTACATGTTAGCGTCAGATCAGCGAACCAACTACACGTGCCAAGGTCAGTGGATGAAGAAAACGCGCGAAACGCACGGGCAGAAATAATTTATTTCCCCTGTTGTGAGTGTAGTAAAATTATAAGATTAACATCTAAAATAAGTGCAAGCCTGTCCGGAGTTCTGGGACAAGTCTCATCAAAATCGGTCTATTAGACGCAAAATTGGCAGATTACACAATCAAGCCTCATAATGGGGATAGCGTCCCTCCTGAGATTATAAAAGAAACCCCCCACCGTATATTTTTCAGTGTCGATCTGGAACTTGAAGCCGCGGGAGCTTGTGCCCGTCGTCATTGGAAATTCGCGCCAGATTGGTCGACAAATAACTAAATACGTGTCCGTGGCTAAGGTCCATATACTCGGTTAAGAAGAGAAGGTGATTGGAAAAGTTCTGAACGTTTGCCGACGAACTAGGAAAGTGTAGGCGTTGGTTGAAATATACACAGCAGGTTTTATTTATATCATCTCATGTACGTTTGAAAGTGAAGAGGGTTTGGGGAAGCTATTCAGAGTAGTTCTGCACCCTTTATCTGTTGAACACCTGTTTTATTGGAGTAACGGAGAGAGACAACTCTGGGAACGAGTCAGACAGTCGCAGCCGACTGCAGAACGAGGGAAGTTCGTGGTGCAAATTACAGAGAAAAGTGCGTGATTTATGTGGTAATTTTAATATCGTGTGTGAGAAGGGTAGTGTTTGTAAGAGTGAGATTTTGGAAATGAAAATGTTATCTGTGAAAATGTACGGCTAAGCACGAGGTCTGCTGGTGACGATGTGACCAGAATGCTGGGAATGATGCCATGTGCAGGTCTGTCTATATTTATATTATGTTGTAGTTAGTTGTATTGTTCTGTCCCAACAAACTTTTCCAGATGATTGTCAGGTTGATATTCGTAATTATCGGGCGAAAGGTGTTGTAATTTTCGGTCAGCGTGTGAAAATTTCAGTGTGTAAATTTCATGTCAAGAAACGGTAAAATGCGACGTTTAAAATTTGGTGTTAATGTTCGATGAGATATTGTCCAAAGCGTGGAATTTTGGAAAGTTATAAGTGTAAATTAGTCGTGGCGAATATCTTAATCTCAAATGTCAGTTGAATTCAAAAATGTTTGTCGATAATAATAATAATAATGATAATAATAATAATAATAATAAAAATGTCTACCGCGGGATAAGGAAATTTTTCTATGTTAAAGTGCATTTAACCAGTATATTTTACAAGGATCGCAGGCATATTTAGATAATTTCGGTGAAATTTGATAGAGTTACAGTTATTAATGGGAAGGAAATTTTGAGACATCGTGTATATCAATGATACGAAAAGTCGCGGTGTGCTCTTGGACTCTCGAGGTTCGAAAGTCGTAATAACAGTAAAGTAAGAGATGTGTTTTACAGTGGTTGTTGTTTTCACCAGGGGATTGAATTATGAAAAAGGGTCTTGGAAATATAAGAAAAAGGGATTGAGAGCGACGAATTTATATGTATGTGGAGATGAGAGAGATGGATGAAATGAAGCTTGGATTTTAAGTGATACCGCTGGAATAAAGCGAGGAGAAGGAGTTTGAGACAGGCTATATTTTTGCAGAGGAAGTATTTAGGAAACAGGCTGTGTTGAGGCAGGCTGTATTGTTTTCCGCAATCAATCCGAATTTGAGACGACTACTGTGTGAAGCACGGTAGATTTCTAGTAAGATCCCAAGTGAAAACGACTCTAGTAAAAGGTTAAAATCTTGGTAGTAAACGTCCAGTGATTTTGTTACGTAAAGCCCGTATGAATATTAAGATAATGCGACCTCAAGGATAAAAGAGCACTTTGGACACACGGTTGGTGTTGTATTGAATTTGTTCACTGGATAGGTCATTGATAAAAATAGTTGGAATTGATGATAGGCGATTGGAGAGTTTCGAATGCGGTAGTGATCATTATTATTTTGAAGGCATCCACTAAATGGTAAACGTGTGTTGGGAATTTTCATTTTCTTCCCTAAAACTTCAGTGCACAGGCTGAGATTGTGTTCGAGGTGGAGAATTGTTCGTCACGTATGTTTATTTTCGAGTTCACGTATTGTAACGATATAGAGACTTACTGTAATTTTCAACTTGCATTCATTTAATAGTAAGAGACGTGGTTCCGGTGGATGTTATTAGTCAGACCAGGTTTAGTCTTGAAAGTCAGAGTTTGTTTGAAATTGCTAGTTCGCCTGATATGTTAAGGGATGCGTAGTACGACCCACTTTGACGCCCGACGATAGATTTAGGACGTCACATGTTATCCTTGGAGTCACTGATGATGAGACGTCCTAGTTCACGCCCGACGATAGAATTTGGAAGGTATCATGTACATAGTGATTAGTGTTAGGATGTACAGATTTTAAGTTAGCCCGACGATAGGTCTGGGATGTCAGCTGTACACACTCAAGTCTCAGATTAGATGTTTCTCTTGTTTTGCGAAGTGGCCTGGACGAAGATAGCACCTACAATAAAATATAAATTATGAAGAGGGTCAGTGAGTAGCTCTCCTTGAGATAACGGGCCCGCTATCGGCGAATGAGGGTTGTCCAAATGTTGGATATCGACCCGATCTAGATTAAATATCTTTACTGTAATTCTCCGTGCGTGTTGGGCTTTAATGACTTCGATATGTTAATTCATTTTACGGACTTTATTGTTTTCTCGTCTTGACGTCCGTTTCGTTTGATAGTGTGCATATTGACACTCAGTGTATTAGTGTGAGACTTGAGTTGCGAATGCGGTTTCGATTCGTCAGCCAGTAACAATATTTTATTTTCAATCTTGTCGTACTTTCATTTTATTCATAGTTGAAGTAATTAAGTAATCACTTTATAAGTAGTGTGTTGGGACAGACAATAAATAGATAGATCTGTACTGGTAGCATTGTTTTTCAAGGGAAAGAATTCCTTAAAGTTGTAGTAAATTTTAGCGTGGACTGGTAATTTTATTAAGCATAACAAACCCATTTCTAACCTGAAAATCGGTTCGATAATAATATTTTTCAAGTGACTTTCCACTTTTTAATTAACTTCAGTGTTTGGCATTTCTTCTAAATGCATGACGAATAAGTGTTTCCTGCATTTCGCAGTTTTAGTTCCTTTAGAACGACATAACGTAAGATCCTCACGGATCATGTTGTTGTTGGTTCCTTCCGAACAGCTGTTTTGGGTGATGCACATTTAGCATCGGGATTACCTTATCACTTAAGGGTGTCATGAATGACAAATACATGGTGGGATTTTATTTCAATTGTGAATGATGCTGTTAACTCGTAGTGAACACCATGCTTTCCCATAATATTTCGCAACCTATCCAAAGCAACTGATAGTCAGTTTGGTTCGATTAAGGGTCCATTCGGCGGGTGTTCCGTATCCGCAAAGGGTATTCGACCGGTGGATAACCTTAATTGAGAGAAAATCAGGCGTTCTACTTATTGAAAGTCAGATTTTCCACGGATCGTGTGGATTAACTCTCAGTTCTCGTTTGGAATAATAGGTGCCCGGTTTTCAGGTCTTCCCTTTTTCAGTTTTTCAGTTTCGCTGTCCACTAACATATTAACTTCTCCGAAGCAACTTTTCGATATTGTAAGAAACAAAATGACGTTATGTAATGTGACTGTGTTTGGAACATTCAAAAATCAATAATTGATCATTTTTTATTTTTCAAGAATACATATTAAATTAATGATGTTATCGTGCTATTTCAATTTAATAAACGTTAGTAAGCACATTTTGCTCCTCATTTCAAGTAGTTAGGCTCTCTTCTGAACCCCATCGTTTGGTTAAGATCGTGACCGAATTTATTCCCGCAACGACCCATGATTTAAGAGTTCTAGATTGTTCTACTGTAGCAGCCGTGGCCGACCAACGATGGAATGGTAAGTTCAAGGGTTCAGTAAGAAGTGGCGCCCAACGTGGGGCTTTAATGTCACGATAACGATGAGGAGCCCAAAGTCACGATAACGATACGATGCCACGATAACGATAATAGAATTATATATTGAAAATAAATGTTAGGAAAATATAAAATAATGTTGAGGCCTAAGCCACATTATAAATAATACAAGCGGGTGAGAACTATGGCTGAGCCACAGTTAAACGAATTATGCCCAATGAGATTGCTAGATATTATCACGTTCAACGAGGAGCATAACTACTTGGTAGATAATAATAATAATAACAGTCACAATGCATTTTAGGAAACCAGTACTTAAAGCTTTATTGAAGCTTATGTCATGTTGCCAATATAAATTTTGGAAGTGGTAACGCTGAATTACATTCAAAGTTTATGCGTTAACATGTTCTTTGTTTAATTAATTTACGGAAGCGAAACTATTTGGGATATTTATCCAAAGTAACTTATTAACTTCAGAATTTTCTTTTTATTAAACAATTTGTGATACCAGCCATATAAACAAAATTTTATAAGACAACTGTTGGAATGTTGTCAGTTTCGGTATTAAATTATAATAGCGTTTGTATGTGAAAACGCAGTAGATAGTGAACTCTTTCCTTAGTAGTTTGGAGTATTCTGGTTGCAGCAACAGCCAGCGTACTCATTATTGTATTTTGTGTGATATTGTGAGATGGAAGGTCAGGTGACCGTGGATCTGCTAAGGCAGATGATGGAAGAAATGAGTAGTAAGTTGAGGGAGGACATGAAAGTTCATAATGAGATTTTAAATAGTAAGACGAATGAGAACTTGGATAGTAAGATAGATAGTTTGGATAGTAATTTGAGAGAGGACACGAAAGTCCAGAATGAGAATTTGAGGGAGGACATGAAGGCTCATAATGAGAATTTAAATAGTAAAATGGAGGATATCAAATTTCAAAGTGAATGTTTGGCAGCTAGTTTGAAAGACACTAGTAAGGAGTTACAGTCTAGTTTGAAAGACACTAGTGACGAGTTAAAGAGTAGTATTGAGGATACCCAGGCTAGGTGTAAAGAGTCTAGTGATGAGTTGAAGGCTGGATTGAAGAATGTAGTTCATGAGACACACACTATTTGCACCGAACTTAAAGAGGAAGTTAGGGGTGAGATAGGTAAACTCAACCAGCGTTTTGATGATAGCCAAGTGGAGATTAGGAATGAAATTGATAAACAATTTGCGGAAGTGCAGGTCAATTTAAAGAACGATTTTGATAAACAGTTTTCCAAAATCCATGACAGTTTAAAAACCGATATGGACAAGCGTTTTGACGAAAGCCACGAAATGTACAGTAGGTTATGCGATAGTCAGGAGGAGATGAGAAAGGAACTTGACAAGCATTTACTGGAAAGCCAGGCAGCGCATAAACAGCTGATCGACAGTCAGATCGATTTTAAGGACGACATTACACAACAGGTCGTAGAGTTGCGAATTTCCATTGATAAGGAAAAGGGGAAAACGCTAACCATAATAGAAGAACAACGTCAGTTATTATCAGCGGACATTAAGTCATTGAACAACAAGGTAGATAAAATTACTGTGGAATTGGATAGTCAAGTATTGTCAAAAACAGAAACCATGGAGAAGAAACTGTTGCAAATTAATGAGGAAGCAATTAGTAAACTCCAAGTGGCTAATGAGGACTCCGAAATTTTAATTAAGGAAATTCAAGAGGAGTTAGTTGAAATGAAAAATGAACATACCCGGGAATTCGACGACAGGCAAAATAGTATAGAACAGGACTTAAGGGAAATTACGTCAGCCCAGAAAGAAACGGACAAGAAAGTTGGGTTCATTAAGAGCGAGGTGAGCAGTTGGATTAGCAGCGTGGTAGATATGCAGTCCAAGGTGGACAAAGTATTGAGTCAAACCTCGACAGCTGTTAACTCTGACCTCAGTGGTCAATTGCCAAATATCAGTCATGTAAATAACAAAGGTCAGAGCTCGAATGTAGATACCAGTCGATCTCAAGGCTCAGGGGTCACAAACGTTATTAACATGATTAAGTTACATGAGGACCAGCCTAAGAAATTTAATGGAGGTCCACATACCACACCGAAGGGATTTCTTAAGGATCTCAGGGAGTACATCCGGGACGCCAAGATTCCTGAGGAACGTCAGTTAAGGGTAGCTGAAAGATACTTAGAGGAGGCACCACTTTTATGGTTCAAAGGCTTCCGATACCACTTTGACACCTTTGATGAATTCCAGAGGGCGTTTCTAAATAAATTTTGGATCACGGAAATTCAGCAAAGTCTCAGATTAGAACTATACTCACGTCGTTATACTGCAATAGGCCCTACTAAATTCAGCGAGTATTTTATTGCACAGATGGTAAAGTTCAGAGAAATTGAGGCGCCGCCCTCGGAGCAGGAATTGGTCCAGGCCATCCAAAAGCAGCTACCTCCCGAAGTGCAAAGGTTGCTCATTGCATCAAAGGTAGAGACGCCCATGCAAGCAGAAATGATCCTTAGGCAACTGGATCATACCCATAATCAAGTAGCACCCAGAGGGGGACGATCGCACGAGCGACATGTAAACACCGTTAGACAGGTTCCAGAGGAAGGTCAAGAGGCACCTGAGCAGGGGAAGCCACAGCCGACTGAGCGGAGGCGTGAGTTTCGTAATAACTGGGAACACTCCCATCCACGAAATGAGGATTGGAAAAGGCGTAGGGGTAACTGGAATTATCCGCAAAGGAGGAACCCTTACTGGAGGTGATACGATGGGGGCGGAGAAAACCAGAGGAATTTCAGAAATGGATATAATAACCGCAGGGACTGGGGAAATAATCGAACCCAGAACTTCCGCCGTGACGATGATGAAAGGTACCGTGAACGTGTTCAGTACACCGACGGGTTAAGGAAGGACCACGAAAGGGAAAAATGGCAGGGGGCTATACAGCGCCAGGAAGTCAACACCGATTGTTTCGGGGCTGAAAGTCTGGAATTCCAGAAGGCACATAGGAGAGACCAGCGAAACGCCGGTCTGAACCCATTTGCACCAAATTTTGAGCAGGAGTCAATGTCGGCTCTTGATAGGAAAAACTTCAAATTCCCAGTAGGAAAAATTTCAGAGTCTTTCATCCCAGATTCTGAAGGAGAGACGTCAGATGAGTGGATGGTCGCACAGATAGATTCGTGGATCATTACCTCTGATGACTTGGTGGAAGACCTCTTAAAACAGGAGAGCAATCAAGTAAAGAAACTGCCTTTAATAAATGTCCGCATCTGTAATTTTCATGTCAAAAGTTTGGTAGATACCGGGGCCAGTATCAGCATCATCTCCCAAGCTCTTTTTGACGATTTGAGACAACGAAATAAATTGCCAATTATTCCGGTGTCAAATGTGAAAATTCGAGGGGTCATTCCTGACAAAATTGCTGTTTGTAAGGTACAAACTTATTTGGACGTACAAATTGGAAATTCCACTTTCGCTCATGCATTCGTAGTCATGTCCAAAATGCACTACAATGTAATTTTAGGGGCTGATTTTATCCGTGAGACCAACGCAGTCATTGATTTGAGCAGGAACCAGATAAAGTTCAGGAAAGAAGAGGGAGCGGAAGTCGTTACACTAAACGAGGAATTGGGAGAAGATAGAACATTAGAATATGGCGAAGAGGAGGCCCAATATGTAGACTTCGTAAATTCATTAGAGGGAGTCGCTGGTGAAATTGACAGTGTAGATGACGAAGGGATTCATCATGAGGATTTACATGACGTCTTGGAGGCTGAGGTTGACACTGATTACGAGGCCTTAATTGGGTTAAAGGTCGCGGAATGCCCTGGTACTGTAGAAGAGAAGGAAAAACTTAGAGCTCTCTTAATGGAATTTATATCTGTGTTCGATTCCAAACCGGGTCTAATCCCTAATTTCACATATGCGCTAGCTGTTACGGATTGGACACCGTTTAAGAAGAGACCGTACCCTATACCGGACAAATATTATGCTCAAGCTGCAAAGATTATTAAGGAAATGGAGGAGAACGGGCTAATTTCCAAGCAGCCCACTCCATACTTGAATCCGTTGTTCGGGGTTCAAAAACCGGACGGGTCTCTGCGCGTGTGTTTGGACGCACTTGCTCTCAACGAGCGCTTAGTCCCCGAGCATGACCATGCCCCTCCTATTAAAGAGGTTATCAAACGTTTCAGAGGAAAATCACGTTTTATTAGCGTAGATTTGACATCCTCGTATCATCACATCGGTTTGGAACTCAAATCTAAATTATTTACTGGCTTCATTTTTGGCCAACATACGTATGTCTTCAAACGTCTTCCCTTCGGGTTGAAAAACGCCGGTGCAGTCCTCATACGCGCCCTAGATCGATGTCTCACTGATGAAGTTAAAGCCGCTACAACTCGGTACGTCGATGATATCTTGCTAGCTTCAGCAAGTTTTGAGGAAAATATCAGGGATTTGAGGAATCTACTGGAGAATTTAAGGGCGTCAGGTTTCAAAATCAACTTGAAGAAATCGCATTTTTGTCAAAAAGAGGTCCTGTTTCTCGGCCATGACATTGATGGTGAAGGAGTTCGCCCAAACCCGGTGAAGCTCCAAGCCATAGACAAGTTTCCAAGACCGCTCAAAATTAAGAACGTCAGGCAATTCCTTGGAATGTGCAATTTTTTTCGGACCATTGCTTAAATTACACGGAGGTTGTAGCCCCACTTCAGAGCTTGCTTCACAAGAACAACAGATGGAAATGGAGTCCCGAGCACGAGGAGGCATTCAGAAAGAGCAAAGAGCTCTTGCTAAACAGCGTTAAGCTAGGGTATCCGGATTTCGAGAAACGCTTTATCGTACAGACTGATGCATCGACCATAGGAATCGGGGCACTCCTATATCAGGAATGTTTGGACCAGCCTCATAATAGGAATTATTTATCTTTCTACAGCCGAAAGTTGAGATCACATGAAGTCAAATACAGCGTGACCGCATTGGAAATGTTGGCTATTGTTCAGGCATTGCAACATTGGAGGAAAATGATTTATGGTTTTCACATAATCATTAAAACCGACCACAAGGCACTAACCTTTATCATGAAAACAGCTGTGGCTAGTGAGCGAGTGGCTAGGTGGGCCCTGTTCATACAACAATTTGACTTCGAAATCGAGCACTGTTCCGGAAAATCGAACATCTTGGCGGACCTGTTAAGCCGAAATGCTAATGAGGAAGAACACGTCGTGAATCATTTAGACTTAATCCAGGAAGACCACGATTTTCTATCAGAGTTGAGACAACTGGGAGACTTGCAATTGAGAGATCCTTTCTGCGGAAAAATGATTTCTTTCCTCCGAGGGACACTTCCGGCTTACGATCCACGGTACTTTGCCATACAAAAACTGTCAGACAACTACTTGTACGTGAATAACGCGTTGGTGAAATTCGTGGACAGCGATCATGTGCAATCCCGAATTTTGGTACCACCGCAGCTTCGGAAGGGATTAATCTGGCACGTACACAGGGTTAACGGTCATGGAGGGAATGATAAGGTTGTGTCAACCATCCAAAAAACGTTCACCTGGGTGAATTTGAGGGAAAATGTCAGAGACGTCATCATCACATGCGATACATGCCAACGGGTAAAGGCAAACCCTTATCTGATCAGGCAGGCGCCTATTCCTCTGTTACCTTCGCAGCCTAAAGAGCTGTTCGCGATGGATATCTATGGGCCACTCGTGAAAGGAAAGCGTGGGAACAAGTTCGTGCTGGTAACCATCGATGTTTTCTCCAAGTATACGACTCTTGTTTCCCACGCAAAAAGCTAACACTAAGCTAGTCTTGAGGTGCATTTCCCGAAATATCATTCCGGAAATGGGCACACCGAAATTCCTTCTGACAGATCATGGTCCCCAGTTCACCTCTGCACAGTTCAAAACTGCCCTTCAGAATATGGAAATTCATCACATCCTGAGCAGCGTGAGACATCCTGAGGGAAATCCTAGCGAAAGGGTACTGCAAGTAAATGCAAAATTCTGCAGAATTTATTGCGCCCGAGAGAATTTCAAGTGGGTTGATGTGCTACCCCTAATAGTAACTTGTGTAAATAACACCATACACGAATCTATTGGGAGGATTCCCTCTATCGTGCATTTTAATAGGTATCCTGTGAGATCCTGGCATGGTGTCATCCAATGTCCCATCGATCCCCGCCCGTCACAGGAAGTATGCATTCAAAGTACGGCAGAACATCTACGTCGGCAGGCAGACCGCCGGTTACGCAGGGTGAGGAACCGGAGATTCCACCGTCCCTTAGAGGAAGGCGAATTGGTGCTTGTTAGGAGACCCATGATGTCAAAACCGCAGGAAAACATATATGCTAAATTTGCTCCCTTGTATGTTGGGCCTTTCAAGGTAGTCAAAAGTTTCAGGAATAATTCTTATAGAATTCAGAGTCTGGATGGCAGCAGCGAAGCTATATTCAATGCACAAATTTAAAGAATTACCATAGAGCAGAAGAAAGAGTTCCACTACAGGGTGACGCAGCCTTACCGGCTGGGGAAATGGTCACCGAAGAAGAAGCAGAAGAAGAAGTACAACCCTAAAATATGATCGTCACGTCAAGAGGAAGACATGTCGAGGCACCACTCCAAGGACAGGCAAGCAGCTGTAGTAATCAAGAGGAAGACGCTGAATGTTTGCAATGTTCGTCCTTAAGAGAAGACTTTATTGATGACATCTGTAACGCAATTCTATTGTTGGAAGAAGAAAACAGGGAAATACGTGAAAGTAACAGCCCTACGTCAAGAGTGAGATCGACTGGGAAACTGTACGTAGAATCATGGTTCATTTGTATCAAAATTCCCATGTACAATTCAGAATTTTGAAGGAATATATCTGTTTAAATATTTCCCCTTTCTGGGTAAACGTTTCGTCGTTGTAGGTGGATTATGAACCCATAATTCTACGGTGAGAAAAATATTTTTTTTCTCAATATTTATTTGGTATTAAGAAACTACTTTTATGTTTGAGGGCAGCCATGTTGCGCTCCTAAGAGCCCCGATGTCGCGTGGGAAGGATCTCACTCACGGCAAGCTCGTGAAATGCCGGGACACCTCGGCGGAACTCGAGTGCCCGACAATTCTTTAAATTCATGGAATTCTATACAACGAGGGATTTTGGCAATACAGTAAATAAAGAAATAAATAAGTTAAATTATTCTTAAACCCTACGTGAAGACAGAGCCCCCAGGGAAAAACATAAATGCAGTTAAGCCTAAGTACATGTTAGCGTCAGATCAGCGAACCAGCTACACGTGCCAAGGTCAGTGGATGAAGAAAACGCGCGAAACGCACGGGCAGAAATAATTTATTTCCCCTGTTGTGAGTGTAGTAAAATTATAAGATTAACGTCTAAAATAAGTGCAAGCCTGTCCGGAGTTCTGGGACAAGTCTCATCAAAATCGGTCTATTAGACGCAAAATTGGCAGATTACACAATCAAGCCTCAGAGTGGGGATAGCGTCCCTCCTGAGATTATAAAAGAAACCCCCCACCGTATATTTTTCAGTGTCGATCTGGAACTTGAACCCGCGGGAGCTTGTGCCCGTCGTCATTGGAAATTCGCGCCAGATTGGTCGACAAATAAATAAATACGTGTCCGTGGCTAAGGTCCATATACTCGGTTAAGAAGAGAAGGTGATTGGAAAAGTTCTGAACGTTTGCCGACGAACTAGGAAAGTGTAGGCGTTGGTTGAAATATACACAGCAGGTTTTATTTATATCATCTCATGTACGTTTGAAAGTGAAGAGGGTTTGGGGAAGCTATTCAGAGTAGTTCTGCTCCCTTTATCTGTTGAACACCTGTTTTATTGGAGTAACGGAGAGAGACAACTCTGGGAACGAGTCAGACAGTCGCAGCCGACTGCAGAACGAGGGAAGTTCGTGGTGCAAATTACAGAGAAAAGTGCGTGATTTATGTGGTAATTTTAATATCGTGTGTGAGAAGGGTAGTGTTTGTAAGAGTGAGATTTTGGAAATGAAAATGTTATCTGTGAAAATGTACGGCTAAGCACGAGGTCTGCTGGTGACGATGTGACCAGAATGCTGGGAATGATGCCATGTGCAGGTCTGTCTATATTTATATTATGTTGTAGTTAGTTGTATTGTTCTGTCCCAACAAACTTTTCCAGATGATTGTCGGGTTGATATTCGTAATTATCGGGCGAAAGGTGTTGTAATTTTCGGTCAGCGTGTGAAAATTTCAGTGTGTAAATTTCATGTCAAGAAACGGTAAAATGCGACGTTTAAAATTTGGTGTTAATGTTCGATGAGATATTGTCCAAAGCGTGGAATTTTGGAAAGTTATAAGTGTAAATTAGTCGTGGCGAATATCTTAATCTCAAATGTCAGTTGAATTCGGAAATGTTTGTCGATAATAATAATAATAATAATAATAATAATAATAATAAAAATGTCTACCGCGGGATAAGGAAATTTTTCTATGTTAAAGTGCATTTAACCAGTATATTTTACAAGGATCGCAGGCATATTTAGATAATTTCGGTGAAATTTGATAGAGTTACAGTTATTAATGGGAAGGAAATTTTGAGACATCGTGTATATCAATGATACGAAAAGTCGCGGTGTGCTCTTGGACTCTCGAGGTTCGAAAGTCGTAATAACAGTAAAGTAAGAGATGTGTTTTACAGTGGTTGTTGTTTTCACTAGGGGATTGAATTATGAAAAAGGGTCTTGGAAATATAAGAAAAAGGGATTGAGAGCGACGAATTTATATGTATGTGGAGATGAGAGAGATGGATGAAATGAAGCTTGGATTTTAAGTGATACCGCTGGAATAAAGCGAGGAGAAGGAGTTTGAGACAGGCTATATTTTTGCAGAGGAAGTATTTAGGAAACAGGCTGTGTTGAGGCAGGCTGTATTGTTTTCCGCAATCAATCCGAATTTGAGACGACTACTGTGTGAAGCACGGTAGATTTCTAGTAAGATCCCAAGTGAAAACGACTCTAGTAAAAGGTTAAAATCTTGGTAGTAAACGTCCAGTGATTTTGTTACGTAAAGCCCGTATGAATATTAAGATAATGCGACCTCAAGGATAAAAGAGCACTTTGGACACACGGTTGGTGTTGTATTGAATTTGTTCACTGGATAGGTCATTGATAAAAATAGTTGGAATTGATGATAGGCGATTGGAGAGTTTCGAATGCGGTAGTGATGATTATTATTTTGAAGGCATCCACTAAATGGTAAACGTGTGTTGGGAATTTTCATTTTCTTCCCTAAAACTTCAGTGCACAGGCTGAGATTGTGTTCGAGGTGGAGAATTGTTCGTCACGTATGTTTATTTTCGAGTTCACGTATTGTAACGATATAGAGACTTACTGTAATTTTCGACTTGCATTCATTTAATAGTAAGAGACGTGGTTCCGGTGGATGTTATTAGTCAGACCAGGTTTAGTCTTGAAAGTCAGAGTTTGTTTGAAATTGCTAGTTCGCCTGATATGTTAAGGGATGCGTAGTACGACCCACTTTGACGCCCGACGATAGATTTAGGACGTCACATGTTATCCTTGGAGTCACTGATGATGAGACGTCCTAGTTCACGCCCGACGATAGAATTTGGAAGGTATCATGTACATAGTGATTAGTGTTAGGATGTACAGATTTTAAGTTAGCCCGACGATAGGTCTGGGATGTCAGCTGTACACACTCAAGTCTCAGATTAGATGTTTCTCTTGTTTTGCGAAGTGGCCTGGACGAAGATAGCACCTACAATAAAATATAAATTATGAAGAGGGTCAGTGAGTAGCTCTCCTTGAGATAACGGGACCGCTATCGGCGAATGAGGGTTGTCCAAATGTTGGATATCGACCCGATCTAGATTAAATATCTTTACTGTAATTCTCCGTGCGTGTTGGGCTTTATGACTTCGATATGTTAATTCATTTTACGGACTTTATTGTTTTCTCGTCTTGACGTCCGTTTCGTTTGATAGTGTGCATATTGACACTCAGTGTATTAGTGTGAGACTTGAGTTGCGAATGCGGTTTCGATTCGTCAGCCAGTAACAATATTTTATTTTCAATCTTGTCGTACTTTCATTTTATTCATAGTTGAAGTAATTAAGTAATCACTTTATAAGTAGTGTGTTGGGACAGACAATAAATAGATAGATCTGTACTGGTAGCATTGTTTTTTTCAAGGGAAAGAATTCCTTAAAGTTGTAGTAAATTTTAGCGTGGACTGGTAATTTTATTAAGCATAACAAACCCATTTCTAACCTGAAAATCGGTTCGATAATAATATTTTTCAAGTGACTTTCCACTTTTTAATTAACTTCAGTGTTTGGCATTTCTTCTAAATGCATGATGAATAAGTGTTTCCTGCATTTCGCAGTTTTAGTTCCTTTAGAACGACATAACGTAAGATCCTCACGGATCATGTTGTTGTTGGTTCCTTCTGAACAGCTGTTTTGGGTGATGCACATTTAGCATCGGGATTACCTTATCACTTAAGGGTGTCATGAATGACAAATACATGGTGGGATTTTATTTCAATTGTGAATGATGCTGTTAACTCGTAGTGAACACCATGCTTTCCCATAATATTTCGCAACCTATCCAAAGCAACTGATAGTCAGTTTGGTTCGATTAAGGGTCCATTCGGCGGGTGTTCCGTATCCGCAAAGGGTATTCGACCGGTGGATAACCTTAATTGAGAGAAAATCAGGCGTTCTACTTATTGAAAGTCAGATTTTCCACGGATCGTGTGGATTAACTCTCAGTTCTCGTTTGGAATAATAGGTGCCCGGTTTTCAGGTCTTCCCTTTTTCAGTTTTTCAGTTTCGCTGTCCACTAACATATTAACTTCTCCGAAGCAACGTTTCGATATTGTAAGAAAGAAAATGACGTTATGTAATGTGTCTGTGTTTGGAACATTCAAAAATCAATAATTGATAATTTTTTTATTTTTCAAGAATACATATTAAATTAATGATGTTATCGTGCTATTTGAATTTAATAAACGTTAGTAAGCACATTTTGCTCCTCATTTCAAGTAGTTAGGCTCTCTTCTGAACCCCATCGTTTGGTTAAGATCGTGACCGAATTTATTCCCGCAACGACCCATGATTTAAGAGTTCTAGATTGTTCTACTGTAGCAGCCGTGGCCGACCAACGATGGAATGGTAAGTTCAAGGGTTCAGTAAGTCAGGTGGTAAAGCAAATCAGAGAGGAATTTTTAAGGAGAATCGCAATCCAATAAGAGGAAATTAAAAGTCTGAAATTTTGCGATGATATTATATTATCTGTGTCTGCAGAAGATTTGTTGAAATGGCCTATTGAAATAGACACAGTCTTGGGGAGGGTGTAAAAGCTGAAAATATATACACATGCCTACAAAACATAATTAATGGAGTGCACTTGATGGGAATCAGGTGGTGCAGGAAATATTAGATTAGGAAGTGAAATGTTAAAGGTAGTGGATGAATATTGTTATCCAGGTAACAGAATAACTAACGATGTCAGAAGTAAGGAGGACAATAAATGCAGACTAGGAAAACAACAGAATGCGTTTCATAAGTACAGTAAGTTACTCCTTTCAAACATTGATATACGAATTAGAAACATGTTTCTGAGGACTCTCATTTATAGGCACGGTGTTTTATGGAACCGAAACATAGACGATAACTAGGTTCGATTTGTTCTGGGTGATTTCCGTTAAAAGAGTAGCGTTACAAAAATTTTGTAAAGTTTGGGCTGGGAAGACTTGAGAGAAAGTAGAGGGAAAGTGGTGTCTTTAAAATTAGGAAAGATAAAGTTGGAATTCAAGAGGACAAATTGGGGCAAATATTCGTTTGTGGGAAGGGGATTTAGGAACTGAAATAATTTACCAAGGGAGATGTTCAATAAATTTCCAATTTCCTTGCAATCATTTAAGAAAAGGCTAGGAAAGCAACAGATAGGGAATCTTCCACCTGGGCGACTTCCCTAAATGCAGGTCAGTAGTGACTGATGATTGAGGTTAGAAAGAAATAGAATAGAAGCTTTTGAAATGTGGTATCACAGAAGGATGCTGAAGATGAGATGGGTAGATCGAGTTACGAATGGAGAGATACTAAATCGAATTTGTGATAGGAGAAGTAACTGGCGATATTTGACCAGATGAAGAGATAAAATGATAGGACATAGGATATCTTACGACACCCAGGACATTTTCAGTTTACCTTTTGAGGGAAATGTAGGCGGTAAGAACGGTATGGATAGACCAAGGTGTGCATTTGACAAACAGATTAGGGTAGATGTAGGATGAAGGCTTACGTACTTGTTACGTAGAAACGAATAGGTTACCACAGGATAAAGTGGCATGGAGCCCTGCAGCAAGCCAGACTATGGACTGATGACCCAAATAACAACAACTGCAACAACAACAACAAAAACAACAATTATTATTATTATTATTATTATTATTATTATTATTATTATTATTATTATTACTATTATTATTATTATTATTATTGTTGTTGTTGTAAACATATGTCCACTTATCCGCGAGGTGGTGTAGTTCCTTTCAAGGATACCCCCAATGGAGGTGAGTTACATGCCACATTTTCAACCGTATACCAGCCCCTGTAATTCTTAAATCTCTGTGATAGTACCAGCAATCGAACCCGGGCCTCCAAAGACTGCAGCTAATAAAGTTAGCCTTTACGCTGCGGAGATGATGATGATGATGATGATACCCCTTAAATCGTTATTATTATTATTATTATTATTATTATTATTATTATTATTATTATTATTATTATTATTATTATTATTATTATAGCCATACAAAATTAATCATCATCATCATCATCCAGAGGAATTAAAATCCGGTATTTTGGCTTCCTTCTTCACGTGAGCGTTCACCCTTTGTTGTCCCATCTGTTCATCTCGAGGTAGAGGGAACAGGTTACCTTATAATAGATATGTTGTTCATTGATTGTGTGAGGGAGTTCCATTAATGCACTTAATTACAGGTCGTTATAAAGGCGGGCTGTATCGGGTGGCTGGCGGTCCAATTCCCCGGATTGCGATTCTGTCTTCCCTCGCCGCTCGGCTCGACACATCATTAGTTGTCTCCCGTCTGTCCGTCAGAGCAACCTGCAAGAAACGAGACCCAAGGGGATGTCACCACCTCCACTAGCTGTGCCAAACTCTGCCTTCTCCTCGGATGGAGCCCCACGTACACTTCAACTTACGCGACTGCTCTCAGATTAAGCGATTCAATACAGTGGAATTTTGCTATGAAGTAGCCTATTACTATAAATAATTCTGACTGTATATTGACATTTTACGTCCCTAATTAATACACGTGATATCCTTACCGATTTTGCTGCTTGAAAGGGACAAACTAAAGGAATATTTACGTTTCTTGAAGATTTCCCTTGCAAGTCCTCAGAAGAGAAGCTCTGACTTGCCACAATTCTTCTAACAAAGCCGAAAGGTTTGAAATTAATTGATCATCACTGTGTTGAAGAAATTTAAAAAATGAGTGTTGTGTCGAAGCGAAGAATGTGACATGGGGTGTGAGGTGAGTTGTAGAAAAATAAGTAAATGCTCAGAATGAAGGCAAAGAGTGTTCCTTTGATGTGTAATAGGTCTATAGTTTCGGAACCGTTCTTGAGCCTGTGAGAGTGACAAGAAATTGGCCGGCCGTTTTAAAACATACACATACCTTCACTGTTCAGTCTGCAAGCGTCTGTGAATTTACTAAACGCCGCCACAATCCTCTATGAGTAACTAGTTCCGTGGACTCGTTTAGTTCTATACCCCTTAAATCGTTAGAAACTGATTCTAACCATCGTCGTCTTGGTCTCCTTCTACGTCTCGTATCCTCCATAACAGAGTCTATTAAATTTTAAAATCGTAACCATTTTTTGACAACACGTGCGAAGGCAGTGTTCAGTACACCGATCGAGTTGGGTCACGTAACTGCGAGCTTGTATTCGGTACCATTAAAAGCCACTGCTACTAACTTGCCATTCATAGCTCTTTTCTATATCATCGCCGCCATAAGACCTTTATATGTCGGAACCATGTAAAATAAATAACAAAAGAAGTGTTTATTATTTAATTTTGAAGGGGCAGGACCATTGTATCTAGCAACTTCGTTATGATGTCTCGGAGTGATGCAATAGTGCTGCCATCTTACGGTACTAAAATCACAATACCGCACGGCTAACAATTAGTGTAGCTTAGCACTCTGGCGTGGTAGCACTCCGCGTCAGTTTATTCGCCTTCGTGGATTCTTCACGTATAGAGTAAGAAGAAAATCAAATAACGATCATTTGAGAAAATTTTGTAAAGTAGTGCGAAATGTCTGTCTCCCGCAACATGTCGCGACAGTAAATGACTAACCATTAATGAAAACGCATTCGAAAGGATAGAACAGCTTGTCAGTATTCCAAAAGCTTCAAAAACATTAATAAAAACCGTCAAAATTCTTCTCGGAAGCGTCTTCGAATAGGCCTACCGAGCGTCCTCATGCTAGCTCCACTCAACTGGAGCTCCTGCCAATTACATCAGTAGTGCATAAGCCTTAGATGGCGCAAGGGACTAAAGGGAAAGATGGTCACTATAAATTGTTCTTAAGGGACCAACTGGGAACCTGAAGATGGCTACTGGGCAAGATGCCTACTATACATTGGTTTTATGGGAGCTTGCAACTTGCAACTTGAACTTTTCTTAGCGTAGCTTCGTGTGCGCTAATCAGGCTACTTGGCCAGATGATGAGTGTAGTAGTCTTCGTATCAGAGAAGCAATGGTTCAATTTCCGGACGGGCAGATTTTTTTATTTGTGTATCGGTCATTTTATGGCTCGGGGACAGGATATTTATATTCCTGTCAATACACACATTTATGTACACACATTCGAATCACATTACTCACCACCACAGAAACACGGAACAAGGACTACAGGCCTTCACATAGGCTTAACGGTTAGATTATATTCGGGAGACGGTGGGTCAGAATCCAACCGTCGGCAGTCGTTAAGAGGATTTCAGTGGTTTCTCAGCTTTTCACCAGGCAAATGCCGGGGATGTACCTTTATTAAGGCCACAGCTTCTACCTTCCCATCATTGTGTCGGCGAAAAACTCCGATGGATAAGTGCGACGTTTAACTCACTAGCAAACTTTCACCTAGTGTTTGCGTCAAGAAGGACATCTGGCCGTAAAACTGCGAAAAAGCACACACGCACACACACACACACACATATATACGCACGTGCGTGCCGACGTCGAGAACTTGGAAAAATCCATAAGAAGAAGGCTTCTATAATTATTGTACCCCAGAGATAACTACGTGCTCCTTTCTCCAATTCTCCCCTAACTGCACGTAAACCCGATGGTAGTATTCGTTATTGTAGTTCGTAAAGTGCCCGGCTCAATGACTGAATGGTTAGTGTGTTGGCATTTGGTCACAGAGGTCCCGGGTTCGATTCCTGGCAAGGTCGGGAATTTTAACCATAATTGGTTAATTCTCCTGGCACGGTGACTGGGTATATGTGTCGTCTTCACCATCATTTCATCCTCATCACGACGCGCAGGTCGCCCTCGGGAGTCAAATTAAAAGACCTGCACCAGGCCTCTCCGGAGGCCACATGCCATTATTATTATTACTTCGTAAAGTCACCGGATTTTAACTTTGAAAAAATCGTAACTCACGTAACTGACGGAATAAGTTGGCAAGCTTGGTTGTGAGATGTTAACAGGCATTGTAGATCCGGTTGAAGTGTTGTCAGAACAGTTCAGCTGTTGCCTTGAGCGGAGTGAGACGTGCATGGTCAAGCGGGCGACAATGTATATTACGCGCGCACAAGTCGCTTTATTGGAGGCTTATTTTAAGTGTAAAATTTATGAGAGAAGTGTGGAAAAATGGAGACATTGATTTCCTGATGAACCCTTACCAGGTAAATCTCCTTTGTATGAACTTGGTACACAGATTTCATGACACGGATCCAGTGGATGACAGTGAACGATGTGAGAGACCTAAATTAATTACTGACACGTTCCTTCACGATGATTGGTAGCGTATTGAGGTGATCTCCACGGAAATCTGTAAGACGCTTGTCACAAGAACTTGGAGCATTAATTGGGTCCACAACGAGGTAAAGCTACGAACGATGTGAGTGAAGGCCGTCCACGAGCTGACTTAGAGAAACGTCACCGTTACTGCCAGCGGTTCCGTACCGTCACACAAAAGGTAGCTATTCTGAACAATACTTTTTTTCACAAACGAAGTATGATTCCACCTCTTTGGCTACATAAGCTCCCAGAACACCGGAATTTTGGCAAACGACAATCCACATGCCTTGAATGGAGTACCTCATCACTGTGAAAAATTCGCTAGTAGTGTGCAATATCGCTCAAAAAGGCCGTTGGAGCTGTTTTTTGACACAACAGCTGATGGTGCAGTGTACAGGGACATTGTGCTACAATTCTTGGCTTTATTGGAAGGGGATGAGCACTATTGCCGGTTCCAGCAAGATGGCGCCACTTGTCATACTGCTAACGTGACCTTGGCGATGTTGCAAGATTTTTCAGTGATCGAGTCATCTCGTTCGCCAGATTTAACCGTTCAAGTCCTTTCTGTGGGGATATTAAGGAGAAAGTTTAGGCATATACAGAGATAATGCTCATTTCTTTAGTTTCATGAACTGATAGAAGCAATTTCTAAATATGTTGGAGAAATAACACCAGCAATTTTGAGAAAAATTTCGCTAAATGTGTTGAACCCTTGACTTACCATTCCATCGTTGGTCGGCCACAGCTGCTGCAGTAGAGCAATATTGAACTCTTAAATCTTGGGGTCGTTGCGGGAATATCCATGACTATCCAGTGAAGTGAAATTCAATAAATTTACACAGCCAAAACTATCGCTTTAAAACGTCCAATATCTCATCCCACAATGTTTCTGATTTAATGATAAATTATCGTCTCGTACTTTATGAAATGTACTGATTGGAAACTTGTCATTACAGTCAAATAACACCAACCGTGTATTCAGAATGCTCTTCTACCCTTGAGGTCATATTACTATAATATTCATTATACTGACTTTACGTAAACTAGTCACTTGGATTTAACTACCAAGAGTTACAATCTTCACTAGAAATTGTTTTTCACTTGGGATCTTAACTTGAAATCTTAATACTCATCTCGAACCAACCTTCTCCTGGTCACCTTGTTCCGGATTGTTAGCGGAATATACTACAGCCTGCCACATACAGCTTGTCTCAAAAATTCTTCGCCATCAACAAATATACAGCCTGTCTCAAAAATTCATTCTCATCGACTTCTCACGGCGGCATCGCGTGAAATATAGGCTTCCTTTGCCTTCAATATCTACACAACTCTTATCTCAACATATATAAATTCTTCGCCATCAATCCCTTTTCTCATATTTCAAGACTTTTCAAACCTCAATCCTCTCGTGAGAAACAACCTTTATAAAAATTATTTTTCATTTTTATTTTTACTATAAATTTCGGACCTCAGGAATACAACAACACGCCGTGATTTTCCATATCACCGACATACACGATGTCACAAAATTTTACTTCCCATGAATAAAACATAACTTTATCAGATTGTCCTGGATTTCGAGACACACGCAAACCTCATTGAACATCACTGTTAAATCCACTTTTAACATGGAATTTTTTATCCCATGGTAAACATTACTATTATTATTACTATTATTATTATTATTATTATTATTATTATTATTATTATTATTATTATTATTATTATTATTATTATTTCGACAAAAAGTTTCTGAATTCATACGATATTCGAAATTAATACATTCACCACGACTACATTATCGTTATCACCTTCCTAATTTTACTCGATTTGGACAATATCTCAAAAAATATTAACACAATATTTAAACTTCGCATTTTATAGTTTCTTGACGTAAATTTTACAGCACTGAAGAGTTTCACAGGACGACTAAAATGTAATACATTCGCCTGATGATTATTAAATATCTACCCGACACACGCAATGAAAATTGGTTGGGACAAACAATATTCTAACTACAACATTGATACAAAGATTATTTACAGACCTGCAATCGTAGACATCATCCTGGATTATGGCTGCATCTAGCCAGCAGACTTTATGCCTAACCTGCCACGGTTATTTTTGACATCATCTTCTTATAGATATATAGCTTAAATTACACAACAATTTACACTCGGGGTCGATTGACACCGCAAACAACGCACTTTCAACACGTTTAACAGGAGACGAGCACTCTTCTCAAATGGCAACGGCCACTGTTTTCTCGAGATTCTGCTCCCTCTCACCCTACTAAGGGCCAGGTGTTCCAAACAGATAAGAAACCAGACCTCACAGCCAACTTTCAGACTTCTCTTTAACAAATATTAGACGCACACACTGAATACAGAGAGAAACTCAACTACTTATTTACCCAAATCTCTAAACTTTCAAAGTTTCTACCAGCGGCAGCTCAGAAAATTTCTTTCATCTTCTACTTTAACATTATATTTGAACCATAGACACGAATATGAAACGAGCTACTTGGAGAACAAATCTCCGCACTTTCCTGCTGACGAGTGACGTGAGTTTCGACGTTCCCTCAACCAGATAGAATGTGTAAAATAGACGGAGGGAGATTTCTTTTATACCCTCTGAGAGGACGCTACCCTCACCATGAAGCTTGGTTGTGCAATATCCTAATTCCACTTCCATTTGACCAATTTTCATGAAATTTGTTCCATAACTTCGGACAGACTTACGATTTACCACGGTGTTAATTTCATATTTTTCCCGAACTCGCAACAGGCGAAATGAATTATTTCTGCCCGGGCGTTTCGCGGATTTTTCGTCATCCATCGGCCTTGGCACGTGTCGATGATCCGCGGGCCGGACGCAAATTCTTCTCTAGGCTTAACTGCGTTTGTATTTACCCTGGGGGTTCTATCTTCACATATGGTTTATGAATAATTTAGATTCTTTATTTCTGGATTTACTATGTCACCAAAATCTCTCGTTATGAAGAATTTCTTGAATTTGATAAATTGTTCAATATTCGAAGTCCACCGAAGTCCCGGTATTTCACGAGCTTCCGGCTTGCTTGACACGGGGAGCTCGTTCCCACGAGACAGCCAGACTCTTGAAATAAAAACATGGCTGCTCTCAAAAAGTAGTTTGTAGCTGAAATAAATATTGGGAAATAAAAAATAATAATTTTCTCATCGTAGAATTATGGGTTCAGTGTATAAGCATGACAGTTTGTGTCTGCAAGAAAATTGTGGTCACTTTCAGCATCTGTTGTAAAATGGGACTGTGGAAATGCAATGTGCTGGAAACGAGTTAGTGTTATGTCTGAACACGTATTTCTCTCATCACTCTCATTACTTACACCGGAATTAAAAAATATATTTTTTTCTTCACTTGAAGTTATGTGGAACTATTGTGTGTAATCACTAAATTTGTCTATGTAATAAAACTTCAACAAAATAAAGAAAACCGAGTCCTGTAACCTGATGAACATCTTGTATAATACACGAAATATCACATCGGATGTTGGGTTGATATTGATATATTTTTCCTGTGATGTAACCGCGCCGTTTGGGTCACGAAACTATCAGCTTGCATTCGGGATATTGAGCGTTCGAACCCACTGTCGGCAGCCCTGAAAATGGTTCCGTGGTTTTCCATTTTCACACCAGGAAAGTGCTGGGGAGCAGACGCCACGGACGCTTCCTTCCCATTCATAACCTTTTGCTATTCCGTCGTCGTCATAAGACCTATCTGTGTCGGTGCGACGTAAAGCAATTGAAAACAATTGTGACTTTTTCACTCAATTAATTTAGACTATTTAAATTTGGCACGACCTTTTCTATCACTGCACTGTTCTTTTAATTAATATTCCGTGACATTTTCTCAGATTATGATTTTTGTCCATTTATAAGGAAATTTTGTTAACATTCGTCACTCTACGGGCAATAACTCGTATCCCACAATGTTCTTCCTTCACATATTCGTCACGCCTCCCAGCCACACATGGATATGAAGTCCATCGTTCTGTTCATTTTCCTGTACCACTTTGTATAGGACAATGAACCTTGTTTTACCATACTGTATGAATATATGTTTTCGTTAAGTATTTACGCACTCCTACAGCAAGTTATAATGCATTTAAGGTTCATTTCCCTTTACACTTTTGCACAGGAAATGAACACAACGAATGCTGTTCTGATGGAGGCTGGGAGGCATGACCATTCTTAAGGAGACTAACGGATATGAGAAGCATTGTGGGATATGAGGTTTTGCCCGTACAACGACGATATGGCTTACAAGACATTGCGTAGTTATACCGATGCTCACGACAGACATTTTAAAAATATCACGTCAATACGGTTTCATAGTTTCGGGCTTTAAAGGCACTGAAATTCCATTAACAAGAATACAATATCTTCATGTTTCGATCGGCATTAAATTTAGTTTTATTTTAATCAATTTTCTTGAAATTCACACACGTCCCTAAGATTGCTCGCATTTTAAGAAGACATATTTACCTCAGTTTGAAGTTTGTTTTCTGTGCAATATGAGACAAAATATCTTCAGTTCGCAAAATGAACAGTAGTGAGAACATGTTAGAAACACAGAATTCTGCTGTTTCCTCTACTAGACATATTTTTAGAAGTATTTACTTTAGCCGCGTGTTAAAATGTCCTCCAGGTCGTTACATTGAAAGCAGACGATGTATTTGGAATTTTCTTTTACAAATGTATGAAGTACCGCATTTGAGTCAGCCACGTTACAGAATATGAAAGCATTTGACATTTTTCAATTCAGATATGATCGTTATAACTCATAACAAAGGGCCATAATTTTATAACATAAGTCATCTAGAAAAGCCCTAGTCTATGTATTGGAATACATCCTCAAAAATGACTTAAAATAATCAAAATATTGACTCCAAAATATGAAAGACAATATTGTATTTACGCAAATTAGGAAATATTTACGTTGACCTTATTAACTTTTATTTGTAATGGGGTGAACACAATTTATAATTATCACCAAATACTAATAAGAGTCTAATAATAATAATAATAATAATAATAATAATAATAATAATAATAATAAACTTTCTTTCTGTTTGATTTCCTCTCTTGTACGTTGTTCTTCCATACAAGCAAACTACCGAGCAAGTCACAGCGCGGTTTGGGCCACGTAGCTATCAGCTTGCATTCGGAAGATAGTGGTTCTAACCGCACTGCCGACAGCTCTGAAAATGGTTTTCCCTGGTTTCCCGTTTTCGCACCTGGATAATGCTGGGACTGTACCTTACTTCAGCTTCCTTCCCACTTCTATACTTTTTCTATCACATCGTTGTCACAAGACCTATCTGTATAGGTGCGACGTAAAGCAAGCTGTGAGAAAAGAAAAAAATACAAGCAAACTAGTTGAGTATCCCTATTCCGCAATGATGAGGACATTATGCAATAGCTAAGTGGAAAATTCCTAAAAGGAAAAGTAGAACTTCACGCTACTTATTACCTTATCAAACGGGTTAACGGCCTATCAGAGTTAAAGTGTATCTGTAACTCGTTTTGCATTGAAGTCGATGACAGTGAAACTGGCAGGTTCTCGACTGTAAAAGAAAGTCCATTGTTAGCCAGGACGCTCTTGTACACTGAAAAGCTGCGAACTGTGTTCTGAAATATCGGATGTTTGAGCAACTGTTCACGTTTTTGAAAGTTCTGATGGCATTCAGATATGTTAATTGCTCGACATCAATGCATGAGAATGACTACACAGTAACATAGAACAAGAAAAATAAGTTAACAATAAGAAATTATTAACAAAACAATTGAATATGTCAAAATAAAAAAGTTACATTAAAACTTGATTATGAACGACTTAATTAATTCACATCGTCACTATTTATGTATAAGTTAAATATTAAAGAATGGCAAGTCATTAAAATCCGGACCCTAGTGATTGTGCGAGAAGTGATTGCCATCTTTTGTTACTAGCCATTTGCCCACATCGATAAATTAAAGTTACTTCGTTTAGGACATGAAAGTCGAATATTACGAAGAAATTTTTATCTTGAATCCCGGAAAACTTAAGTCTGAAAAATGACTTTATATTTTCCAGTTTATGCTGTTGATGTTTTTAATAACACGCGAATTTGATAAGATCTTAAATTTGCGAGTTAAGCAAGTAGAGAGGTTTGTTTATGGAAAACAGAGTGTTGCTAATTTTCGAGGGTATAATTCTTTGATTAATGTTATGTATCCACCTGTAATATGGTACGAGTAACGTTAGCTTAATATCCATAGTTAGTGTGTTGATCTCCTTGAGAAGGCAAACCGCATTTAGTATCACATCTTGCCTCCCTCCTTGCAGGGCATAATGGGGATGAAATATCTGTGTTGATCGCACCTCTAATGTTAACTCTCCCCTGGAATTAATTTTTTAGCTCGGCCGGTATTTGATTTACATGCCAGGACTGCGGCCTGTGAGATGAGCTCTAAAGCTTTGTGGATCCTGCATAATACTGCAGCCCGATGCACCGAGCATAAGCGATTACTTCATTAAACAGCACGTCACGTGACGAGCCCTGCAGCCCATCGGGATAAACAGTAAATTTAATTACAGCAGTACGATAATATCTTGTATGTAAAAATGAAAACCATTTTGTTGGTTGTTTTACTTAGCGAAAATAAGCTTAAATACGAAGTTTGTAATTCACAGATTCCGCAGTTCGTTCTGGAGAAGACGAACATTTATGAACTCAGAGTTCGTGACTTCATAAAAAAGTACAGCATCAGTGGAGATACCGAGGTTTCGGAGCCGATTATTGAAAGTAGTAAAACTATTTCGAAATAGACATTCAGCTTAGATCGGGTCGAATATGACATAGGCTACACTAGGCATACATGCCAATCAGATATTCAGCATGAAATGAAAATGAAATGGCGTATGGCTTTTAGTACTGGGAATGTCCGAGCACAAGTTCGGTTTCCCATGTGCAGGTCTTTTGAATTGACGCCCAGGGTGCGATATCGGAAAACAATTTGGTCGTGGGGGTGGGGGGTGGGGGGAAGGATCGTGGGGCTTCCCATGTGCAGGTCTTTTGGATTGTCACCCAGGGTGCGAAATCGGAAAGAAATGGTCGTGGGGAGCAGGATCGTGGGGCTTAACTACTAGTGTTTATTTCAAACAGTATATAGGGGTATATAATTCCCTTCTAAGTAAATTACCCCCTCCCCTTAAAAATGTAAATTTAAAATATTTTTGTTTGAATTCCGTTATAACAAGAATGATGTTCAATGGAAAATTATTCCCGGGTTTCAGATGGACTTACCAGAATGAAACATGAAAAATAGGCTGCATGTGCGGAGTCGCCGCCGCTGCATTGTTTTATTCCTCAAGGTCTGGCAGTCGTCCTATTATTTCTAACTTACGTGTATTATTGTTGATATTTTTATGAAAACATGCACAGTAAAAGACATTGATTTCAGCAATATATGTGTTACATTTTCCTCATTTTATAATGAAAGAATTCCCCCTGGGCAATTTTAGTGGGGGTAAGCTTTGAGATAAAAACATCGGTGGGGGAGAAAACACTCTCATACCCCCCGCGATTTCGCGCCCTGTTGACGTCCGTAGGTGGGCTGAGCGTCGTGATGAGGATGAAATGATGATGAAGACGACACATACACCCAGTCCCCGTGCCAGCGTTATTAACCAATTATGGTAAAATTCCCGAACCTGCCGGGAGATATTCAGTATGAGATATCGTCATTGCGACAGCAAAAAGCGCTATATGATAATATTTTTCGAGAAATACTGAACCAAAGCACATTTCGTCGCTCCTATGCCAAAACCACTAATGTAACAATGCTCTTCCAATCCATCATTTCTCATAAGACTGGTCGCGCCTCCCAGCCACATATTGATATGCAGTCCATCAGAACAATTTTCATTGAGTTCATATCCTATGCACATGTGTAAAGGAAAATGAACCTTACTGTACCGTGCTGTAGGAATGTATGTTTGAATGACATAAATTATTCACCCACGTCTAGAATATGATATATTTGAGGTTCATTCTCCTTTACACAAGCGCATAGGCAAAATGAACTCACGAAAATTTTTCTGATGGACTGTACATCATATGTGGCTGGGAGGCGTGACCTTTCCCACCTGAAAACTCTTTTGATGATTTTGATATTTAAAAATTCACGTTTGCAATGGGTACAAGGTCTGAAATAGAAAATGTCGACTGTTTTTGTCTAAAACCTCGTATCTCCCAGTGCTCTTCCTATCCATTATTTTCCTTAAGACTGGTCACGCCTCCCGACCACATCTATATACCCTACATAAAATAAGAGTTTTGTCTGTACATTGTTCAGAATTGGAAAAGAATTGTATTGCTGTATCGGTCATGTCCATAGTAACAAGGAAATGCACTTTTTACTTTTCCGTAATGTCTGTCTGTCTGTCTGTCTGTCTGTCTGTCTGTCTGTCTGTCTGTCTGTCTGTCTGTCTGTCTGTCTGTCTGTCTGTCTGTCTGTCTGTCTGTCTGTCTGTCTGTCTGTCTGTCTGTCTGTACACGCATCACTAGAAAACGGCTAAAGAGAACTCAATGAAAATTGGTATGCGAAGTCGGGGAATAAGTCTCTATAATCTAGGCCATAAATAATTTTATTCATACTCATAGAAATGGTAGTTTAAGGAAAAGCAGAAAAGTTAATTTTCAAATATTTATGTTATTAGTCGTATTATCTTAATAACAATTGGTATGCAAAGTCGCGGAATAAGTCGCTACAATGTAGGCTATAAAACTTTTTATTCACGCTGAATGAAATGGTAGTTTAGCGGAAGGCCTAAAACTTAATTCTCAAATTCTCAAATATTTACATTATTAGTGGCCCTATCTCATCGGAAATTGATATGCGAAGTCGGAGAATGAGCCACTACAATCTAGACTATAAATAATTTAATTCACCCTGTGTGAAATGGTAGTTTAGTTGAAGGCTAAAATTTAATTCTCAAATATTTATAATATTAGTGCTCGTATCGATAAATACTGCATAACCAAAGTTATATAGAATTAAATTTCCTACCATTTATGTCTTACACATTTTTACCGTACCGGCTATGGTAACACAGATATTCATGAAATTGTATTTTCGTTGCTAAGTCCATATCAACGCCGAGTCACGAGAAAATGGGTTAACAGAATTTAATGAAAATCGGTATATAGAGTCGGGGAATAAGAAACAATTTTATTCACCCTGGATGAAACTGTAGTTCAGGGGAAGGCGTCTAAAGTGTAATTTTTAAATACCTATGTTATTGGTCCTATCGAAAATTACTTCATTACAAAAGTTATAGAGAATACAATTTCCGGTCATTTATGTTTTATTCAGTTTTAACGTACCGATTATGATAAGAGTGGTATTTCATAATCGGAAGGAAACTAAATGTGAAGGCCTACAATATCGAAAGCGCATAACATTGATGAACAATAACATTATATTGACCAGTGTTTGTTGTGATGTCCTTTGTCTCTTATGCTGCCTCTCAACTCCGATAGATGGGATTACTGCTGCGTACCGAGTATAATAGCCTGACTGAATATTGGCTGGAAATAGCCGGGGAATTAGAAAACTTTCTTCTTTAGCACGCCATTCCTTTGGTTCATGCATTTTCTTATACAGCTGGCACGTAACACACTGGTTCATCATAGTATTCCAGCTGTTCGATCCCTACAGTGAGGCGCTGATTTGAATGAGCAGTGGGCATACTTAAGGCAGAGGCTCACTTAGTTGTAGTAGTAGTAGTAGTAGTATGCACTGGTCTTGAATAACAATTAGGGCTATTCCAAATTATGGCACCTCAATTCACTAAATAACTCATAACTCAACCCTGAAAAGAGCCGCTTCTTCCTCTTCATTTTTATTAAATACTACATTCATTTTATTCCAAATTAGCGGCGAAGAGGGGGTTTCTCTTCTGGCTTGCAGTAAAAATTTGCCCCCAAGTCAGATAGATTTATTCCGCCGCCAGTGTAGTGAATTGATACTTTCCGACTCATCGGGTACTCCTAGGAAACAGATTAGTAAAAGGGCATCGTTTTTATCCTGGGAATCGCCGCTATTCGACCCCCTCCCGGCCGAAGAGCGACGAAGAATGTTCACGGATCACTGTAATCTGCGGCTTGGTCATTCCAGGTCTGGAACTTTGGACTGTTACATCGGCAGCTTAGTCCTGTTCTTTAAAAGTGAGAAAATGTCTGGTATTTCATTTGATCGAGTTTTTCATACGAATGCATTGCTTTTAATCGCGCCATTCCTACTGACGTTATTGTAATATATCGTCGCTTCACCGGTAAAACCTTGTATCCCACAAAGCTCTTCCTATCCATTATTCTCCTTAAGACAGGTCACGCCTCCCAGCCACATATGGATACGCAGTCCATGAGAACAATGTCCGTTGTGTTCGTTTTCCTTTGCCGTTCAGTAAACGAAAATGAACCTTATATGCATTATACACTAGGAGTGCGTAAATACGTAATGAAAACTTACATTCCTACAGTACGGTACAGTAAAGTTCATTTTCCTTTACACAATGGCATAGGAAAATGAACAGAACAAAATTTGTTCTGATGGACTGCATATCCATACGTGGCTGGGAGGCGTGACCAGTCTTAAGGAGAATAATTGAGAGGAAGAGCTTTGTGGAATACAACTTTTTACCGCTGAAGCGACGATATGTTCACTTCAGTTGGGAAAACCACTAAGACAGTCTTTCTGAGGATTTATAAAGGCAGGTGGAGAGTGAGTTTCTACAATTATACTGAAAGCTTCCCAACCTGATTGTGACTGACGGTATGCAAGCGGGTCTACCATTGTGGTGAGAATTCCCTAACTCAGTCTTCATATGAGAAAAGATGTTTGGTGACTTCCCCGTCGCGTTTCTAGGGTAACGTTAAGAGCTATGAATTTCGCACAATCTTGCTCACAACGTACACACTACCTAATCTAGATTTCTGTATACAATACAGAATTCCGTAGCGAAGCACGGGTACATCAGCTAGTAGGCTATAAATATGCAGCCCATCAGAACAATTTTCGCTGTGTTCATTTTCCTATGGTAATGTGTAAAGGAAAATGAAGCTTAGAATCATTATACGGTAGGAGTGCGTAAATATGTCTTTCAAACAACACCCCTACAGTACTGTACGGTACGGTAAGGTCCGATTTCCTTTACACCCCAGCATAGGAAAATGAACACAACGAAAATTGTTATGATGGACTGCATATCAATACTACGTGGCTGGAAGGTGCGACCAGCCTTAAGGAATATAATGGGTAGGAAAACCATCGGGGCATACGAGGTTTTAGAAATAAGCCATCGATATACCAAATACGAAATAAGTTACTTCTGCTACACGTGATCTGGAGAGGTAGCAAGACAAAGGTGCTTAAGTGATTATTGAGCAATTCTTCACATTATTTCATACAAATCAATGATACGATTAAAATATCGTCGCTTCACCGGTAAAAGGTTGTAATCCACAAAGCTCTTCCTATCGATTATTCTCCTTAAGACTGGTCACGCCTCCCAGCCCCATATGGTTATGCAGTCCATCAGAACAAATTTTGTTGTGTTCATTTTCCTATGCCCATGTGTAAAGGAAAATTAACCTTACTGTACCGTACTATACGAATGTATGTTTGCATTACGTATTTGCGCACTCCTATTGTATAATGCATGTTAGGTTCATTTTCGGTTACTCGTCGGCATAGGAAAACGAACACAGCGGACATTGTTCTGATGGGCTGCGTGTCCATATCGATGGCCTAGATTGAATACCTCGTATCTCAAAAAGTTCTTCCTATCCATTATTTCCCTTAAGACTGGTCACGCCTCCCAGCCACACATGAATATGCAGTCCATTAGAACAATGTTCATTGAGTTTATATTCCTATGCCGATGCGTAAAGAAAAATGAACCTTATAAAATTATACTGTAGGAGTCCGTAAATACGCCACACAGACATACTTTCCTATAGTACGGTACGGTAAGGTTCATTTTCCTTCACACGTCGGCATAGGAATAAAGAACACAACGAACATTGTTCTGAAGGACTGCGTATTCATGTGTGGCTGGGAGGCGTAACGAGTCTTAAGGGAAGTAATGGATAGGAAGAACTTTATGAGATACGAGGTTTTCATTCTAGGCCATCGATATGTGGCTGGGAGGCGTGACCAGTGTTAAGGAGAATAATCGATAGGAAGAGCTTTGTGGATTACAACCTTTTACCGGTGAAGCGACGATATTTTAAATATCTGGAAATATCGGGAAGGAACAGCAAATAAACGACTTCTTTTTTGCTTAGTGGTTTAACGTCGCAAAGGTTGGAAAGTTAAAAAGTTTAAAACAGTTGCTTTCCTCGAAGAGGCAAAGGCAGCCACCAAACATTTTACAGAGAATTTTGGTTTTATGTTTCCAAGCACAAATTAGAAGCCTCATTCTGGCCAATTGTCATCAGTATCAGCAACAGGAAGCATTGAAACATAGCGAGAGAGCCGCAGTGACTACGGTGATTTTTTAAAATTACCCGCGTAATCGTGTGGATCAGGTGGGAAATGGTTATGAATAGTGAGAATTCCTCGACACAGTCGCACAACATTGAACGTTACCGGACAAAGTTGTAATCTAAAATATTTCACAAAACGATGTTTGCTGCCGCAACGGCAATATTCATTTCTGAAATTGTTGGTAGACACTTTCGAGATGCACAAGGTTAATCTAATGTCTTACATTGGTGTCCGGCCTACCACCAGCTCTGGTTAGCAATTATTTGTACTACAACAATAACATAATATGAAATATTTTAAAACTTAATAGGCAACGTATAATGGGAGAAATTTGAATAAGGATTTCTTCCTCTGCCTTAGCGTATGTTGATTACGACTGTGTTGTCTTTAACCAAAATGTGCTAGTACGGGGAAGGAGGTGAAGTAGGAAACCGGGGAAAAATGTTTCTTCTCGTATCATTTCTGCTTCATAGATGAAGTCATAGATGAAATGCACAGCATCCCAGGCCATCCAATCAGCCTTAAATATGTGACAGAGAAGAAACTTTAAGCAAGTCAAATATGTGAGAAGTCTCTACTTTAACTTAGTCAACCGGCCAGTAGTCTATTTTACAACCAGAACCGAAAATTTTTCTGATGTTCTCATCGAGAGTGGTGATTATGGTCCCTTATCAGTTCTATGTATGGATCCGCAATTTATTTTTCAATGCCTTGTAAAATCAGATTTCTAAACAAACGTTTGCCAAATTTTTGCTGATGTCAGTTGAAAACTCCGCCTTTTGATCCGTCGGGATTCAAACCTCGACCTCCTGGGTGAAAGTAATCAGCCAAAATACAACAATATTGTCACTTCACCGGTAAAAGGTTGTAATCCACAAAGCCCTTCCTGTCGATTATTCTCCTTAAGACTGGTCACGCCTCCCAGCCACATAGCCTATGGTTATGCAGTCCATCAGAACAAATTTTGTTGTGTTCATTTTCCTATGCCCATGTGCAAAGGAAAATTAACCTTACTGTGCCGTACTGTTGGAATGTACGTTTTCATTGCGTATTTACGCACTCCTATTGTATAATGCATGTTAGGTTCATTTTCGGTTACTCGTCGGCATAGGGAAACGAACACAACGGACATTGTTCTGATGGACTGCATATCCATATGTGGCTGGGAGGCGTGACCAGTCTTAAGGAGAATAATCGATAGGAGGAGCTTTGTGGATTACAACCTTTTACCGGTGAAGCGACGATATATACCTCTTCCACCTTATATGAAAATTTGCAAGAACAAAAGAAAGAAAAGAAAAAACATTCAGTTCTAAAAAAAAAAAAATTTCAAATGTACTTGTCATCACTACCTCGATAGGCCTACATTTATCTTGATACATATTAAACAACTTATTATATTAATAAGGATTTCAGCCGGCTCCGGAACTAAGTGTTCATGTTTAACTTACACACCTCTTCATTTACACACAGTATACCACACTACTAGAGAAGATTGAAAAGAAGGCAGGGTGATCTGCTATGAGTGATTTTCGACAAACGAGCGGTGGTTACGGATATATTACGATGTTTGGGCTCGGAAGACTTGGAAGTAAGGATATGAGCTGCTAGACTAAGCGGTATGTTCCGAGTTGTCAGTGGAGAGAAACCGTGGAATGGCATTAGTAGGCAAATAGAATAAGCCTAAGTGGAGTTTTTGAATGTGCGGATAATTGCAATATGAAGATCAAGTTGGAATTCAAGCCATCAAATTGGGGTCCATATTCATTATAGGAAGAGGAATTAGGGATTGGAATAATTTACCAAGGAAGAAGTTTGAAATAATTTAAGATGAGACTAGGCAAAGCAATGACAGGGAAACTGCCACCTGGGCAACAGGCCTAAATACAGGACAGTGATGAATGAAATTAAATGAAAAGAGCACAGAAACATACAATAGTGTATCCCTCCACATTGTTGGTGTCAGGATGGGTATCCGGTTTTAAAACACGGACATGTCCATGTGAGCGACAGATCGCACACACAGACCCACCCGAAGAAGATATATCGATATATAGCCTACATTCCCATTTTTTAAAATGACGGTACAGCCCAGGTCTTCTGAACTCAAGTTGGCGTGTTCGATGCCGACTTAGCTCGTTGGTATTTGAAGGTGCTCAAATACGCCAACCTCGTATCGGTAGATTTACTGTCACGTAAAAGAACTCATATGCGACAAAATTCCTGCTCCTTGGCGTCTCTGAATCAGTAAGAACGAGACTTAAATTCAAGAAATTGTTTATGATTATTATTATTATTATTATTATTATTATTATTATTATTATTATTATTATTATTATTATTATTATTATTATTATTATTATTGAAAATGAAAACCTACAACCTGTTTTCGAGTCATTGACCGGGTCAGGGATGTAATGAATGAAGCAGATAGACTGTTAGTACGATGGGGTCGCAACTCCCAAAGTGATTTATTAATGAATGATTGATGCTATGGAATGAGAATGGAGAGTGTTGCTTGGATTGAAAGATGACAGGGAAAACCGGAGTACCCGGAGAAAAACCTGTCCCGCCTCCGCTTTATCCAGCACAAATCTCACATGGAGTGACCGGGATTTGAACCACGGTATCCAGCGGTGAGAGGCCGACGCGCTGCCGTCTGAGCCACGGAGGCTCGCTATTATTATTATTATTATTATTATTATTATTATTATTATTATTATTATTATTATTATTATTATTATTATTATTTTAAAATGATCACGAATGTACTTCATAGGCTACAAAATTTCCAGTATCAGGTTTTCAATAAAACCATCACCGTCCAATTGTCTTAACAATTAGCATACGTAACCCTTTGATACAATCCCAACAAAAACCTAAATGGAACTTCAGAAATGCACATTGAACTAAATATCCCCAGCAGGTTCATACCTTTGCTGGATTCCACCAAAGGTAGAGAACTACAGTTGCTATTTGGCACGGTAATAGGAGCATGCGAAACGAAGTATTCTCTGAGGGTACAGAAATAATACGTACGGTATTACGTTGGAACAAAGTGGCCAAACAACTGGCGAAGACATAATGATCAGCTCCCCGTTTTGGGTGGCCAGCTTTTACAGTCCCACCGGGCGAGTTGGCCGTGCGCGTAGAGGCGCGCGGCTGTGAGCTTTCATCCGGGAGATAGTAGGTTCGAATCCCACTATCGGCAGCCCTGAAGATGGTTTTCCGTGGTTTCCCATTTTCACACCAGGCAAATGCTGGGGCTGTACCTTAATTAAGGCCACGGCCGCTTCCTTCCAACTCCTGCGACGTAAAGCCCGTAGCAAAAAAAAAAATTACAGTCCCTAAATACCGGAGTAAATTAAAAGTGGCATATTAAAACTGAGAAACTTGATTTGTACCCTCTGCACTAATGTAGGTTCGGCCACTTCTCAGAAAACTTGGTTTAGGACATCAACCTAAATTAGCAGGCCTGCACGAAAATCCTATCAAATAGTACAGCTCATTAAACAACGGTCCCAAAAGTGTCCCACTTAGTAATGCTTCTTAACCGAAAAAGGTTTTTGGTCATAACCTGCTAGAATAAAATCCACACTACTCATCCCCGTTCACAGATGCAGCAATCGAATCCCTGAAATCAGGAAAATTAGCAGGCCAGCATGGTAACTAAGACAATGTGGTAGGAAAAAACTCAGAGAAATTTCACAGATATCTTTCTGAAAGGCCAGATACCAACAGAATTCAAAATCGCATAAATTCTTCCTGCAGGCTTACTTTAGTCTGGAAAAACACCATATAGTCCTGCGAGCTACCGTCCAATAGGCTATCACGTCTCAGTATTCGTTATAAAATACTGGAACGGTTACTATTCAAGAGGATATACCATAGAATACTCTGAACGGGAAGTACTACAAGAACAGGCAGAAACGCAAATGTGAATTCGTTTTAGTACTGACGTATTTTACAGAATCTAGTTTCCAAGACAGACTAAAACCATCTGTAGCACTTTTTATAACTAAGTGCTGCCTATGGTATGATAAAATGGATTAATGCTTATGTTGAAACGAGCATTACTCAGTAAAGTACTCAATGCCCTGCTATCCACCATGCTCAGAAATCCATATTTTATAATCTGGGTGGTCGACAAGTTGAGAAAGTCTTACACCATCAAGATCGGATCTGTTCCAGCTCCATTATTGATCAATTTGTTTGTAGAAATGTTGTTCCAAAAATTGAACCACAAAAATTCTGCTATATTGATGACGCTATCATAGCAGTAAAAGCAAAATATATCTGCTTGTATGTAAACGGATATGAACTTTACGGTACCAAATTGTAGGAAGATACGTTTGCGTGGAGTATCTATTTATGCAACAATACATTATAGCCTACTATATTTAAGGTCTGGTTTCCTTTACACGTTCGCTTAGGAAAATGACCACAACGAGCATTGTTCTGATGGACTGCATATAAATATGTGGCTGGGAGGCGTGACCAGTCTTACGGGATATAATGGATGGGATGTGCATTGTGACATACAATGTACTGTTCCAGCACCAACGATATGCGAAAAACGATATTCTGTAAGAAAATATGTCCCTAGATGAAAATGTTATTTCATCACGGCGTTTCCAGGTTTACTGTAGTGTGAAGGTGTGTAGGCTGAGTGAAGTCAGGATACCTTATTATAGAGATATAATTAAGAGGAATGAAAGAAGCTAGAATAATAATAATAATAATAATAATAATAATAATAATAATAATAATAATAATAATAATAATAATAATAATAATAATAATAGACATGATATATTCTAGGCTTTTGGGCTTATGCCGTGTCAAGAAAATAAGGTGAAATTCTTTACGTTTCGCAGAGAACTTTGCTCTGCGTCTTTAGAAGGAATACTCGACTGTCCACAAGAAAGGCTAAATTCAAACCTCATTGTTTAAGAAGCCTTTCTCGTGGCCAGTCGAGATTTTCTTCTGATGACGCAGAGCAAAGTTATCTGCGAAATGTAAAGAATTTCACCTTATATTCTTGACACGGAATAAGCCCAAAAGCCTTTAGGCCTACCATGTCTATAAATAAGGGCCGTGAAAGCATCATTCGCAATAATAATAATAATAATAATAATAATAATAATAATAATAATAATAATAATAATAATAATAATAATAATAATAATGGAGCCTCCGTGCCTCAGGCAGCAGCGAACCGGCCTCTCACCGCTGGGTTCCGTGGTTCAAATCCCGGGCACTCCATGTGAGATTTGTGCTGGACAAAGAGGAGGCGGGACAGGTTTTTCTCCGGGTACTCCGGTTTCCCTATCATTTTTCATTCCAGCAACAATCTCCAATATCATTTCATCTGTCATTCATTAATGATTGCCCCGGAGGAGTGCGACGGGCTTCGGCAGCCGGCACAATTCCTATCCTCGTCACTAGGTGGGGGCTTCATTCATTCCATTCCTGACCCAGTCGAATAACTGGAAACAGGCTTTGGATTTTCACTGTAACTGGAGTTTTCTTCTTAATTTTTAATAATAATAATAATAATAATAATAATAATAATAATAATAATAATATCTGAACAGGTAACATTTTCTTGTAGGTACGTGGAATTCTTCACAAGAGTCCCTCCTCTCACGCTCTTTTCAAGACGAATATTCTCACAGAGGACCGTACAATACCACCCTCTCTAGAATGGCAAGAGAATGTGTTGAGGGTCGACGGGAGGGAGAGGTGAAGCTCATCCCCCCTGGGTCCTTGAAAGTACCCAAGTCGATTCAACCAATCACGATGCACCCCACAAATCCACCCTCCCGTGGTTATCCCCACCCTACGCTAGCTTTCTTTGCCAGCAAATAGGTTGCCACTACATCCCTGTCCAACCGCTTGCCTGCCTCCCTGCTTGCCGCACAAAACCTGCACCAACTTCACAAAATTGAAAAACGTAATTAAATGTTAATGCGAGCCGGAGATTTATATCTGTCACGTTGGAACTGCTAATATATATACGAGCCTCTACCTGCTCTCAAATTTGTGAGCTATTTAATTTTCTCTCAGCTATATCCAACACAATACACTATTAGCAGAAAATAAACAAGAAAGGACGATGGAGAATGGCTCACGCAAGGACAAAGTGTATGGATATTTAGAGCATGGATCAGCCATACAGCTATCATTCATGTTTGTGGGGGCCCATGTATATAGGAATTATTCGCAGGAAATTGTCTGAACTTGATTAATGGTAAAGAAGAAAGTTGTTTAACACGGTAGGGCTTATATTTAATATAAACCAAGTTAACGTAACTTGAAATATGTAACTCCGTCATTCTCCATGCATGAGCTTTAAAACTGTTGCTTGAGGAACTTATGGACTTCAAACGATTGTGAAATAAATTTGGACCTAGAAATTACAGAAATTAGAAACACTGATCTCTTTAGGAATGAATTCATTCAGGATATGAATGATAGTACCTAAACGAAAATAAAATAAAATAAAATGCTTATTGCATTTCAACCTTCCAATTTCAAAAGATACTCGGTCAAAAGCATTTATGAACCAATACAGAGAATGTAAATAGCTAATAGAAACATTCTATATGAAATTCTTGCCCCAACTGAGAATTTTTTATTTATTATTAGGCTATCTGATCCACGTCTGGATTTACCATAGATACAGAAGTTTTAAGAGAATTGCAAGCATAAACTGGAAACAAACGTAAGTCGTAAAGAGGTATCATTATCTCGATTGATTGATTGATTGATTGATTGATTGATTGATTGATTGATTGATTGATTGATTGATTGATTGATTGATTGATTGATTGATTGATTGATTGATTGATTGATTGATTGATTGATTGATTGATTGATTGATTCTGGGTCGATTATGACCAGGAAAATTCCACACAGGCCTAGGCCTAGGCTACATCTAACCAGATGGATAGACTACTCCCAACAAGTTGTTTAGAGTACAGTTATGTTTACAATTAAATATAGAATAATCTATCAAAATATTTTATAATGACGACAACATTCAGTACGAAGAATATGTGACTTATAAAAGATCCTAGAGACAAAACACCATATATTATTCTATATTCTGGGTATCTATGTCCTTCTCAAAACACATTTATTCACTTAGGCTTACACACAACAAACCACACTACCAACCAATAAATAAATATGAATTAGTGATCACATTCTGCAGGAAGGTCACCTTGCCGTAAAACTAATTCAAATCCACTCGAAGTTCAACCCCCAAGAAAATGAAAAATAAAAGGCCGCAAAGAAAGAATATTGATAAGACGGAAAGTCTGGCTCTGAACAAAGTTCAATGTTTAGTTTTAACTGTTGTAGTGGTAATTATATGAATAATAATAACAATAATAATTATAATTCTTTAGTGTCATTTAGGCAACCTTCGTACCAATTTCGACGATACGATTGGGCTCTCATCTTGAAATGAAGCGCAAATCTACATGACGAGCCCTAAGGCTGAATTTGATTTCTCAGGTGGACACCATCGTTGTGTTCATTTTCATATGTTTATGTGTACAGGAAAATGAATCTTGCGTATTTTGTAGCATAGGTCTGCTGCAGAAATGTATTCATGATACCCTCCTACAGTATAATGTATGTAAGGTTCATTTTCCAGTACACACAGGCATAGGAATATAACACAAGGACAATTGTTCTGATGGACTGCATATCCGTACGTGGATAAGAGGCGTGACCATTCTTAAGGCAAATAATGGCTAGGAAGTACATTGCCAGTTACCCGGTTTTTCACCATCGTTAGAGAGTTATAATGGATAGGAAGAGCGCCTGGGTTGAAGAACATTGGGACATACGAGGTTTTAGAAGTAAGCCATGGATATGTTCGTCTGCCTCTTGGTGCAAACAAGAGAAATGGGTAGTTTTCATTGATGTCTGAGTCTCATGTGGTAGTATGGAAGCTGTTGATGTATTGATGATTGTGATTAATGATAATAACATTCAGGGAAGAATTAATATGTTCGAATGATGTGGATGGTGTTATTTATGGCACCTGTCGCGATTCAATAGCACATTCTGTCTCAAAGAAGCAAGCAATTGCATGCTACCCCACGTCTCAGTTTGCCTACTACGTTTCATTTAGGCACCACGATAAGTTTCTTTTTCCTTTTCTTTTAGTTGGCTTGAAACATGTTTGATACAGTCAGTGAGAACTTATTTATAATGTATGTTGCCAACCTTAGTCCAAATGTATGAGATATAAATCGTATTTGTTTTAGTCGAAGGTTAGGCTCAACAAACCCACATCATTACGTTTAATCTTTTTTTCATGTTAGAACAGAAATAATCCTGTGAATAATGTAATATGACTTGTGGTCATTAATAAATAGAAGCTGAAAAATATAGTATAAACTGCACGACTAGCTGTTTATAACAAGATATTCATTTCCTTAATGAACCCATTTTTATCCGTGAGTTTGGATGTAGGCTATTACTTTAAGAGCATTTACAGATGTTAGAAAGTTTCTCATATTCAAGCCCACTGACGACCATGAATTATTTTCACCTGCCGTACACGCAACGGAAACATGATAATTCACACTCATACTTGCCAGCTGAAAATTAATTTTTACCGATTCAATTAGGGTCATACTTAATCCATTGCTCTATTATTAGCAGTAGGCCTACCTGTCCTCAGCCGGTTCATATAATAGTAATATTAATCGTAATAATAATAATAATACTAATAATAATAATACTAATAATAATAATAATAATAATAATAATAATAATAATAATAATAATAACCATCATCATCATCAACAACAATAACTAGGATGAGATAACGCAGATGAGAAAAAAAGGGGGAGGAGATTAAGTCAACTCATGGCATAGTTTATTATGCCAGTTATACTGTGGTCCATCGGCACTGAGGGAACGGAGCAATAAGCGCTAACCCACTGAACTGTGCGCACCGCTGTGTTCCCAGGCGATCGGGGAAATTCTGTAGGAGTTTTAATGTACAATAGAAGGGGTTCATCTAAAGAGATATTTTTAACCTTAACTTGGAAAACCGTCAAAATGTGATGAAAACTTAATTTATTGAACATGCGTAGTTAAAAATATTTAACAGGCTATAATAGGCAGGTTTATATTAACATGTCATGTAGGTTGAATCAGTATTTAAACGATTAGTTTCCACTCACCAGTGGCATAATAAATAGCATATCGTCTCTTAAGAATTAATACCGCGTATCTGACAATGCTCTTCCTATCCGTTATGTTCCTTAGGACTGGTGACGCCTCCCAGCCACTTGTGGATATGCAGACCATCAGAGCAATTTATGTTGTGGTCATTTTCCTATACAGTAGGATGAAGGAAACTGAGCCTTGAATACATTATACTGTAGGAGTGCGCATGTACGTCATGCAAACATACGGTGCGGTTCGGTGTGGTAAAGTTCATTTTCCTTTACAGCGCAATATAGGAAAATGAACATAACATAAATTGTTCTGATGGACTGCATGTCCGTATATGACTGGGAGGCCTGTACAACGTGTACAACGTACAACGTGTTGAAGCTTCCATGGTGTGATAGACTTCTCTTACGTCCATTATCTGGAATGGACCGTGTCGTTGTTCTGCGTAAATTATATACAAGCTACCTACGTTTCGAATGATAAACAATGTTCCGAGATTCGTTCGAAGGTTTTCAGTCCCCACCTTCGATTTTAGCTTCCTCGGATCAAGTAGCGGTACAATAATCGCTGCAGTAACAATGAAATCTCTAAGGCATTCGAAACGTGGCCAACCTTTAAATGTACGACGACATACCTACTGTAGTTCAACCTTGGATGAAGAACTGAACACCCAGTAGAGTGTGCTTTGGCTCAACTGCGGAGAATTTTACAGCTCTGCATTCGGGAGGTGGATTGGCTGGGCCTCAACGTCGGCTATCCTAAGAATGGTTTTCCGTGGTTTTCCATTCTGCTCTATGAAGGCAAATTCCACGCGCTCAATTCTCCGCACCCCAAATCACCGCTTCAAATGCTCTTGACCTGAGATTGGGCGTAATCCTCAACGAGGTCCGCCGTACACCTTCATGGTACGGACTGAGAACATTTAAGTAGTATTAGTAGGCTAGTTGTATTAATAACAGTAAGAACTTACTAGAAACAAGTTTCAGCCGTAGTTTGAACATCTTCTGTCAGATTCCACTTCAAGAAGAGATTTCCCTAGAAATGAGAGACCTTGTATATATCAGTAAACGTCGGGAAGTCGACATCTAGACTGGTTGAAGCTTTGTGAAGATTTTTGGCTGGCCATGATGAGGCCTTTGTTCCAAGGGGTCCCGAGTTCAATTCTCGGCATGGTTGGGGATTTTAACTGCCATTAGTTAATTCCTCCGGTTCGGGGGCTTGGAATTTGTGCCGTACTAGGTATGGCCCCATCCTCACAGACGCGCCTGTACGGTGTCAACTCGAGTTACCTGCAGCCACGACTCTCCGGATGGCACTCTCCATTATATTATTGCCTTCAAGGAAAGAGGTCTCCCAACAGGAGTAGATAGGAACAGTTACGATGAACAACAGACCACACAACACAATTGTAGGAAGTTTAGTGTCCTTTCCTCTAGATGTTCCCCTAACTTGGATTTTGTATAATTAAGCTAATTGATTTTGATTACCCTCTCGTGCTTTTTATTAACATATTTTCCAACATATGGATGGATGAATCTTCGATGTAGACCATAAATAATATATATGGAGTTAACCTCCTCTCACTTCCATGCTTTTATGTAGCTGAGACGGCTTGAGTACTGAATAATATAGGTAGGCCTATTGTTATTGCATCCGAATTCATCTCTCTCTTACAAAATATTATTCTTACTACATACAGATCTAATTTATGAGTAAGATACAGATCAAATAATTATATTGTCGCTGGTAAGAACATAGCGTTCTCAATGATCTTGGTTACTAGTAAACTCTTGTCCTCATTCCGAGGTGATGCAGCTCTTTTAGGTACACCCCCAATGTAGGTGAGCTGCATGTACCATTTCGACCACATTCCAGCCCTCCTGCCACTCTTAAATTTCTGATAGTACCGGAATCGAACCCGGGCCCCTGAGGACGGCAGCTAACAACGCCAACCGTTACTCCACGGAGGCGAACATCTTAATTACTGAAAAGTATTGTTCTGAGCACTGAGGAATACAGGGAAGATTTACGCATGCAAATTCATACCTCTCATACAAAATAATAATTAGCCTGTCTTAGTTCTTACTATATTCTATAGCCTACAGATCTGAACATTATTTTAGAGTAAGTCACAGATCAAATAAATACAAAATATATTGTCCCAGGTAAGAATATAATGTCCTCAGGAAGCTTAGTCATATTACTGAAAAAGATTGGTTGATAGAACGAAGTTCAGTTCGAAACCACAGCAAAAGTTTAACAGTTCTGCACATAAATTTCCCCTGAAAAATATGTCAAATTGCTTAAAAATTAATTATTTTCAAGCCTGTACTCTAATGTCCCCTCCCTTCTCCCTGCTATTATCGAAATATCATTAGACCGTCAGAACAACACGGGTTTTGATTTATAATTTGTGCTCGCGAAGTAGTCCATGTGTTGCTACGACCCATCAATCGCGCATGAGCAGTGAAGCATTGCTGACGGACACTGCAATCCCATCTAGAGCACTCCATTGCCTGAGGGGTGACCAATCGACTCCAGATGTGGTATTCCCTCTATCCCATTATTCAATTATCACTCGGAGACTGAGTGCATTCTAAAAGAGCAGGTTATATATATTTATATAGAAAATCTACAAATCCTAGGAAGCACTGTAATAAGGCTTTCCAGGAAACACAGAGGACAATTCTGGCCTTGCAGTCCGTGATCCAAATGAGTACCTGTAAGCCTACCCATATCAAAAGAAGCGTTTTAACAGATAGGGCTTGAGGGAAGATCATTGGAGGTGCCATTCCACGTTGTAGCCATGTCCCTGCATTCCTTTATCCTCCCCTTCACTTCCGGATCACTTGGTAGTTCGATCAGACCACTGTGTTCTGTTGTATCTAACTCAGAAGAGAGAGGTTTGACAACTCCAAGCAACTGGAGCCGGCCAGCAGGATCATATCCATAGCAACCAAAGTGGGTCCGCCCACGATTCCATGGCAATCATACCGCCTACTCCCTTCTCCCCACTCAGGCAGGCAGTGAACAGACCTCTCTCTAAGAACTGTCAGAATGAATCTTTTAATATTACGACTATAGTATCCAACGTTTCACCGTAGACTATGCCATGCATCTTCAAGGAAACATTCTCCCAAAAATTAGTAGTAGACCAGGGCCTACGAGAACGGAAAATGTCTTATCCTGTATATCGTCGTTGCCGGGACAAAACCTCCTATGTGAAATATTTTAGCTTAGAACTTTGGCCGGTAAGGTTCTGTCAGCTAAGGTCCAATATTGTGTGACTGTTTTCAAGGCATTCTCGCTCTTCATACTGTATGTGCTGCGGGTCAGTATATCTCCAAAAATATGTACACATAGGAGGTTTCGTCCCGGCAACGACGATATTCATTATGACTCCGGACGTGAATACCTAAGCTTTTATCGTCGTAGGAGGCAAGGTAAGGAATGAAGTATTTCGTCATTGTTTTACTCACCGAATCAAGAGGTGCTATATAGTAGTAAAAACCACTGCTCCTAAAAACAACTTCTTTAAATTATCCATCGGCGTTGATTGAAGATTGAATGCTATTTCTCACAACCATTTTTGCGTAGCCACTTCCATACCATCACAGCCATAAGGAAAATGGAGACCTCAGGGAAAGTTACATCTATCCTCTATCTTCTGACAAAGAACAGGTGTAAAAGTACTAAATCACACTTATGATATGATTAAATGACATTCTATACACTAAATGTGACTGTAATTTACGGCCAATTGATATTAAAAATGAAATGCCGCGCCGAAGGATCAGTTCTTGAAATACGTGTAAATTCATTATTTGTAAATGCATGTTCATGTTGTCACATAACTCTCTATCATTGACAAGTTCAACATAAACAATACTGTACATATATACGCTTGTTTTAACTGATTTGATGGAATCTGGGGATGTTCTTGTAGAACGAAGCATGCCATTCTTTGTAAAATAGTGTATATTTTTTACAGGTATGTTTATAGTGTTATAATTTATATATTGAAAATCGTTGTGTGTTTGACAGACTGGAAAGTATTTTGTCTCATTTCCAATTCGTGAAGAGTTAAAAGTTAATAATAGCCTAACTAAAAGAGTAGTTGATCTCTCCTAAAATTTGGTAACATCTCCAAAGAAACAGGAACAATAATCTGGACCAGTTTCGTGCGATCTTTACTCAATGTATTTCCATTTTGTTGTAGAATTGAACCTTATCACTCTGCCTTTTCTCCTCCATACACCCCATTAACACTGTCGCTTGGCTGTTTTATGATAGATTTTCTCACAACGTTCTGTGAATATTTCAAGCGTTTCGTGTTTAATTTCATTACAGGTTGAGTTACTAGAGACTACAATTGGATTCCACTACGAGCTTATTCCTTTGGACCAAATGAAATATGCACCCACCAGCAGGCACTTTCATCGTTTTAACTATCAGTAAGCCGAGAATAATTGTCTAACTACAAATATTGGAATCTGCTGCTACTCCCAGCTTCTAACGCCAGCGTAAAAACAACTTTACAGTGGAATCTACGGACTACTCAAGGGTCTATAATTTATAAAGTCACCTTACAAATCTTGCCTCACAAAGTGCTTTATGTCAAGTTCATCATAATCATTAAATGCAGATTTTAATTGTCTACTGTTCACTATCATTGCTACTACCGGCGTTTACGTTTGGAATACAATTACTATTCGTCACTAATTCACCACACTGACTTCAGTACACGTGGTGCGATTACTATTCACCTTCGGAATAGACATCCGATCTCACATGGTTCCCTCAATAAGGTTTCTCACGAACCTCAGCACACTATATTTTAACAAACCGTAGTAGGCCTAAATTAATCTGAACTTTGCGTATGGACACCTTCAAATTCAATTTGTGCTCTTACCGGGCTGAGTGGCTCAGACGGTTAAGGCGCTGGCCTTCTAACCCCAACTTGGCAGGTTCGATCCTGGCTCAGTCCGGTGGTATTTGAAGGTGCTCAAATACGACAGCCCCGTGTCGGTAGATTTACTGGCACGTTAAAGAACTCCTGCGGGACTAAATTCCGGCACCTCGGCGTCTCCGAAGACTTTAAAAAGTAGTTAGTGGGACGTAAAACAAATAACATTATTATTAATTTGTGCTCTTACAATCAAAAACAAGGATCGAACTGGGAAATGGGATATTTACTCAATGTTCTACTACTAAAGCTTACTGTAACTGTATAACAGAACAGATCTACTGTCGTTCTCAGTTAGAAGATTACATGGCCGCAGACGAGTTCAGTAGTTGCCAAGTGTTACGTGCGAGAAGCATCATACCTCCACCGACTGAAAATAATGAAAGAGATGTGGAAGGATGCCTAGAGATTCAATGTTGTTGGGATGTCAAACGCGATACCTGCACGAATAGATAAATTCAAAATGATGCCTACATATTGATGTATTTTAAAACCCCGTATGTCTCAATGCTCTGCCTTCCTTCAGACTGGTCACGCCTCCCAGCCATATATTCATACGCAATACTTCGGAATAATTTTCGTTGTATTTATTTTCCTATGCTGAACTGTAAAGCAAAATGAACCTTACCATACCGTATTATAGGGATGTTGTTTGCGTAGCGAATATACGCACTTCTTCAGTATAGTGTATTTAAGGTTCATTTTCCTTTACACGTTATCATAGGAAATTATAATAATTATAATTTCGTGTGGCTATTTCTAGCCGGGTGCAGCCCTTGTAAGGCAGACCCTCCGATGAGGGTGGGCGGTATCTGCCATGTGTAGGTAACTGCGTGTTATTGTGGTGGAGGAGAGTGTTATGTGTGGTGTGTGAGTTGCAGGGATGTTGGGGACAGTACAAACACCCAGCCCCCGAGCTACTGGAATTAACCAACGAAGGTTAAAATCCCCGACCCGGCCGGGAATCGAACCCGCGACCCTCTGAACCGAAGGCCAGTACGCTGACCATTTAGCCAGCGTGTCGGACATAGGAAACTGAACACAACGAAAATTATTCTTATGGCTTGCATTCGTCGCTCGACCGGTAAAAGGTTGTATTCCACAAAGCTCTTCCTATCAATTATTCTCCTTAAGACTGGTCACGCCTCCCAGCCACGTATTGATACGCAGTCCATCAGAACAAATTTTGTTGTGTTCATTTTCCTATGCCCATGTGTAAAGGAAAATAAACCTTACAGTACCGTACTGTAGGAATGTACTTTTGCATTACGTATTTACGCACTCCCAGTGTACAATGCATGTAAGGTTCATTTTTGTTTAATCGTCGTCATAGGAAAGCGAACACAACGGACATTGTTCTGATGGACTGCGTATCCATATGTGGCTGGGAGGCGTGACCAGTCTTAAGGAGAATAATGGATAGGAAGAGTATTGTGGGATACAACGTTTTACCGGTGAAGCGACGATATAAATATGTGGCTGAGAGCGCGACCATTCTTAAGGAATATAATCGAGGTTTAAGAAAACCATCGATATCTTTGTTTGAGATCTACAAGATAATTCAGCCCAGTGCAACACTTGATGCAGTAATGAAAACATTGAAAATATGCGAAATACATATCAGATGGAACTGAGGGACGTAAGCTTACTGGATAGAGACGAATATAATGTTTAGAAGTTTAATTTCACAGTTTTCTACTTTTGCACTTTATACAGTTTTTAAGTTTTGCATTTTTCTAGTTTCATATATTTATTATATTAATTGTCTTTAGAAATAGAAACAAGTGAAACCACAGGAACAAGTACCAGTCAACTTTACACACCGCGGTGGTGGTATTTTGAAAATGTGGCCTTTTGGGCCGGGAAATTGTGCGTCAAACGCTGTTAGAAGGCTATAGAAGATGACGATCTTAAGGAATATTGTAAGTACAATCATTCCAAGACAATTTTCGTCATGTCGTCGTTGTACGGGAAAATTATCGTATCCCACAACGCTCTTCATATACATTATCCTCCTTAAGACTGGTCACGCCTCGCAGCCACACATGGATATGCATTTCATCAGAACAACATTCGTTGTGTTCATTTTCCTGAGTTAGTGTATGGAATAAAGGAAAATGAAACTCAATGCGTTACACTGTACTGTAGGAGTGCGTAGATACTTCATGAAAACATACATTCCTACAGTAGGGTACAATAAGGTTCATTGTCGTATACACGCTGACATAGGAATATGAACACAACGGGCATGGTTCTGATGGACTGCATATCCATGTGTGGCTGGTAGGCGTGACGATTATTAAGGAAAATGATGGGTAGGAAGACCACTGTACGATACGAGTTATTGCCCGTACAGCGACGATATGTTCTTGAAGGGAAACTTTCACTCATTGTTGAAATAATTAGGAAGATATTTTTTTCAAATTTCCCATTCGACCTATGTATCTTTGCCTTAAGTTTGATTGTTCTGATCGTACAAATACATTTGTTTCTCGTCATTATCCAGGACGAAACTGCAGGTTGTCCGTATCGCCTTAAACAATGAGTTATGGAGTGATGTAATTTGTATTTTGACTGGATAGGAAATTGTATAAAGCACAACGTTACACGACAATAATGTCCGCTATGTCAATATTTACTGAAATATATTTCCAAAACACTAGAAATGTGGATGATAAAATGCCATTGGAATTTTGTAAAACCTTTCAGGCTCGACAGAGACTGTAAGGAAATTTCGTCATTCATTTCGTATCATTAATTCATGTGATGAGGTTGACGACAGGAAGGGCATCCGGTCATAAAAACTTCCTACGAAATTTCATTTCGTTTCATAGCTGACGCAGTAGAGGAACGGTGCAAGGGTTGGACATACATTATTATCATTTCTTTTCATAGCGTTATGCTAAACTGTGGAGCTCGATAGAATGTATTTAGCTGATGATATTCTTTTTCTCCCAAAATCTCTTCGTTTGGGCACTGAAATTTTCGTACGTTCCTCACTCCAAGATTTATTGTTCCTGGTATTCGTTTTCTCATCAAAATGATGGTTATTGACTGGTTTTTTGAACTGGAGCCGATCTTGAATAATTTCCTGAAGGTCTTTTTCTATTTCATGAAACCAGTTGTTCATGACTTTCATTGAGGTTGACAACCTTTTGCTGAGACTATGGTTGTTCATTCTGAGAATGTGGCCACAGTACTTTAATCGTCTTTTCCTCATGGTGTCGGTGATCTTTTCAGAATGGTCATAAAGCAACCGAGACTTCCGTTCCATCCAGATTCCCTCTAAGTAGACTGTACCAAATATTTTCCTCAATATTTTCCTCTCTTGTTTTTCTGTGCCCTTAATAAGTGACCTGCCTCCAAATTAGTTCTTTATGTTTGTTTTACAAGTTGCTTTACGTCGCACCGAGACAGATAGACCGTATGGCGACGATGGGATAGGAGAGGGCTAGGAGTGTGAAGGAAGCGGCCGTGACCTTAATGAAGGTATTTGGTTGTTATAAAAATGGGAAACAACGGAAAACCTTGTTCAGGGCTGCCGAAAGTGGAGTTCGAACACATTATCTCCGGAATACTGGATACTGGCCGCACTTAAGCGATTGCAGCTATCGAATTCGGTGAATTACTTCTCCTAAGTACTTGAACTTATTCACTTGATAACTTTTGCCGAATTTAATCTTTAGAGGCTTCCCATCTAGATAACTAGCGGATCCTTCCATGTACTAAGTTTTTTTAAATACGATATTTGGACCCAGTCTTAGCTGCAATTTCATAAAGATTTTCAAGGGCCTGAACTGCTTCTTGTCTGTTGTTAGAAAGAATAGCTACATCATCTGCGAAGGCCAAACATTGCAGATGAATTTTATTTTTGAGTAGTCGACCAATAGTTATTTCCTTTGTGTCATTTTCCCATTATTATTATTATTATTATTATTATTATTATTATTATTATTATTATTATTATTATTATTATTATTGGACGAGATTACAACCAAATGAGAGGAGTCAGTAATTCTCATAGTGAGCTAATTGGTGCACCCTTGTGCGATGATCATGTCAGCCCATTGTTGTAAATGACTGAGCCAATAATGCTGTCATTGTTGTGAGAGTGATGGGTGTCGTGAAGCACTCACATACATCTAATGGATTTCCCTTGCTGAGCTCGGCCTATTGAGTGCTGTGGAGCTTTATATAATTACATCATGCGGCTGCGAGCACAGTTGGCTGAGGTAAGAGGGACTAGAACACACAGTCCGATAATTTAAATCCAATAATTAACTTGTCCGCTGTTGAGTTGTTTAATCGGCCTCGAATAGAGACCTAATTATCCCTGAATCGATTTTGTTTCTTGTCTTTCTCCACTGTGCTCGTTGCTACGCTGAGCAGTTGATAAATACAAATTAATTCAGATGTTCCCATTTGGAACTGAAAAGGAATGTTATAACTTATTAAAATCATGAGATTGGGTGTAAAAATCTACAAAAAATACGCGTCCAGACAATATGCAGAGCGAACAGTAAGTCGCACTGCAGTCCCTTCTTCATAGTACTGAAATAGATATTGTCACTTGTTTAGGCTATGTCATGACCAAAGCTTGGATTTTCTTTAAAATTTACCTTCTTTTCTTAAAGAGTCAGAACAGGTGAGGAGTTGTAATTAAGTACATTCTGCAAGAAATGTGTCAGCTCTATCGGGTTTTATACTGCTTTTCGCATGCTCTTCAAATTAAAGTCATGTTTCAACATTTCGCTCACGTGCTAGCTCATTTTGTTAAATTTCTAAATTTGTGTAGGTCATTTTATATTGTCCGGTTCCTTCGCGGAATGGTCTGTGAGCTTGACTTCAGCGCAGAGGGCATCGAGTGCAATTCGCAGCCGGACCGGGCATTTTAACTGCGTGTGGTTAATTACTCTAGCACGGGGACTGGGTGTTTGTCTTCGTCGCAATACACTTCTTTTCATCTACACCAGAGTCCCTCGTTCGCCCAAAATCTCACGCGTGCAAAATGAGGCGCAGAGTTCCTGTGCACAGTGCATCGGTCCCACTCAGCTCGGCTCGGACCAGCGCTTCGTCTCTGGGCTACTCGGCGAAGCTCGGCTCAACTCGGCTCAGATTTGGAGCGCTACGGAGCAAGTGAAGAAGAGGTAGACAGATCGAGCGAGAGAGACAGGCGTGGGGAAAGAGAGAGACAGCACTATTTCTCCAAATCGAGGAGTTGGGGTCTGCACTCTGGTCAACCTAGCGAAGTCGTCTTTTGCACTGTGAACAATACAATGCACTGGTGCATGCACCCTGAATGGCCCTGATCTACACTCAATACATTACTCTACGAACCACAGAAACACTCAAAAGTTAACACATCCCTTCACATCGGGCTGGCACCTAGCGATAAAAATTGGCGAAATATAACTGAAGTGCTGACCCCAGTAAACTGAATTGGCAAAGGATTAGGAAGAAGAAGGTTTTACATGGTCTAAAGTTGAATGTTCATCTTTGTTAATGTTCCAGTTGATGTAGCCATACATTACTGCTACACAAGTTTTCATTCCGTCCCTGAAGGGACGGCGGGCCATCTAGAAATTACGCCGTCTCTCAGGCCAGGGAGATTTGATTCGGTGAATATGTTCGGAGAAGGTGAGGGGGTTGTCGGCCGTGGCCTATACCAGAAACTGTCCATAACAATGAAAAACCATGGAGGGGACAGCCCTTCTCAGTCTGCTCAATGCAGAAGAGTAGAGCCATGGTAGAAGCTTTACTCCGATCGGTTGGTCGGTCGGTCGCAATGGAGAGCTATCGGGCACCGGTACAGCCGTGGCCACTTGTAGGCCGAAGTCTTCTCTGGAACCATCGATCCCGTTGACAGTCTGTTAGAGTTGTGGAGGAAGCGGGGCGGTCAGAACTGAATTTCGGTGCCATGGTCAATTTTTTCTGGTGAAGTAGAATTTTCTTTAAGAGCAGATTGTACCTTGTATACTGACAATGTTAAATTTATCTCATTTAGGTAAATTTATTTCAAGAACAGTGCATGATAAGAAAGTAAACTTTTAGTGGCTGATAGAGCAGGATTGTCTCTTCCAAACACCGTTTTTGTAGCTAGATACTTTGCATAACTTGCTTTTTAGAAATCATTTCGCAAGTTATTAAAAATCCATATTTTTCAATTTAATTAATTGATAATTACACTTTTTCTCAGAAACTAACCATCTTAGAACAGTGAAAATTATACATGTTACAATGGATAATCATAAGATCATTTAGCATTTTTTGAGAACTTGAGTAAAATAGTTTGGTAATTATCAGATCATTGAAAATGTGGATTTTTAATAACATAAGAAGTGGTTTCTAAACACACTTTATACAAACTATCTAGCTAAAAAAAATGGCGTTTCGAAGAGACAATCATGCTCTATCAGCCACAAAAATTTTACTTTATCGTGCATACTTCTTGAGATAAATGTACCTAAATGAGAGAAATTTAACATTTTCAATAGGCTATACAAGGTACAATCTCCCCTTAAGTTATCCGATGCATTGACAATTATTAACGTTAGACAGTTCAATACTAACCACGATGTGTTAAATTACTCCAGTTTACTCCACATTTTCAAAATTAAAATTTCATTATAATGATAATTATTTACTAACAACAGTGTTTAGTGTCTTACGTTACAGTTGTTCATGAAATCATTATTGTTTGTTTGTTCAGTATTATGAAATATATCTATAATATTAATTTGTGCATTATTTTACTGTCTTGCGTCAATTTTGGATAATTGAAGGGGAATTTTGTATCAGTGATAGAGTGCCGTCCTCCAGGTCGCAAGATGGTGAGTTCAGACTGAGCAGAGGTAGTCTGATTTTTGAAGGGTACCATGTCGTACAATGTTGGCATGTAAAGGATCCCTGGTGATACATTCGGTGGTTACCCGACAAAATTCATAAAACCGGCTGTAAATCACCCAATAGAGATCCGTTTCTCTGCCATCTCGTAGAGTAAAATGGAAGGTCAACATACGTTCAGTACACGTGGGCAAACATTCTCCATTTTAGCTGTAGAGACACTATTAACGATAATGATGCTTGTTGTTTTAAGGGGCCTAACATTGAAGGTCATCGGCCCGGGGTCACTATTAAGGTAGGCCTATTATATCTCTAAGACCCGATTTCATCAACGTGGGTTAAATATTCTCTAACCCTGGGTTTGTTAACTTAGGGTTAATACTTTAACTCATTCTTACAAGTCACGCGTTTCACCAAGCTATTTCGGCAGAGGGTTAACTAACACCGCGTTAACCCTCGCAGGAAACAGCTGCCCTAATAATCAAGGAGGCAGTGACTAAAAATCAGAGATCATGAACACACTTCTTGCGTGGTTCTTTTGTTTATTTCTTGCGCGGTATTTCGTTTTCTTCCTCAGGTCCATGGTAGATATTATTCTTTCGTGATCTTGAACGAAAAATGGAATAAGTACATACATACATACATACATTATCATTATAGACTGTTATGCCTTTCAGCGTTCAGTCTGCAAGTCTCTGTGAATTTACTAAACGTCGCCACAATCCTCGATTTGCAACTAGTGTTGTGGCCTCATTTAGTTCTATACCTCTTATCTTTAAATCGTTAGAAACCGAGTCTAACCATCGTCGTCTTTGTCTCCCTCTACTTCTCTTACCCTCCATAGCAGAGTCCATTATTCTCCTAGGTAACCTATCCTCCTCCATTCGCCTCACATGACCCCACCACCGAAGCCGGTTTATGCGTACAGCTTCATCCATCGAGTTCATTCCTAAATTAGCCTTTATTTCCTCATTCCGAGTACCCTCCTGCCATTGTTCCCACCTGTTTGTACCAGCAATCATTCTCGCTACTTTCATGTCTGTTACTTCTAACTTATGAATAAGATATCCTGAGTCCACCCAGCTTTCGCTCCCGTAAAGCAAAGTTGGTCTGAAAACAGACCGATGTAAAGATAGTTTTGTCTGGGAGCTGACTTCCTTCTTACAGAATACAGTCGATCGCAGCTGCGAGCTCACTGCATTAGCTTTACGGCACCTTGATTCAATCTCACTTACTATATTACCATCCTGGGAGAACACACAACCTAAATACTTGAAATTATCGACCTGTTCTAGCTTAGTATCACCAATCTGACATTCAATTCTGTTGAATTTCTTACCTACTGACATCAATTTAGTCTTCGAGAGGCTAATTTTCATACCATACTCATTGCACCTATTTTCAAGTTCCACGATATTAGACTGTAGGCTTTCGGCACAATCTGCCATTAAGACCAAGTCGTCAGCATAGGCCAGACTGCGTACTACATTTCCACCTAATTGAATCCCTCCCTGCCATTTTATACCTTTCAGTAGATGATCCATGTAAACTACAAACAGCAAAGGTGAAAGATTACAGCCTTGTCTAACCCCTGTAAGTACCCTGAACCAAGAACTCATTCTGCCATCAATTCTCACTGAAGCCCAATTGTCAACATAAATGCCTTTGATTGCTTTTAATAATCTGCCTTTAATTCCATAGTCCCCCAGTATGGCGAACATCTTTTCCCTCGGTAACCTGACATATGCTTTCTCTAGATCTACGAAACATAAACACAACTGCCTATTCCTCTCGTAGCATTTTTCAATTACCTGGCGCATACTGAAAATCTGATCCTGACAGCCTCTCTGTGGTCTGAAACCACACTGGTTTTCATCCAGCTTCCTTTCAACGACTGATCGCACCCTCCCTTCCAAGATGCCAGTGAATACTTTGCCTGGTATACTAATCAGTGAGATACCTCGATAGTTGTTGCAATCCTTCCTGTTCCCTTGCTTATAGATAGGGGCATTTACTGCTTTTGCCCAATCTGAAGGTACCTTACCAACACTCCACGCTAATTTTACTGCTCTATGAAGCCATTTCATCCCTGCCTTCCCACTATACTTCACAATTTCAGGTCTAATTTCATCTATTCCTGCTGCTTTATGACAATGGAAGAAGTGCAGAAGAAAAATAGTGGCACGAATTTTTCTGCTTTAGAAAAATCATTACTTATTGATTTAGCCACCGAGTACCGAAGTATTATAGAATGCAGGAAGATTGACGGTATAGAATTAAAAGAAAAGGAGGATACATGGAAAAGAATAACAGGGAATTTAATAGTATTGCCCACGTTACAGTGCTATCTACGAAACAACTAAAACAGTTCTATAAAAATTTTAGCTTCTCTGTGCCAAGAGTTGTTTTGAAAGTTGGCACACCTTCACAGCAATAATACACACGGAAGTAAATATACAGTTTAATTTCAAAGTGCATTTCTGTATAACCACTACGTAATACACAGTATAATGTTCATAAATGTTGTACTATTGAAGTGGTGGTGTGCAGTTGCATTCCTATATGCCACTGCAGTGCTGTCGTTATCAATGTGAAGAATGATGTCATTCTCAATTCCAACATTCCTGTTCCTTCTCCTTCCTGTGAGATACTGACGCAGAGTTAAGTCCCGTGGGGGAAGTTAATCTCGGGTCTCCATAGCAATATTGTGTAATATCGCTGTTGCTACTATTACGGTCAATGTAGTTTCTTTTAGTTCGCAAGCCCAAGTTTGTTTCGATCAGCTGTGTATTCTAACCTCTCGCGAACTTCATCGACGAATTTTCTGACGACGGTTTTTGAAGTCTATATCTTCAGAAATTATTCCTCAGATAGATTTTCAAAGTCTTTCCTTCTTATTATAGGCCTATTTCTGTTAGGAACACCGTTTAACAAATCTAAATAAAGCAACTTTGCATCAAATGCATGATTTACTGTGGCCATATTGCTTTTAACTTCGAATAAACAGTTTAAACCAGGTGAAAGGAGGGGTTAACTTAACTCCGGTCTTAACCTAGAGTTAAAAATAACCCTCCTTGGTGAAACGGAATGAACACTCAAACTCAGAGTTAAAACTGTGTAACTCGGGGTTAAGGTTTAACCCACGTTGATGAAACCGGCCCTAAGTGAATCTGTCTCCCTACAGACTCTCAAGAGATGTGCCTCTTTCATCCTTTAAACGCACAACAAACGAATTGCGTTATATCTCTAGTACATAATCAATCAATAATCAATGTATACATTTGTAAACTTTAAATCTAACCTATTAAATATGTTATTTTGATTTATGCTTATGAACCTACGTTTGAGCTATATCGTTGTGTATAGTTGTGTTTATTTTTGTATGGTAAAGTTAAAGGAAAATGAACCTTAGGTACGTTGTACTGTAGGAGTGCATAACGAATTCATGCAAACAAACATTCCTAGAGTGCGATACCCAAGGTACATTTTCCTTTACAAGTACGCATCGGAAAATGAACACAACGAATATTGTTCTGATGGACTAAATATCCATATGTGGCTGGGAGGCGTGATCAGTCTTAAGGAAAGTAATGGATAGAATGAGCACTGGTAGATATGACCTTTTGCCCGAACAGTGACGATATTACGGTTGCCCTTTGTAGTGCCATTTATAGTGGCTCATCTAACATCATTGAAAAAATGTACGCATTTCTGGAGGGGGTAACAGGTATAGATAGTGGGGTACTTTTTCACAGCAAATTCAAGTATATTAGAGCTCCTCTAAAGTGGTAATTGGTGATGAAAAACTGTCCATGATACTGCTTATTTGAACGATAAGGAATGTCGAATTAATATCGAATAAAATGTATTACGGAATACGAATTGTCCAGTACACGAGCACATATTATTCTACCCACATGTTTAGGACTGTGTGTTATAGGAACATAGCATGTTCTTTTTTCCCTTTGGTCTCCCTTCCAGATAGAGTTAGAGGCAGGCTCGGCCTCAAAGGGGTGGACGCGAGCTACGTTCTGATGAAGCAGCAGCTTATGAGTAATGCCCAGGATTTGGCTGCAGACCGGTTGAGTGAATCTCCCTCTAGATGTGATAATATAGATGCTGATATGCCGGCCACGCTCAGAGGGAGAGAAAAATGTTCCCATCCAATAAAAATGAGTCACCACGCCGTGTGCAGACTTTCTTTTATTTCAACAGCATATTCACATACCGGCTTCATTCTTTTCATATAGCCCTACTGAAGTGTATTTCAACATGGCATTGTACTAACATGAATAACATTCCTGGGCAGGAAAAGTAATATTATGAATGTGACCGACAAGAATTACCTGCGACGTTTCAGTGCTAGCGTCTGCTACCATACAAGGCGTAACATGAGTTAGTGTTTATTAGGCCCTACGATATTTTAAAAGTAAACTGGCAATTAAATACAAAACCAGTTACAGCTTTATATGGACGCCGTGCGAGCGATACCTCGTATCCCACAATACTCTTCCTATCAATTATTCTCCTTAGGACTCATCACGCCTCGCCACATTTGGATATGCAGTCCACAGAAGGATGTTCATTGTGTTCATTTTCCTATACCAAGATGTAAAGGAAAATTAACATTAAATACAGCATATTGTAGGAGTGAGCAAATTCGTCGCGAAAACATTCATTCCTACAGTATGGTACGGTAGGGCTCATTTTCCTTTACACATTAGCATAGGGAAATGAACACAACGAAAATTGTTCTGACCTATGTGTGGCTAGGAGGCGTGACCAGCCTTAAGGAGGATAATGAACAGGAACACCATTTTGGGATACAAGGTATTGCTCGTGCAGCTACGATATACCGTGTCTTCAGTTTCCGATAAAATTACCGGGTCGTTGGCAAATAAAATTCTATCTAGCGGGATGTCATTTGCTCCTTAGTTAGTCTACCTTCATGAATTATAAAATGCTACTTTATCTTAGTCTGGGTAACAAAACAGCTTCCTCAATATAAATACTAAAAAATGCGGGTCATAATGGACAACCGTATGTGATACCTTCATTATTACAATAACGGATTGTTCACTCATTATTTTGTCTATGTCAGCAATAAATTTCAGTATTTGGATGCACATTTTCATAACAGTAAAGAGAGAGGAGAAGCCTTTCTCATAACATTCTGTAGTTTGTTGCTTACGACACAACCAAAAGTTCCCACGCAGTCTATAACTATTATGTGGGTTTGCAAGTCATTTTCCTCTTAATTTCTCAGTAATCTGTTTTAGTATCAGAACACAACTTCAATAAGATCGTCTCTTTTGAAAGCTAAACTATTATTATTGTAGGATGTCTCCATTCATTACATTAATCCGTCTCGAATTTTTTTAGCATACTCGTACATTTTGTAGATTAGGGTAGCCTAATTATTACGCAGATTTCCATTTTTAAAATGTATACTGTAAGCTAATAAAATTTTCTTGCATTATTTTGTAATCTTGCCTATAATCCAGAAGTGTTATATCCCTTTTAATTCTTCCAGAGATTATCTATTGTGAGCTAACGTTGATCCCTAAAGAATAATCCAATCGATTGCTCCCCTGATTACTACTGCATATAGTCATTTATAGTTTAACTTTTTGGTTGAATTCTATGACACTTTCTATACACTGAACAGACACTTTTTGGCAATATAAGATCTATCTTTCACTTATGTTTTAACACTCATGTTGGAAGTGTATTTCGTGATATACGCAGAACTGGAGCCATAAAAAAATTCCTTTAAGGACACTGGCGCCTCCCTCCTCAAGGAGCTGGGATTTATACAGAATGATGTAGAACATCTATCGCTTATCGTCCTGATGAATTCTTTATCCTTTCCTAAATTCATTTGTATTCCTGTCAACCATATTTAAGGTTTGAATTTTCTTTCTTGTAGTTTGTAATGTTATTTTATGTTTTTAAAATTTTAATTTCGTACCTTATACTTGCAGATAATTATTTGATTTTCTGACTTCATGTGATCATCATGAGTGCTGTCAGGCGTCTCTTGTTGAGAAATATAACATATAAACAGGATTATTTACCTCAGACGTTGAGCCGAAGTAATTGCTCATAGGGTCGGTTGGTCATGGATTTCAGTGGGCGTGGCAGACTGATATGTAATAGCAACTTCTGGCTCGGTGAGAAAAGCAACGGGAAACTACCTCACTCCTCATTTCCCTAGTACGCCTCTTCAGTGATGCCTAGGCCATCTATGACAGCTGATGGCAGAGCTGTTGAGGATCCAACCAGCCTTCGGACTGAGGACTAAACATATGAACCCATGACCTTTGTGCCCTAAGAACATTATGCATAATGTAACAAAATAACTAAAAGTTGGATTCTTGATAGCATGGATTTGACACGTGACGAGGGGGTGATTACCTTCGGTCCCACGCTCTGGGGTACGTGACGTCAACCACACGTGTCGACGGCGGAAGAATCTCAAGTAATTTTTATGAACTATTTCAAAGCGCGTGTACACGGCGTGACCACGCCAAGTCAAAAAAATATAGTGCCTATCAAGGGAGGTCAATCATCTCACAAATCGAACCCGTAAAATTTTTAAATGTCCATGAACACTACCGTCAGAAATGTAGCAAGCATGTAGTCACTTTCAAAACTCTTGAAATTACAGTTTAGGTAAGTCAGAAAATTTAGAGAAATTTTCTTGCCGGCAAAGGGAGAGATCCGAAGAGAGGGGGTAACTGCTATAAATATGAAGGGACGCCATGACGAAGCTTCCTTCTCCGGCATTTGTGATACAAAGCGGACGAAAATTGTTGAGCTGCTCTGCGAAATCAAACCAACATTTTAAACTGAGTTCGACTGCGGATTTTAGCCAGTGTGGCTAAGTCTTGACTCCATGGGGAGATAGTTTTCTTGAGAGAAATAAGTGTATCAGATAGGACGGTCAAAGTACTGAAATATTCTAATGTGATTAAGTAATTCGTGTGCGGGAGTAATTATAATCCATCGTGTGCGTTCAAGCAATCAAGTGAAGGGTATTTTCTTTTTTTTTATGCTTTATTCCAGGAAACCTGAAGAAACACAATGATATGTACAGCCATGAATGTAAAAATGGCTAAATAAAATGCCAGGGTCGCAGGTGAGCCCTATGACGAACAATGGTGTGACTACATAAGGTAATGTGACTTTCCATCTTACTACCTCTTATATCTCGTATCGTGATTTCTAAAAGTGTATTTGCATGGGGATATACGACGCAGTGGTCGCCCTACTAAGTTTTGTAAATGTGAGAGTACGACTAAAAGAGTCATTTGTTTTATTTTCCACTTGGATAAATTTTTGAAGTCTTGCGAGTGCCATATAATGTTGTAAAAAGTTATTGAATAGGGTTCCGAAGTGATATCACGTCCAATGTAGATCGTCATCCGTGTGAGTGTACTGCCTGTATTTTGTGATGTCAAAGTAAGATGTTCATTCGACGTAAAATTCTTCTGACTGCAATTTGACGTTAATAATAATAATCCATGGTCACTCATTTTCAATCGAGTGGAAGCGCGCTGTCGGGTGAGGACATAGGGAGATGAATTTGGTCACGGAGAGAAACGTTTTTCTATGCCCATTTTAAACTGTGTCTGACTGACAATAAAAGATCTAGTAGAATGTTTCAGTCATTTCTCGTAAAAATCAAGTTATTAAATACGATATCATTTATGCGAAGTTATTCATGATTAATGCATTGTGCGATATTATACGTCGGTATTTCTAGTGGGGATTTTATTCCAGTTCTTGGTCGGTGATAATTGTGGATCTGGGAAACAGAGGTTGGTTTTGTGGATCAGGTTGGACCTGTCATTGAAGCCGGGACACTGAAGCCCGAGGAGTGTTTTATATGAGTTGAGATGAGATGTGCGAATCAGGTTAGAGTCCTGTCATTGAAGCCGGGATATGATAGCCCGAGGAATATTTTATAATGTTGGGAATGGAAAGAAATTCATAGAAATCCATAGCGGTATAATTGGCGACGCGTATAATTAGTGTGGGTATCTTGAAGCATATCTGTGCATTTTGTTGGGTAGAATATCGTATTTGTTGAATCATGTCGGCAGAGTTTAAAGGGAGCATTTTGAGAAGTCAGTCATCTGTGAATAAACCAGGTGGTTCCTGTAACTGCCAAGCGAGCATGGGGTGAGAGACCTAAGCGGACAGCGGGGATAATAACGGGAATAGGAGTGGAGTCGAGATTGTACTTTAATTCTCGGCCAGGAAAACGTTAAAATGCTGGATTTAGTTGAAAATTCATAGCCGGTAATGATCTAAATTTGTGAAATACTGTAATTGGGGACGTAATGAACATTTGAAACCATGAACTTTGAGTATAAGGAACAGAGTAACCCAATTTCAGGATTGTCCAAAATATAGAGCGATGGTCGTGATGATCGATTTGTTTGTGAGGGGTGTGCAAAATTCATAATGGTAATGACGAGATATGACATCGTAATTATATGGCGAGTTGTTTGGTTTGTACGTAGATTATTAGGATATCCAAGTGTTAAACGGTTAGGATTAGATTAGATTTTAAAGTGTGATATCACGATACGAGATATATATAGCTGGACATGAATGATGTAACAAATTCTTTTCCAGCCAGATAAACATCGCAATATTGAATTCACATCACATCTGCGTAGAAATTTGTGAGGAAACCAGAGTCCGCGGAGATGGAATTTGTTGTTTGTTAATATTTCGTTAAATCATTTAAATTTATTAAATTGTTAAATTCAGTGAAACCGCATTTTGAAATAACTTTAATCAAGCGAATAACTTGGAGATGCATTCTGGAAATTTTAGTTTGTTGTCTGGGGAATATTAAAATAAAGTAAAGATTAAAGGGACATATCCGAAGGAAATGGATTTTTCTGCCACAAAGTTTGTGAGCATTGCTATTGTTGTAATTATTGAACTTTGATTGATTGAGCAGTGAATGTGCTGGGGATAGTAAAGTGGAAACTTTGGTCATCAACCGATGTAACTTAATTGTGTTTAGCCTTCAGCCTAGAAACTTGGATGGTCAGGGGGTCATCAACCTCAGTGACTTAGATTAGGGCCATATGCCATTGTAGCATCATTTCCTTGCGGTCATCATCCACTATGACTTTAAAGTAACTTAGAAGATTAGAGGTCGGTCCATGACATAGACGCAGGTCACATCGATTCAATTAAGGGTCCATGCCGTAGAACCACTGTGTGGCACACACCGATTGGACGGCCTTAATTATACTCAGAGTCCAGAGTTCGTGTTACGAGGGCTGGACCATAACGAATCACTATGATGGTACATGTGGTCTCACATGGAAGCCGAATTTAAGGATTTCCAGACTTTCCTTTCTTAAATGATTAATAATTGAGACAATGGTTTCTAGTAAGAATGCCCATCAGGCAATTACGTTAAAGTCTCACACCAGTGTTCTGACATTTATGTAAAAATGAGTGTGGTGTCCAGTGGACACAATTGAATATGACATCGTTGACATAGTAAATTACTTCATTTCCCTGAATAAATAGGAATCGTTTAAATAGACCTTTCATTCCAGTAGATAGATTAGAATTAATGAACCCTACCTTTACCTCAGCAAGTGACGAAGAACCCGAAACGACCCAAGAGACAGATCTCATGAGCTTTGCTGATAGGTAAGGAAGGTAGGTATCCCTCAATATGGACCTAAAGGGTTCAATACATACACTAGAATTCACCAAATAATTGGCGTTTAATAGTACGTACAAGCATGCTTCGTAAATGCATTATGATGTTACAACATGAATATCGTTACAGACCTCTGAAAGATTTTATAGTGTGTACAATTTAAGTTGCTGTTTGATATCTTTTAATACCTTGTTATATGTGTAGGCCTATATAGGCTATCTACGTATGTACAGCAGGTTTATTTGTAGGGTTTTTTGATAATTTCATATTGTCATGTCATTACATTATATCGTACGGTCTTTATTAGCGAGAACTGAAAAGAAAGGTTTCGTACAAGTAGTATATTGCAACATACAGGATAAAAATAACTAGAGTGCTCACGACAATAGCAAGTGATATTTTCGCACCCCAAACGGAGGCTATCTTGTTCTTGGAATTTCAAGGCGGTAGCCAGCCATGGCCAACGTTTAAGACTTTCCTTGTTCGCTTCAATTTGAATACTGCAACACACCTTGAGCCTGTTAGCGTGAGACGCTATGTACGAAGCGGGAAAGCTCGACCTATTGAGAAGCAGCTACTAGAATGGATTTGATAGAGGGATTGATTGATGCAGTAGAGGGAGAGAAAACTTCAATATGATTGGAACACGGGATACATCAACGGAGGAGTAAGTTGATAAATACCAGAAACTTAGTGCAGTACAGCGGCAGAGCTGTTATACTTTTATTTTATTTTTTACTTTGTACATTAACGCATGGCGAGTTACTTCATTCGACTACTTGTAGTCATATTTTCCAGTCCGGAACGGACAAGAGACCAATTGCGTCTCAATCAGGCATAGAAACATTTTTATACCTAGAGGAAGCATAATTTTAATTTGAAAAAATTCCGATCTTGGAATTTTCTCCACTTTAATGTAAACTTGGTGGTCGGTTTCAGTAGGACTGATATCTGCTTTATAGACATTGATGTAATAGGGAGTCGTAATGTTAGAGAAGACGTCTTTCAACTCTTGATTGACGCACGCAACAGGCAGGCCAATATTGAGATGACGTGATGAGCAGTCCACTTGAAAGAAGGCAACAATCACGGAAACGGCCCATATCAGAAGGATGTCCAAATGAACGACTCTATAATTGCTGAACATTCGATTAAATTGCAGCAAGCATTCGCAGAGTCAATGAAAGTTAATTAGTCACTTTTCGATCAGTAATCTTTCCGATCCCGGTACATTACCGGCAATTCATTTTCACCTAAATATATTGTTTCTTTGCTTTTTAATTAATTCATATTACATTAATTACCCTTGCTCCTCAAGATAGCACTTAATGGTTAGTACCCTATCACCCTAGCCCTGGTATTTTCTTGTGTCTCTCCTTTTAAATGTAAGTTTTGACCTCGAGCCTTCAGCTCTGATCTGGCGTCCAATGACCTTACAAGAGAAAACCAACGTTAATTTTGCATGGGTAACAACGGAACTATATAAAATAAAAGTAATAATTTGAAGTATCAGAATCTATGCTCTATAGTGTGGGGATTTGTGGGCACGTCACAATTTATCAGATCTTTCGAGGTAGTAATTGGTAATATATATATTGTCGCCCATCCGTGGTGCAAGAGTTGGTCCACCATATCGCTTGGGTTTGTAACGTGTTTGTGAAAGGCGAACTAAAGGTGGGACAGGGAGGCTTGGGCAACCGCAAGTTGAAGTATTATTGATAATCCTAAATTTAATAGTCTGATGTATCAATTGCCTGAAAACGTAATTCTATGATATTTTTCCTTTTTCTTATTGTTTATGTCACAAATTACTACGTATATTTCACCAAAAGTTTTAGTTACTGTGTTGATGAGGTGAAATTTTCTCGCGATAATCACTCTAAGTACGTAAGTGTTGTAAAGAAAAGTCATAGACGTTTTCATATGTCTATGAGGGTATTTAAGGATTATAGTAAGAATGTACAGGAGGGGAGGGCCCATGTGTCTCTGGTAAGAACTCAGTTAGAGTATGGTTCAATTGTATGGGACACACACAATGATTACATGATTCGAAAAACTGGAAAAGGTCCAAAGGAAAGCAGGACGATTTGTTCTGGGTGATTTCCGACAAAGAAGTAGTGTTACGAAAATCTTGAAAGCTTTGGACTGGAAAGACGTGAGTGTAAGGAAACGACCTTCTCGACTAATTAGTGTGATTCTAGCTGTCAGCAGAGAAAATGTAAAGTATTAATATATAGCACAGCATATTTTTATTTATGGTTATGTAGTATGTTTTTAAAATAAAGCTTCTCTCCTTAATAAGGGATATGAGAAACACTATCGTGTCCCTTAATGAAACTCTATTCTTGTACATCATACTAAGTCAAATAATTTATCTCCATTTAAACTGTCTTCATGAGACCTAGAGTAACTTTTCGAGCGAAATGAATATATGCCATTATTACTATTCCTAAGAATAGTAACGTTCATACAATACAAACTGCCTATGGTCAACACACCAGGGGTCGACAAATAAGATACACTTAGGTATAACACACAAACCATAAATGTTGTATTGCACAGTTGTTATTGTTGTTGTGCAAAATTCAAGTTACAGCATATTTTCAGTGTCCATGCAGGAAACGTTTGCTTCGAGAAATGAAGAAATTTATTACATCGAATTTTGAGTAACAGAGAAATAAATACACGTAAAGAATAGAATAGGCAGCAGGGATTTTGGAATTATTTCTAGGTACTGGAAATTCAAGTAATGGAGGTTCGAAATACTTTGGCTCGACTGTATTACTACTTAGTTGCAAAATGACCTGCGGTAAGACAAGAGGTTAATATTATATATCTGTTACTATTGGCAATACATTATGATATCAATGATATTGGGGATGTAGAAGACAGGATTATCATCGGCTTCCACAGTTGGAGACTTTATCTGTGACAGTTTGGAAGTTAAATGATGGTTGTTTCGGAGGCTGTTGCTTTAGCAGACTATTATCGGTATTTTGAACGGTCTGTTTTTCTGTTCGTAGGACTTCCCTAGCAAAGTGATTGCTTTGCTCATCAAGAGTAATTTCTGGATTGTTATGACGTTCACGACTTTACCTCTGCCTGAGGATCGGGTTTGCCCCCTATTCATTCCACTGTTTAAGTCTCAGCAATGAACGTAACGTATACGTGCAGGAAGTTATTATTCAACCACGCAGAATGGTTTGACAACATTTGGTGAATCGGTGATTTCGTATTGATTAATAAAAAATGCTTCCTATGAGAACTTAATTTTTTTGACTTACCCTGTTATTCCCTGGGGTGAGTGAATCAATACAATCAAGCCGAAGGTACGCGTGATTCGATTACGTTTAATTCAAAAAGGCGGGAAATCTCTACAGTATAACTCGAAATCTCGATAACACCAAATAAAATTCAGTTCTCGAGGTGACTCGAGATATCGAGGTTAGACTGTCTATATACCTATATATTAAAAGAGTTTACTACAAACAGCTTTGGCGAATCCGTCCGTCCGTCCGTTCTACTGGACCAATTTGCTTCATTTTTGTTTTATTCTGTTAGGAATTACCTGCCGATGTATCATAATTCATTGATAGGTAACTAAATTCAGCCAACTTTAAGAACTCGTAAAATCCAATATTTAAATGATCACTACTATAATTGCAGGCGAAGGCTTACACTAACCCGAAATACATTCTGTAGTTAGCAGGTTGCTAAGCGACTAACACTTTCATTAATATTCTGATACAGGCCTACTTATGATTTTCATCCTTAATAATGTCGTTGCAAGCGGCCATGTTTGATTACTACCATACAAGCCAGAGAGTATACACTTCCTTTGATCACGGAAGAATACTATTCCCTGATAGATACGCTTTGATTCTCTAACATTTTCGAGCTTCCAAATATATTCAACAGATGGCAGAGCGTACCTAATAACTTACGTGCTGCTAAGATACAAAAGTCTACGTACAAACACACTCCATCATGACATACGCCTAGACATTATCGGGGAGCAGCCATCGAAGGATCAAAGAACGCTCCTTCGAGACTAACTTATGAGCTCACAAGACAACAGTTCTATATAGAAGAAGTGTGAATAAAAATACCATTGCCTTCTAAGGCACAATAGCATGCTTTACATAAAGAACTACAGGATAAAACAGCGAATATATGGGTAGATTTTTACCTAACAGGCGAGACCATGGCTTCAGAATTGATGAATTCTGATTACGAATTGCTGCATACCGTAACGCATCTTATTAAATAGGCCTACTAGCTGATGTACCCGTGCTTCGCTACGGGATCCTCAGAAAAACTGACCTTCTTGTTTTCCTAATTGAAGTGAACATACGTCATTACAAAAACGTCAGCAATAAAGTAGCGATTAAAAGCAATGTTATCATATAAAACAATCGAGCAAATGAAAAACCGCACATTTTCTCATTTTTAGCGAACAGTACTGCGGTGCCGATCTAACAGTCCTAAGTTCCAGATCTGGAATGTCCTGGCCGCAGACCGCCGTGAATACTCCTGTACCATCATTCCATTAAATATGCACACTGCTCATTCCAATCACTGCCTCAGAGTAGGGATTGAATGTTATGATGAAGCAGTGTGTTACGTACCAGTAGTATCAGAAAATGTATGAATCAGAGGAATGGCATGCTAAAGAAGAAAGTTATCTAACTCCCCAGCTTCTTCCCGCCAATATTCAGGCAGGCTGTTACACTCGGTACGACCGAGCGAGTTGGCTGTGTGGTTAGGGGCGCGCAGCTATAAGCTTGCATCCGAAAGATAGTAAATTCGAACCCCACTATCGGTAGCCATGAATATGGTATTCCAACTTTTCTCATTTTCACACCAGGCAAATGCTGGGGCTGTACCTTAATTAAGGCCAAGACCACTTTCCTATCCCATCGTCGCCATAAGACGCATCTGTGTCTGTGCGACGTAAAACAAATTCTAAAAAAATGACCTATCTGTGTCGGTGCGACGTAAGGCAAATTTAAAAAATACTCGGTACGCAGCAGTAATCCTATCTATCGGAGAAGGGTGGCAACAGAAGACACAAATCAAGTCGCCCGTGCACAAACACAACACAAAAAACAATGGTCAGTCTAATGTTACTGCTGATCAATTTTATGAGCTTTCTGTATTGTAGGCCTTCACATGTAGTTTTATTTTGACTCTGTGATATTAGGGTGTCTTATATAATTATTTATAACTTAGACTATAGTTCCTTAGCCGACCCCGTGGTGTAGGGGTGGCGTGCCTGCCTCTCGCCCGGAGGCCCCGGGTTCAATTCCAGACCAGGTCGGGGATTTTTCTCTCAACCTGAGGGCTGGTTCGAGGTCCACATAGCCTACGTGATTAGAACTGAGGAGCTATCTGACGGTGAGATGGCGGCCCCGGTCTCGAAAGCCCAGAATAACGGTTGGGAGGATGCATCGTGCTGGCCACACGGCCCCTCGTAATTTGCAGGCCTTCGGGCTGAGCAGCGGTCGCAGGGCAGATCAAAGCCCTTTCAAGGGCGTTAAGTGCCGTGGGGTTTGGTTTTTTTGTAATTCCTTATTCTCCGACTTTACATACCGATTTTCATTACATTCTGCTTACCTATTTTTCTCGTGACTCGGCGCTGATATGGACTTAGCAACAAAAAAACAAACTCAAGAAAACCTCTGTGATCATAGGCGGTACGATAACAATGTATAAGACATAAATGGTCGGAAATGTAATAACTTGAGTTATGTAGTATTTATCGATACGACCACTAATAACATAAATATTAATGAGAATTAAATTTTAGGCCTTCCCATAAACTACCATTTCACTCAGCATGCATACAATTAGTTACGACCTAGATTACAGCGACTTATTCCCCGACCTTGCGTACCGATATTCCTTAAGATAGTACCACTAGTAACATAGATATTTGAGAATTACATTTTAGGCCTTCCCCCAGACTACCATTTCACTCACCGTGACTAAAATAATTTATAGCCTAGAATGTAGCAACTTATTCCCCGACTTTGCATACCGATTTTCATTCAATTCTATTCAGCCGTTTTCTCGTGATGCGTGTACATACATACATACATACATACATACAGACAGACAGACAGACAGACAGACAGACAGACAGACAGACAGACAGACAGACAGACAGACAGACAGACAGACAGACAGACAGACAGACAGACAGACAGACAGACAGACAGAAATTACGGAAAATTAAAAAGTGCATTTCCTTGTTACTGTGTACACGACTGATACAGAAATACCATCCGTTTTAAATTCTGGGCAATGTACAGACAAAACTCTTATTTTATATATATAGATTCATAAAACCATTGAAAATAGCAGGCAAAAGAATTGACTACGACAGGTATATTATCGGGCCTATTTACTCGTATAACGAGCAGCACGAGTTTTCTAGTTGTTATTCTAAAAATTTCTTCCTGCAAATAAGCCTAGTGTTTGAAATTATCATACGTTCACCCTTCTCCATAGCCCTAGGAAAGCTAATCCATAGTATATAGAACTGGATTCACTGTTCTATCACCTTCAATCAGGCTTCAGGAAATAACACAGTACTGCGACAGCCTTAGTTACCTATATGAAATAAAACCATTAGGAAAACGATGCTATGAAGCTGCATACCTTTAAACGTTTCATCTTTGTAAACTTTTGTTCTCTGACTTGACGCTTACAAGTAGTTATGGAAACTCACAAGCTATGAGCCCGTATTGTTGTTGTTGTGAAGTAGTTGGTCGAACAGCAGGCAGCGATATTACACTCTCATCTGTATGCGGAAACAGCTGCCGCAAGCCTTCAATGTGCACCGTCATCGTGTGGACAAAGAGGAAGAGAGAACGAGAGACGAGGAGGAGGCCTGACGATCATCGGAATAGTGGGGGAGTGACAGCCCCTAAACAAGAATGAAATTGCAACTCGCTGCCAATATATCGTTAAGGAGTAAGGCGGGAACCTACATGAGTCACAAAATATTGGTTGGATGATAAGCAATACTCGTTTCAATAAAGGAATCATCCCGTAACAGTCCACAAGGCACCTGTTACGAACGCAACAAGGGATATCATTTAATCTGCCTGCTGGTTCTTTACATCCATTATGTCTTTGCAAACTATATTTTTGACTACTTGAGAAAGTTTTTCTTTCAACTTACTAATTTCTATGTGCGTCATTCGTGCTGTGATAATTCTGGCGGTAGTGATTATTGTTTTAAGGGGAAGTACAACTAGGCAACAATCCCTTGCTAACACTAATTGCTCGGCAAAATTGAAGAGCTACGACCCTTTGAAGAATGAAGTTGTCGGCGAAGTAAAGGGAAGGGCGTGGATTTGAAAACCTCACAGGTCTTGCACACCCAGTGACCTCGGTGTAGGAAGAGAACAAGAGGTGACCATGCGAGGTCAGATAGGAAAGATGAAAACTAGAACGCTTACACAAGTAAGTTCAAAGCATTGCTGGACTCAGTAATGGATCCCGTAGTCACTAGCTCAAACCTGGGGGCTCCTGATATAGTCACCTCTTATGAGAGACATTGAATACCGTTGATGTTTTCTATGTCCCTATCTGCAGCGGAAAGTAATATACTACTAGTAGTAGTTGTAGTAGTATAAGGTAAAAGCCAGTTTCTGACGAATTTTTAAAGATGTTGAGCCAAACATGCTAGTTTTAACTTCGTTGAAAAACACAGGAAGTAATAAACGACTGACAAACTAGTCAATACTTCACCTCTTGGTTTTAACTGAAGCAACAATGTATGGGACGATCACCAGGACTAGGCGTACCAGATTCCATAAACGGCAAATATCCACTCACACACAAAGCAGTACTATTTGTTCTGCGTGATTTCCGACAAAATAGTAGTGTTACGAAAATGTTGCAAACTTTGACTGAGAAGACTTGGGAGTAAGGAGACGTGCTGATAGACTAAGCGGTATTTTCCGAGCTGTCAGTGGAGAGATGGCGTTGAATGTCATTAGTAGACGAATACGTTTCTTTTTTTTTTCAAATTTCTTTCCGTTGCACCCGCACAGATAGGCCTTACGGCGACGATAGGATAGGAAAGGGCTAAGAGTTGGAAGGAATCGGCTAGCCGAGGCCTTAATTAAATGGTAAATTAAAATTGGACCAACGAAGGAAGATATCACATTAAATTTTTGGTAAAGTTACAGAGGAGGAAAAGATATAACTTTGTTTTAAAATCATTCATAATATTGTTAACATCGTAAACAGTTTCCTCGCAGAATGTTATACCAAGTTATTTCCTGGTGTGAAAATAGGAAACCACGGAAAACAATCTTTAGGACTGCCGACAGTGGGAATCGAACCCACTATCTCCCGTGTGCAAGTTCACAGTTGCCCGCCCCTAACAGCATGGCTAACTCGCCAGGTACGAACAAGTTTATGTGGTATTTTGAAAATTAAGAAAGATCACAAACTGACGATAAATTCGAAATTCAAGGAGATAAATTGAGGATAAATGTTCGATTAACGGAAATAGACTTAGCGATTAGAATAATTTACTATGAGAGATATTCTATCAAGTTCCATCGTCCTTGAAGTTATTTAAGGAAAGACTAGTTAAACAGCTGATCGGGAGTCTGCTACCTGGGCGACAATCTTAATGTACATTAGTGGTTGATTGATTGATTGATTGATTGATTGATTGATTGATTGATTGATTGATTGATTGATTGATTGATTGATTGATTTGATTTGATTTGATTTGATTTGATTTGATTTGATTTGATTTGATTTGATTTGATTTGATTTGATTTGATTTGATTTGATTTGATTTGATTTGATTAAACAACACTTCCGCTCCTAGAAAAACGGTGGTGTAAATTGGAACGATGTGTCCCATTTGAATTAGCTGCGATGTGAGTGACTTTGTATCTTTGCTGCCTTATCAGGAGAAGTACTACTCTCTAGACAGATTGCCCACCTATTATGGAAAATGGAAATGGATCCTTTATGGTATCCAATGGTGCCGTCATCACTGGTTCCTGTTAGGTAAATCCGTTCGAAAAGCAACTAAAACCACCACTGCATCAAAGGAATTTAACATCTGTATTTGCTAGAGAATTTTAAGACCACATTATACCCTTCCTGTCACCACCCAGTGGTTGAATTGAAAATCGAAAGCCAAGTTGTCATGATTGAACGTGGGGAACTAAGGTTTATGTCAGAGTGGTTAGACCCAAACTATCGGCAAAACTGCACAATAGGATGGGCAGTCGTTCCTCTAGACCCACACATGAAGCAAGTTACCGATTTATCTGAGAGCTAGTGCCTGTCTTTGTAGTACGGAATTGTGTCGTTGTAAATGCCACACTTATTATTTACAGCTGGTTGAGCTCACAGCACTGCAGGGTCTATTATCTATCCCATGCTATTGTCTCGGAAGGCTATCATATCTGTTCTCCTATTTCTGCCAATTTCGTAGACACCGTGAACATCTTCATACTCAGGATAGTTCTTCTTCAGCAGAGCTTCCACAATTAGCGTTCACGCAAGGTTTCACTGTGCGGACAAACTCCTAAAACATGCCCAAGTGTTTGTTTCTCACTAACACAGTACCTGCAATGGGTGCCGTCTTGTGATCTTCCCGGAACAACTTTTACGGCGCTTATATTCCCTGACATCTTGATTGCCTCTTTCCATTCATCACTTGTTAAGGCGTCAGGTTTGTTTACCCTCGATTTAACTCCGGTTCTTTTCTCGTAGAGGACAACTCCTTTTCCTTTTCGAGGCACTACACACTAATTTTCAAACTCACGTTCACGTAAATGATTCTGAACTTAACGGACATTAATATCACCATGTTATGTGCCTATGTCCTTGTTATTATGGATGTTGAGCTTCTGCACACATTCATGAATCCCGTGGCCATAATTCCTTGTATTGTTAACATTCTTTAGCTTCTAGCAGGCGTTTATTTTCTGAAGGAAGGCATCCCATTTTTTAAACAGTCCAACACGTGCACCTTCTTCTGAATCGGTTGTATCTACTGGCAACGGTAAGAACTCCTTAAGGTACCCTTAATCAGAATATCAGCATCATTTAGAAAATAAGTAGTAAGTTTATAATATTTATTGGAGTATTCTGGAAATGGTAGATTGGAACAACGAAGGAAGATATCATATTAAATGTTTGGTATTGTTACAGAGGAGGAGAAGATGTAAGAAGATATAACTTTGTTTTAACATCATTCATAATTTGATTAGCATCATAAATAGTTTCGTCGCAGAATATTATACCAAGTTAGCGAATTGTTTCATTCGGTTCAATGCTGGGAATTTCCTCCTGCTTGGTACGGAGTTTCTGGAGCTCATCAGTTTCCCTAAAATAATGATGTGTATTTTGACTTGCCAAGGTTAGTTCCCAGTCCGATTTCACCAAATCTATTGATCGCCAATGCGGTAAGTGCTACTCCCGTAGTCTGTTCCTTATGGAACACTAAGGACAGATAAATTAGGCATTCCTAGAATAACCAGTGAATTTCCGTAATCTTCCGCAATTTCTGACTCTGAATGTTCTGAGCGAGATGATAAAGATATGGGGAGATAGGAAATCCTTGCATTACTCCAAGGTGTATGGGGATAGGATCGGCATTTTCACCGTTTGTTTCGACATATTATGCTGTGTTCCCAACTATGAAACCTGCAGATTTTGGACAACAAAATGTATTCGAATCACTCTAAAAACGGTACTGTATTCATCAACTGAATTTTCACTTTTGATACTCCTATCTTCGTACTCTGTTTTTCTGTTCCATATCCTTCGTAGATTGACGCGCGACTGGAACTACAAAGCTGTGTTGACTTCCAATGTTAGTTTATCGGTTCTTTATCCATTCTTAAACATTAATGTGAGTTTTGTACCAGCGCAAACATTAATTAAAATTGATAAAATAAGTAGTTACTTTATGCCAAGAGTAAGTAAAGGAATCTATTGTCGAATCTATTTGTGATGCTGTGAAACAGAAAACTGGTAGGCCTATTGAAAGTATAGGCCTACGTGGTCAAGAGGCTCACGAAACAGAGACCTAAGATCCATGTATTCAAAGGTATACAGATTTTGTTAATGACTGGCTCTAATGTGCGGGCAAGGATAGTGGGACCACGTCTCTCAGCTCAACCCTAGCATATCGATGGCTTTCTGTTAAAACCTAGTATGTTCCAAAGCCCTTTCTATCCATTATCCATTATTTTCCTTAAGGCTGGTCACTGCATATCCATATGTGGCTGGGAGTCGTGAACAGTCTTAAGGGAAATAATGGATAGGAACAGCATTGTCAGACACGTGTTATTAGAATTAAGCCGTCGATACAGATATTTAGTCCATCCGAACAATATTCGTTGTTTTCATTTTTCCTATGCTGCTGTGTAAAGGAAAATGAACCTTGCTGTACCGTACTGTAGGAATATATGTTTGCATGACATATATACCACGGAACTCGATGGCTGCAGTCGCTTAAGTGCGGCCATTATCCGGTATTCGGGAGATAGTGGGTTCGAACCCTACTGTCGGCAGCCCTGAAGACGGTTTTCCGTGGTTTCCCATTTTCACACCAGGCAAATGCTGGGGCTGTACCTTAATTAAGGCCAGGGACGCTTCCTTCCCACTCCTAGTCCTTTCCTATCCCATCGTCGCCATAAGACCTACCTGTGTCGGTGCGACGTAAAGCACTTTGCAAAAGTACTTTGCGTCATATAGGCTCTACGCTATACCCACTCCTAGGGAATGATGTACTTAAGGTTCATGTACGTTTACACATGCGCATAGGAAATGAACGCAACCAATATAGTTCTGACGAACTGCATACCAATATGTGGCTGGGGGGCGTGACCAGTCTTAAGGGAAATAATGGACAGAAATAGCATTGTCACATTCGCGGTTTTGGCACAGCAGCGACGAAATGTGTGTGGCTTTTTTCAGTATGAAATGTATAAGAAACAAGTACAGAAAGAGATTGACTGATGAAAACTTGGACAAGAGTATTCTAATGGCAGCCACTACCTACTCTCCCAACATTAGAAAACTGGTTGAAGACAGAAAAGAGTGCCACCCTGCTCATTAAAATTAATAATTCTCATTAAAAATATATGTTCTTACATTTTTAATTTATTACTAACTACACGTCAGTTTCTTTCTTATGTACAGTTCACTTTCAATTTCTTCTTCTTATGCACGGTTTATGCCTTCGCTGGTGAGACCTAGTGCTTCCAGTGCACTATGTCTTCTGGTCTGGGCTAGACTGCTAGAGCAATTTTGTTACTTTCATTGAACTGGCTCAGTCTTATCCTTGGTTTTGACAATATGAAAGGGACTGAGGTATGATAGATGCTAGTATAGCCATTCCTTATTCAGCCAGTACCTGCTACGAATGGTGTGAAAATGTTGCTCATAGGATCTGCTGGTGCATGCATTTCAGTGGGCTTGGCAGACATATGTAATAGCAACTTCTGGATCAGTGAGGAGAGTAACAGGAAACTAGATCACTCCTCATTTCCCTACTGTGCGTCTTCAGTGTTGCCTAGGCCACCTATGTCAGCTTATGGCGGAGCTGTTGAGGATCAAACCAGCCTTCGGGCTGAAAAATGAACATATTTATGTACAAGTACAGTTAATTAAAATTCATTTAATATTTACTAGAATGTAAATGTATAGGCTATAAACAAATGTAAGATTTTTAAGAAAGTTCTTAATTTTGTCCTGGTTTCTCTTTGGTAGCTCACAGTAGGACTTAAAAAGGGTACGGTATCTTAGAACCTTCATATGTTTGGCCGACTCTGCTTTAGATCTCCTTTGTTTTTCACAAATAACGTGATACATGTCATAGAATTAGTAATTATCGATGGATTTCTTTTAAAAGCTCGTATATCCCCAATGCTCTTCCTATCCATTATATTGCTTAACACAGGTTACGCTTCCCAGTCACGTGTGGATATGCAGCCCATCAGAACAATTATCTTCGTGTTCATTTCCCAGTTTACGTGTAAAGGAAAATGAACCTTAAGTACATTATATTGTAGATGTGCATATATTCCCTATGCAAAGAACATTTTCACACGATGAGATCCATTTTCCTTTTACACGTTAGCATACGAAAATGAACACAACGAAAATTATTCTGATGGACTGCATATAAATATGTGACTGGGAGACGTGACAAGTATTAAGGAACATAATAGGTAGGAAAATCATTAGAACATACGAGGTTTCATTGAGGTGTATATATGGGCACTCATGGCTATTCCGAAGTCATCATTCTGCAGTTGAATCCACGAGCAAGAATCGACCTACAGACGATGAGTAGGCCTATATTGGAAGATATCTTGAAAGTGTGGAAGTCCTGCAAAAACATTCTATATATACTGTGAACTCTCGCATATCCTTGCAGAAAAATTCCAATAATAATAATAATAATAATAATAATAATAATAATAATAATAATAATAATAATAATAATAATAATAACAATAATAATAATAATAAATTCAACTTCAGTTGTTACTTATTTTGATGATACAGCGGGGCATAGATGGAATCTTATCTTGCGGCGGTTGATCAACTGGTGTGGCTCTCGTAATTACGCACTTTTAAACGCCAACCTATCATGTTGAGGTTAGAACGCAAGTGTCAAGCTAGGTACAATGTGTAATTGCTCGGCTCAGCTTAAGAACTAGATTGGAAATTTGATGAGATCCGGAAGAATATAGGTTGCTTAAGATTATCTGTACTACGTCATAATCAACACAAAATTATTCATTTAACGTATCTTTTGTTGCCTTCGGTATCTCCTGCTCTGATGAAATAGCCTAGGTCCAAGCCAGTTGGCCGTGCGGTTAGAGCCGCGTAGCTGTGAGCTTGTATTCGGGACATAGTGGGTTCGAACCCTACTTTTGGCAGCCCTGAAGATGGTTTCTGTGGGTTCCCATGTTCACACCTTAATTAAGGCGGCGGGTACATTCTTCGCAATCCTACCCTTTTCCTATTCCATCGTCACCATGAGACCTATCTGTGTCGATGCAACGAATGCAACTTGTAAAGAAAAAACTTAGGAAAGAAATATAGACAAGATGCCAGGGAATGAATATTACGTATTAGGTTTATACCGTCGCGTCGCGTTGAATAGGCAGAATGAATCTAGTTAGCAGTAAAAGGCACTCGTGTTTAAAAGTGATAAAAATTCATCATTTGAACCTGAAGGAGATACATGCACTGATCTTGATTACTACTAAACTTATTTATGTATTTAAATATATTAGGTACCTAGAAGTAAGAGGCCTGTTCAATAAGCGCTACGCTAAATCTCACGGTAGCTTCAGAAAACAATTAACATTTTCCATTATCATGTACTTCGCCCAGATTTTCAAACAAATGGTTCGGTGAATTCTCAGTCTGATGTAGCATGAACCACTTAATGGGTACAAAGTTGTTGAAACAATCAGAATTACCTATTTTTCCATAGTTGTATTAGATTTAAATAGTTATGATCGTTCTATATGTTATTTCAACGCTACATAAGGGTTTAGAGGCATCATGGTGTAATCCTGTTGAAAAGTTGCCTCTAGGAGTCTGGCTTTGCTTCCAGTAGACTGATTCCAGTCAGGCTTTGCTCTGGTCCATCCATCGTGATAGTACACATCCTCTTGGTCTTCGTCCAGTGACTTTCCCTCTATCACGAGTATTTTTATTGCCCATGGTCTCCTAGCAATATTACCAAAGTACTTGGATTTTTTATGGCTAATAAGGGCTGACAAACTTCTACCGACGTCTAGCTGTTCAGGATGTGTTCATTAGTATGGTGTGTCATCCAAAGTACCACAATTCTATAGCCTCAATGCAGGGGCGATCTGCCATTTTCATTTTTCAAGTTGCATAGGGCACAATAGAACAGATTACAGCGCACCTGCAGGTGTCAACATACAGTCTCCGCTATTAGTGACAACGGATCCTAGTACTCGAAGCGACTGATCACCTCGTAATCGGAAATTCAGATCTGTTGTTTCTGGGGCAGTCTACGGCCAACAATTTGTCCTTCATAATGCGAATTAAGATCATAACGCTGAGCTGTTCGTCCAGCCTCTGCATGGTGGTTTCTAATTCATGTTCGTCTGTTGCTGTTATCAGGGAATCATTTGTGTATCTGAGAATTGTTTACTTTCCTGCCGCCAATTGTGATGCTGTCATTGCAGTCTTAAAATGAAGACGAAAGAATGCAGCCTTGTCTCACTTCGATATCAGTAGAGAAGATATGTGAGAGGATGTTAGTAACTCGTAACTTTGTTCTTATAGATTAGAAAAAAAGTCATTGAGCCGGAATGCTGTCCTGCCGTTCCCTAACGTACTGGAAGACGCCGACTTGGAACTGTCACATTTAAAGTTCCTCATGCGCCACCGACCTATGGAGAGATGGAAACCACTATTTTGTTAACTGAAGAATAACCAGAACCGACTATGCCACTGCAGTTTCTTCTTTCCTGGTTATTGTTTGTTTCGCCTTCAACCATACTGAAATCACCAGTGGACTGACCCAGGTTTTTATCAATGAGTGTTGCCACCTACGTTTCGATCACTCACGTGCTGCTCGCCTTCTAATACCTTTACCTAATTTCAGAATCTGACGTCAATATTCGACTTACAGTAGTCTAAATAATGCATTTATTTTTTTCAATAATGTTACAAATATTCGAGTAAGACAAGCACTTCTAAAGAAATATTTCAGTACTGTATATCGTCGTTGCCGGGACAAAACCTCCTATGTGATAATATTTTTGGAGTTATACTGACCCGTAGAACATATATTATGAAGAGCGAGAATGCCTTGACAATATTCATACAATATTGAACCTTAGATGACAGAACCCTACTGGCCAAATTTCTAAGCTAAAATGTTTCACATAGGAGGTTTCGTCCCGGCAACGACGATATACCGGAACCTCTATTTTAAAATCAAGTAGGTAGCACCTATATAAATTACTTTTGAAAAGAAAAGCCGAGCTGAGAAACGCAGGTGATAGTGCACCCATCATTTGAGGGCTCTACAAGGGTGCAATAGAGCGTTGGCTTCTGAGGTCAAGTTGGTGACTTCGATCCCTTCTCGATCTGGTGACAGGCCTATTTGAAGGAGCTCAAACACGCCGGTGTAATGTAGGAATTTTACTGGGCAAAATCCCAGCATCTCAACGGCGATGAAAACCAATAATATGGGCCGATGACCCAGATGTCAGGCCCTTCAAACAATAAGCATCATCAAACCAATAATATTGTTATTATTGAAAATAAAAATATAATTTCAAAAGATAAGTTGCCGTAAACTTCAGTCAAAAATTAATTCACTTGCTTGAATAGCAGATATTTGTATGTTAGCTGTCATAATACACGTAGACTATTTTACTGCAATGTACATTAAGATTAAACCAGCTTGATGTTCGTGAAGGCAGGACAAACTTGTATTCAACGATTCCATTTCTCGAATTATTTACAAGGGCAGATCTTTTGTTCGACAACAAAAGATAACTAAAATCTCGGAAGTCAAATAATAATAGCAACAGCAACAACATGGACCGCTCAGCTAGTAGAAGATAAAGTAACGAAAGACAAGAGTTGAGAGTAGAGAGAGGACGGTTGAAGGGTGGATACGAAAAGAGAGTAAGTCGGCATTATTCTTTTTATTTGTGTGCTGGGAGAAGTTTTGTGTGTAGCTGCCGTGCTGCTGCTTGCACCAAGACGTATCATTAATCATGAGCAAGTTGCGGGTCTCAGCGTGTCAGCCAGGACGGGCCCGGCCGGCTGCTGCCTGGGGGCGTAGCGGGCCATGCCAAGGTGCGGCGAGGATATCTAGCCTCAAGAGTCTTCCTAGAATGTCTCACCACCTAGCAGTCCAGCACTGTGATAAACTTCCTACCGAGAGGTAGAGTTACAGGCAAATATTCTTTGGTCGAATTACATATTGTGGCTTACTTCTGAAACATCGTACGCCTATGTCCCAATACCCTTCCTACCCATCGTATTCCTTAAGAATGGTCACGCCTCCCAGCCATATATTTATATGCAGCCCATCAGAATAATAATTCGTTGTGTTCATTTGCATGTGCTAACGTGTAAAAGAAAATACCGTGATATAGGGATGTTGTTTGCAAGCGAATTTACGCACTATTAGATTACAATGTATTTAAGGTTCATTTTACTTTACACGTAAGCATAGAAAACTGAACGCAACGATAATTGTTCTGATGGACTGCATATCCACTTGTGGCTGGGAGGCATGACCAGTTTTAAGGAATAGAATGGATAGGAAGAGCATTGGGACATACGAGGTTTTAGAAGTAAGCCATCGATGTATTTTCATTATTAAGTGATCATTATCCTCTTCAGATCTGATCTATGGGATACAGTGAGTAATTCCATTGTTCCAAGAGTATGAACAGTCAGTGTTCTCAAAAGTGTGTAGGCTACGTGTTGAGTCGTCAGCCCGAGGGCTGGTTAGATCCCGAACAGCTCGTCGATCGGCTGTCATAGATAGTCTAGGCGTCACTGAAGAGGCGTACAAAAGAAATGAGGAGTGTAGTTTCCCATTATTTTTCTCGCTGTGCCAGGAGTTGCTATAACCTGTCAAAAAATTTATGAGTTACAGTACACAATAAAATAATATTCGTATTTCTACGTCAATAGCTCTGTGTATTATGATTTATTGAAGCCCCGACCATCATTTTTAATAACCCTGTACTACAACTCGAGTGTTTAGGTACTATCCTAGCCCTTTCCCCACCTTACGCCACCGAAAACCTTCGATGCGTTAGTCTGACGTTAAACCAATAGCGAAAATGAAATCAAATGTATGGACAGATTTTACTTGCTGCGATGACCTCAGTGTGTTAATTCACGCCCCACTTATGCCCTGATAGTGATAACCATTTCCAATTAGTGGAGTACGCCCCTATTGCTTGATTGAAAGCGTGCAGCATAATGTTGATGGGGTATACGCGGAGAGGTTGTCCGTGCGATATTTATTATGCATACTTAATTTATCATAACCTCGTTATAGGGATTTCTGACACTTCAGAAATATTAAAACTCCATGAACAAACGTTACCCGAATACAAAATGAGAACAAAAAGTCATGAGTAAAGAAGGATTAAACCCTCAATGATTTTTTTTTTTTGCTAGGGGCTTTACGTCGCACCGACACAGATAGGTCTTATGGCGACGATGGGATAGGAAAGGCCTAGGAGTTGGAAGGAAGCGGCCGTGGCCTTAATTAAGGTACAGCCCCAGCAGTTGCCTGGTGTGAAAATGGGAAACCACGGAAAACCATCTTCAGGGCTGCCGATAGTGGGATTCGAACCTACTATCTCCCGGAAGCAAGCTCACAGCCGCGCGCCTCTACGCGCACGGCCAACTCGCCCGGTCCTCAGTGATTTTAGAAGCCAGGTATATCTACCGTACGTAACTCCACGCACTTATTTAAAGCGTGTAGGTTAATGCATTATACCTCTGTATTCAGTAGGAGACTGAAAGTTCTCACTTACATGTTACAGTATAAGAGTACTGTTTCAAGCCCCTGTTCAACGCTCCAACACTAGTAATTGCATGGTGAAAGCTATCAGGTCTGCTGTACAGAAATGTCTGAAATTGGTAGCAACTTATCACGTCTTCTGTTATATCGTTCTACCATTTTTGAAGAAAGTGGCTGCATGGGTCAATCTTATACACTATTCCCCAGGGGCAGCTGTAGGGGAGGATTTAGTTTGTACAGGACTTTTTCTACAATTGGCTTTATGTCGCACCGACACAGATAGTTCTTATACAGACGATGGGATAGGAAAAGGCTAAGAGTGGGAAGGAAGCAGCCGTGACCTTAGTTAAGGTATAGCCCCAGAATTGGCCTGGTGTGAAAATAGGAAACCACGGAAAACCATCTCCAGGGTTTCCGACAGTGGGGGGTCCCACTATCTTCCGAACGCATGTTCAGAGCTACGCTCCCCTAACCACACGGTTAACTCATTCGGTATGTCTGTACAGTACAGTAACATTATGATTTGGTAAGTTGACTCCACTCTGCATATCGGGCACAGTGCTTTTAAGATGGACTCCAGTGTCTCTTGTAAGTAAATTTATTTGTTGAGTGACAGAGGTAGAATGAGTAAGTGCTTATGAACTGGGAAGTGTTACTGTATAAATAATTTATACCGAGTGTATCTAAACATTTGTAATTAATATCCGTGGTTCATTCCGGGGATCAAAACAACAAAAAATGCACCTATGAGCATATGTCGTATGAGTTACATGCGACGGAGTTACAGGATGTACATTGGCCACATCACAGGAGATGATCAAAGTGTCCTGCATGAGCAGCCCGAAGATGGACTGGAAAAGCCACTCGAGAATACTGGGTTCTACCGAACAACAACGCGGGCGTTATTGATAAGTTACGCTATTTGACGTCGTTGAAGTCGTTAACCGGAGTAGAGTACACCATACTTTTCATGAAATGTAATGAAATGTCGTATGGCTTTTAGTGCCGGGATATCCCAGGAAGGGTTTGGCTCGCCAGGTGCAGGTCTGTCTATTTGACACCCGTAGGTGACCTGCGCGTCGTGATGAGGATGAAATGATGATGAAGACAACACATACACCCAGCCCCCGTGCCATTGGAATTTACCAATTAAGGATAAAATCCCCGACCCGGCCGGGAATCGAACCCGGGACCCTCTGAACCGAAGGCCAGTACGCTGAGCGTTTCGCCAACGAGTCGGACATACTTTTCATGTACCCCACAGATAAAAGTCCAGTGGGTAAGAAGATGTATGTTTGAGATAAGCCCTAGTACATCGTCTCCGATGGTAGACCCTATTACAGTAATTCACACTCAACGTGCGAAGTCGGTATTTTTTAAAGGTGAAATATATTACTTCCTATCAATGGCAGAAATGAGCTGTTTCATGGAAATCTTCCCTGTGTTTTCCAGAAACAATCCTCAGTTCCGTATGCATAACATAGACAGGTTGCATGCATATCTCCTAGTGCAGAGATGGCAAACTTCCTTCGGCTAGCGTGTCAGTGAGCCAGCGGTTATTTTCCTTTAGAAATCATCAAGTAACTTCTCTAATTTGACTGCATTACATATAAATCCACTCGAATGAGCATTCCATGCTTTTGTTTTGCAAATATCACTGAAAATTAATATGGTAAACGGGTCCATTTTTGAAATGAGATATATATTTTTTGCATTAACCTAATAAGATTTGTAAAAAATATGGCCACAGAATTAAATTTAATGTTACAAACACACAGCAGATCATGTTTTTCATAAAATGTACTTTCAACCAATTTCAAGAGTTCTAATGAAATTAAAAAACAAACGACCGGTGCTGCCTAAATTTTCTTCTTCTTCTTCTTCTTCTTCTTCTTCTTCTTCTTCTTAATCTGTTTACCCTCCAGGGTCGGTCTTTCCCTCGGACTCAGCGAGGGATCACACCTCTACCTCCTCAAGGGCAGTGTCCTGGAGCTTCAGACTCTAGGTAGGGGGATACAACTAGGGAGGAGGACCGGTACCTCGCCCAGGCGGCCTCACCTGCTATGCTGAACAGGGGCCTTGCGGGGGGAATGGGAATATTGGAAGGGATAGACAAGGAAGAGGGAAGGAAGCGGCCGTGGCCTTAAGTTAGGTACCACCCCGGCATTTGCATGGAGGAGAAGTGGGAAATAACGGAAAGCTATTTCCAGGATGGCTGAGATGGGAATCGAACCCACCTCTACTCGGTTGACCTCCCGAGGCTGAGTGGACCCCGCTCCAGCCCTCGTTCCATTTTTGAAATTTCGTGGCAGAACCGGGAATCGAACCGGGGCCTCCGGACGTGGCAGCTAATGACAATAACCACTACACCACAGAGGCGTTAGTTTTCCTCACAAATGAATGGACTATTTATTGGTATTATTATTATTATTATTATTATTATTATTATTATTATTATTAATCTGTTTACCCTCCAGGGTCGGTTTTTCCCTCGGACTCAGCGAGGGATCCCACCTCTACCGCCTCAAGGGCAGTGTCCTGGAGTTTCAGATTTTGGGTCGGGGATACAAGTGGGGAGAATGACCAGTACCTCGCCCAGGCGGCCTCACCTGCTATGCTGAACAGGGGCCTTGTGAAGGGATGGGATAGGCAAGGAAGAGGGAAGGAAGCGGCCGTGGCCTTAAGTAAGGTACCATCCCGGCATTTGCCTGGAGGAGAAGAGGGAAACCACGGAAAACCACTTCCAGGATGGCTGAGGTGGGAATCGAACCCACCTCTACTCAGTTGACCTACCGAGGCTGAGTGTACCCCGTTCCAGCCCTCATACCACTTTTCAAATTTCGTGGCAGAGCCGGGAATCGAACGCGGACCTCCAGGGTTGGCAGCTAATCATGCTAACCACTACACCACAGAGGCGGACATTATTTGTTCTCTACTAGCTATATTTTTGACATATTTATTATATATTAAAACATTAAAATATGTTAGTACGTTGACAGTGCCACAGAAATCGTGCTCGCGTCTCACCTAGTGGCATGCGTGTCACAGATTCGCCATCCCTACCATAGGCCGATGACCTAGATGTTTAGAAACCTTTAAACAACAAGCAAGCATCACCCCTACCCTAGTGGGTAGTGATGCAGAATATCACCTTTGCCACTTGCTTTCATCCTTTCTATTTCATCTCACTTGCTGAACTCTTCTTCTCATCCTATCTCGACTATATCAGGTTTCAGAGACCTAGAGGTTCGTTCATTTTCACACCCTTCGTCGCTCGTCTATTTCTTGACCAGACACTTTCATTCTTCGGAACATTAGACTTCTTCCAGTTTTTATACTGATTATAGTTAAGAGAGGATGGCTATCTGGCTGTGTTTCTCCTTAAAGTAATAAATATCAGACGTGCCACATTTCAACTCTAATTTTTGTTCACTGTTGAATTCTGTACTGAAATCACACGATACCATCCACTGTGAACGAATTGAGATTATTTTCAAAGTAACTTCTTCTATAATATACTTGAACATTATGTGTTTTCTAAATTAGATCACACCAGCGAATCTCGGTCAGTTATCAGACAAGGTCGCTATTAAAGTCAATACCGATTCTGTACAGCTGGTTACGTCGACACCATGTAACTCTAGCACAGTCTTCACTTTTCTGTGGCCTCTCACAAATATACAGCAATCTCAAGAGTTCTGATCAAATTCTAAAAAGAAACGACCGATGCTGCCTAAATTTACTTCACAAATGTGTATTTGTTGCTATTATTATTATTATTATTATTATTATTATTATTATTATTATTATTCGAATAACCCTTTTGATGGTACGATAAATCAACTTTGATTACTTTTTCTTTGCATTTAACTTTCTTCGTATCCAAACTTCTTTCATTTTCTGAGAATGTCGTTGTTCCTTTCTCTCTTGAGTCCATTTTCGTCCAGTTGTTAATTTCTTCTTCTCCTGAAATCGTACCTTTCGTGTTACTTCTCCGAAACGTGTTCTGTTTTCTATCGTATCAATTTTAATTCCAGCGTTTTTCATATTCTTTTCAATTTCAGTGAACCATGTTGGCTTGGATTTGTAACTCTTCAATAGTTTGAAGATTTGTTTAGTTAATCTATGGTTATTCATTCTATAAATGTGTCCAAAAAAGAGTCTTCTTTTCCTCATTACAGTTGTCAGTTTTTCAACTTTTAAGTATAGCTCTCTGTTCGATCATAGTCTAAATTCGACGCATTGTTGTTTCTGGTAGGTCCCAGTATTTTTCTCAAAATTCTTCTTTCTACTTTTTCTAATTTTTCAAGATCCCCAATTCTTGTAAGTTTAAGAGTTTCTGCTGCATATAAAATTTATGGCCAGCCACTGTTTGATAATGCCTTAATTTCACGTTCCAGGTTAACGATTTCTTATTGTATATACTTTGTCATATGAAACATCCTTTCCATGTTGTTTACTCTTATATCTATAGCTACCTTTTCTTTAGTGTTGTTTGTTATCCATTCTCCCAGGTATTTAAAGCAATCTGTCCGAGATTGTTAATTGTGATATTTTGAGGGGCATTAATGATGTTTGTCATGAACTTTGTTTTTTCAAATGATATTTGGAATCCTATTTTGGCCGCTTGTTTCTGCAATACTCGTATTTGTTCTTGAGCATTATCTAATGAGTCTGTAATTAACGCCATGTCATCTGCTAAATTATTATTATTATTATTATTATTATTATTATTATTATTATTATTATTATTATTATTATTATTATTATTATTATTATTAGTTGATCAATACTAGCCTGTCTGGTGGCCATTTTCGTTAAGGTGTGAGGTCTATATGGTTTAACACCGTAGTTAGCAGGTTTGAATTTCGTTAGTCGAATAGTAACGTAATTTCACCATCAGATTAGAGGTCAGCAGGGTAGCAGAGGTGGCGGGTACAGTTTCTAATCACTAGATTGCGTGCCAAAAACCCTGATTCAATTCCAAACCTCTCCGCATTGATCATATGGATGGTTCAGGTTTTAAGCAGACACCTCGGTGCTATTCGACAGGAATGTGCTATGTGGCGACACAAGATTTCACCCTATCCCCTCGTACTACCATAATATATCACATCATTTATTTCATCTCATTAACTCCTCTGATGAGGATGTCGCCTGGAAGGACAACCAGTCATAACAACTAGCGACATGGATTCATCTTACTTCATTCCCGATCCCATTGACAAACGGGACAAGGGTTCACCATACAATACTTGATCTATCCTGTACGTTCTATGGACTATATCGTGTTTATTACTTAGCCTACATTTTCTGTCTCAGTCTCATCTTCGGCTTTGAAGATCTGAAAGTGACCGGGGTATTATCGATTCCTTATGCAGCCACTCCCAGTAATGTACAGTGTGAAAGTGTACCTCATGGGGTCATTTCGGTGGGGTTGGTAAACTAAATATTTAATATGACTCAATGAGGAGGACTAGGGGAACTACCTCATTTCTAGCACGCCTCTTTAGTGACGGCTAGGCTACTTACGAGAGGTGAGAGCGGGTCTGTTGTGGATCTTACCAGCCATTCGACTATTGATTCGATGTTCACGTTTTTATTTCCTTTTCTTCCCTTTCTGTCGCTTTGCCGACACTTTGATGGGATCTTAGATTCAATCTGTGTCGAACGTAGGTATATTCTCGGCCACCCTTCCAGGCGCAAATCCTGTGCGGGGAGATTTGTTCATTATTACTTCTATAATTATTGGCGGTTTAGTGTGTTACGTGCTAACAAAAGAGGCGTATATCGAAACAAACACAGTAGGCCTACACGAACCAGAGGAATTACCTAAGTCGACAGAGCTAAAAAACTTCGTCCGGTCGAAATTCGAAACCGCTACGATGCTACGATGACTGTTCATTCAGAAACCCAAACATTATTATTATTATTATTATTATTATTATTATTATTATTATTATTATTATTATTATTATTATTATTATTATTATTGTTACGGACTTTTCCGTGGTAGGTAGAGGTGAAAGAAGGTGCGGGTGTGAATGGGTTTCAAGCTACGAAATTATAGTGCAATGTAAAATTAATTTAAAAGTTAACAAGGTTATATTTTCTTTTTGAAAACAAAGAAATAACAAGCATGGCAGGTACAAGGTAGCAATTCAAAAGGGGTTAGTTACAATATTTACAGAATTTGGGCTTCGCGCCCTGACTTCACAATGCTTGGGCAATCCGCTCAGTTTTACCTCAAACACAAGTTTTAACAGAGGGGGAGAAAACCCCATTCATACCTAGGAGCCCTTGCTCCAAATTACACTGAAAAACCTCCATGAGGCATACAACCCAGAATTTTCAAAAGAGCCACTCGCTCTCAAAATTTAAGCCTCTCCCAGGCCACACCAAACTCCACCTTCAAGTTGTCCTCAACGGACATAAACACAGGGGTAAAATACCCAATCTACTGAGGTCTATTAAAAGAAAAGCAGGTTAATTAAATGACCTCTAAAATAACAATTTGAGAGGAGGCGAACTTGCACTCCTAATAAACTTTGATTAAGACCTACTTGGCACTAGGCCGTTAATACAAGGGCTAATCTCATGCTAAAGAGGTGACTTAAGAAAAGAACAATTTGTTTTACATTAACGAAGAATAGGTTGAGAAAATAAGTTCACCTCAAGACAATGTGAGTGGGAGCTCGAGAGGGTTAGCACTCTCTATCCCAATATGTCGTTTTACAAGAGAATAGATGAAAAGAGAAGTTACATTTTAGGAAAAGGTTACATGGTTGAACGCTTAGAACCCGCCCCGAAAGTTAAACTGCTGAGCTAGCAAAGAAAGAAGTTATTAATCGGCCATTACCTTGTGTTGAACGGCTGGAGAAGAAAGAGGCGCTTCCCGCCCCCTGCTATGTACTTAACACACAGAAAGATGGAACAGAAGTGGCCGAGAGACCCAAAAATCAGCAGTTTAAATACTCTCGCGGAAGTTTCTAGGCGTTAGGGGAAAGAAAACACCCTCCCACAAACTCTTTATTGGATAGGACCCCGCAACAGATTCAAGTTGGGGTAAGATACATCTGATTGGATAGAAATTAATTGAAGAAATTCGGGATTGGATACATTCATAACAAGGGGAAGAAAGGGGTAAATATTGCCAACTTAAACAATGATAGAAAGAAATTTAACAAAGAACAAACTCTTGAAATTAAATTTTCTCCAAAAAAAATAGTTCTTTGACTCCGCACTAGGTTGCACTATTGTAGATCTTCAGTAGTGTCCTCTAGAAGAGAAAGTTCACACTTCTTACTTCAAGCGAAACAAAAACACATCAAAAATGACACAGTTCAAAAACTCAAAATTTTCCACGTGGTGACATCTTCTGAGACGGTAGAAAATTAATACTGTCAAATAAAGTTCAGACTTCCTCCAGCAGAGGAGTTTCAACAGGCGCACATTTTAAATTAGCGGAGTGGAGGTGTACCGCCCGGTACAGACCTCCCCCCCCAAAAGTTCCTCCAGGGATGACACATGAAATCAGTTTGAAACAAGGTTCAAGTTATGCTGTGGGTATGAAGATTGATTGCCCAAAAAAATTTATAAGATTTTCTTAATTTGGGGTTGATTTGGTTTCAAAATTTTGTTGTTGCAGATGAAGTAAAGTCTTTATATTTGTAGAAGTTGAATTTCTGAAGATAACTTTTTATACTTGAAAGTGAAGGAAAAAAAAAATTTTCAAAGTCCACCAAATATTGCAGTTGAATTCCCAAGTGTAGTCATTACTTATAGTATCTGTTCATGTAGTAGATGGAGATGAAGTGGGATGGCCAGACCGGCCGTTGCTGCTTGCGTCCAAAGAAGGTCGCTCGGACCCCTCAAGTACCCTGAGATACCGCTCGCCCGCACTATGAGGGGAGCAGAGGTGTTGAAGCACGCCGCGCCCGCGGTGAACATATACAGGCTGCGGGCAAGTAGCAGGTCGTGCGCCGCACATCAGCCTTGGCCGGGAGGAGAGCTCCGGCTCGCCGTGCACACGTCGTCCTCGCTGGGGCCGAGGGGGCCCGTCCTCAGCTCCAGTTGCTGCACGGCGCCGCGCGGCTGCGGGGGCACTGAAACATTAAAGCTTGGCGGCAGAATTGTGTTGGACCATCATCTTTTTTGAGGGTACAGGCTTGTGGAGAGGTTGAGGGGCCAGCGGCGTGCAAATATCCATGGCATAAGTCAAGCCACTGTGTGTATTGACGCAGGAGACGGGAGCGTGGTAATGGCCGAGGTAAGGACAGGAAGGCAGTTTAACAATCGGGGAGGTTTACAAGAAATGCTTACATATAAAATAAAATAGAAGGAGCAGAATGCCTTAAGAGTGGAACTCAAAAAAAATATAACCTTCATATTCCTATCAAATTATATGAAGCAAGTTGACACAAAATTTACACTGGTTTCACCTGTGACAGGTGAACCCTAAATATCCTCTCGGTGGCTGGATTGCTTAATAACAACGTAACCGGGGTGAGGAAATCGAGAATTATACAAGGCCCATGAAATCTGGGGGCAAGCTTGCCCGCGGGAACAAAATTTTTGACCATAACCTGGTCACCTACCTTCAAAGTGGTGGGTCTCCGTCCACGATCATACCTTTCCCTAATCTTTTCATGAGACACTTTAAGATTGGCTTTAGCCTTCTTCCAAAGATCTTTAATGTTAACCGGATCTATTGTCTCGGGTAGAATGTCATTCAGAGACCAGAGGTTAGAGAGCGGCGAGTTGGGAACAAACTTGAACATCAAAGAAGCTGGAGTAAACTTGTGAGATTCATGAACCGCCGAATTCAAAGCAAAAGCTATCCAATGCAGGGACGTGTCCCACCTGGAATGATCTTCATGATGATAGGCAATAAGTGCTGACCTGAGATTACGGTTAACCCGTTCAGCCAGAGATGGTTGAGGGTAATAAGCAGAAGTAGTTACATGAGAGATTGATAAGTCAAAACAGAATTTACGAAATAAATTAGATGTAAAAGCCTTAGCATTATCAGATACAATATATTGACACGGACCAAAAGAAGCAAAAATAGAATTTAAGCAGGTAATGGTAGACTGAGCGGTAGCCAGCTTAGTCGGAAATAACCAAGAAAATCTGGTAAAACCATCTACGCACACAAAGATGAACTTGTTAGCATTACCCTTTGACTGGGGGAAGGGTCCTACATAATCGATATACAGACGTTCCATGGGGCGCGACGCTTGATGCGAAGACAAAAGGCCTACCTTGGTGGACATGGTGGGTTTACTGAGCAAACAAGATTTACAAGCTTTTACAAGTTCACGGATTTCACCGTCCATACCTTTCCAGATGAACATTTCACGAATCTTCTCACGAGTTTTAAAGATTCCAAGATGCCCTCCTAATGGGGTCTCATGATAATACCTGAAGATCATAGGTACAAGAACAGCTGGAACGACAACTTTCATCATCCTATCATGCCTCGATGGGCAACATAGAACACCATTCCTCAGAACATAAGGGACAACATGTTCCCCAGAAGAAAGGGTTTCCATTATCGGAGCCAGCGTCGGATCTTCACGTTGGTATTTCTCAATATCCCTAAAAAGCATGGGAGCATCTGTTAAGATGGCATTAACACCAGATAGTATGGACTCGGGAGGTGATGAACTGTCAACCGGTTCGTGGGTCTCGACGTCGTTATGAAACATACGGCTGAGTCCATCAGCAACAACATTTTCGGTACCTCTGATATGTCTAACATCAAACTGGAAGGCGGAAATACGAATAGCCCAGCGGGCTATACGACCAGTACGACGCGGCCTACCTAAGACCCAGCTTAATGCTTGATTATCTGTCTCCAGGTCGAATTTGACGTGTTCCAGATAGAGACGGAACTTTTCTAAGGCGAATAAGACTGCCAAACCTTCGAGCTCATAGATGGAATACTTGGCTTCTTGAGCCGACAAGGTCCTAGAGGCATAGGCGATAGGTCGCCTCCCTAGTTCAGTCTCTTGAAGAAGGACTGCAGCTACTGCTGACGACGACGCGTCCGTTTGGACGATGAATTTCTTCGAGAAATCAGGCATAGCAAGTACAGGGGCATTACAAAGTGCTAATTTAAGGTCTTCAAAAGCGGCTTGTTGAGAAGGTCCCCACTCGAATTTGATGCCTTTCCTACGAAGAAGGTTTAAGGGCGCCGCTCTATTAGCAAAGTTAGGAATGAACTTCCTGAAGAAATTCACCATACCAATGAACCTGGCGATACCTTTGATGTCCTTGGGAGGTTTAAAATCACGGATGGCCTGTGTTCTAGAATGATCGACTGCTACACCATCGGGTGACACAATATGCCCTAGGAATGACATAGAGGGCTTAGCAAAGACAACCTTGGACAACTTAACAGTTAACCGAGCCTTACGAAGGCGATCGAGAACTTCTCGCAAATGATCTAGATGTTCTTCAAAAGTCTCTGAAAATACGACGACATCATCTAAATAGTGATATAAGTACTCGAATTTGATGTCGGAGAAGACCCTATCTAGTAGCCTAGTGAGCACAGCTGCCCCCGTGGGGAGCCCGAAAGGCACGCGGTTGTATTCATATAAATTCCAGTCCGTGGCAAACGCTGTAAGGTGTTTAGACTCTTCGGCAAGGGGAATTTGATTATAGGCCTGATTCAAGTCCAAGATAGTGAAGAACTTGGCCTTACGAAACCATGAAAAACAAGAATGAAGGTCAGGAAGGGGCACAGATTGCAACACCACCTTCCGATTGAGAGCCCTGTAATCAATGACAGGCCTGAAGCCTCCTTGGGGTTTCGGGACTAGAAAAATAGGCGATGAATACGCCGACTTAGAGGGCCTAATAATACCATCCTTCAACATCTGATCGATACTTTCTTTCAGAGCCTTCATTTTAGGTGGAGATAGCCTATAAGGTGGAAAACGGACAGGAATCGAATCCGTGACCTCAATTTTGTATTCAATAAGGTCAGTAACACCAAGAGTATCAGAGAACACCTCTGGAAATGACTGACATAATTTACGAATACTATCAGCCTGCTCCTCAGGTAGATGTCTAAGGTCTAACAACATCTCATCCTGGGTAGGCGAAATAGATGAACATGACACAGAATTACACTTTAACAAGGGAATTTTACAATTGGACGCAAATTTGAATGTGCACGACTTACTCTGAAGATCGAGCACAAGACCAGTGTGAGAAATAAAGTCCGCTCCCAATATGATGGGGCAAGACAGGTGCTTAGCCACAAACAATTTAATTTTCCAAGTAAACTTAAAAATACGAATTTTGACCAGTACAGAACCTAGAATTTCTAATGGAGATGAATTAGCCGAAACATATTGAATAGAAGATGAGACGTAGTCAGGTAGTTTACAAACAGCTTTCAATTTAGAATACCATTCAGCCGAAATAATCGAACAAACACTGCCTGAATCTAAGAGAGCTGTTATAGGCTCGTTATTTAACTCAATCTTAAGTAAAGGAACAGGTGCGGGGGTATCCGCCGCAATCCTAAGGCACTCTTTGGGGCATTCAAAAGATGTATTCGAAGACTTATCGTTCCCTGAATTCTCGACCTTTTTGCCAGGGGCTGAGCCTTGGGAAGCAGAATTAGTTGACTCAGCCGCAGCCACTAGTCACTTTTGATTGTTGTTGGAAGTTACACCAGAAGTTGAGCAGGAGGGGGTGCTATTCGAATTGGGACAATTCTTTGCGATATGTGAGAAAGCCCCACATTTAAAACAGCCTTGTGATGAACCCGCTCCATTATTTGCCCTACTAGACTTGATCAGAGGACACTTATTGCGCAGATGGTCAGGCGACCCGCAAGCATAACATTTACGGGGGGTGACTGATCGGCGAGGTGGAGGCCGAGTATTAGTAATGGAAGGCGGGGGTTCTTTCGCGACACGCAAAGAATCGGCGTATCTAACTCCTTCCGCTGAGACGGCCAATGCTTCAAGTTCCGAGAAAGTTTGCGGGCACGCCGCGAAACACAAATATGACCTATAGGGAGGTGAAATTCCCTCTACAATAGCCTGTACAATCTGATCTTCAGGAAAATGAAGGGCAAACACCCTAGTATAAAACTTAATGTCCTGTATGAAATCAGCCAAGTTTTCATCCAAGCGCTGTACACGATAATAGTACTTCTGAATAAGGGAGGACCTGGCCCTAGCAGGGATGAAGTTAGCTAGCAAATGGGCATGGAAATCCTCAATAGATGATTGCTCGGCAATGGCTCTTACGATTTTATCAGAGAAAATACCAATAGCATACGGATAGATAATTTGCAAGATTTGACATGGAGAAAGAGAAAAAACAAGGGCATGATCCTGGAATTCCACTAGAAATCTTAAAAATGAAATTACATCACTGGTGGTATTAACGGAAAACTTAGAGATACCTCTGAGCAACATTGCCAATGGATGAGGCAAGCTGCTAAACCCGGGTGACATAGTAGGTAAAGGTTTCAATGGTAAGGAAGTTAATTCAGAACGGATGTTACTCAATGATGCACGACGTTCGGACTCGTTGTCCAATGGGGCAGAGATAGTTTGAGCAGCGACGGTTATTCTATTAACTTCTCCCTTGGGAGGCGCTTCCTCACTACCTGCATTTACTATGGTGGGTTGATCAGATTTGGGAGGAACTTCCCCAGTTAACAATTGAGTGACCTTACTAGATAATTCGGAAATATTTTCCAGGAGCGTACTAGCTTCCTTCCTCTGAACATCATTCAGTTTTAGAGACAACAGATCGTTAACCCTATTCGAAAAATGATATAGCCTGCCTTGCACACGCTTAATTTGATTAGGAGACGGATCATTTTCATCAAAAAAACTAACTACAGAAGCTAGCCCAGTAATATTCTCCGTGATCGTGGAAAGAGAGTCGTCAATTTCTTTCTCTCCCAAATTGGGGATAGAAATGGGCAAATCAAGGGACTCTCTAAGTTTGTTAGTGTCTATTGCAACCGTGCCTCCAGATTGCACATTTCTGATAGTTAATTCATAGATCAACTCCTCCTTACGCAAATAGTTAAGAAGGAGAACATCGCGAGGGCCGGGCATGATGACAGACCAATCTTGAAAAACTCAAAAAATTCCAGCAACTGGGAAAATAGTTAGAGTTCGGAACAAACAATATTTAGCCGTCAAAAGGGGCTAAATTGAGACCCATTCAACCACGCTCTGCTACCACTTGTTACGGACTTTTCCGTGGTAGGTAGAGGTGAAAGAAGGTGCGGGTGTGAATGGGTTTCAAGCTACGAAATTATAGTGCAATGTAAAATTAATTTAAAAGTTAACAAGGTTATATTTTCTTTTTGAAAACAAAGAAATAACAAGCATGGCAGGTACAAGGTAGCAATTCAAAAGGGGTTAGTTACAATATTTACAGAATTTGGGCTTCGCGCCCTGACTTCACAATGCTTGGGCAATCCGCTCAGTTTTACCTCAAACACAAGTTTTAACAGAGGGGGAGAAAACCCCATTCATACCTAGGAGCCCTTGCTCCAAATTACACTGAAAAACCTCCATGAGGCATACAACCCAGAATTTTCAAAAGAGCCACTCGCTCTCAAAATTTAAGCCTCTCCCAGGCCACACCAAACTCCACCTTCAAGTTGTCCTCAACGGACATAAACACAGGGGTAAAATACCCAATCTACTGAGGTCTATTAAAAGAAAAGCAGGTTAATTAAATGACCTCTAAAATAACAATTTGAGAGGAGGCGAACTTGCACTCCTAATAAACTTTGATTAAGACCTACTTGGCACTAGGCCGTTAATACAAGGGCTAATCCCATGCTAAAGAGGTGACTTAAGAAAAGAACAATTTGTTTTACATTAACGAAGAATAGGTTGAGAAAATAAGTTCACCTCAAGACAATGTGAGTGGGAGCTCGAGAGGGTTAGCACTCTCTATCCCAATATGTCGTTTTACAAGAGAATAGATGAAAAGAGAAGTTACATTTTAGGAAAAGGTTACATGGTTGAACGCTTAGAACCCGCCCCGAAAGTTAAACTGCTGAGCTAGCAAAGAAAGAAGTTATTAATCGGCCATTACCTTGTGTTGAACGGCTGGAGAAGAAAGAGGCGCTTCCCGCCCCCTGCTATGTACTTAACACACAGAAAGATGGAACAGAAGTGGCCGAGAGACCCAAAAATCAGCAGTTTAAATACTCTCGCGGAAGTTTCTAGGCGTTAGGGGAAAGAAAACACCCTCCCACAAACTCTTTATTGGATAGGACCCCGCAACAGATTCAAGTTGGGGTAAGATACATCTGATTGGATAGAAATTAATTGAAGAAATTCGGGATTGGATACATTCATAACAAGGGGAAGAAAGGGGTAAATATTGCCAACTTAAACAATGATAGAAAGAAATTTAACAAAGAACAAACTCTTGAAATTAAATTTTCTCCAAAAAAAATAGTTCTTTGACTCCGCACTAGGTTGCACTATTGTAGATCTTCAGTAGTGTCCTCTAGAAGAGAAAGTTCACACTTCTTACTTCAAGCGAAACAAAAACACATCAAAAATGACACAGTTCAAAAACTCAAAATTTTCCACGTGGTGACATCTTCTGAGACGGTAGAAAATTAATACTGTCAAATAAAGTTCAGACTTCCTCCAGCAGAGGAGTTTCAACAGGCGCACATTTTAAATTAGCGGAGTGGAGGTGTACCGCCCGGTACAATTATTATTAGCCCTGTTGTAGTCATTCATTCATTCATTCATTCATTCATTCATTCATTCATTCATTCATCATTCATTCTTTCTACAATACGGCCATCTATGGGCAACGTTTACACAATCTGCCTGCCCTTCTGTCACGCAGACACCGAAGATCCTTCAGGATGTCTTTGGCTTTTCATTCCTCGCTCTTTCGCCGAGATCTTCCGTGGCTTGGCCAGTGGCTTTTCGGGTGCATCCCTCACTTCCACAACCTTTTTCCTACTGTAGTAATGCTGATCTGTTCTGAGTGCATCCGTGTCGTACACATGAGGGAAAATTTGAAGTCCAAAGGCAATGACAAGCACTACCCACGCTGTCATCTCTCGATTTCCGGCTCTGAAGCGAATTTTTACTCACTCAGGACCATAACAAAGAGGTGGCAATGCGAATAAGGAATATATCGTCACTGCGTCTAAACCGCGATTGTGGCAATGCGCTTCCTATCTATTATTTTCCTTAAGACAGGTCACGCCTCCCAGCCACATTATTTATATTCAGTCAAACTGAACAATTTTCGTTATTTTTTTATGCGCGTGTGTAAAGGAAATGAATCTTATACTGTACCATACTGTATGTTACATGCCATACTTACCCTCTCCTAGAGCACACAGTATGTGTTATTAGCGCAGTGTATTGTTCGATATGTGTGTATAATAATGTCTTTAACCTGTGCATTAATAGTGCTATAGCATAGAAAGAAATGTGTCGTAAGTGATGCGTGCCGAGTTGAAGATCGAATTATATTAATGCTGACACTTCAATGTTTAAATTCCTTAAAGGCAAAGGATTAGGGGCTGCTAGATTCACAAGGAAGGACGTGGGTTCAATTCCCCGCCAGGGACTCGAAACAATTAAGAAACAATATTTCCACTTCCGGAGGTGGATATTACCGTGAGGTTCACTCAGCCTACCCCGAAAATGAGTACGAGGTCAATTCCTGGGGTAAAGGCAGCAGGGCGTAGAGCTAACCTCTTTACCAAATCATGTGCCGAGGTAACGGTGGAAGCCTTTACCTTACACCCCTCCAAAGGGCCTTCATGGTCTGTAGCAAAGCCGGCCCTGCGGTGTAGGGGTAGAGTGCCTGCCTATTATGCGGTAGCCCCAGGTTCATTTCCCGGCCAGGTCAGGGATCTTTAATTGGATCTGAGGCCTGGTTCGAGGTCCACAATTGAGTAGCCATCTGACGGTGAGATAGCTACCCATGTCTAGAAAGCCAAGAATAACGGCCGAGATGATTCGTCGTGTTGACCACAGGGCACCCCACCCCTTGCAGCCCTTTGAGCTGAGCAGCGGTTCCTTGGTAGGCAACGATTCTTCGGGACTTTTACGCCATATGGTTCGGTTTCTAACGACAAAGAATCAAGGGAGAAATGGATAACGAAAATTTCGAAGTCAAATATAAACCTTTGTATCTTCAGCATTTCACACAAAAATTTGTAGTTTGGGAAAATCTCTTTCCAACCCTAAGTGTTGAACATATTTTGCCCCTCAGCAAATACTTAACCCAGTTGTTAAAACTTTCTGAAATCAGCTGTTTTACCTCACAGTTAGGCTTCCCTAAGGTAGGAAATTCAGAAGAAGTAATAGAGGAGAACGAGCAGATTTCCATAATTTCTTAAGTAGTAATTCTTGTGTTCTGAAATGTTCCCAACATCAAAGAATATAAATGAATGATTGAGCTTAAAATCAGGAGCCAGTAGACATAGTAGATAAATTTTATTCTTTCTAGTAATACTCCTATTACTAACAGTTTAGCGAGTACTTCTTCTTCTCCTTCCACCGCTTTTCCCTCACCTGTGGAGTCGAGGATGGCGAACAGTGTCGTACATTTGGATTTGCCCCTATTTTACGGCTGGATGCTTTTCCTGACGCCAACCCAATATGGAGGGATGTAATCATTATGGCGTGTTTCTTTGGTGGTTGGTAGTGTGGCGTGTTGACTGATTATGAAGAGTAGATTTTTTGTACCGACAAGAACACCCAGTACCGGGCGAGTTGGCCGTGCGGTTAGAGGCGCGTGGCTGTGAGCTTGTATCCGGGAGATAGTGGGTTCGAATCCCACTGTCGACTGGCCTGAAGATGGTTTTCCGTAGTTTCCCATTTTCACACCAGGCAAATTCCGGGGATATACCTTAATTAAGGCCATGGCCGCTTCCTTCCAACTCCTAAGCATTTCCTATCCCATCGTCGCCATAAAACCTATCTGTGTCGGTTCGACGTAAAGCAAATAGCAAAAAAAAGAAAGAACACCCAGTACCCGATCTAGAACAATTAACCAAAAGATTTGAACTCCGACCCGGCCGGAAATCGACCCTGGGACCCTTTGAAATGAAGGGCAGTACGCTGACCATTCAGCCAACGAGTTATCGACAAAATAATGTTGATCGTTCGTTCTTTTATTTACATGTTTAATTTTGTTACTGTAGTTAATGTAAGTTGTTCTTGGTATTTTTAACGAACCTACCTAATCCATTGAGAACATGCATGTCACTTTAGTAACTTATACTTTGATGTTTATAACGCACCATTTCAATTGTTTTCATCAGGCACTTTATTTATCCGTTATACCCTCAAGGGTTGGTTCTTCCCTCGGACTCAGCGAGGGATTCCGCCTCTACCACCTCATGGGCAGTGTCCTGCAGGGTGAAACTTTGAGAGCGGTGTATACACCCGGGAAGGAGGATCAGTACCTCGCCCAGGTGGTCTTGCCTTCTATGATGAACAAGGGCCTGGTGTGGGGGATGGGAAGATTGGAAGGGATAGACAAGGAAGAAGAAAGGAAGCAGCCGTGACCATCCCGGCATTTGCCTGGAGGAGAAGTGAGAAACCACGGAAATCCACTTCGAGGATGGCTGAAGTGAGAATCGAAACCCCTCTACTCAGTTGACCTCCCGAGGCTGAGTGGACCCCGTTCGAGCCCTCGTATCACTTTTCAAATTCCATGGCAAAGCCGAAAATCGAACAAGGGGCTCCGGGGGTAACAGCTAATCACACTAACCACTACACCACAGAGGCGGACTTTATCAAGCACTACCATTTTAATATTAAGCTTTCAGTTTGTGGTTAATGTTGTCAACTGTGCGAACAATCCTCGCCGATATGTAGTTGTGTAGGTTATACCATTTTCTTAAAGAGTCGGTAGTATTTCAGGTATGATTTTCACCATCCTGGTTTTGATGTTATAATCTGAGATATTGTTATCTAATATAGACCTCACGTCAACATTTTTTGTACGAGTAAACAAGTTGCAACTACGAAATCTGATTCTAGTAGAGCGACCTGCTACCGTGGACGTTCGTTTAAGTGTTTTGAACAGTAGAAAGTGGTTTCATAGTATTAGTTGACACAGGTAAGTGTGAGGTCTAAAAGGAATTTACCGAATGTCCACGTAGTTTTTTCGTGCGCACAACGCTTACTTTTCCTACAAAATATTATTTTATTCTTACATGCTGGGTAGGATATGTAGCCCCTGCTGAGAGAGGGACTTCTTAACAGCTACTCACTAAGTTGTACAGATCACCATCCTGGCTTAAGGAACAACAATATGTAGATTATATTCCCTTTATCCTGTCGACTTCTTTAACATGCAAAACGAACCGAAGCAGAGAAGAGAGGTCCTGGGACGGAACTTGTCGTGACCTTGCACACATCGCCCTGTGAAGTCTTCACACTTCTTCTGTCATCCAGTCAGTGTCCAAACCTTCCTTTGTATAAATGCATTGAAAAGCCCGTTACTCCATCCTGCTTTTTTTCCCTCTGCTCCCTATCATTAATATACGCCAAATAGTTCTATAGGACCGTACAGAACTATAATGTAGCTTGCATGTTATAACTTCTACAAATACTATCTCATTCCTTTTTCATTCCAGCTTTCTTTTTTACATTCTATATTCCCCTGTGTCGTTCTTGAAGCTCTGTTTCCTTGCCGGTTATAAAGATGAATGGAGAAATGACGTCGTCGTCTTATTTTAATTACAATGCTATTTTCAATGCGAGCCTAAGTAATGATATGACAGGCCTAGTCTCAGCATGCACCGTTTAATGTTTTCTAACGTGAGAGTTCATGTTGAATCTGAGATCCTAAAAAAGTAAAAATAAATAGACTTTATGAGCTACGTATCCTGAAATAAATTTGTATTTAATGAGACTTTAACGTCGAGTTATTAATACGAATCGCCCCACGAAGGTCATTTATTCTGCATAAGCTTCTGCCCTCTATATTTAAAATGATCATGTTGCCCTTTATGCTTCGTCATTGTATGTTTAAATGATATTTTGTGATGACTTATATTTAATGATGAAACACGGAAAACTTCCTGTGTGAAACTTCACAGACAATGATTAAAGTGTGTGGGTGCCACTTTCTTCCGCCTCTGTGGTGTAGTGGTGAGCGTGATTAGCTGCCACCACCGGAGCGCGGGTTCGATTCCCGGCTCTGCCACGAAATTTGAAAAGTGATACGAGGGCTGGAACGGGGTCCACTCAGCCTCGGGAGATCAACTGAGTAGAGGGGGTTCGATTCACACCTCAGCCATCCTCGAAGTGGTTTTCCGTGGTTTCCCACCTCTCCTCCAGGCAAATGCCCGGATGGTAGATAACTTAAGGCCACAGCCACTTCCTTCCCTCTTTCTTGTCTATCCCTTCCAATCTTCCCATGCCCCACAAGGCCCCTGTTCAGCATAGCAGGTGTGGCCACCTGGGAGAGGTACTGTCCTCCTCTCCAGTTGTATTCCCCGACCCAAAGTCTGAAGGTCGAGGATACTGCCTTGAGGAGGTAGAGGTGGGATCCCTCGCTGAGTGCGAAGGAAAAACCAAGCCTGGAGAGTAGACAGATTAAGAAAGAAAGAAAGTGTGTCACTTTCGTCTTGTCTTGTGTCCGATTGGATCCTCAAAATGCACCATCAAAGGTTACGTGGATATAGGGAACCAGCAAGAACCAGTAGCAGCACCATAATGCAGCGTACAAGGGACGGTGAAAGAAGGATTGAGGTAATTTTCCATTGCCTTCCTCGTGGACCAGAAAAGTGCTTTTTCATATCTGACGCCCCTTGCCCCCCCTATGGGTGTTCGGGGTGTCTTGCCCCCAATCGGTTTGTCTCCTAATACTAAGTCATAAGTATACCAAGTTTGGTGAAATTGCTCCAGTGGTTTAGGAGGAGATGTGTCATTTACTCACCCACACACACACATACGTCCAGTTTTATACATACTAAGAAGAAGAATATAAGATTTTTATTTACAGTTTTCCGATTATTTTTATATCTCTTCCCCTTCTCCCCCCCCCCCAAACTTGGACTTTTAAGAAATCCGGACTACCGGTGTTACTATTCATCTCAGAGACCCTGAAATCTATGGATTCGACAGTGTTTTTAATTATTTCTATATCTCACACCCCCTTCGCTTCCCATCTAAAAGGGGGATGAACTTGGACTTTAAAAAATTCTGGAGTATTACTTTTCAAATCAGTGACCCCGACAACTATGGATTAAACACTATGTTTGATTATTTTTATATATCACTCTCCCTTCGCCGCCCACCCCGAAGGGGGCTGAACTTGGACTTTAAATATTCCGGATTGTCACTATTCATCTCAGCGACCCCGTAAAGTATGGATTCGACACTACTTTGGATGATTTTCATATCTCAGCTCCCTCGCCCCTTCCCGCCCCTAAGCGACCCCGAAAACTATGAATACGACACCCCTCCCTTAAAGAAGCTAGGGATGGCTTACCCCCACCGTGCTCTTCTACAGATAGTACGTAATACGTGAACCACGTTTGATTGAAATTGCTCCAATGGTTTAGGAGATGTGTCATTTACACACACAGACATACATCCATTTTTATACAAGGTGTTTCAAAAATGGGGGGCATAATTTCAGGTATGTATTTGTAATATGTAGACAATCAAAATAGTTCATTACAACATGTGTCCGGAAATGCTTCATTTCCGAGTTATGGCCTTCACAACACTGAACTTCACCGTAACGTTATTCTTCCGCAGGTCATTGTCATAACAGAAGATGTTCAAAATGTCCACCACCTGCTTGAATACAGACCTCACATCGATGTCTCATTGACTTGGATCGAATGTTTCCTGATCGATGGATAGGTAGAAGTAGCCCGATTACTTGGTCTCCACGCTCACCTGATCTGAACCCTCTCGTTTTCTACTTGTGGGGGCATTTGAAATCATCGGTGTATTCGTCTCCGGTGCCTGATGTGGAAACCCATCGGAACCGAATTGTGGTATCCTGTGAGGATATACGCAATACTCCTGGGGTTTGGGATCGTGTTCGCAGGTCAATGAGACATCGATGTGACGTCTGTATTCAAGCAGGAGGTGGCATTTTGAACTTCTTCTGTAATGACAATGACCTGCGGAAGAAAAACGTTTCGGTGAAGTTCAGTGTTGTGAACTCCATAACTTGGAAATGAAGCATTTCCGGACACATGTTGTAATGCACTATTTTGATTGTCTACATGTAACAAATACATACCTGAAATTATGCCCCCTATTTTTAAACACCCTGTATATAGTAAGATGAACATGGGTCCAGAAAGGCTTGGTTCCTATGTTATACATCATTTTCTCGAACTCCTTAATCACCGAGCTCGATAGCTGCAGTCGCTTAAGTGCGGCCAGTATCCGGTATTCGGGAGATAGTAGGTTCGAACCCCACTGTCGGCAGCCCTGAAAATGGTTTTCCGTGGTTTCTATTTTCACACCAGGCAAATGCTGGGGCTGTACCTTAATTAAGGCTTCCTTCCTACTTCTAGCCCCTTCCTGTCCCATCGTCGCCATAAGACCTATCTGTGTTGATGCGACGTAAAGCAACTAGCAAAAAAAGCAACTCCTTAATCGTGGGAAACATGCACTCTTTATTTCGTCTGGTAACGGTGTCAGTATCGTAGGTTCACTGCCAGTGTTGTGTTTTGTTTAACATGTCCCTGTTGCCATGCGACTTACGTCATTGCTTCTTTACAGGTAACATCAACTGTTCCAGTGATCAGTACGACCTTGGCAAGCATGTACCAAATCTCACGGAGGGCATATTGAACATCTGCGAGAAGGAGTTGCATGCGGTATGCTGGTACGTTTTGTTCTTGTGTGTTTCCCATGATTGATGAGTCGGGGACAATGAGATGTAACATGGAAACAAAGCGTTTCCGGACCCATGTTCATATAACATAATTTATTCATCTATGTATAAGGAATGTGTCCTGTAATTTGTGCCGTATATTTTTCTTACACCTGTATAAGACTCGAATATCTCACTAACACGCAGCGCTTTCCTCCTCTAACTTCAAGCACGCTCGGCTATCATGAGCTGTCGCTTGCCAGTGTTATATAATAATAAAGATTTTATTGTAGCCAATGGTCATTAAAATGTGCTTACATTCCTAATTACATTAAACAGAATTTGGTTAGTCCAATCTGTCTTTTAGTACACGTCACAACATGATATAATTCGCAAGCCTTCTCGCACAATACACATACACATTCCTTTCTCGGGGTAATTTAATTTCGTGTGGCTATTTCTAGCCGCGTGCAGCTCTTGTAAGGCAGACCGTCCGGTGAGGGCGGGCGGCATCTGTCATATGTAGGTAACTGCGTGTTATTGTGGTGGAGGATAGTGTTAGGTGTGGTGTGTGAGTTGCAGGGATGTTAGGGATAGCACAGACACCCAGCCCCCGACACACTGGAATTACCCAATGAAGGTTAAAATCCCCGACCCAGCTGGGAATCGAACCCGGGATCCTCTGAACCGAAGGCCAGTACGTTGACCATTCGGCCAACGTTTATCGGGGTGTGAAATGTTTTGTTAGCACACACGCGGTGATGAAAACCGTGTGTTGCTAATCTAGTCACTATGAGCCTTAGTTCATAGTCTGCCTTGATCCAATTCGTACTAGTCATAGCCTCTGTGGTGTAAAATATTTCCCATATATCCCCCTTCTTGGTTTTCAGCTCTGTTTGCAACTGGTTTAATGCATCTGTAGATGGCAATATTAGTTTATGCCGTAGTTCTTCTGTATAGAAGAGTCCTCTGTCAGCTCGTAACATAGTCTTGAAGGAGTGAATTTGGACAAACACAACAGCTTTTTCATGTAGATTGCTTTTACACTTTCAATGTCTCAAACATTTTTTTTAGTGAGATGTTCCCATATCAATCTAGTCCGTACGTCAGTATCGGGGATATTTTTGCATGGAACAATTCCATAGCAACTTCGACCGAGAGTTTGCGTAAGATCAAGATGTCATTCATTGGTATTATGGCCGCAGCCACTCTTTCCTTGAGCTACACGTATGGCATGGTACTCGTATTTTTAAAAAACGAAAAACTACAGGCTGCTTTCAACAAGCTGAACATTTGGGCAGAGGACAGTAAATTCAGAATTGATCGACAGAAGACGGTACAGACGAACTTCCGCAAGGGAGACAGAACAGCATTAACAGAGAAAATTTAATATGAGAACGGAGGAGAAACTATGCCAATCGTAAACAACTTTAAATATTTGGGCATTACATTACAGACATCAGGAATTACTTGCCAGCGTTATATCAAAACCACTTCTAGTCATTAAGCCATCACATTCTCTGTACATGAAGTTTCTGTGCTACAGAATTTTCACGATCCTTTACAATCATTCGCTGTTTTATCGTTAATGCTGATTTCGTTGATACGAATAAACGAATTAAAGAAAGCGTAGTAAGACCAGTCTTTGCTATGAGCAGCCAAGGTCATTGTTTTTAGGTTAGACTATAATCTGCGGGTTGCATAAAATGAAATGAATAGGGGCTGCTGTACCACTCGGTATATATTCCTTTTACAGAGATGTCCACATCTGTTGTCTAGCTGATAAGTGAGCTATATCTAGTCATCTTAGCAAAGCAGTGCCTGCTCTGCACAGGCCTCGAAAGGCCCTTGGAGGAGGGAAAGGTGAACTTTGAATAGAAAACTTTGACGAAGCCTATGTAGTCGTGTGAGTGTTATTCCAGATTGTTAAGTATTCTGATAATGTTTAGGATGCCTAACTGACTTTTCTAACTTAAACTGTACTGTTTATTGAGCGGTTCTGGAATAAAAGCAAGTCATTGGCCTGCGTTCTGTGTTATATTAACATATGTATTATATGTATCCGATGTATCCTATGCCAAAACCACGAATGTGACAATGCCCTTCCTAGCCATTATTTTCCTTAAGATTGGTCACGCTTTCCAGGCACAAGTTGATATGCAGTCCATCAGAACAATTTTTGTTGAGATCATTTTCCTATGCGCTCATGTAACGGAAAATGAACCTCAAATACATCACACTCTAGGAGTGGGTAAATATGTCATACAAATATACATTTCTACAGTACGGTAGAGTAACGTTCATTTTTCTTTACACACGCGCATAGGAAAGTGAAATCAACGAAAATTGTTCTGAAGGACGGCATATCAATATGTAGCTGGGAGGAAGAGCATTGACACATTCGCGGTTTTGGCACAGCAGCGATGATATTTTAACCGGGTTCTTTTTAAGGCTATAATGTGTCATAGACTTAAAAAAGAAATTCAGAAGTTCTTGGAGCACGAACATGATGGTGTAAAAGTGATTGTAACTATCTCGAGTGAATCTTACAGTACGGCACACTAGGAATGCATGTACTTACGGTTCCCAATGAAAATTGTTCTGATGGACTGCATATCAATGTGTACTGTGCGAGTTGGCCGTGCGGTTAGGAACGCGCGGCTGTGAGTATACATCCAGAAGATAGTGCGTTCGAATCCCACTGTCGGCATCCCTGAAGATGGTTATCCGTGTTTTCCCATTTACACACCGGGGAAATGCTGGGGCTGTACCTTAATTAAGGCCACGTCCGTTTCCTTGCAACTCCTAGGCCTTTCCTATCTCATCGTCGTCATAAGACCTACGTGTGTCGGTGCGACGTAAAGCTACTAGCAAAAAGAAATATCCATATGTGGCTGGGAGGCGTGACCAGTCTTAAGGAAAATAATGGATAGGAAGGGTATTGGGAGATAGGACCTTTTTGCCCGAACAGCGACGATATACTCCCTGACTGTAACATTTTGGAAACACTGTTGGAGGAACTGTTTGATAAAATCGTCACTAGACTCAAAGACAGCACTGGCTTCAACACCAAGATAGTGAGGATCTAGCAATAGTACTTAGTAATGTAGAGGTTCGTGACTTGCTTACTTACTTTAAAAACATATAAATCTGAATTAAAATGAAAAAATATGAAAATTAATATTCATTAAATAAAATACTCAATCGTCGGACCTTGTACTCACTCTTAGTTCTTACCGGATTACTTACACATACGTTATTTGATGGGCGCCAGCTACAACTCAGTGCAGCAATGAGAGAATAAGAATCTTGAATATCTCTAGGCTGTGGGGTAATAAGCTTTCTTTTGACAACATGCCATATATGTTCATGGTTTTCACCACGGTATCTGCACCAGAGACATCTACCATCAACCGGATGAACTATGCGTGTGCAAACTTTGTGATAACCCATGTGACAGATATCACGTAATGACATGTAAGCGCAGAGAAATATCTCTGACAAAATTCTGTGAAAAATGCTTAAGAGTACGTCCTCTAATTATGCATATTGTGCGAAATTAAATTAAATTAATGCGTCTCTTGAAATAAAACGTTAAATTAATTTGATAGAACAAAATATATCCTTAAATTGTGTAGAAAAATAGCAAGACCTGCTGCGATAAATCAGATGAGAATATAAAATGATGACATTACAACTGAAACTCGGCATTAAATTTGAATTCTCCTTGACCAGACATTTAACAATTATACACGAAATTTATCCCTCACTGGTTCACTTGACTATACCTACAACACTTTGAGTGTAATTACGACGTATTCCTTTGAGTTCGTGTTTGCTGTAGATGTATCAAGCCTAATTTGGTGATGTATCCTTTTTGTTTGACTGACAACTAAGTATCCATGTGACTGCTGCTTCTCCATCCAGATGACTACTATTATCTCTGTACAACACTTCTTGGTAAGTGTCTTCATCCATACGACTTCTTGGCAAGTCTCTCCGTTCATATGACTTCATGGCAAGTCTTTCCTTCCAACTGAACTGACCGACTGAGGTCTCTCCATCCCTTTGACTGACCGACCAACTGTGGCCTCGCTCTCCCAATGACTAATGACTCACGCTACAATATACAGCCAGCTAATATAGACATTACTTTACACACCTACGCAATCTCCACAAATAACTATGATATACTCCCACCCGGCTCAAAATGTTACACACTATGTTGAAATTGTCTGGGGCGGCCTAAGTATCTCCAAAACAATGAGCTCATCACTAAACACACAAAATGACGGAGCGATGATTGGGCAGTTAGGCTAGCAGTATTGCAATATGTGCGTTGCAATGTCAAAACTTATTACAAAGCATATTTATATATGATATTATGTAGCAAGTCTTACTCTACATGGTTAAATGCTAATATTCATACACACACATATATATATATATATATATATATATATATATACAATAAATTAAATACATACAATCATGCAGGCAATAATCATTACGTAATTGAACTGAACAACAACAACAACAACAATAATAATAATAATAATAATAATAATAATAATAATAATAATAATAATAATACGTTACAGATACCACCTTGTAAAGTGATTTGAACCTTTACAGTAAATGAAATAAAAAAAATAGGAACAGAAGCGACAACGTGTAAACGTCAAGGAGGAATCTTTTGATGAAGCTAAACCAGGTTTGCTATTTTGTGACACACGAAGCCGTTTATTTTTTAATATCCTCATTCACAAACAGATCGCCCATGAATATTTGATTTGATGATGTAGTAATATTGATATTATCTTAGATTTTGATAATTGGATCATGCTACATTTTTTTATGCTGTTGTATGGGGAGGACCTGCTGTTTAGCATCTGCTTGTGATTTTGTTGTTAATTTGACAGAGCGAATATATATACAGTAGTTGGAGTCAGGAAAAGCATAGGCCGTAAAACTAGGTTAAGTACATTCAAAGTGCTGACCCCAAGTAACTGGGAAAAGGCCAGGAATAAGAAGAATGAAATGAATCTTCAATTACAATTAAGCACTAATGTCATGTTAGAAAACATGAACATACAAGTATTACATCTTTTCATTGATTTTATTCACGAGCATTCCATTTTTTCGTTACAAAAGCTGCTCACTATCATGGCCATTGTACTATCGTGGCATCGGCAATGCTCAGCCAGCTCTGTAGTTCCGTACTGTGCTTCGTACCCTTCGGTAGCTGCGAGCGCACACTTACGAGAGCTTGTTTGCATCCTTCCACTGGAGAACTACCTATCGCGAGTTAAGAAACAATACCACGTATCTGACAATTCTCTTCCTATCCATTAGTTTCCTTATGACTAGTCACGCGTCCCAGGCACATGTGGATATGAAATCCATCAGAACAATATTCGTTGTGTTCATTTTCCTATGCCTACGTGTAAAGGAAAATGAATATTTAATATACTATACTGTAGGAGTGCGTAAATACGTCCTGCAAACGTACATTCCATCAGTATGATACGGTAATGTTCATTTTTCTTTACACGTCGGCATAGGAAAATGAACGCAACGAAAATTCTTCTTATGGACTGCATGGGAGGCATGGCCAGTCTTAAGAGAAATAATGGATAAGAAGGACATTGTCAGATACGTGCTATTCTTTCTTGTATGTATGTTCAGTCCTCAGCCCTAAGGCTGTTTGGATCCTCAACAGCTCTGCCATCAGCTGTCATAGATGGCCTAGGCATCACTGAAGAGGCGTACTAGGAAAATGAGGAGCGAGGTAGTTTCCCGTTACTTTCCTCACAGAGCCAGAAGCTGCTATTACATATCAGTCTGCCAAGCTCACAGAAATGCATGCATCAATCGACCCTATGAGGAACATTTTCACCCCATCTATGGCAGGGACTGGCTGCATAAGGAATGGCATTACAACATCGCTCATACCTCAGTCACTTCCATATTGTCAAAGCCAAGGATAAGACTAATAATAGTAATTTCATGTGGCTATTTCTAGCCGGGTGCAGCCCTTGTAGGGTAGACCTTCCGATGAGGCTGGTCTGCACCTGCCATGTGTAGGTAACTGTGTGTTATTGTGGTCGAGGATCATTCAGCCAACGAGTCGGACAAGGATAAGACTGAGACAGATCAATGAAAGTAACAAAATTGCTCTAGCCTATACCAGAAGACTTAGTAAAGTATAAACAGTAAGTCCCGCCAGCAAAGGCATATTGTTTCTTAACCTGTGATATATTCAACTTCATCATATCGAATATACTGTCTATGTAGAGTTCTGTAGGACGTGCACTGAAATAGTGTGAATATAGCTGAGAGTTTACCAGAGTACTATTTCGCTCATGCCAGGAAATTTCCCCTAAGATGAATTATTCAAGTCCACAAAACCTAGTATGTAATGAGGTGAAACTGTATTTTTAAGACATAATGGATTCATTTCCCAATTGCTAACCTACGTAGTTGTCGAGATATAATTAAGATATTATTATACAGCTCTACCTTCAGAGGACAATCAGAGAATATTCTTAACATTACGACCAACCCAAATTTCTCATGCACAATGAAAATCGCGTGTGTATCAGTCTGAGGCACGCTGTAACCTGGCATAAATAAGCTTAGAAAATAAATATTATACGCAAGGTGAGAGGTCTCCATTCACTAATTTGGATTAAATAAAATGTGGCACGAATTCAAATGAACAAATTGTCACACGAGAGAATGTAACTGATATATTGGTCACGGGTAAAACTATTCGAAACTTTATACTCCTTCTTCATCATTCAGAGGAGACGTTTACCTGCTGCCAGTCCACTTGTTGTGTCTTGAGGGACTGGTGGCGTGCCTCTACGTCATTAATCTTCTCTCGCTAACTCTTTAAGCCTCACTCGGTGTGAAACCTCGCCGGACTTCCAGCCCTCCTTCGGTTCAAATCCCTAGCGTGCCCCACTCTGATTTCTGAAAGTCCGCGGCTGACAGTTTGGGAGCCTACTAGATGTTTCTAGAATAATAACTAGCTATATCTCCTTGAAATCACCCAGTTTGGTTTCAGCATACTTATTTGTTTTGAAGTAGAAAAACGAAAATGTTAAATTAAGCTCTAATTAACAAATACAGTGAATGGCTTCGAAAGTTTGGCTACCCAAGGAGTATTCGCAGAGAAAAAATAGGATGGAAGGGAAGCATGAGAATTTTCAAATCCCTAATCGCCGTAAGAACATGTTGACGTGCTGTTTTTGGTGGTGGTGGTGGTTTTGTTGCTGCTGCTGTTGTTGTTGTTGCTGCTGTTGATGTTGTTGTGGTTTTTTGTTGTTATTTCAACGGGATGTACAACTAGAATATCATCCCTTTTAAGTCTAAACAGAAGGGAAAAAGAAGGAGGTACGACCTTTTGAGGAATGAAGTTATCGGCAAAAGAGAGGGAAGGATCTTGAAGGTCGCCTCGTGCGATAAGTAGAATATACCGTAGATATATTCCACTGCTGCCATCCCAACTACAGAGGAAGACACGGTGATTGGGAAGGTGGTGATAATTGTCGAAAGACTCCCTAGGCCACGCAAAATTAATAGCGTCGGGGTTGGCACAGAACAAGAGTTGAATAAGGGAGATGACATTGAGAAGGTTGGTATAAGTAAATGGAAGGAATTCCAGAGACAGCTCTAAGTCCCGCGGTCACCAACCCACGCCTCCATTCCGAGAGACCCTGGGAGTTACCCTCTTAGTCTCCTTTCACGGCAGGAAGGGAATATCGCTGATTATTCTACCACCTCCTTTTACTGGGGAATAAATCGTCGCTGCCGGGACAAAACCTCCTATGTGAAATATTTTAGCTTAGAACTTTGGCCGGTAAGGTTCTGTCAGCTAAGGTGCAATATTGTGTGAATATGGTCAAGGCATTCTCGCTCTTCATAATGCATGTGCTGCGGGTCAGTATATCTCCAAATATATTATCACATAGGAGGTTTTGTCCCGGCAAAGGCCGAATGCTGTCTGGTGAAGAAGATTGTTGTTTTGAGGGGCAAAAGAACTTGATTAATAACTCTTCTTATCTAATTAGATGTAAAAATAGAAATAAACGTAAACAACAAATATTTATTCAATGAATGTGACTGTAAAAATGGTGGAAAAGAACCGAAAGAGAAATTAACACACGAGGAGGAATGTAAGTTTCCTGGGTAACTACACGCTTGAAATTTAGAAGTAATTAGTCCACTGTTTCCCATAAAGCGACGAGATCAGAAGAAATTTTGTCATTGCCTACTGTAAAATAGAGTTTATCTGGCAGATTACGATTCCATCTTAGGTCAGAGAAAAAGTGATAGAGAGAGTGAGAGAGAAAAAATGGACCACGGTGAAATTTAGAGGGAGCGGACGTTCTACTCTTTATAATACCATTCCCAACCTTCATAAATCTACCTCTTGTCTCCGTGGAGACCGGAAAAATGGCCATCACATTACAGTTGTCTTTTCAATTGCCCTCAGTTGCTTGTGAGTTCGGATAACTGTCCACTCCGACTCCCAGGATGCTAGGATTCTAGGATCAGAAACAATGTGAACCCTGTATATGAGCGTCAGAGAGTTGGCGTACTGATAAATAATTTGACAGTAATTCGATATCTTGCACCATTGTCATTTTATCAGCTGCTGAATTTAGCCAATCAGATCGCTTCGCGGATGAATTCAAATGGGCTTTGGGTGGTAGTGTTGCTAAATCTGAAGGTGAGTTAAGACTGATAAATCAGTATCAAACACTAGGATTAGGAGAGAAGCACTCGTGGCCTTAGCCCCAGTATTTGCCTGGTGTGAAAATAGGAAACCACGGAAAGCCAACCTCAGGGATGCCGACGGTGGGTCTCGAACTACTTTAGTGAAAATTTATATAAGTAACTATTATACCTGATCGCCTGAAAATTCAATCCAGTATACCTCTCTATTAGGCTACATTTTACTTTACAGGGACAGGATGTCAATCTGAATCTGCTTATCCACAAACTTCGTGATCGAAATTGGCGTTCATTGGAGGATATATATGCAAATGAGCGTATTGCATTGCATAGCATCTAATAAAGAGTGCCAATATACCAGGTGTAGAGAGAACGTTATGGAGGCCCACACCTGCATGCGGCCTGACAACACCCATCCATCGCCTGCACACCTGCGTGCCACACCACAGCACGCGATTACAATATCAGCCATCTCGTATGTGGTACGATAGACACGAGGTTCAGGGAGTAGGAGAGCTCAGCTGTAATTATGAAGGTGGTTCGAAATGGACTCAAAAGTGGAAAAATAGCCTTTTTCATGCTTTGAATCCTTAGAAATACATAAATCTCAATGTTGGTTTTTCCTTCATCTAAGATAGAACTTGACAAAACGAGCTCACATAAGGCAATTGTCGGTGTCATCAGTTTGCATGTAAGTTAACTGCTATTACGGTGTCTTAAAACCCTTTACGGAGTACTGGTCGAATAGTTACCCAACCTTGTAATTTATTATTTGCATCGCTCACACATACAAACTCGATTTAAGAAAAACTCTTTCATAAAGCCGCAATATTCACTGACGCTAAGGCTGATAACTTAAGGCATAATTCCCATTTATGAACGAAGGTGTGTACCGGGTGAGTTGGCCTTGCGTTTAGGGGTGCGCAGCTCTGAGCTTGCATCCAGAAGATAATGGCTTCGAACCCCACTGTCGGCCTTGTACATGGTTTTTCGTGGTTTCACATTTTCTCATTTTCGTACCTTAACTAGGGCCACCGCCACTTCCTTCCCACTTCCAGCCCTTTCCTATCCCATCGTCGCCATAAGACCTATCTGCAGTTTGTTGAATGTGAGTATTTGAAAATATTTTATTGGAATATTATTTCATAAACATTCCGAAACGTGTATGTGGAATACATGCCGTAAAAAAGCGATATCGAGGCATGGATAACGTTTTAAATTTTGAGATAAATTATGAAAATAACCGTGAAAATATATTAGTTTATGGGTGTAATTATACGAAACTTCTCCATTCGTTTCCAATAATAATCTCATGACTAATTTTTCACATTTTGTAAATTATTTTATAATTATAGGACGAGAACTACTGTCCAGCTATGCTAATAGTGATTCATGCAATTTCGGTATGTAGGAGAGATAAGAATTTAGTATTTATCGTTATGGTCAAAATATGTTCAGGTTATTTAAACGCAGTGCCAGTTTTATGACCCATAAAGAGTTAAGAGGGTCATGGGGTAAAAGAAAATGTGCATCAAGGCAGAGGAAAGTGTACCTCTGGGACACTGAATAAACGGTTAGCCATCTTAAAAATGCCTAAGAAGTGTACACCAAATTCAGTTCCCTAGTAATAAAGTTTATATGCATTTTCTTGCCAGTAGTTTTCCACGGAATGCCGGAATGAGTGGCTCAGACGGTTGAGGCGCTGGCATTATGACCCCAACTTGGCAGGTTCGATCCTGGCTCAAATGCGTCATTCTCGTGTCACTAGGTTTACTGGTACGTGAAAGAACTCCGGTGAGACTAAATTCAGGCACCTCGGCGTCTCCGAAAAGCGGAAAAGTAGTTAGTGGGGCATAAAGCCAATAACACTATGTTCCAGGAAAAATGCTTTTCTTGGTTTTAACGCATGCTTTATTCGTTGAAAATCAACCTTATGTGTGAAGTGTTAGTCGTACAAACATAATGAGCACACCTACAGGATTTAGAATGACATATAACGTACACTTGCTAATAGGCATTTTCTCAGTAACTTTCACGATTTGACAACATTTTACGTGTTAAAGGAGCATTTCGTGGGTTTTCACACGTCCAGCGAGTAGTCGGGATAACTGTTGGTAAATGCATGGACCAAAATAGTAAAAACTTCTACGATCTTCTAAAAACGAATTAGCCTATACAGCAAGGAATAAAAATATCTATCATTAGTATAATTATGCTACAGTAGTACGGTATCGCTTTTGCAAATGTTTTCGGAAGTCGCACGCACTTCTTCCATTGCAGATTCAGCTCGCTTGCGTGCGGGTAAGGAAGAGAGGCGAGATGGATAAGGCGAGATGGCCAAGGCAGAGTGAGGAAACGTAACCCACTACCGCAAGGTACAGACTTCCTAGAATATTTTCCTTCATGGAGAATCAAGAGAGGGCTACTATTGGCTGAAATTCATATCAAAATGGAAAAAAATTACACGCTTGAAATGACGCTGGAAAACGCTAGAACTACATAATTCAATGTGTGCCACTGAACGTAAATACATTTCGAACTTTCCTATTATTAATAATATAGACGTTTAAACCGTTTTTTAGGTTCCATTTTCCATTGTCCTGCTCCATGGCTGAATGGTTAGCGTGCTGGCCTTTGGTCACAGGGGTCCCGGGTTCCATTCCCGGCAGGGTCGGTAATTTTAACCATCATTGGTTAATTTCGCTGGCACGCGGGCAGGGTGTGTGTGCTGCCTTCATCATAATTTCATCCTCATTACAACGCGCAGGTCGCCTATGGATGTCAAATCGAAAGACCTGCATCTGGCGAGCCGAACTTGTCCTCGGACACTCCCGGCACTAAAAGCAATACGCCATTTCTTTTTTTTTTTTCCTTTTCCATTATGTAACACAAAAATTCAAAATTCTCTAAATTATCTTGTTCATATGTTCATATCATATTCTGCAAGCCATTTCTAGAGCAATCTTCTTGAAGATATATGACCGCTGAGATCCATGTTGACGACACTCAGCTGTAACTATTACCAACAACGTTTGCAGCAGGATATTTAGGGAACGAAAATGGTTCTCTTCAACAACAGTTGTGTTTTCCTGTTTATTCTCCTCCGATAATATTAGTATTTCATTACTCCTAGGTAAGCAGGAACACATTCTAGCATTCTAGATTTTCCCCCTCAAAATTTTTCAGAAAAATTTACACTCTACATACCTTTGTAAAGGTTTTAAATATGTAAGGTAAGTAAGTCCATTCCTTAACACGGCAAATATTCTTCGTGCTTTAAATCGTTATTTTCATGAAACTTCTCACAAACACACAAACATTTGATGTCTTACCCAGCTTTCCAAAAGTTAACAGATGATATACAGTAGGTAAATTTTCGTTTTCCTTTTCCTTAACAATATCAGATGCTCGATGTGTATTATTGGAGAGTTTAAATAAAGTTTCAGATAGTATCAACCTTTCTTCCCCTTATACTTCAACCCGTAGAGATTCAAGCAAAATCTATAACTTTTCATTGTATTTGTTTATCTGAGGTGCACTTAAGCTGTTCCTCACCCCAATTCTCAAATTTTCCTCTGAAATGCTTGATTCAATAAGTGGAAATAAAACTGCTGCAAACTTGTCAAAACTCACTTCAGTTGATTCCAATGATTTTAAGTAACGTTCAAGTTTATATATAGTTTCAAATTGCCTGTAACACTGGCAATATTTTAATGGCCAAACTTAGCATCACCCTGATTTGGAACTCTGTCAGCAATGCCTTCTCACCGAACCTTTCAATCAGTCCATCCACCACCTTCTGATAGTTTTCCAGAGTCGGTGGATAGCTGTCAACGATTACTCGTGCTCTCGTTCCTGTAACAGTCACATGGATCACATACTGGAACTTGATAGTTGGTGGATAGCTGTCAACGATTACTCGGGCTCTCGTTCCTGTAACAGTCACATGGATCACGTACTGGAACTTGATAGTTTTCCAGAGTCGGTGGATAGCTGTCAACGATTACTCGTGCTCTCGTTCCTGTAACAGTCACATGGATCACGTACTGGAACTTGATAGTTTTCCAGAGTCGGTGGATAGCTGTCAACGATTACTCGTGCTCTCGTTCCTGTAACAGTCACATGGATCACGTACTGGAACTTGATAGTTTTCCAGAGTCGGTGGATAGCTGTCAACGATTACTCGTGCTCTCGTTCCTGTAACAGTCACATGGATCACGTACTGAAACTTGTCATTTCTTCATTTCTTCATCTACGCGGTTCCTGTGAAACTGAGTTCAAAAGGAATTCCAGCACTTTGTATCACTCCTAAAAGTTTAACCAATTCTATTCTCGGTAATTTAATCTCTTTACATGAATCAACAGAGCATGAACTCTCAAGACAGTAATTCCCTTGGGTTAGGTTTAACCTCTTTGAATATTACCATGATCACTTTATCCCGATAATCTTCAATTAGTTATTTCTAATCACTTCCTTATTCTCGGAAATCAAGTCTAGAGACAACTCTTTAAACAGCGAAAGTTCTTGAAATATTATTTCCAACTTAACTCGCATATATTAGGCCTATATAAATAAACGTTATAGACTGTTATTCTTTTCAGCGTTCAGTCCCCAACCCTCTGTGAATTTACTAAACTCCACCACAACACTCTATTTGCAACTAGCTCTGAGGTCTCGTTAAGTCCTATATCACTTTAAATCATTACAAACTGAGTCTAACCAACGTCGTTTTCGTCTCCTCCTACTTCTCTTACATTCAATTACCGAGTACATTATTCTCCTAGGTAACCTATCCTCCTCCATTCGTCTCACATGACCCACCACTGAAATCGGTTTCTGTGTACACCATTATCAATTGAGTTCACTCCTAACTTAGCCTTTAGCTCCTCATTCCCCGTACCCTCCTGCCACTGTTCGCTAATTTCAGGTCTGTTACTTCTAACTTATAAATAAGATATCCTGAGTCCACCCATCTTTCACTCCCGTAAAGCAAAGTTGGTCTGAAAACAGACCGGTGTAAAGATGGTTTCGTCCAGGAGCTGACTTCCTTGTTACATAATACTGTTGACCACAACTGCGAACTCACTGCACTATCTTTGCTGCACCTTGATTCAATCTCACTTACTATGCTACCATACTGGAAGAATACACATCCTACTTACTTGAAATGACTTGCCTATCCCAGAGTTTTATTCTCAATCGGACATTCAGTTCTCTTAGAATTCTTACCTGCTGACATAAATTTAGTCTTTGAAAGGTTAATAAATATATATATATAAGAAAATGCCCTGACTGACTGACTGACTGACTGACTGACTGACTGACTGACTGACTGATTCATCATCGCCGAGCCAAAACTACTGGACATGAAGAAATGAAATTTTGAGGATGCATTTATATTACAACGCAGGTACTCGATAAGGGAGATTTTTTTTATATTCTGCCGCTAAGGAGGTGAAAAGGGGGGTGATTTATTAAAAATGAGTGTATCTATATCTCAAAATTTTGAAAGTTTACAGATGTAAAATTGGTATTTAGAGTCTCCTTTAAAAATAAAGAAAAATACCACTAGGAGGGGTGAAAAAGGGAAATAAGGGGTTGAATGCTTTTAATAAGAATAATTATATTTCAGAAACTGAAGATATTACAGACCTGAAAATTAGTATTTGGAATATCCTTTAAAAATAAGGAAACACGTATTTTTTGTTTTCGAAAATTCAATTAATGGGGGTTAAACAGGAGTCACACATGGGGTCAATTTTTTGAAATACTATATCTAAAGTAGATCTCAGAAACGTAAAATGTTACAGTCGTATAAATTTGTATTTGGAATCTTCTGTGGAAATAAAGAAACATAGGTGATTTGTTTTCGGAATCTCCACTTATGGGGAACTAGAAAGGGGGTGACATTTTAAAATGAGCATATCTACAGAATATCTCAAAAAGTTAACATATTACAAAAGTGAAAAATGGTTTTATCTCTATTAAAGTAAAGAAATATATATTTATTGTTTTCGACAAAACCACTTGGCGGCGGGTAAAATGGCTGAAAATAGGGTCGAATTGTTTTTATTAGGATACTGATATCTCAAAACTGAATATGTTACAGACGTGAAATTTGGTACTTGGAATCTAGTTCAAAAAGAAAGAAAATACGTATTTTTGTTTTATTTGGAAATCCACTTAATGGGGGGGGGGTTATTTGTATGAAGACACGATTGTCTCAAAAACGAAAGATATTGCAGACGTGAAAATTGTTAATTGGAATTTGCTTTTAAAGTAAAGAAATACGTATTCCTTTGATTACGGAAAATTCAATGAAGGGGAGGTGAAAGATTTGAAAAATTAATTGAATTAATTGTATGAGGATACTTACATCTAATAAAAATTAAATTTGTCACAGACGTGAAAAAATGATATTTGGATCTCCTTTCAAAACTAAGAAAAACGCATTTTTGGTGGAAAATCATCTTGGGGGCGGGGGTGAAAGGGAGTTTAATTCCTTTTATGAGGACACATATCTCAAGAAATGAAGAGGTTACAGTAGTGATAACTGGTATTTAGAAGATCCTTTACTAATTAAGAAACAAGTATTCTTTCCGGAAAATTCACCTAATGGGGGAGGGAGGGGTGTGAAAGGAAGTTAAAAAAACTGAATTATTTTTATGCGGAAACCTATATCTCAAAATTGAAGGTAACAGAAGTGAACATTGGTATTTGGAATCTCCTTTAAACTCAAAGAAACGCGCCTTCTTTCTTTGGGGAAGGGGGGAATCAACTTAACGGCGGTGGGGTGGAAAATGAGTTGAGACCAATTGCTTTTACTGTTCATAATGTACTGTATTATGATCATAAAGCGATAAATGTTAATATTTCCTGGGTTCGGTTTCAAGAGCCATCTTTTTCTTTGGAGAACTTAATGTTAGATTACAGTAGATTCTCCTGGCATATAAATAAAAATTTAAACACATTTGAAATAAACGATAGGAATGATATTGACCGTGCAATTGTTCATCTCTATAATAAGGTCAATAATGCACGGAAGTACATCATTCGTATCGCCAACGCGCGACAAAGATGCTGGTCACATTGTCAGCAATGACAATGGTAACAGATGTAATTTACCGCCAAGTAGTGGTCTTGCATCTTGCTGCGGAATCCAGAATATCAATAATAATAATAATAATAATAATAATAATAATAATAATAATAATAATAATAATAATAATAATAATAATAATAATAATAATAATAATAATAATAATAATAATAATAATCAAAATTATTATCACCTAAATTCAAGTAATATCATCCACCCTAATATTAATAATGTTCTGGACCGTCGTCAAAATGAGCGGACCGCGCTGGGAACGGGTCCTGGACGGGTAATTACTACGATTGCAGTCCGCCCGCGCGTTCAGTACCGCCATAGCACCCGAGACGACACCACGCCGGATCTCCTCAAGGATTTTATCCATATTATCCCTTTCCCGCCCACATTTTCAGTCCGCTTATCGCCAGATTTCAACCTATTATTTAGGAAAAATTGGAGCAGAGAACAGTAGTTCAGAAAAGTTAAATATAATAAAAACTCTTGATCACAATGTATTCAAATTTTTAATAATATTAGAAAACATACCATCACGTCCACTTCCGCATTCATTGAGTCATAACGTTGTTGGTTCAAACCTCGATCCCTTCCTAATTGTGGTACTCGACACAAAGGTAGGCTCTATTTGTCACATTCTCATGTTGTATGAATCCCTCTAAACCAATAACCGCGTGATTCTGGAAGTGGAATGGATACTGTATATCAGTTTCTATTTCCCCTGAGCAAGTGTCTTCACATTCTGTATCTATGTTTCCGGAATGTGCCTGTTTGAATGCTGCATTGATATATATGCAAGTGGCTATCTCTCTGAGTAGTTTGTCTCCTCCTAACATATGTCACAAATAATATATTTCTCGTAATCTCTCTCTTTCTTAGCATTAATCCCGACTTGCAGGGTCTGCTGCTTTGCTACATCTCCTCCATTTCTGTCTGTCGTTGACATCTTCTGGTGTTAAGCCAACACTGTGCATGTCTGCCCTGATGTTGTCAGTCCATCTCTTTGCCGGTCTTCCTCGTGGTCTTGTTCCCTCTGGGTTGATGTGGAGCGCTGTTTTGGCAACTGAGTCGTCCTGTTTTCTCATGACGTGGCCGTACCAGCGGAGACGGGCTTCCCTCACTTTGTCTATGATGGGCGCGACACCAAACCTTTGCCGGACGTCCGTGTTCCTTATGTGGTCACATCGGGTCAGGGCCATGGACCATCGAAGCATCTTCATCTCCATGGTTGTCAACATTTGCTCCTGTTGTTTCGTCATGGGGCGACATTCAGTCCCATAGATCGCTGCTGGCCGTACCACACTCTTATAAACTTTTGCCTTTAGATATTGAGGCATCTTTTTATCACAGAGGACTCCAGTGACCTGTCTCCACTTGAGCCAAGCTGCATTTACCCTCATCCGAGTATCAGGAGTGGTGTCACAGTTTGAGTTGACGACGGATCCTAAGTACTTAAATTGCATGGTCTTCTGCAGGTCTTCTTCACTGATACTTATGGTACCTCTGGTTTGGGGGCCACATTCCAGGTATTCTGTCTTCTGGATATTGAGGTGCAGTCCATTTTCAGCCAGTCTGTCCTTCCACGTTTGAACCTGATGCTGGAGTTCAGGACGGGTTTCTTGTGCAAGTACCACATCATCGAAATTATGGACGGGTTCAACATCATCCATATAATCACTCGGAGTAACGAAACGAAATATTTGTGTTAACTGAAATGCCGCGGCATCGCAATCAGGTCCGAATTCTCGATATCCGTTTTCACTTACATCACTGTTATCACTAAAATTATCTTCGTTGATACGTTATTCCTTCACTAAAAATTCACCTCCACCCCTACTTAACGATTCTGTGGCACTTTTGCGCCTATATTCAGCTCAGTTTCAATATTCGCAATATTCAATCCCGCCATGATTAGGAACGAAACAGCTGTCCCGCGCTCGCGGAAGTTCAAGACCTTTTCCTAGGCGACGTTAAGACAGATTATCAGTCTTCTATCATTTCCTAAGCCTTGTAGATCGTACTGCGTTTTCATAAATGCCTCATAAATACTTCAAAGCTGAAGAAAACAAAAAACTACCGCATAGCTCGCGTAAGTGTGCAGATAATGCAGCCGGGCGCTTTCGGGCGCTAAGGACCGGAAGGTAAAGTGAAGAGTTGGGCGCGTTCGGGCGCTGAGGGCGGGAAAGGGTTAAAAATGCATATAGGAAAAAGTTGTAAAGATTTAGGGACCCAACTGACCGGGCGGAATACCTGGACCTAGCCCGGGAAATACGAAATCGATTGCTGGAAAGAAAGATTGAAGAATGGGGGGAAATTTGCCGTTAGATCGCGAATTTTTGCGGATTATATATAAAATGTTAAGCATTCAATTATAAATTCCAGTATAATACCGCTGCGAAGCACGGGTATCTTGCTAGTGTTCATGTTATAATCTTTGCACCTGTTTCCATCGTAAGGAAGTCGAGAAAATAAGAATCGAGATATTAAACTCGGGAGGTTCATATGGGCCTGAAGTTCACTCAGCCTACACCAAAAATGAGTACCAGGTCAATTCCTGTGGGCAGAGGCGGCCGAGCGTAAAGCTGACAACTCTATCCCGTCAAATGCCGGGTTTACGGATAGTGGAAGTCTTTACGTTCCACCCCTCCAGGGCCTTCATGACCTGTACGGAAATGACTTTTCTTTTATCTATTTTCATACACAAAAATATTATACTGCAGGCTTACAATACAATATGTCATTGTGACAAAGTCTTCGGCATAGACCAAACTGGACCTAACTGAATCCCTCCCTGACACTGTATGCATTTTACTAGATGATCATATAAACTGTGAACAACAAAGGTAAAAGATTACGGTCTTTTTCTAACCCCGGTAAGTACCTTGAACCAAGAATTCATTCTACCATCATTTCTCACTGCAGCCCAATCGTCACCGTAGCCCGAAGTGCGGCGAACATCCTTTCCCTCGGCTCTCTGCCACATGCCTTCTCTAGATCTAAGACACATAACATAAACTGTCTGTTACTAATAATTTTCCAATTGCCTGGCGCATGCTGAAAATCTGATTCTGACAGTCCCTCTGTGATCTGAAACCACACTGGCTTTCATCCAACTCACTCTCAACCACTAGTCGCACCCTCTCTTCCAAAATGCCTGGTATACATATCAATGAAATACCTAGATTGTTGTCGCAATTTTTGATGTACCATCGTTTATAGATAGGTGCACTTACTACTTTCGTTCATTCAGAACGTAGGCCTACCTTACTAAAATTTGATGCTTATCTTATTATACTACGAAGCCATTTCATATACGGCTTCCCAATATACTATATTACGCCATTTCAGGTCTTATTTCGTCTATTCCTGCAGATCTATGCCAGTGAAGTTTAGTTACCCTCTTTTCAACTTACTAAAGCGTAACTTAATTTCATCAATATCATCGTCCTCCTCCCCATGAGCTCTGTTGTTAGCGACGTCACCAGGAAGATTTCTTTTGGCGTCGAAAAGATCTTCAAAGTATGCCTTTCACGCGCCTAGTAATTCCCTGGGATCTATTATGAATCCACCTGATTTACTCGAAACACTTTTCACGTCCCTTTCCCCAACCTTCCCAAGATTCTTTCTTACTGTCCAGAAAGGATTCCCTGCCACTTGTCCCAGAATTTACAGGCTATTGCCGAAATCTTAACACAACTCCTTTCTTGGATTCAACAATTATTTGTTTCGATATGTGCTTTATCTACGTACAATTATTATCTGTCTTCATCAGTCCTTGTTTGAAGACATTTCTGATACGCCTTCTTTTTTACATTTACGAGCTACTCACACACATCATTCCACCAAGATGTTCGATTTTCCTCTTCTTTGTATACAGTTTTTCCTACTACAGCATTTCTATATGCCACCCATTCTCTTTCTATATCGTGGACCTGTTTACTGCCTGTTGTTTGGAATTTTTTACTAATCTCATCCATGTATTTCTGCCTAATTTCTTCGTCCTGGGGTTTTCTACACATATTCGTTAGGATACAGATTTCACTTCCTCTTTCCTAGGCCTTGAGAGACTTATTTCACTAAAGATCATCTTGTGGTCCGTATCATCGACAAATCCCCAAACAATCAACACATTCCTAGCAGATTTCCTGAATTCAAAGTCCGTTTTGATATAGTCTATTATGGATCTGGTGCCCCTACCCTCTCATTTGTAGGGGTGAATAGCCTTATGCTTTAACAGTGTATTCGTAACTGTTAATCACATACTAGCACAGATGTTCAGTTAATGCTTTTCATTCCCTTTAGCTTCCATACATTTCCCACATTTACCAATTACCACCTTATATTCTTCAGTTCTATTTCCATATCTCGCATTGAAGTCGCCCATTAGTGCTATCCCATCCTTGCTGTTGAACCTGATTACGATGACACTTAGTGCTTCATAAAACGTGTCAACTTTTTCCTCATCTGTACGCTCATATGGTGAATACACTAAGACAATCCTCGTCCTAATTCCCCCAACAGCTGAATCTGCCCATATCATTCACTCACTTGCATGCCTAACAGAAAATGTTGCGTGCAATAGTATTCCTGACGAACAGTCCTACCCCGCACTCCGCCCTTCCATTTTTGACCCTGTTAAGAATGCTTTATAATCTCCTATCACATCCTCCTTATCTCCCCTTACCCCAACACATACAAACTCCTACTGTTTGATATTTGTACTGTCCCCAGCATTCCTGAAACTCACACGCCACACACAACACTATCTCCACTACAAAAACACGCAGTTCCCATACACGGCAGATGTCACCCACACTCGTCGGAGGGTTTCACCAGCCTAGAAATAGCCACTCGGAATTATTATTCATTCTATAACGGTTTGGGGACCACCGGTGGATTGTATAATGCTAGCCACTTGATCACAGAACATGTCGGAGGTGCCCATTCCCATTCCGTATGAACTGGTATCCCGATTCTCACGATCACTTACTAGGTCACTCTCCCGTTGCCCGTGGTTCACGAACAAGGACGTGGCTACTGTAATCCATTCCACGAACCATTTGGGGACCACCGGTGGGCTGTATAATACTAGCCGCCTGAGAACAATGAGGGCCGTTTCTCAGAATATGTCCAAGATACCCACTCTCATTCCATAGCAGCTAGTACCCCACTCTCAGGACCACTTACTAGGTCATGGTTCACGAACTAGGACGTGACTACTGAAAACCATTTCACGAGCCACTGCCATGAACTAACAAATTCGTCTTTTATTTCATCTTTATTCAGTTCATGAAATACATGTTTAGAAGTTTTTGTGAGTTATACTGTACACTTGCAGATTACCTTTCCTTACACAAATTACTACCTGCAACTATTACTTATCACACCAGGGTCGTCATAAAATGATGTGTTAGATAGGATACTCACGAACTATCCGTGTCGTCGTTTTTTTATTTTTTATTTTTTACTAAATAGATCTCACAACTTCCACAGACATACTTATGACACTGGATAGTTGTTCTCATATTACGTTTACAGCTTACATTCACTTTCTATCACATAATATAAATACCCTCATATTTCTATTTTAAACAACAAACACTTCAAGCTGTTCACAATGGACAAGTCATGCATATTACAATATGGCATTACAAGAATCTCCAGGTGCAAGTAAATGAAAAAGAAAAGCAAGAATGGAAATAACATGAGTCACTGATTTCTGACATGGAATACCCCCTAGTTTACAATAGTATTGTTTCTTCCGAAAGGTTTCTACATTTACCTAAATAACACTTCACTCCACCCAGCTCGTACTGATTCTCTCAATGATCGGTTTAAATTAAATCCGACGAAACAAAAATAAACCATTGAACAATGTAACGCCCCAGTGTGAAATGAAGCATTCGTTAATGAAATTTGCAACGATTCAAATAAATAGGCTTAGGATAGGTGTACTAGCTCAATGCCTACCCCACGGTGTAGAGGTAGCCTGCCTGCCTCTTACCCGGAGGCTCGGGGTTCGGTTCCCGACTAGGTCAGGGATTCTTATGTGGATCTGAAGGCTGGTTCAAGGTCCACTCAGCCTGCGTGAGTACAATTAAGAAGCTATTGACGGTGAGATACCAGCACTAGTGTAGAAAGCCATGAATAATGGCCGAGTTGATTCGTCGTGCTGACCACATGACACCTCATAATCTGCAGGCTTTCGCGCTGAGCAGCGGTCGCTTGGTAGGCCACGGCCCTTCGGGACTGTTGCGGCATGGGGTTTGCTTTTTGGTTTAGTGCTAGCTCAATGCAATATGATTAGAAACATGATCTACAGAGGAAGGGGTGTAAAGTGCTCGTCTTTGGGAATGGGGGAGATAGGTAACTTGCCAACCATGTTGCTTGAAGCATGCAAGTGAGGGAAGGAGTTCGACACTGGAGAGGGCGGGTCTATTGGACATTCCAATACCAACCGAAATCGTCTTTTTTATGTGTGCCACATTTTCGACACGCAATTGTATGTACTGTATGCAAAGATTGGCAACTCTAACTGCAACTCCTGAAAATAATTCCCTTTTAAGCCAGACCAATAGCCTTCTAATTTGCACAGGAAAGTGTCTCACCGTGAACCTAAGAGGTGAAGATCGGCAGGTCAGTGTTCGTCCAGCTGTCACGGGAGACTTTTCCATTAATTCAGCATTGAGGTTAACTAGCCCCGTGCTTTGTCTCTAACTGCAAACAACTTGGCAACACCGAGGTGAGTGCTCGCGTGAACCCGGCCGAAGTAGCCAGTGTTGCCTGCTGTCGTACGCTAAGTCCTCCTCTGGCTGTTACGCTGTTGTTACGCTTCGCTACGCCAGCAACAGCGTATTCACAGTCTTCTCTCTCGTACTAGCTCTGCACTGTCACACCAGCAAACAAAAGTAACGCTCATATCGCTTTGCTTTCAGGGTATTACTTCAACTTCTCGCGCTCCAGAGGATATGGACAATTATCTACTGCCATTGTGTAGATCAGTGGCTTAAGAACGAACAGTAAAGGTGCGGGGACAGTTCCGTATGTCTGAGAAGAAGAATGCAGTAGCCACAGGTAGGTCCAGGTTATCATAGCTGTCTATCCATCAATATTCTCAGAGATTCACAGTGGAGCCGGGAGCCCGAGCAGATGACATGTGCAGGATAAAAAGTCCGCCCTCTATTGTACATGGCGAGCTACACGCTTCCAGCATTGTCCTCTCTCTGCTTTTTGTTTCACCACAGATATTTATACATATCGGCCACCATTGTCAGCTTTTTAACACAGGTATATTTTAGAGGCAAAATATTCCACACCCCGTCATCACCCCTTCAACCCTTGTTTTCTGTTTCATTGTGCGCTGAATACAGTATCGTATAGTACAGTGCTTCGGTTACTCCCACTGGCTACTGTTAAAAATGACAGAATTTGTTACATGTTAACGTATCTCGGCATTGTATTCCATTTAACACGAGTGTCGTGGGATGGGGAATCGGGGATCTGCATTGTTGATAGCGAGGCTGATAAACAATATTCCGGAATGGGGAATATCACTCTTTTTTATTTTCAAGCCAGATGCACGTGCAGGTAAAATATCGCCATATCCTTACTGATTTTGGTGATATATTATGTACATCAGGTTATGAATTAAAACAAGTTTACAAATAATATAGTAAGAAGTTAAGTTTAAACTGACATTACCCAGATAGGCATTGCCGGACGTAATTTACATTCGATTTGTAAGCAGCTCGAATGAGCTAAAATTTGCAAAAGGAACAGCATTAGTAAAAAATTTTCATTGGGCAGGACAAACAACAGACAAGCAATTTTTTGTTACAACTGAAATCTACCTTGTCTCTTTTTTCCCAGCTGAAATTTCACATGAACCCGAGGCGAAGTAGTAGAAAATTGGTGAATGAGCTGCTTCGATTAAAGAGGTATTGGTTGCCGTGAGATACTGATTTAACCTTGCAGTAAAACATTGAAGAGTTCGAAACAATTCCCGCCTTACCTCCTCTTTGTCCAGCATAATTTTCACGGATTACTGCATAATTGAACCCCGGGCCATGCGGTGAAAGACTGATGATCAACCACATAGCCAAGGAGGACTAGTTGAGGGAACAGTGATTCTCAAATCCTGGCTCATGCACATTATGTCAGTCAGAATCCACATTTAAACTCCGCCATTTAATGAGAAACAATATGAACAGTAAAATCTTGCTGCAGTTTTCAGCATGACTCGTTTTATTCGTGGTATAAATGCTGTTGCATTCCCATTCCAACTTTGAATATTTCCTTCAGTCTCTGAGATCCTACAATTGAACATTCCAAATCTCTTTGGCTGCCCGCACATGTGAAAGAGTCATGCTGGATCCGCAAGAATGACATTGAAGCCGCCATAACCAGTCGACAACGCACAAGGTATACTGAAATTCAAGTTAAGAGCTTAGGAAAAGTATCCTTCCGCATGTGAGCACGTCCCCTGTTCCCCCTTCCCGTCTCGTAAGCGTTCTCCATATCCGCCACAACCAGCTTATCATTAACGCCGTGCGTCCATCTGACAAGTACAGTACTTCATTCTGAAATAGTGAAGCATCAAACGAAATCACTGCCTTTCACATAGCTGTACTTTGATTACGTACCATACCTATTTATTCCTTTATTGACCATGTAAAACCTACAGATTACTGACGAATTCCCAGGCAAGAGAAGCAAGAATTATTTTTGTTTCATAATGCGATTTGTGTGAGGCACATGGAGACTTACAACATACGTATAAGATTCCGCTCTCGTGCAACGACTGTCAGTGGCAGTTTCTCATAGTTAAAAAAGCTGAAAAACCCACCGGTGAGTGGGATTGCAAAATACAATGCTTCCAGGAATGTTGTAAATATTGTAGTCTCGTCATTCGGAAGGTAAAAACGAACTCATGATCCTCTCATGACAACATTTCTGTAGGTGGAGGGTGGTTGCGAATATAAAGTAAAGTACACATTATTATTATTATTATTATTATTATTATTATTATTATTATTATTATTATTATTATTATTATTATTATTATCATCATCATCGAATACGCCAAGGATCCTATTCCCATACCGTGTTAAGGCCCTTCCTGTTTTATTTACGGCGAGTGCTGAGCTGACACATCGTTCTTTCCCTGGAGACTTGGATTTTCCATTCCAAGCGAGCGGCGTAAACACTGTACACAGAAACGCCGATCAGCTGCGCGGACTTTTTCACGTCTTCCACAGTCCACAGTGGATTCTAATCTCGTAGGCTACTGTAAACGTTTAAAACAATTTGGTTTAGATTTTCTATTTTATTTTCCTCTACTTTTGTTAGCTTTAAAGTATTTCACAGGGAACTCAAGCGTCACAGCATCACACACGTCTTGCTCACAGCTGGCAGCCATTATGAATACTGAACTGTGAACACGCTGTTGCAGCCAGTATTGCCAACAGTTTTCTTGGATCCATCTTCAACGTCCCACCTATTATGCGAACTTATCAACAGTGGAATGAACTCGAACAAACTTACTAAGTACACAGTGCAATAAGATATCAATATCATATTAAATTATTATTATTTTGCTACATACACCACTGAGAACAATAACTATTCACAGCCATCTACGTATGAAATATAAGAGTTGGTAACGAACCCGAATAACATACAACCTGTGATATATTTTCCATATTTATACAGGGCAAAAATTTTAATTCATCAAGTCAGTTCACCAGAATATCTAACCAAACTGAAGGAAGCTCCTGACTTCAGGAACAAGTAACAAACCTAGGGAACTATTTCGCGCTGCGGAAGCCTTTTCACCGACCAGAAGTCTGACTTACATCAAAGGGACCGCTAAGGTCTTAAGTTGACTCTCAGTATAGTTATGTTGCTAGCATGGAAGGAATGTGACAAACAAGGCTTTAGAGAGAACGAAAGACTACTCTAAATAAAATATCAGTCCCTTTCTATGTTTATAAAATGATCTTAAGGCAAGCTGTGGCGAAGTACTGGCGTGTGTTATCGTGTCAAGTCGAATGCCTAAGATAGAGGTATTTTCGTGCACCTCTTCCTGTGTTTCTTTCATTTTCTGATTCATTTTTTGATGAGTTCGATAACCAATTAGCAAACGGGATGCTGATTTCGTTGAAAAGGCTTTACACTGACATGTAATACAGATAACTTCGTCATCTGGGTCTCCATCTACTATTAAATTTCTCAAATTCCGAGTCACCTAGATCACGTTTGCTAGTAGTCGTAATTGGCTGTATATCAATCCAAATGGTAGTCGAAAGAAACTGTATGTCTTGGTCTCGTTGGGTCTAGGCAATCGGTTTTCTGTGTGGACCATCGTACACCAGGAGGAACGAGTCGCATCTCAGTATTCTTCATTCAGAATAAACTGCAAAATGTTTTGACTGCAGCGATATACTTGTTGAATATTCGTAATTAAAGTAATACTGCTATTGAAACAGTTTTTATATTGGGCCAGATTCCAGGATGTTTTAAAGGATAATTGCCCCTTTGTTAAGTGAATAAGCTCAGAAGACGGTCCTCACCTTAGTAGTTGCTTGGTCTTTTCGAATTACTGCAGGAGGTGGCATGTAGTAAATCTTCGTCTAACAGATTCTTCGCTTCCCGCCACAGCGTGCTAATTTTCTACGTACTTATGCATAGCTTGTATGTATCTCTCATCGTATTCTTGATCCCTAGTGAACCGTTTCTTGAAATTCTGGAAAAGTTTTAACGCAAGACCTCTATAGTCGAGTAAGTAAGGCTCCTTATTTTTTAAAGGTAGGTTTACTGTGCAAATGTCTTTCTTTTACTGTAAACTGTTCTTTAGTTTTCATCAAATTCTTACATCTCTTTTCTGTGTACTAATGAGTTTAATCGTCTGTGATTCCGATGAAATTAAACAACAAACCAACAAACCGTATGGCACAAGAGAAACGAAGGACCATTACTCAACAAGTGACCCCTGCACAGCCCGAAGGACTGCAGATTATGAGATGGCGTGTGGTCAGCACGACGAATCCTCTCGGACGTTATTATTGGCTTTCTAGACGGGGGCCGCCATCTCAACGTCAGAAAGCTCCTCAATTGTAATCACGTAGACTGAGTGAACCTCGGACCAGCCCTCAGATGCAGGTAAAAATCCCTGAGCTGGCCGGGAATCGGACCCGGGGCCTCCGGGTAAGAGGCAAGCACGCTACCCCTACACCGTACGGATGGCCTTCGATGTTCTTAAATTCCCAGAATTTTCTCAAGAGCTGGTCCCTTTTTGAATAGTGGATAAAATATGAGTTTGTTTCTTCGACCATAATTCAAACAGAATCCAAACGAATGGTAAGAGCTTCTGATAAGCCGATAATATCATCTTGAAAAATGCTTTCACGGAAATCAATCCCTCTCAATATTCCGATTGGGGTGTTCTTCGATACCTCATCAGATTCTGCAAAATTTCAGGTTTCTAAACTAATGTCTTATATTAAATGGAATCGGTTTAAACATCAAGAATCTATGTGCAGCTTCTAAACCTTTCGTCTTCCTGCAGTCTTTCACTTTGTAATTTCTCCCTAGGCAGATGTAGCAGCATCCGTCTTTAATTTTCCTATTCTCCCAGCAACCGAGATGACTTTATAACATTTGTTGCTCAACTGATCTTTCTTATCAAAAAAGGTGCACGTGACAGTGTTTGCTTTCATTCCATCTTTATATAGATGGCTTACTTAAAAAAAGATTCATGTTTGTGGGTTACTGTAGTCACGTCCTAGTACGTGAACCATGGGGAACGGCTGAGTGGCCTAGTAAGTGGTCCTGAGAGTCGGGATACCAGTTGCTATGGAATGAAAGTGGGCATCTCGGACATATTCTGAGTCATGGCCCTCCTTGTACTCAGGCGGCTAGGACTATACAATTCACCGGTGGTCCATAACCCGTTAGAGGAGAGATCCTCACTTGGACTATGTGCAAGTAGGGTAGCATCCTGCTTCATGAATTTACCGAGCTCCGAACACTTTAAGCAAGCCTCGAACCTATGGGAGTAATGGAGTCCCACTCCCACTTGACAGGCGAGGGACTCCTTGGAAACAACTTGGCGAACAAAATGGAATTCGATGGGGAGCTATCAATATTAATGGGGCTTATGGAAGAAAGAAGGTAGAACTGGCTGAGTCAGCAAAGAGGATGCATCTGGATGTGCTAGGAGTAAGTGATATTCGGGTAAGGGTAGATAATGAGGAAGAGATGGGAGATTATAAAGTGTACTTGACGGGTGTTAGAAAGGGAATGGAAGAGTCTGGGGTAGAGTTCTTTATCAAGAACACCATTGCACGCAACATAGTTTCGGTTAGGCATGTAAATGAGCGAATGATGTGGGTAGATTTGTCGGTTGGAGGAATTAGGACAAGAATTGTGTCCGTATATTCACCATGTGAGGGTGCAGATGAGGATGAAGTTGACAAGTTTTATGAAGCATTGAGTGACATCTTGGTCAGGGTCAACAGCAAGGATAGACTAGTGCTAATGGGCGATTTCAATGCGAGAGTTAGAAATAGAACTGTAGGTTACGAAAGGGTGATTGGTAAATGTGGGGAAGATATGGAAGCTAAAGTGAATGGGAAGCGTTTGCTGGATTTCTGTGCTAGTGTGGGTTTAGCTGTTACGAATACATAAGGCTATTCCCCGCTACACATGGGAGGCTAGGGGTACCGGATCCATAATAGACTATTCTTAACAGACTTTGAATTCAGGAAGTCTGTTAGGAATGTACGAGTTTTTCGCGGATGTTTCGATGATACAGACCACTATCTGATCTGTAGTGAACTAAGTATCTCTAGGCCTAGTGTAGAGAAAGTGAAATCTGTCTGCAAACGAATAAGGGTAGAAAATCTCCAGGACGAGGAAATTAGACAGAAGTACATGGATATGATTAGTGAGAGGTTTCGAACAATAGACAGTAAGCAGGTTCAGGATATAGAAAGTGAATGGGTGGCATACAGGGATGCTGTAGTAGAGACAGCAAGGGAATGCCTAGGAACAACTGTGTGTAAAGATGGGAAAAGGCGAACATCTTGGTGGAATAATGAAGTGAGCGCAGCCTGTGAACGTAAAAAGAAGGCTTATCAGAAATTACTCCAAACAAGGGCCGAGGCAGACAGGGATTTTTACGTAGATGAAAGAAACAGAGCGAAACAAATAGTTGTTGAATCCAAAAATAAGTCATGGGAAGATTTTGGTAATAACCTGGAAAGGCTAGGTCAAGCAGCAGGGAAACCTTCCTGGACAGTAATAAAGAATCTTAGGAAGGGAGGGAAAAAGGAAATGAACAGTGTTTTGAGTAATTCAGATGTACTCATAATAGATCCCAGGGATTCACTGGAGAGGTGGAGGGAATATTTTGAACATGTTCTCAATGTAAAAGGAAATCATCCTGGTGGTGTTGCAAACAGCCAAGCTCATGGGGAGGAGGAAAATGATGTTGGTGAAATTACGCTTGAGGAAGTGGAAAGGATGGTAAATAAACTCCATTGTCATAAGGCAGCAGGAATAGATGAAATTAGACCTGAAATGGTGAAGTATAGTGGGAAGGCAGGGATAAAATGACTTCATAGAGTAGTAAAATTAGCATCGAGTGTTGGTAAGGTTCCTTCAGATTGGACAAAAGCAGTAATTGCACCTATCTATAAGCAAGGGAACAGGAAGGATTGCAACAACTATCGAGGTATCTCATTGATTAGTATACCAGGCAAAGTATTCACAGGCATCTTGGAAGGGAGGGTGCGATCATTCGTTGAGAGGAAGTTGGATGAAAACCAGTGTGGTTTCAGACCACAGAGAGGCTGTCATGATCAGATTTTCAGTATGCGCCAGGTAATTGAAAAATGTTGCGAGAAGAATAGGCAGTTGTATTTATGTTTCGTAGATCTAGAGAAAGCATATGACAGGGTATCGAGGGAATAGATGTTCACTATACTGGGGGACTATGGAATTAAAGGTAGATTATTAAAATCGATCAAAGGCATTTATGTTGACAATTGGGCTTCAGTGAGAATTGATGGTAGAATGAGTTCTTGGTTCAGGGTACTTACAGGAGTTAGACAAGGCTGTAATCTTTCACCTTTGCTGTTCGTAGTTTACATGGATCATCTGCTGAAAGGTATAAAATGGCAGGGAGGGATTCAGTTAGGTGGAAATGTAGTAAGCAGTTTGGCCTATGCTGACGACTTGATCGTAATGGCAGACTGTGCCGAAAGCCTGCAGTCTAATATCTTGGAACTTGAAAATAGGTGCAATGAGTATGGTATAAAAATTAGCCTCTCGAAGACTAAATTGATGTCAGTAGGTAAGAAATTCAACAGAATTGAATGTCGGATTGGTGATAGAAAGCTAGAACAGGTCGATAATTTCAAGTATTTAGGTTGTGTGTTCTCTCAGGATGGTAATATAGTATGTGAGATTGAATCGAGGTGTAGTAAAGCTAATGCAGTGAGCTCGCAGTAGCGAACAGCAGTATTCTGTAAGAAGGAAGTCAGCTCCCAGACGAAACTACCCTTACATCGGTCTGTTTTCAGACCAACTTAGCTTTACGGCAGCAAAAGCTGGGTGGACTCAGGATATCTTATTCATAAGTTAGAAGTAACAGACATGAAAGTAGCAAGAATGATTGCTGGTACAAACAGGTGGGAACAATGGCAGGAGGGTACTCGGAATGATGAGATAAAGGCTAATTTAGGAATGAACTCGATGTATGACGCTTTACGCATAAACCGGCTTCGGTGGTGGGGTCATGTGAGGCGAATGGAGGAGGATAGGTTACCTAGGAAAATAATGGTCTCTGCTATGGAGTGTAAGATAAGTAGAGGGAGACCAAGACGACGATGGTTAGACTCGGTTTCTAACGATTTAAAGATAAGAGGTATAGAACTAAATGAGGCCACAACACTAGTTGCAAATCGAGGATTGTGGAGACGTTTAGTAAATTCTCAGAGGCTTGCAGACTGAATGCTGAAAGGCATAACAGTCTATAATGATAATGTATGTAAGTATGCTTACTTCTAAAACCTCGTATGTTCCAATGTTCTTCCTCCCACTTGCATATCGTCGTTGCCAGGGCAAAACCTCCTATGTGATAATATTTTTGGAAATATACTGACCCGCAGCACATGCATTATGAAGAGCGAGAATGCCTTGACAATATTCACACAATATTGCACCTTAGATGACAGAATCTTACGGGCCAAAGTTCTAAACTATTATCACATAGGAGGTTTTGTCCCGGCAGCGACGATATCTTAAGGCTGGTCACGCCTTCCAACCACATATTTATATGCAGTCCATCAGAATAATTTTCGTTGTGTTCATATTCCTGCGCTGATGTGTAAAGGAAAATAGACCTTACTATGCCGTATTGTAGTGATGTTGTTTGCAAGCGAATTTACGCACTCCTATAGTATAAAGTACTTAAGGTTCATGTTCCTTTACACGTAATCATAGGAAAATGAACACAACGAAAATTATCCTGATGGGCTGCATTTCTACATGTGGCTAGTTGGTGTGACCACTTTTAAGGAATATGATGGATAGGAAGAGCGTTGGGACATATGAAGTTTTAGAAGTAAGCCATCGGTATGCTGGTTTTGGTGTGTTGCTCCATTCCTTCACTTCTTTGTTGCTTGCAGTTACGGATGCGCATGTTCTTTGTTGTCAAAAATTACACTTCTAAACTGGAATTGAACTTGTTTCAATTCTCTGATTTCTCTTTGCTTAGTACCCATTTGCCTAGGAATTTCACTAGTACGTCTAAGTTACTTTCGTTGTTTTCCTCCACCATTGTATACAAGCTCAGTCTTGTTTCGTCCGGTAAGGTTCGTAAAATATCTGATGATCATACGAATGGAATCAAGCATCGAATTATCAATGCCAAGTCCTTCAAGAGCTGCAATATGCATTTGGCAATTCTTGTAATACGCCTTAAATCATTTGTTATTGCGCCTGAAATATTTCTCAAAGTACGGGGAAGTCAACGTGTTCCTGTTACTGCGCTTTAGCGTTATCAAAGCGCTCTTTCAGCGTTTGAACTGCAATGCTGTAGTTTACTTCTGACATCTTCAACCCACGGATGAGTCCTCATACTTCACTTTCTACCAAGCTCAATAGATACAAGTGCTTATCAACTGGTGCAATTGCTGAATTCTGATGAATTGCTGCTTCAAACAGCTGATAAAACCTAAGCCCGTGAAAGGTATAATTTTGAGCTTGGGTAAGCGTGGTCTCACAATAGTAGGGTGTACTGCAGCCGTTTCACTTCCATTTGCTTGCTTTCGGGTAAATTTGATGTCCATATTCTTGTTTGCTAATCTAATAAGATTTTTCCAAACCTCTGGATGGCCATAAATACAGAAGCCTTGGCGGTTTCTTTTTACTTGACACTTCTGACACTGTCCTTTAAAGACGTTTTTGAGGCATTTCGTCCACACAAACACTTCTTTCTCTTTTATTCCTTGTATTTGTTAAGGAATAAGTAAGGTAAGGGCGTATTCTGCCCGAAGGCAGGTCCGAACCTCCACAGAGGTGTGCCTGAGCCGGAGTTTGCGTACGGTAGTGTGGCCAGTTCCTTTTCGCTCCTCCATTCACTTACCCCTCACCAACAGTGTGTGGCAACCCGTCCACTTCTTGACCACGCCCAATGTTGCTTAACTTCGGAGATCTTACGAGATCCGGTGTTTCAACACGGCTACGGCCGTTGGCACGTTAAGGAATAGGCCATGTTTTATTCAAATGTTAACGCACTGACCAAGAACTGTTAATTGCTTCCCACATCCAAGGAAATTATCAAGGAATCATATTGCATTACATCTATTGCCTAAATGTTACCTATTAGCAATGTTTTATTTTAAAAATTCAAAATATATGTATAATAATGCCGAAATAGTTTGTTAGAATATTAGGTTTTATAAATTGCTTTAAGTTTTATATTTTTAGAAAGGGTCTTGCTTTTCATCATCATCATCATCATCATCTGTTTAAACTCCAGGTTCGGCTATTCCGTGGGACTCAGCGAGAGATCTCACCTCTACCGCCTCAAGGGCAGTGTCCTGGAGCTCCAGACTCTTGGTCGGGGATACAACTGGGGAGAATGACCAGTAACTCGCCCAGGCGGCCTCACCTGCTATGCTGAACAGGGGCCTTGTGGAGGGATGGGAAGATTGGAAGGTATAGGCAAGGAAGAGGGAAGGAAGCGGCCGTGGCCTTAAGTTAGGTACCATCCCGGCATTCGTCTGGAGGAAAAGTGGGAAACCATGGAAAACCACTTCCAGGATGGCTGAGGTGGGAATCGAACCCACCTCTACTCAGTTGACCTCCCGAGGCTGAGTGGACCCCGTTCCAGCCCTCGTACCACTTTTTAAATTTCGTGGCAGAGCCGGGAATCGAACCCAGACCTCCGGGGGTGGCACCCAATCACACTAACCACTACATCACAGAGGCGGGGGTCTTGCTTTTACTCGGCATTAATTTTGGTGGGAAAAGAAAGGGCGCTCTGAACATTACCTAACCCAGGAAATAACACATGTTCACTTGGTTACTGACCGTTTATGTTACTTTTATGTTTATTCTAAATCAATAGTAAAACTCACTGCTATAAACCTGTATAAAAATAAGACAGTCTAAAGCAGAATTTACCATCAACTGTCGAAAACGAGTGAAACATCCTGCTGTATTCTTCGTAACAGTTGTATTTCCTGTTAGGATTTTCGTTTTCCATAAATATATTCTGCCCTCATTCGAAGGAAATATAAAATATCAGTGTATGGTTATTTGTATAATTATTTTCTTCGTGATGCGCGCATCTTCTTGGCATTGTCGCAAATGGGAATTGTTACATACTGCATTTAAACTCGAAACTATATTTCCATAAAATCGTACTATAAGGTAACAATTCAATGAAATATTCCACAAAATTATTATATCCCTTGAATTTATATTACTCACTACACGAACATAACACACCTAACCTAAAGTATGAAGTCTCAATATCTCAAAAACCTGTTTACGTAAATCATGACTTGATGAGTTGTGTGAGTTCATCGTTTGTATGTTGTGCGAATGGGTCTTATTTTATCTACTATGTCGTGACCTACCTGTCCAGTGAGACGATCTCGAAGGTTGGTCACCAGGCCGTTGGATGTTGAAATATTACCTGTCCTGCCGAGCGGAATGTAGGGAGGTAATTTGTAGGTATGACTCGTCCCGCAACTCCCGAAATAAAAAATGAAATTATTTCCCTGTCCCTTATTACTGAGGACAACTAAAACTACTATGTACAGTATATTTACAAGTCTGAATGTAAAGATCTAAAGAGAGAGCGAGCTTGTTCCACGCGCCTACTGTTCTACTACGCGTCTATCTGAATCTTGCCCTACGGCACTTCGGCTATGCCCGAACAGAATCTCGTTCTGACAAGTACGACCACTAGCTGGGAGAAGGCCCCGTGCCATCTTGGCCAGGGGTTATATCTCCGCTCCTGAACTCAAAGTTCGCTCCCCACCCACCACCAAGTGGTTGGGTTTTACGGGCATTACCAAACTGTTCATCCAGTCCGTGGCGCCCTCCAGTAACTATTTTCAATAGTTGTCACAGTAAATGCTGCCACCTAGGCACTACTGTCTTCTGTCTTACTTTGTCCTCATCTTTCCTTGTTTTCCTAAAGTGCATCTGTACTGGCCCTGACTGGCCTTGTACTCTGCTTTGTTCCTTTGACGGAAAGTCGGCAAACCACCTAGCTCGTATACTAACTTTGTTTGTTGATGCATAGTATATATCCTGTTGTGATCAACAAGTCTCCGCTCTTGGTCAACAACTTTTGTAAGCGAGCGCGTTTCACAAACTGCTCTCCAATGCATGTAGCTTCTTGAAAGTTACTTTTGCCTTCTAAAATATTATATCTAACTATAATTATTATTCCATCACTACAAGGTGTCTCCTGTCATTGATCATTATTCTAACACTAATTAATCTCCTCTGACACCTTGAGCTCGAGTCTCGGCTGCGAACTCGGCTGCCGTCCACTTGGCAGTCCGCCGGTTCAAGTCCCTGGGAGGTCGGTACACGACAACTATGTATTTCAGTTGTGTTTATTATTATTATTATTATTGGGCCGATGACCTTCGATGTTAGGCCCATTAAAACAACAAGCAAGCAAGCATTATTATTATTATTATTACTATTCTTCTTTCTTCATTATGCCCATTCATAGAGCGCGTTTGAACTTAGTTGGTTTGATGGTTTGTGCCTTCTTATCCTCCCAAAATCTCTTCATGAATGCACTGTGTCGCATCTTGCGTTCTGTCGACCACTTCCTACAAGTTGTCTTTTTTGGTTTCTCCCTAAATTTATGATTAGCTACTTTTGTTCTAAAAGCTCCACGATTTTCCATGATGTCGCCTGTGATATTTATTTCTTGGAGGTCCGCCTTAGTTTCTTCTAGCCATTTTATTTTTACCTTCTTTGAGTTGATTACTTTGAATAATCTTTTAGTTAGTCTGTCGCTGTTCATTCTGTAGATATGGCCATAGAAATTAAGGCGCCTTTTCCGCACGGCATCAGTAAACCTGTCGGTGAAGGAGTAGAGGTCCGCTGTTCTCCTCTTAATCCACATTCCATTTTCTCTCGTAGGACCATAAATTTTCCTGAGAATTTTCAGCTCCTGCTTTTCAATTTCTGTAATTTTAGAGTGACCACCTAAGCATATGGTTTCTGAGGCATATAAAGCTTCGGGCAATACAACTGTCTTGTAGTGTCGTAATTTTGCATTACGCGATATGACTCTTTTGTTGTAGTAATTCTACGTCAGTCCGTATGCCTTATTTAGTTTGGTGTTTCTTTCTACATTGGCACTACTGTCTAATCCTGATGGTAGTATAATTTCTCCAAGGTATTTGAAGCAGGGCACCTGTGAAATTGTGCCGTTTTCCCTTTTAGCGGAGTTCTTTTGCTATTTTGACGTAGATTTTCCATGTACTTGGTTTTCTCGTAGGATATCTGGAGGCCTGACTTTGATGCTATATTGTGTAGTCTCTATATGGCATACCTTGTTTCATCCTTGGTCTTAGTAATGATTGCGAGATCATCAGCAAATGCTAAACATTTCACATTGACCTTGCTTCCCAAATTTCCGATGTTCACACCCTTGATATCCTTTTCCCACTCTCTAATAACTTTGTCTAGAACTAAGTTAAACAGAATAGGGGAGATGCCGTCACCTTGATGAACGCCCGTACATATTTCAAAAGGCTCAGAGATTTCTCCAAGGAATTTCACTTTAGAGGTAGTACTTGTGAGGGTCTGCTGGATAAGTGCTCTGGTCTTCTTGTCCACTCTGAGTTCTTCTAGAGTATCAAATACTGTCTGTCTGTCCACAGAGTCATGCGCCTTCTTAAAATCCACATAGGTGATGATCGTGCTGGCACTTCGGCGAATCCTTAACATCGTCTTCAAGTGCCATATTCTGCACATGATCGACCTTTCCTGAAACCCGCTTGGTACTCGCCAATCAGGTGATCTGTCTGTTTTTCTAACCGGTTCAAGAGAGCTTTGGAAAGAATTTTGTATGCGATTGGCAGTAAATATATGCCTCTATAGTTGTTTGGATCTGCCCTGTCACCTTTCTTGTGCAATGGGTGTATTAATGCACACTTCCAATCCTGTGGAATCATTTCCGTTTCCCATATTTCTACTAGGATTGCATGAATTTTGCTTACAAGATCATCTCCAAGTTTACACATCTCCACAGTGATGCCGTCCTCTGGCTGTGAATCGGGGTTGGGCATGGGCTTTTCAAAGTTCAGTCTTTCCTTTGGAGGATCACAATTGAGGAGGTCTCGGAAGTAGTCGCCTAGAATGGTGCAGTTCTCTTTGGTGTTCATTTCTAATGTTCCATTTGCTCGACGGAAACATAAAGGTGGTGGTTGATAACTAGATAAATTCTCACGGAAGGTCTTGTAGAAAGTGCTGGAGTTTTTTCTAATTCTATCAGTCCATTTTGTCATAGGCTCGTTTTTCCCTGCGGATTATTTTTGAGGAGATTTTCTGAACTTTTAGGAAGATCTCCCATCTCTTAGTTGTTTGATGTCCATTCCGCTGATTCCATGCTTTCATCCATTCATCAATGGCTTTATCACAGGTCGTGTTCCACCACCTATGTTTGCGTTTCCTTGGAGGCTGTCCTAATTTCATGGCTGATGTCTGAAGTGTCTTACGAAGCCTGGCCAGTCCTTGGAGTCCTGCTCTCGTATGTCTTGTAGAAAGGTCGTGGTGTTCTGTCGAAGACATTCTGGATCAACTCTTAGAGATCTTTTGTGTTTAGGTCTGCATCTGTTGGGTTGGCATCTCACTTTGATTTGTGTTAGGTACTGGTCCGAGTCGACAACTCCCTTCCGTACTCTAACATTTTGGACCTCACACATATTCTTTCTGGAGATTGCGACGTGATCGATCTGGAATTCGCGTAATAACGGGTTTGGTGATTTCCATGTTTTCTTCTTATGTGGGGGTCTCGCAAAATGCGTAGACATTAGTTTTAAGACAAAGGTTTTAAAGAAGTCTATAAGACGTTCTCCGTTCTCCAATGTGCCGAGTGATGACCAACAATCCATTTGTGTTTCCTCTCTCTGCCAACCTGTGCGTTAAAATCACCTACTAAGATTTTCGTGTGATGCTTTGGAATCTTGCTAGTGGTTTCTTCTAAGAGTTCCCAGAAGGCTTCCACTTTCTCTGGGTTTTTCTTATTGTCAGTGTTTGTGGGAGCGTGGGCATTGACCAAGGAGTAAGCTTTATTGCCAGATTTCACAGTAAGTACTGAGATTCCTTCAGATGGGGATGTAAAGTCAAGTACAGAACTGATGATAGTTTTTCGTACCGCAAAAGCTGTTCCAAGTTGTGTTAAGTTCCCATGGATTCTTATGGCAGGTTTACCCTTAAATATCCTGTACTCTTCAGAGTCAAAATGGTTTTCATCCTGGTAGGGCGTTTCCTGGAGTGCTATGATTTGAATATCGAACTTATCCAGGGTGTCCGTTAGCTGTTTAAGCTTGCCTGTTTTCAGTAGGATGTTGACATTAATTGTACCTAAGAAGGTCTTTTTCTTGGGACGAAGAGATTTTGAGAAGCTCCGACTCTTCTCTGCATGATGCTCCCGATCCCCCAGAATCCGATGATCGGGAGAAACCGGACTAGGTGCGTCCAGAGCCTGGGGTAGTTGCTGTGATAACGTGTTATCCATCATGCCAATGTTGCAAGTTGAAGATACATACAGGGGGTGATCATACTGGTATGATCACAAGGTTACAACTCGATGGTTAAGATCGAGAGGTGCCTCTTGGTGTCTTCCGGCTAAATTATCATTTACGATTAATTAGGAGTCCGTGGTTAGAACTTCGGTTGTAAGCTGAAAAGCCAGTTCTTCCGCTCTCTCAGCCGTTGGGAAATATCCTCTTCCGCCGTCGAGACCGTTGCCAGCAGTCCTTTTTGCCTCAGTTGATGCGCGGGTGCTTATTTGGCTTGGCCTTATTCACACCTGTCCTGCATATCTACAGGAACATCCCCTATCAGCCATATGGGACGCGCCGTGTCGGGGTTGAGGCCCCCACCCCAGTGCCTTCCGAGGAGTTATGTCTAGCGCTTACTCAATTCCGTGCCAGACACCCACGGAAGCTGTCTGGGCACGATATTATTATTACAATTATTATTTTTTCTTGTTTCGTTTCGGCCAACTAAGGACCACGTCATTTCAACTGTTTCCCTTGAGCTTTAATGTTGGTCCAGTATTCCCTCATTCGTATACGGTGTTGCTCCTTTCGCTCTTCCGTCCATGCCTTTCCAGTTTTCATCTTCGACTTTGGTACGAAACTCTGATGTTCTTGGAGTTTTTTCTTAAGTGGGACACGCTCCTGGATATCTTCAAATGAGATCCCGATCTCCTGCAGATCTTTCTGTACCTCACTGAACCATGCCCCCCTTGCCTTTTTCTCTTGGAGGAAAGTGAAAATGCGGTTGGTTAACTGTGTTGAATTCATCCGGGCCATGTGTCCATAAAAAGTAATCCTCCTTTTTCGCATCACATCAGTTATTTTCTCTACATGCGAGTACAACTCCTGGTTGTGCCGTCTCCTAAACTCGCCGTTGTCTTTGACTGGACCTAAGATTTTTCTCAAAATGTTTCTTTCCTTATTATTATTATTATTATTATTATTATTATTATTATTATTATTATTATTATTATTATTATTATTATTATTATTATTATTATTATTATTATTATTATTATTATTATTATTATTATTGTTACGGAGTTATCAGTGGAAGGCAGAGATGAACGAAGGTGCGGGCTGGAATGGGTCTAAGTACAAAGCTGAAAGATGAATTAAAATTTCAATAAAGGTTATATTTTCAGAAGTTAACAATTTTCATGTAGACTTTCAAAATTCAACAAGTAACAAATCAACAAGCCAAAATCAGGTACAAGGTATAATTTATAAACCATAGAACGAAAGCTCAAGTTTTAGGGGATCATTACAAGTTCTGGCTTCGAGCCTCAGTTACACAATCCTTGAGCTACTAGCCCAACATTACCAACGTACACTCATTTATTCAAAGGGCAGAAAATCCCTTCATTCAAGGAGCACTTGCTCCCAACTTTTAACCTCAAGCCTCCCAGAGGCCCTTTTCAAACACCAGAAAGAGCTGAGCCGCTCTCAATTTTTCAATCCTATTAAAGGCAATACCAGACTATTACACAAATTGCCATCAAGCACCGCTTACATCAAATGAAATGGGGGTATCTCGTACCCAACCTACTGGGCCTCAGTGGAAAAGAACAGATTTATTAAATGGCCCAAAATACCAAGATGAATGGAGGCGTTGCTTGCACTCCTACATGAAACCTTATAAAACCTAAGGGGCACTAGGCCCGATGATACAGGGGCTATTCCCAAACTAGGGAGGTGACTCGTATAAGAAAATTTTAATACATTAAGAGAAGAAAATCGGTTATGAAAACGTAGTCACCTCAACTCAAAATCAAGGGGAGTTCGAGAGGGTAAAGCACTCTCTATCCCCGACTTACAGTTAAAGTAATAAGAAATTTTTACATAAGCCGGCACTAAGTTACATTTTTAGAGAGGTAGGTTACATTGAAAAGGTTTCGGACCTTCCCCGAGGGCTAAACTGCTGAGCTAGCAAGAAATAAAGATGTTAAAAGGCCATTAACTTTGTTGAAGAGCTGCTGCCCGAAGGAAGAGGCGCTACCCGCCCCCTGCTATACTTCCATACACCATGCTAGATGTTGCTGAAGTGGCCGAGAGCCAGGAAAGCAGTTTTTATACTCTCTGGAAAGATTCGAGACCTTTCATGAATAATTAAGACACACCCACAATCGTTTATTGGGTAGCTTACAGTTACACATCAAAATTGGAGAAGAATGACGCAATTGGCTGAAAATTAATGACTGAAATTACTGATTGGCTAACTTCAAAACTGGCGGAAAGAAAAGATTAATATTGCCAACCCACAAATGAAATAACGAAATTTATTAAGGAACAATCTTATGAATACAAAATTTCTTCAAATAAAGTTCTACCCCTTCGCACCAGGATGCATGATCATAGTTTTTGATAGAGACATCTATCAGAGAATGTTCACACTTCTTGATAATTAGTAAACAAAAGCAGTTCGAAATTAACACAGTGACATCTTCTGAGAAACTGTTGAGATAATTCAGTTTTAAAGTTCCGAGTTTCTGCTGTAGGGGAGTACTTTGAGGCGGAAAATTCAAAAGTGCGGCGTAGAGGTGTACTAACCGGTACAATTATTATTATTATTATTATTATTATTATTATTATTATTATTATTATTATTATTATTATTATTATTATTATTATTATTATTATTATTATTATTATTATTATTATTATTATTATATAATTCGCTGTGGCCATCCAGGACCACGTTAAGTCTTGTTGCATTTGACACTGAACTTGGCCTTCTTTAGAGCCATAATTTCCCTCATTCTTTGTGAGTGGGCCTGCTCACGCTCCTCTGTCCAAGGGGCTCCGTGTCTTCTCTTCGGTTGCTCGTCTCGGTTTAGCCCGTTCGTCAATATTTTCTTGCGGAAGAGATCTCTGTTAAGGGCGTCTTCAGCTGAGATATGTAGCATTTGAAGGTCTTCCTTGGTATTTCTAAACCAGGGAATTGTGGTTTTGGGGTTTGAATCAAAAAAGTGAAATATTTCTTTAGTTAACTTTCTTTCGTCCATTCTTTTCAGACGACCGTAAAATCGAGCCCGTCTTTTTCTGATTGTGTCGGTAATTTTCTCTATTTTGCTGTAGACTTCCTTGTTGGATCTCTTTTGATGGACTCCATTTCTGTACTTTGATCCCAAGATTCCTCTCACAATTTTGCGTTCTCTTTTCTCCAGTTCTTCAAGGAGTCCTTTGTTGGCATTTAGAGACAGGGTTTCGGCTGCATATAGAACTACTGGCTTCAGAACTGTTTCATAGTGACGTATCTTGGTGTTTTGGGAAAGGCATTTTTTGTTGTAGATTGTGCGGGATGTTTGGTAGGCTATTTCCAGTTTGCGTACTCGCTCCTGAAATGCTTCTTTGTCCAGTCCATTTTTCATGATGATCTCACCCAGGTATTTGAATTTGTCTACTAGGGTGATGTCCCCGTATTTTGTATGGAGTTTTGGTGGAGCCTCTTTGATGTTAGTCATTACTTCTGTTTTCTCAAACGATATCTGCAAACCAGTTTGTTCGGCAATTTCCTTTAAAATTTCAACTTGAGCTCTAGCGGTTTCTATGTCGTTTGAGAGAACAGCAAAATCATCGGCAAATGCTAAGCAGTCTGTTGCGATCCCCTTAGATTTGGTTCCTATTCTCAATGGACTGTAGTTGGTTTCCTGTAATCTCACCCGCCAGGTTCTGATGATCTTTTCAAGAACACAGTTGAAGAGTATCGGGGATAGCCCATCACCTTGTCGGACTCCTGTTTTGATGTCAAAGGAATGCGAGAGACATCCGTGGAATTTCACCTTGGATTTTGTATCGGTCAGGGCGGCTCTAATTAATGCCAGCAGTTTCAAATCAACTCCAAATTCATTTAAGATTTATAGCAGGACTTCCCGGTCAATGGAGTCGTACGCTTTCTTAAAGTCCACAAAGACAGACACATACTGCTTGGACCTTAGTGTACAATATCTGATGATAATTTTGAGATTTTGGATCTGTTCAGCTGTTGAGCGACCTTTTCTGAACCCTCCTTGGTATTCACCTATTTGATGTTCGACTTGTGCTTCCAAACGCTCCAGGATGGCAAGTGATAGAATTTTTTAAGTCACGGGTAGCAAAGATATTCCTCTGTAGTTGTTGATGTTCTTCATGCTGCCTTTTTTGTGTAATGGATGGATCAAAGCTATTTTCCAATCTTCGGGTAGGGTCTCCTTGTTCCAAATTTCTTCTATTTGCTTTTGCAAGATATCAAGTGATTCCTCTGGGGCATATTTCCATACTTCTGCTACTATTGAGTCTTCCCCCGGCGCTTTGTTATTTTTGAGACGTGCAATGTGGCGCTTGATTTCATCTCTGCCGGGTGGTCTGGAATCTGGGTACCTGAGTAAGGGTTCCTTGGGTTCAATGGGGCTTTGCGGTTTAGAGCAATTAAGTAAATTCTTGAAGTAGTCTGCCTGAATGCTGCAATTTTCTTCATTTGACGTCGCCAGTGAGCCGTCTTTTCGCTCAAAGCATAGAGATGGTGGTTTATAGCCAGTGAGTTTGCGTTTGAAGGCTCTGTAGTACTCTCTGCTTTCATTCTTCCTAAAGTTTTGTTCTATCTTTTCAATGACAGATTTTTCGTATATACGTTTCTCAGTTCTGAACACCCTAGCTGCTTGGGCACGTTGGGTTTTGTAGGTTTCCCAATCATTTTCTGATTTCGTAGAGTAGTACTGTTTCCACACATTGAGTCTTTCTTGGAGGACTGATTTGCAGGTACCATTCCACCAGGCATGCTTTTTGCTTCTCTTGATTTCTGCAACGTCTTTGGCGGCCTCAACAAGGAGACTTGTGGTGTTGTTAAAGTCACAGTCATTTGGTCTAGCCTTCTCCTGGAACTCCTCGACCCTTTGCCGAAGTTTATCATTGTCGAAGCGTGTGATCTGTTTGGTTGTCTTCCTTGTGTTTGCGGGAATTGGTTTGAATTTGATAAGAGACATATAAAGATCTGAGGCCACATTGATGCCTTTCTTTACCTTGACATTCATAATCTCAGGGCTGTTTCTCCTGGAGATTGCAACATGATCAATTTGGAACTCTCCGAGAGCTTGGACGGGAGAACGCCAAGTCATTTGCTTTCTGGACAGATGGCGAAAGTGGGTCGACATGACCTGCAGGTTGTGATTTTCGCAAATGAACACCAGTTATTATTTATTATTATTTATTATTATTATTATTATTATTATTATTATTATTATTATTATGATACTTCTTCTTTTTATTCAAATAGCAAATGTACACGTCCTCCTATACGGTATTCTACCTTGTAAACGAATTTGTACAAAAATTACTGTACACGCTGTGAGCAAGGTTATATTAAACTGTATGTCTCTTAGCGTTATCCGAAAAAGAGCGTGGGGAAGTCCCTATACGTTCTTTCCGATGTGAGGTGCCCGTTGGAGAGTTTTGATGATAATGGCAGGCCACGTTTTCTACTACCATTCACAGGCGAATCTGGGAGTTTCTACTATAACGGCCGACTCACTTGCTATTGCCATCGGCAATCGAGTTCGAAAGTTATCATTATAAAGACAGGCCCCTTTACGTAATGCCAGTCACTATCGATTTGGGATGTTTTTATTATAATCGGGAAATGCAGTTCTTTCTAACGTAAAAGTATCGAGACATGATAAAATGTCATTGCACCAAAGGTGTACGTCCCTACAAATTGAGCGGGGATTGTGCTATCTGATTTTCTCCAACATTGGAGGAGTAAAAGAAATTATGTTGATAATTAACACGTTTTAAAATTAAGGAATGTTTCACATAATTACAGTAGGCAGATTTCACAAGAAATCAAAAGTGTATGAGAAAATATAAAATAACTTGTTTGATTTCCCTGTAAAAGACCAGTCTTTTTCGTGATTTTTAAACCATATCCATATCAAAACTTGCTCCTAGATGAGTATACACTTATATGAACATTTGTCGAGATATATCCAGCCGTTTCGTCGTGATGGTGGAACAAACAGGCAAACAAACAGACAGACAAACACACGAAAGTTAAAACCACTGATACGGTCTTGAGTTGTCCTAAAACGGATAAATATCTGAAAAAATGGCAAAAACGAAATTACAGAGAGCGGACGCCCTACAACTTTATTTATATTAATATTATCACTTTAATTGACCTACTGATTTGTAACCTGGCCGTAGCGTAACCGTCCGTAGGATTGTTTCTTTTGTACTGGTACTGCTGAATATCTCACCGCGTCTCCGTTTCCAGCTCTTCCGAATGTGAGTTGCGATACCATTTATTACTGTTTGTGTTACTGCAACATGATACGCAGTGATATATCCTGTATAACTACTGATTTATTGACACTATTTACATGATTAACATACTTCTTAACAACATTACACTATCGATGTTTTCATTATAGGAATTTGAACTCCTCATCCACTAATGCCATCAAAATAAACTGTAACGTGATAGCAGTCCGAAGCGTTCCCTGCAGAAGCCAAGATAGAAACCCTACTTCATGTTCTTGGTTTCTGTCCGAAAGGAAACCTATTGAGAAATAACAGGCACCATTGGGTGAAGACTAATAGTATTGCAGAACTTCGCAAAACATGCGGGAGATTTGAAGTCTGTGAAGATGTGCAGTCAGTAAACGTGCAGACATTGTTGCAAATGAAAGGAAGAGGAACATCGGCATTGTTATTGATTCAACAATAAGGTTTGAGGGTAATAGTTCACAGGCCAAGGAAGTTGATTATGAAAAAAAGGAGACAATGCGAACCCTGATTTAAGTATTTTGGAAAAACGTATCACATAACCCGCCAGTTGCTGGAAGGTGATTAGGCTGCTCTTTGGTGCCCGAAGATCTCTCAAAAATTTTCAGTTAAGTTCTTCCTTTGCTTCGATATTCCTTTTCCTTCATAAAGTATATTTGTTTAGATGTTTTAAGTAATTCACAGTCAACAGTGTATACGGCACTAGTGAGCCTGTCTTCGACAGTCGAAATTACTATCTATAAAATAATTGTAAATTCTAAGTGGACTATGTTTACATCTTATGTATAAATGTTACAGTTTCCGGGTTTTATACGATATTTCAATGAATCAAAGAGGTATTATAGTATTTCCTTAGAAACAAGATGAGTACAGTCGTAGCTTGGAGTTGTACTTTGAAGCCTATGGATGTGATTACTCTTGAGAAAGCTATGTACTAGTGTCCAAAACACTGGAGAGATTAGTCCCAACTTTAAAGTTTGTCCTGCTGTCTTATTAATTTGCACAGAAAAGGCTAAATTTAGATAAAATTTCCTTCATTTATGAACGAATGATATTTCCTCATACACAGTGCTAAATCTATTCTTGGAATAGAACACTTTTTTCCTGAACCAGAGCCCATTTGCACTTCTGCATGAAGTTTCCGTAGATTAAATCTCGTTCCATTGCACAAACTTCAGTAACATCACCGCATACTATGGAGTCAATGGTATGTACGTTATTTGGTCATCTTTCAAGCTATTCAGAACGTATTGGTTTATAATGTTAACTTGTTTGTTTCTTGGGCAGCTTTGGAAAACATTGAACTCTCTGTTGTATGAAAAGGAGAACCAAGTGAATCTCGTAGAATATTTTTTTAAAACCCGGTTTTGTTTAATCTCGGTTGTGCCATTTGGCCTAGTTCTCCGGATGTACAACAAAATGACAATTTCACTTTGTTAAATGAGAGGCATTTTATCGAGAAAGAACCAGGCATACGAAATTCCATCTCAGCCGAAACATCTCTCTACCATAGAAACACCTATAAAGAAGCTTCTAAGTTCAGCATTTGTTAAGGGGAAATGGAATCTGATTTTTGATGAAAAAATTCAAATTACGTTTTCGCCCCTTAATTTATTCCCTAAACCTGCCTCTTAAAATGAAAACTTATACAGAGTTAATTGTAATTATTTTATTTTTCCATTTATCTGAGAGGTGGGCGTGGCGCCATAGCTGACTGCATAGCTGTCAAACTTCATTCGTGAATTGAAAGCTCCTACATTCAATGGGATGTTAATATGTGGTGAATGAAGGGTTAATTTCAATAGTTGGTACCGTGCATTTGATGTTCTTCTGTTTTTAATAAATATTCCTTGGATTTTGTTATCCTTGAATTTGTGATTCGGTGGTATCAGTAGTCTAGTAGTTTCTCTCTCTCCCTCCCTCATGCTGTGGAAATGCCTAAATTTAGTGGTATGTACTTTAAAAGGACTTTTGAATTGGCAGAAGAAGAGAAAGGAAAGCAATTTTCAAGGCAGATGAAGTGTCGGGTTCTTGAAAAGTTAGAGTTGCAAACTTCAGTTAAGCTCAGACTCAGAAATACAGAGAGTGCGATCAACATTTTAGCCATAAAAGCAAGACAAGTTAGAAGAAGTGCCAAGATAAGCCCTTGGATATGAGGAAGGAAGGGAAAATCATGCAGCAGGGATGTTTTAACTTTGAACTCAGTTTTTCGTAAGTTAAAAATTTTCATATTCAAGGAACGTTTTCTAATATTCTGCTGATTCTATTCTTCTGAAATTTTTGAAACATGTTCATTACAGCACTCTACGTGTACTGAAATAGTTTTATTTTAGAATCGACCATAATGAGAGTATAAAATTGCTGAAAAAATCATACCCACAAATATAAATTAATATCTCACTAAGGAATAGCACTCACGAAAGACTATTCGTCACATATATTTGCATGCAGTGTAAAAGTTTTTCATTTGTGACTGCAGTGGTTTATGAGAAAATTTTCACTATCTTAGGCTTAATTTAATATTGTGAAGACAGACAATTCCATTTCCTCTTAAGATGCCATTCCTCAACCTTGTATGTCTAATCCATCCAGGTCGGGTATGAAATGAGCCGTTTGTAGCAAATGTTGAAGACAGCGAACATGGAATGGCAAGTGGATGGCTATTCGTCAGGACACCATTCAAACTTCGAATTGATGTCTATGTGACTGTTGTACAAGCGAAAGGAGAACATTTTATTGTCTTTCACAAATAATAATGTATGAATGTGATATGCTAATGTTTTTTAATGCTGAACAATATACTGCTTATGAGAAAACTTGAATTCCTTGAGCATTATTACTTATAGTTTTACTCCATTTCTATTGTAAATTGTAAATTTATATGGAGAATAGTAAATAAATGGAAGAGAAATAAATACTTATTTGTGTATATTAAAATTAATGACCTTTACTGGAATTTTCTAATTCTACATCTGAGGTAATTTAGTTTGGAAGAGAACATTCTCCTGTTCTAAATATCTCACGTCCTTCTCCCGTTGAGCCGAGCTAATCTCCGCAAGTGGAAGGGGCCCAATTAAAAGAAGTGCTCTTTAATTAATTGCGGTGGTAATTCTTTTTGGTGGAGAGTGAAGCACTTTTTGCTTTACTTCATTTTAAGGTCGAGATCCTTAAACGCCCAGTGATGACGTAAGCTTTTAAAGTGCTCTGTGCGTGTTTAAAAACATTTTATAAGACAGTACAGGGGAACACATGAGTCCTGCAAACACATGATACGCCGTAATGTTGGAGAAACATCTGTGCGGTAAGACTAAGGCATCAGTAATCAAGGACGAGCTGTAGTAAGTTATCGTTGTGAATGAAGAGCAAATAGATGTGAAAATAGCGTAGGCAAATGAGAAATTTCCAGTGATACCGATCTTTCGTACCCGCACCAATCAAACAAGAAGGAGGTTCATAATGTTTGGCATGCAGCTTCAGTTTAAGCAAACATGGATGGTAAGAGCTCGGCTTAAATATTTTTAATGAACTAATGACTAAAAGAATTACCTTGGCATGTTGAATATTATCTTGTTTAGTACATGTCTGTTCTAACTCAAACATAAAACTTAAAGATTTGAGTTAAAACGTATTCTATTTACCAATAAGAACTACATTAAAATTCAAATAGGTAAGAGTGGAAATGGCTCCTCATTTCAGTGGCTACTGCAATAGGGCTGCATATTTTCGAATATAGATGCACAAATGTCATGTTCCCTACCAACTTCGTCGAGAATTACTATATAAATAAAACACCGGTTATCTATTATTATAAATGTCTTAACAGAGCCATGTATAAAGGTAAGTTTGAATATTTGTAATTTTTATTTTTTGCTACTTGTTTGACGTCGCACCAGCACATCGAGCTAGGATTGGTAAGGTAGAAACCGTGGCCTTAATTAAGGTACAGCCCCAGCATTCGCCAGGTGTGAAATTGGCAAAATACGGAAAAACCATTTCAGGGCTGCCGATAGTCGGTTTCAAACCCACTATCTCCCGAATGCAAGCTTACAGCTGCGTGAACCTAACCGCACGGCCAACTCGCTCGGTGGTTCGAAAACGTAAACAGACGCGAATTAATTAACCACTTCCGTCCACCTTAACCTAAAACTTAGTATCTGAAAAACTCATATCCCTAAGATGCTTAGAAAAGTCGACGATGTCCAGCACATCTTGACGGGGGCTGAGTTAGAGGGTTCGAAACTCGGGCTTAGAAGCAAAAAAGCATAAGTACGCAAGGGTAAACATTTTCTCGCCAAGCGGGGAACATAAACACTCCTTCGAAAGTGATAACCGATACTTTTCATGAACTTAGATGATTCCTGGACGTTCAAATTAAATTTTAGCATCAAGACACTTCCACTTACCTTAGAAATTTGAGATTTCGTACCTGAGGAGTTGAGGGAAATTCAACAAGATACCTTGGAGATAATCTATATTAACAAACAATGAGTAGCGATATATAAAGATAAGTGTAATAATTAGAAATATACATGACTTCGAAGCACGCTGGAAGCTTAAAACTTGATACTAGAAAAAAGTTACCTTCTAGACACCTTGAAAAATCGAAATTTACTAGAAGTCTGCCGGGGAGCCTAACTAGTAGGTCGAGGCTCCGAGGCTAAACAGCATAAGCACGCAACCGAAAGCATTATATCACCCAGCGCGAAACTACTCTGTTAAAGGTATAAGGAATATTGTAACCATGTGCTTAGGAGAAGCACATGTACTGATACTTGCAGGAGAAGCACATGTACTGATACTTGCAGAAGGACATGCACCGACACTTAAAATAAAAATATTATATTACATTTTCCTTCTTTCTTTCTTAATCCGTTTACCCCCAGGGTTGGTTTTTCCCTCGGACTCAGCGAGGGATCTCACCTCTCCTGCTGGAGGTCAGTGTCCTGGAGCGTGAGACTTTGGGTCGGCGAATACAACTGGGAAGAAGGACAGTACCGCGCCCAGGCGGCCTCACCCGCAATGTTCAACAAGGGCCTTGTAGGGAGATGGGAAGATTGGAAGGGATAGACATGGAAGAGGGAAGGAAGCGGCTTGGGTTTAAGTCAGTACCATCCCGGCATTTGCCTGGATGGGAAATGGGAAACCACGGAAATCCACTTCGAGGATGGTTGACGAGGGAATCGAGCCCCTCTCTACTTCGTCGGCCTCCTAAGTGTGAGTGGACCCGTTCCAACCTTCGTACCACTTTCTAATTTCGTGACAGAGCCGGGAATCGAACCCGGTGGCAGAAAATCATACTATCCATGGCTAAATGGTTAGCGTGCAACCTTTGGTCACAGGGGTCCCGGGTTCGATTCCCGGCAGGGTCGGGAATTTTAACCATCATTGGTTAATTTCCCTGGCACGGGGGCTGGGTGTATATGTTGTCTTCATCATCATTTCATCCTCATCACGACGCGCAGGTCGCCTACGGGAGTCAAATCAAAAGACCTGCACCTGGCGAGCCGAACATGTCCTCAGACACACCCGGCACTAAAAGCCATACGCCATTTTATTTTTCACTACACCGCAGAGGCGGACATAAGCCTGTTATGTTATCCTGTAGCCAAAAGAGAGAATTAAAACATATAGTTGTGAAAGAAAGAAAGAAAGAAAGAATCAGCACATAGTATTATATTTTGCTCGCATTTAATATTTCAGCAGACTTCGTTTTAATTATTATCAAAATATAATTGACCTCCCATGTAGATACAAACCCTGTGGATACCCACAACAAATATTTAGACCTAATATATTTTCGATTGTGTACCTGTGAGAAACTTACAGAATACTATGTGCTTATCCCACTTTTGAGTGACTGTGCATATCTTTCTTTATGCATTTTGGCACTAGAAGTTAAATATGTAAATCTATATTATGTTTGTCCAACCTTTGTCTCGTTTCCCTACGGGGTCGGGTATGAGGTGAGATGAATTTGTCGTGGCGGGTTTTTATGATGACCTGATGCCCTTCCTGATGTCAGCCTCATAAGAGGAGTTAATGAGATGAAATGAAGAACGTAATATATGACAGTAGGGAGAGGGTGAAACCTGGTGCCGGCACATAGCCTACTCCTGTCGAATAGCACCAAGGGGTCTGCTCAAGGCTTAACGTCCCCATCCGACGGACGAATCACCATCAAGAGCGTCACATGCCCTCACTATATATGAGCACTGCGGAGAGGTATGGAATTTAACCCAGGCTTTTGGCACGCAATCTAGTAATTATAAATTGTATACCATCACCTCGCCTACCCTGCCGGCCAACATACTGATGGTGATTTTTTTTTTCGACCAACGGGACTCAAACCGGTTAACCTCGGTGTCAAACCATTTAGACTTCAGCGCCTTAAAGATCATGGCCACCAGACGGGCTATATAAATCTATATTATAAAATCCTTAATTCTGTCCGTCATTCACAGCGATATTGAGGAACCAAGAAGGTTTCAACAGCTTAAATTGGCGCCAGTTATAGATTTTTTGAGTCTTCATTACAAGGAAAATGCAAGGAACCTCTTACGACCACGACAGAAGAAATATACGTTTCTATCAGCGAAGTCGTTGTTCCGCAAAACCTGTTCGCCATGATGACGAAGGTACACAGCTATATCTATCGACATGGTGTGGAACTGTGTACATTCTGGCTTGTTTTGCCTACCACAGATATATTTGAGAGTTTTAAACTGGTATCAGTTATGAGTTATAAGAACAATGCAATGATAATCATATTCTAACTGAACTGTTCAGAGAAAATTACTATATTTCAGTGAAATCAATGATTTTTTCATTCTGGGTTTATCAGTATCGATAAGCACTAGCCAGAGCATCTTACCTCATCGCCATGGTCAGTAACGCTTGAAGTCAAGGTCTGACACCGTGGTTAGCCAGTTCGAGTCCCGTTTGTTGAAAAATGTTTACCATTAGAATGATGGCCGGCGGGGTAGGGGAGGTAGTGTTATACAATTTCTAATCACCAGAATGCGTGCCAAAATCTTGGATTAAATTTGAAACCTCTCCACAGTGCTCCTATGGAGTGAGGTAATATGACGCTGTTAATGGTGATTCGTTTTGGACAGTTGTATGCAGTTTTCTCAAGAGTACGCAGATCCACACACGTCAAAAAACGACCCCGAGCTACAACTGCATTCAATATGGTTTGTAAAGAAATACTATAATACATGTTTTGATTCCTTTTGATTATTGTATAAAACCTGGAAAGTGTAACTTTTATTCATAAGATGTCGTCGCTTCACCGGTAAAACTTTGTATCCCACAATACTCTTCCTATCCATTATTCTCCTTAAGACTGGTCACGCCTCCCAGCCACATATGGATACGCAGTCCATCAGAACAATGTCCGTTGTGTTCGTTTTCCTACGTCGACGATTAAACGAAAATGAACCTTACATGCATTGTACACTAGGAGTGCGTAAATACGTAATGCAAACGTACATTCCTACAGTACGGTACAGTAAGGTTCATTTTCCTTTACACATGGGGATAGGAAAATGAACACAACAAAATTTGTCCTGATGGACTGCATATCCATACGTGGCTGGGAGGCGTGACCAGTCTTAAGGAGAATAACTGATAGGAAGAGCTTTGTGGAATACAACCTTTTACCGGTCGAGCGACGATATAGTAATAGACCATTCAGAATTTTCAATCCATATATTAAAAGAGTTTACTAAAAACAATTTTGGCAAATCCGTCCGTCCGTTCTGCTGGACCGATTTGCTTCATCTTCATTATATTCTCTCCGGAATGACCTGCCGGAGAATCATGAGACCCTGACAGGTCTCTAAGCGCAGCCGACTTTGTGAAATCACAAAAACAAATCATTAAAAATCAGGAGCAGGATAAAGCTTATCCTAACCTACTGTACAATACATTTCTGTACTTAGCGGGTAGCTAAGCGACCAACACCTTCATTAATATTTGGATGTACGTGATTTTCATCCTTAGTAACTTACCTGTTATGTCATTGTATGCTGACATGATTGATTACTACCTGTCAAGACAGAGAGTATACACTTTCTCTGATGATGCAAGAAGACTATTTCCTGATAGATACTCTTTGATTCTCTAACCTTCCCCAACTTTCAAACATATTCAACAGATGGCAGAGCTTTCTTAATAACTTACATGTTGCTAAGAGAAAAAAGTCTACGTACGAACAGACCCCATCATACCCCTCTGACATTACCTGGGAACACCTACCAAAGTATAACCTAGCTACACTAGAAACAGTGAAGGCCATATGTTTTTTTAAATGTTTTCTCGCTGGCGAAAAACGCTGCTTCGAGACTAACCTACGAGCTCACAAGATAACCGTTCTGTATAGAAGAACTGAGATAAATACCATTGCCTTCTACGACGCAACACCAAGTTTCACATCAAGAGGTACTGGATTAACAAAAGCGAACATATGGATGTATTTTTACAGAACAGACGCAATGATAACGTCAGAATGGATGAATTCTGACTACGAACAGCGGCTTACCATATCGCGCTTCTTATTAAATATTCATAAAACCAATAAATGAAAAGGGGAGGCAAAACAATATGACTATGGCAGTTATATCGAGACGAATTATGTGATCTATGCTGTGGAGAAGCACTGGTCCTCTAGTTACTTTACAGTTAGCAATTTCTTTCGACTGTCGAAAACAGGCTAATGTACTAGTAAACTATGAAGTTAATAACATTGGCTGTTTAGATACCCGAAAAGAAGAGACCTGGAATTAATGAGAGGAAACACATGATAAACCAAACCAAACCCCATGGCACTACAGCCCTTGAAGGGCCTTGGCCTACCAAGCGACCGCTGCTCAGCCCGAAAGCCTGCAGATTACGAGGTGTCGTGTGCACAGCACGATTAATTCTCTCAGCCGTTATTCTTGGCTTTCTAGACCGGGGGCGCTATCTTACCGTCAGATGGCTCCTCAATTCTAATCACGTAGGCTGAGTGGACCTCGAACCAGCCCTCAGGTCCAGATAAAAATCCCTGAACTGGCCGGGAATCGAACCTTGGGCCTGCGCGTAAGAGGCAGGCACGCTAATACCACGGGGCCGGCTAAACACATGATAGAGAAGATATATATTGCTGGTTAAGAAACAGTACCACGTATCTGACAATGCTCTTCCCCTCCATTGTTTTACTTAAGACTGGTCATTCATCCCAGCCGCATATGCGCATGCAGCCTATAAAAACAATTTTCGTTGTGTTCATTGGCTTATGCTTACGTGTAAAGGAAAATCAACCTTAAATGCATTATACTGTAGCAATGCGTATATACTTTATGAAAACGTGCATTCCGACATAAAGGTACAATAAGTCCGGCCCAGCGGTGTAGGAGGCAACGCGTCCGTTTGTCACCCGGCGGCCCCGGGTTCGATTTCCGGCTGGGTCAGGGTTTTTTGATTGTAAATGATTAATATCCCTGGCCTGGGGACTGGGTGTTTGTGTCGTCCTTAACGTTCCTTTCCTCACATTCAACACACTACGCTTCTTCCATTCCAATTACACGCAGGTTCAAATCATATGGTGCAAGTAGGGGCAAAAGATCTTTATAGGTCGTCGCCCCGAACAAATAGTATTTTTTTAAACAGTACAATAAGGTTCATTGACCTTTACAAACCGGCATAGGAAAATAAACATAAATGGAATGCGCATCCATTTGTGGCCGGGAGGCGTGATGTGTCTTAAGGAAAATAATGGATAGGAAGAGCGTTGTCAGATACGTGTCAATGTTCCTTTCTTAACCCGCAATATATTAGGTAACATATGGACGAGTTTGCCCCCGTTATGTAATAGGCCTACTGCTCTGATTATATAGGTCCATTTTTTATTGTAGAAAGCTTATTTTCAGCTACTTGATATAGCTGATTGCCGGCCCATTGGTGTATGGGTAACGTGCCTGCCTCTCTTCCAGAGGCCACACGTTCGATTCCCAGGCAGGTCAGGGATTTTGACCTGGATTTGGGATTTGATTCGAGGATCGCTCAGTCTAGGTGATTATATTTGAGGAGTTATCTGACGGTGAGATAGCGGGTCTGGTCTAGAAAGACAAGAATATTGGCCGAGAGAATTCGTCTGGTCGAACACACGTCACCTCACAATCTGCAGCCCTTCCCTTTGGTAGGTCATGGCCCTTCGGGGCTGTTACGCCATGGCGTTTGGTTTGATTTTAATATAATTCATTGGTAATTCACTTCCTGCACTATAAGATTCAGGATCAAATCTCGGCTCAGGTAATTAAAGTTCTAGTGTACCTAAGTAGGTGAGACAAATGTGAAGACCTACATATAACTTTATTGACATGGTTCATTGTACAATTGTACAAAAACGACTTGCCAAATTCCCTCAAGTACCGTTTTTATTAATCGCGTTCATATTTTCTTTACGCTCCAGTAGAGCGTGTGATGTCATTTCGCATTTATGAGTATTGTCGTATTAGACATCAGTATTCGTCACAGTCAGGATTTGATGTTAAACGCCTTTGGCTTCTGAAAAATCTGAAAAGTCATTCATTTTGCGTGGAACGTTACACACTTTCACAGAAATCTAGATATTTTTCCACTTCCTGAGTACGCAGGATAATCGTTCATTTACAAATGGATTTCAGTTGTAATTTTTCTTTGTTTTGAATCCTGGCTACCATAAAATAATGATTATCGTCGCAAACGGATGTTACTTAAGGTCAGCAATCGCAGATTAGCATTAAAAGTACTGTGAAAGTTCAAAATACGAAATGATGGGCGTCGGAAAGATACCATACACACCTGAATAAACACTACCAAAAGAAATTCCCACAACTCAAACTATTCCAACGAATTGGATATTCGATTACCATGGTAAACCTTACCTTATACACACCCGAAAGCATTCTTTTGAGGTTAGGTAAATTTCTTACTGAACTGGTAAAAACACAGAAATGTCTAACTTACAGTTTGCACGACTGATAACATAATATGTAATAAACATCTCTCGATTAAAAGCATTGTTTTTCTAGCATTGGCAGAAAATCTTATTTTGAATTCTTGAAGATGATATTAAGAGTTCCAACGGTCCAGTAGAGAGTGTGATGTCATTTCTCCTCTATGAGTACTGTATTGTCGAACTAGACATCAGTAATCCTTACAGTCAGCATTTGACTTTCACTATGATTCGTTCCTCCACGTGAAGGTCTTGTCTTGTCTACGTAATATTATTAAACAGGTACAATTTGAAAATGGCGAAAATTGTGGATTTTAACACAATAAACTCCAGTCCAGTGACGATGGTGAAATTCTTCAAGTTGCTCCACCTATGGAAACTGACATAAAAGGACATACACTTAAGAAAATGGAAATTGCAACACCATGAAGGCATTGGTCGTTTGTGTTGATTTTCAAAGTATGGAACAATGCCATGTGGATATGTAAACGATCAAAGTTTCAGACCCATTGGATTGTTGCTACAGGTCTTCCCACGTGATTGGTCGCGGAGGAATCAACTCCAGTATACGGACTCTGGTGTAGCGTAGTTGACTTCTAGTCTGTGCAGTGAAGTGTTCCCCGTCAAACATGCCTCGACGACAGAGAAGAGCACGCTATAAACAACTGTCGCCGTTTGAGAGGGCTCGGATAATTGGACTGTGTGAGGCTGGATTATCGCTAAGGACTGTCGCTGCACGTGTTGGCCGACAGGCATCTACGTACAACGTGTATGACAGCACTAGTCACATGAAGGTACCCACACTCGTAGACCTGGCACAAGCCCAGCGCGACAGACAACTGTGAGAGAGGGTCGCCGCATCAATCGGATGGCCCGTATGGAACCCTATGCAACAGCAGCGCAAATTCGAGCAGCTGTGGCACCCCACGTTACACAACAAACAGTTGGTAATCGCCATCGTGCAGCTGGCTTACGAGCCCGTGTCCCTGCAGAAAGTGTTCAATTGACCCCACAACAGCGACATGTAAGGTTGGCCTGTTGTCGAGAAAGACCGACGTGGGTCAACGAATGGCATAGGGTCGTCTTTAGTGATGAATTGCGCTTCTGTCTTGCCCGCAGTGATCGCCGGAATCGTGTGCGCCGACGTACCGAGGAGAGGGGCCGCCCAGATCTTATTGTCGATAGGCACACAGGGCCAACACCAAGCATTATGGTCTGGGGAGCTATTGGCTTTAATGTGAAATCACAATTAGTGCTTGTTGAGGGCACAATGACTGTTCGACAGTACGTTGATAGGGTAGTCAATCCAGTGGTTGTCCCTATGATGGCGAACATTGCTAATGGGATGTTTCAGCAGGACAATGCCCGGGTTCACACTGCACGCATCTCCAGAGAAGCTCTCCACAACATCACAACCTTAGAATGGCCCGCCAGGTCGCCGTACCTCAGTCCTATTGAGCATGTGTGGGACATGATGGGTCGACAACTGACCAACCGTCCTCAGCCACCCACAACTCCGGAACAACTGACCCGTGCAGTGCAGCAAGCACGGGCCACAATTCCTCAGTAAGCAATCCAGGGCCTTATTGACTCCATGCCTCGACGAATTCATCAACGTATTGCAGCTCGTGGTGAGCACATCCTGTATTGATTGTTGTCCAAACTTGCGGTCAGAGGGACCTGAAAGTGTAATCATCGAAGTACAACTGAACACTCGTCCTGCATGTTCAATTGCAGCAATGTAGCACTACTCCTTCTGGGTGTTGCAATTTCCATTTTCTTCAGTGTAATTTCAACGTGACTGAAAGCAAGTTGTGACAACTTCTTATAAATTAGTCTACCATACTTTCTATTTCTTAAAATTAATCCCTGAAAAGGAATTTATTTTTAGGGGGACATCACTCATATTTATATTTCTACGAAATCGTGATGTAGTCCATTTCCTCACAACACAGGATATTTGCTCACTCCATTTAGCTTTCACACGTTATTTCTAATAATAGCAGGCTATTACTTCTTCCTTTGCAAGCTACCAGAGTACTGAACATCACTATCTTACAACGAAGATGATACATATATTCTTATTCTTATTCTTATTCTTATTCTTATTCTTATTCTTATTCTTATTCTTATTCTTATTCTTATTCTTATTCTTATAGTTCTTAGTTATGACATAAGGTTGACGACCCGCGTGGAGTAGTTCGGGTGGAATGCAATCATGCCGGCGCAACGGCGAAATATGGACAGGGCCAGTATTGAAGTGAACAATAGCGCCAGCAAGTTGCTTAAACTCGCGATAACGAAGATCTTCGAAGAAGCTAGAAGTTGATTAACGATGGCCTGGTGCACAGAATGATCTGGAAGTGGCAACTCGCGCAAGGCAGACAGTCTGGATTCACTACCGATTAAGACAGTCTTGAGTAGAAAATGAGCAGGTGGTCGCCCAGGTTCACCAGGTCCAGAGAAATTTCGACAGCAACCCAGTCGGATGAAGCTTATGCTGATTGTAGCATACGACTACGAGGGTGTTGTTCTTACGCATGCTGTGCCCGAGGGACAAATCGTCAACAGTGACTGTTATTGCCGATTTCTGGAGCGACAGCTGCGTCCGGCTATGTGGCGCAAAGGTCCACGTTTATTGCGAGACGATCGCTCTGTCGTGTTGCATGACAAGCTCTTACTGCAACGGTGGCATTGGGAGGTCTTGGAACACCTTCCATACTCACAAGACATGAGTCCTTGTGACTTCGACCTGTTTCCGAATTTGAAGGAACCCCTCCGAGGCCGCCGATTTTCTCACGTGGCATCTGTGCTCCTCGCTGAAGGACGCTCCGTCTCTGTCATCAACAGGGAAAGCCTTACCAACTGTCCCCAAGAGCTTCCCGACATTTGGCAAAAGGTAATAGACTTTGCGTGTGACTACATTCAAGGAATGTAATGCAATTGTACTTGTTAATTCAGTAAATATTGCGTTCTATCAATAATGCCTCTAGTTTATTTACAGCCCTCTTATACGCCGGCCCCACGGTATGGGGTTAGCGTGCCTGCTTCCTACCCTGATGCCCTGGGTTCGATTCCGGCCAGGTCAGGGATTTTTACGTGGATCTGAGGGCTGGTTCGAGGGCCTAAGTGATTACAATTGAGGAGGCATCTGATCGTGAGATAGCGGTCCCTGTCTAGAAAGCCAAGAATAACGGCCGAGAGGATTCGTCGTGCCGACCACACGACACCTCGTAATCTACAAGCCTTCGGACTGAGGAGCGGTCACTTGGTAGGCCATGGCCCTTCGGGGCCGTTGCGCCATGAGGTTTTGCTTTGGTTTGTAGATTATATAGGCCTAGGTCTATTCCTGTTATTTTACTTCCTCTGGTACCAAAATAAGATTTACAGGTATGCGTGAGGCAAGATCTACAAATGGTTTGGATTCCAGGATAATCGGACACAACCTGAGATATATGAACTTCAATGATGACTACTTTCATTTAATTTCGAATGTATATTTAATTGGAAGCTTATCTTCCTGAAGCACATCTACTTTCTATTCTGTATTTTCACAGATACTGACTCCATGTTGGTAAAACGAATCGGATATCCTAACGGTTTAGCTAGCCAGTAGCACGCCAATGAAGAGAATTCTTGCTCTGTTATATCTTGTTGATGGATATGTTGACGCACCAGCTGTCATGAGGTCTGACATGTAATGTGAAGTGTTGTCTGATAAGGGAGAAATGGAAGGTCTTATTGAGAATGAATTAATACCAAATGTATTATTCTGTCCAGTGCCATCTGTCAGTCATTTTATGTAACTTATTGCTGTGTCAGAGCGACGCCTGAGTCAAATAATTGAAGCTACAGGACTGGAATATTTCTCAGCGGATGGGGCCGTTTTATCTCTTTTGTAATGATCATTACAAGGCTGGTTATACATATTACTGTGTAGTCATTTTAACTCATATACTATATTAAATAACAAATGACTCCGTATTTTCCTAAAAACAAAACTGTAATCAAATGTTAAGTTCATCTAAAAGGAAATCTACCAGTACTAAAAATGTTACAGAGACAGGACAATGAATGAATATAGAATTATTCAATTTATTTATTTTACTCTTTATAACACAGCAGATCCCTTTTGAACTGTATTGTCATTAACGTGATCAACATCGATATGGACAGCAGAAGGTTTTAAAAAAAGAATTAGTATGTCATTGGTGTCAGCGTCCGGAAAACAAGATCGCGGGTTCAAACCAAACAGAGGTAGTCGTATTTTTGAATGGTGGTAAAAAAAAGTAGTTCGTTCGATACTTAACGCCGTATGACATGAATGGGTACTTACTGGTTCACATATTAAGAGATAAGAATTAATAATGTGGTGTAGTGGTTAGCGTGATTAGCTGCCACCCCCGGAGGTCCGGGTTCGATTCCCGGCTCTGCCACCAAATTTGAAAAGTGGTACGAGGGCTGCAACGGGGTCCACTCAGCCTCGGGAGATCAACTGAGTAGAGGTGGGTTCGATTCCCACCTCAGCCATCCTGGAAGTGGTTTTCCGTGGTTTCCCACTTCTCGTCCTGGCAAATGCCGGAGTGGTACCTAACTTAAGGGCACGGCCGCTTCCTTCCCTCTTCCTTGTCTATCCCTTCCAATCTTCCCCATCCCCCGCAAGTCCCCTGTTCAGCATAGCAGGTGAGGCCGCCTGGGCGAGGTACTGGTCATTCTCCCCAGTTGTATCCCCCGACCAAGTGTCTGAAGCTCCGGGACACTGCCCTTGAGGCGGTAGAGGTGGGATCCCTCGCTGAGTCCGAGGGAAAAACCGAACCTGGAGGGTAAATAGATGATGATGATGATGATGATGATGAAGATTTAATAATTTCATAATTTCACCAGTAGGCCCTATTGATAAAGACTTAAAACACTTAAAGTTATTATAAACACTACTGAACGTTATTTTATCCATCTTGACCAATACTTCAACCCCAATTTAAATTTAAATGACATTTCTGAAAAATGTTATATTTTATTCGACTTCCCTATCCGCTTCATCAAAAATGCTAATTTTATAAACCCAAATTCAATATTCCAGACCTTATATAGTTCCTACCAACAATTTCCACTTCCTATAACCCATCCTCCTAACCCTCCTTAAACCACTTCCTCATTTATTTCAACTTTTTCTTTCCTTTTTAAATTCTTGTTTTCCACTCTCCTAAATGATTCTTTCTAACATCTGTAATGATTTTGACCACTCCAACTTTCAAATTTTTACTTTACATTATTCTAAGATCGATCTTCAAGATATATCACGCTACGTCATTTACGCCCCTGAACTGTTCCAATATTGCGCTTTTTAGTATTTTTTTCTCTTCGCAATTGTTTTTCCTTTGCCATATGTTTCAATAACTTCATTAATCTAGCTTACGTAACTTTTCACAGATACTGACTCCGTGTTGGTAAAATGAATCGGATATTCTAACGGTTTAGCTAGAAATTTCTCCGTACTTCAAGTTCATATTTAATCTACGACTTTTACATAAATTTTGGATCTGTCAACACGCAGTGCAAATTTCTAAAATTATACAATGTCTCATAAACTGAACTCTTCAAGAACTTACTCTGTACTTTTAAATACGTATTTGACGTATTTGATCTACGACTTCTTCATTATATTTGGATCTAATGATACGCAGCTCTAATCTCTAAAATTATACATGCCTCATAAACTGCAACTGAACTCTTCAAGTACTTACCCCGTACTATATTTAAGTGCGTATTTGATTCTTCTTCACACACCGTGCTCTCTGACATATATGTCTTAATAACGTATTTGATCTATGACTTCTTCATAGACACGCATTACTGATACCGTACTTAAAATTATACAGTGTCTCATAAACTACAACAAAAATACGTATTTGACTTTAAACTTCAACATAACTTTGAAATATCAACGCACTGTGCTCCTTTATGTGTTATAGAGAGTGCTCCATAAACTAAATCTGACAGCATCATCTAAACTTCATTTTTTACCTGTGCATCTTATTTGTGTTTTTTGTATATATTTCAACGCACAGTGCTCCTTAAATATTTTAGTGCTTCACTAACAGAAACCAAACAAAATTAACTACACTTCGCAATTTTTCTCTATGCATTGTTTTACACTTGTTTTTAATTGGTTGATGACAACCATGAATACTGATTGAAAACCGGTACCAATTTTAATTAAATAGCAATATAAATCAACATTTCTTATTTTAATAGTATTGAAAGGTGGAACCATTATACACTTTCTTTTAACTTCATTTAGGTTCACATATGACAAGTGGTTCTTTACCTTCGCCCTAACCGTAAGTAAGTGTTCATTTTACTCGTCATCCAGCTCCGGAAATAGGTACTGGTACCGGTTCACTTGCTTAAACAGTCGGTAGATACAGTAAATAGTTGAACGAGTGAATTAATATCTGGCACAGTCCGAGTCTGCGGTCTCGCGGTCTAGAGTCCGTCACTCTTAGGTATAATTGGCGGATTTCAGGAACGATGTGTATTCTATGCCAGAGTGGAGACCAGTGAGGACTTGATAGTGTTCCAAAATTCAAGTTTATAAGGATTAAATAAAAATAAATGTTTATACACATATTATACAAGCTTATGTACCTGTGCTTCGCTACGGAATTCTACAGTGTATACAGAATTCTAGATTAGGTAGTGTACACGTTGTGAGTAAGATTGTATGAAATTGTATAGCTCTTAACGTTACCCTAGAAACGTGACGGGGAAGTCACCAAACATCTTTTCTCATATGAAGACTGAGTTAGGAAAATTTCACTGTAATGGTAGACCCGCTTGCATACCATCAGTCACAATCAGGTTGGGGAGCTTTATTATAATGGTAGACACTCACTCTCCACCTGCCTTTTTACATCCTCAAAAAGACTGTGTTAGTGGTTTTCCCAACTGAAATGAACATACATTACAATGACGTCAGTAGGAATGGCCCGATTAAAAGCAATACTTTCATATGAAATACTCGATTAAATGAAAAACCACACATTTTCTCATTTTTAACGAACAAGAGTAAGCTGTCGATCTCACAGTCCAAAGTTCCAGAGCTGGAATAACCAAGCCTCAGACTGCCGTGAGCCGTGAACACTCTTCGTCCCTTTTCGGCGTGGAGGGGGGCGAATAGTGGAGACTCCAAAAGCAAAAACTATGCCCTTTTACCAATCTGTTTCCTAGGAGTACCGATGAGTCGGAAAGTGACAATTCACTACACTGGCTGCGGAAAAATCTACCTGACTTGGAGGCAAATTTTCCCTCGAGCCAGAGGAGAAACTCCCTCTTCACTGCTAATTTGGAATTAATTTAATTTAGAATTAATTTAATTTAGAATTTAATAAAAATGAAGAGGAAGAAGCTTTTCTTAAGAAACGGCTCTTTCCAGGGTTGAATTTTGAGTTGTTTAGTGAATTGTGGTGCTATAATTTGGAATAGACCTAATTGTTATTCTAGACCAGGGCTACTACAACTCTACTAATTGTGCATCTGCCTTAAGTCTGCCCACTGCTCATTCAAAACAGCGCGTCAGAGTAGGGATCGAATAGCTGGAATACTATGATGAACCACTGTGTTACATACCAGCTGTATCAGAAAATATATGAACCAGAGGAATGGCATGCTTAAGAAGAAAGTTTTCTTACTCCTCGGCTATTTCCCGCCAATATTCAGGCAGGCTATTATACTGTACTCGGTACGCAGCAGTAATCCCATCTATCGGAGTTGGGAGGCAGCATAAGAGACAAAGCACATCACAACAAACAATGGTCAATGTAATGATATTCTTGATCAATGTTATGCGCTTTCGATATTGTAGGCCTTCACATTTAGTTTCCTTCCGACTATGTAATACCACTCTCTTCATAAGCGGTACGTTAAAACTGAATAAAACATAAATGACCGGAAGTTGTATTCTCTATAACTTTTGTTATGTAGTACTTTTCGATAGGACCAATAACATAGATATTTAAAATGTACATTTTAGGCGCCTTCCTCTAAACTACAATTTCATCCAGGGTGAATAAAATTGTTTATAGATTAGACTGTAGTTTCTTACTCTCCGATTCTGTATGCCGATTTTCATTACATTCTGTTAACCCATTTTCTCGTGGCTCGGCGTTGATATGGACTTGGGAACAAAAATACAAATTCATGAATATCTGTGTTATCATAGCTGGTACGGTAAAAATATATAAGACATAAATGGTCGGAAATTTAATTCTATATAACTTTGGTTATATAGTATTTATCGATACGACCACTAATAATATAAATATTTGAGAATTAAATTTTAGGCCTTCCCCTAAACTACCATTTCACTCAGCGTGAATAAAAGTATGTATAGCCTAGACTGTAGCGACTCATTCCCCGACCTTGTATACCGATTTTCATTACATTCTCTCCAGCCGTTTTCTAGTGATGCGTGTACATACGTACAGACAGACAGACAGGCAGACAGAAATTACGGAAAAGTAAAAAGTGCATTTTGTTGTTACTGTGGACATGACCGATACAGAAATACCATTCTTTTCAAATTCTGAGCAATGTACAGACAAAAGCCTTATTTTATACATATAGATTGCACAGCATCTTTAACTTAACATAGACTATACCGACGGTAATATTTCGTCACCTCTGCTAAAACAGAATCATTCATATTTGCTTTCCCATGTCATGACTTACATATTCATGACCTAATTTGTATTTATAATATAGTAATATACTAGCCTATACCGTATAATTATAGTTCCATATTCTATTTGCACCTACGCGGTTTGAATAAGGTGGCTGATAGCTTGCATTCGGGAGATAGTGGATTCGAATACCACTCTTCCATGGTTTTTCATTTTCACATCTGTCAAACGGTCGGGATTTCCTATCCCTTCCCTATTCCATCCTTTCCATAGGCGTAAGACCTGTCTGTGTCGGTGCGACTTAAAACAAATACCAAAAAGTACCTTATAATTATTCCGATAGTGGCATAATACCTGTTGAAAAATCAACAGCATTCTTTATTTATGTTCGCTTAAGGGTACGTATCTGTAAATACTACAGTAAAGTAGTAGGAAATGACTATATTTGCCGACATAATTTGGACAGAAGTACGTATTCTAAGTGAACAAACATTATTATGTGAAGTGTACGAACAATGTGTGTAGATTGTTAGGCCTATAAGCTTTTTAGTTACTGGTTACACTTTATGGTTAACTTTTTTATGATAGTTTATTCCTTACAATGTCTCTTAAAGTCGCAAATTCACACCAAGCTGTTGGAAGGATAAACATGGAAAGTACTCATGTGACATGAATGATAATTTTACAGCTACTGCCCACAACATGTAGGTACAATGTAGACTACAATCATGATATGTAGTATAATAATTTTTTGTCAAGTTAAAATATTGTCATTCAAATTTTCATAAATTTTGTCAAAAATGTTATTGCCCTCATTTTCATCAATAAAGAGCTACATTCATGATTATTAGAGCCCGGATTATATGTAATTACATATTCTGTTCCCATATATGTAGCTGCTAGAAAAGCTGAAATGTCGGCGAATCACACTAAAAGGACAATTATTCCAGGGCTTTAGAGTTACGTATTTTTACAGGTTTCGAGGTATAATATATATTACATATTTTAAATATTTTGAACGATATAGCGCATTTGAAAGGAAACACACTGGTTTTTCCTAATTTTACATCGATTAAAGTTTTTTAGTTAAACACTTAAAAATAGTTTTAAAAGCCTGTACGTCTCTAACATCTAAAAAAGTTGAATAATTTAAAGTGAGGTATTCTGTCAAACAATCGCATCCATTAGCATTGTTGGCGATGCAAGTCTTTGGTGCCTCTAACTGTCTATCAATCTTCCCTTGTACAAACTTCGTCACATTGTTCTTTATTTAGTGAGTCCTCCTTTGTGATTCCTTCGCCAGTCCTCGGTTTAAATGTCATAATGTCAAAAGCGCCTTTCCGCTTACTTTTTTCTTTCTTTCTTTCTTTCTTTCTTTTTTCTTTCCTTCTTTCTTTTCCTTTCTTCTTCGGTTTTTGCCCATGCTTCACTTCCATAAATGGCTGCACAACACAAAAGTCTTCGGAAACATTTTTCTAATAAGCATATTTGTGCTTGATGAGATCAAATTTATTCTCTCTTAATAAGGACCTTCCTTGCTTGAGCAAATCTACAATAAAGTATTTCTTTGCCGGGCAATTTGAAATACGCGCCAGTGACTTCATGTGAAGTCGAAAGGTCTGTTTCTATATATAAGAACATCCTAACAGACAGAAGACATTCGATGAGCGCAGAAAATCTGGAAAACTATTTCCTTATTAATTGTGTCCCCAAACATTTGCACTTTTAACTTTTTTTTCGGTTTTGTTTCCCTTTCTGTGTACAAAAATACATCAAATGAAGCTTAAATATTAATTTATATATTTTGTATTTATTACATATTTAACTACATATTTTGTCAATTTTAGCTACATATATATGCAAATTTTCTCATTTTTGTATTACATAAAATCTGGACTCTAATGAGTATAGTCCTTTTTTAAGATAATTTCACACTAAAACAGTGTGGCGAATTTCATTTGTCTGCGATTAATGTTACAGAGATCGTAAAATTAATGTTCTAAAATATACTATTGAAGATCCCGGCAAAAAAACCAGCGAGCTCCAAAATATAGAAATTCTCAGCAGATACAAAAAACTTCATAAAATAATTATGTGTTGAAGAAGTAAGGATTATCTACGTAAGCCTACACTAGTTAGAATAAGTAGTAACATACAGTACATATTGGCGTGGGAATGATGCGGGTTGTGTTACTGTACTCCTCTCAATTTATTCACACAACCATTAGAGCTGTCTTGTTTCATGTCTCGGTAAACTATGTGTACCATGGAGAATGAAATAACCAGTACTATTTACCTGACTTATCAATATAAGATACTTGATTATACATCAGGATTACTGTGAGAGTAAATATCGTTACAATGCAACAAGATGAAAATACACCAAGGAAATGAGGTTCACAAGCAGGGAGATCATTTGCAGATGGGGCTGTTTAGTATGTTCCGCATGGATGAAAGGCAAGGATACCCTAATTCCGTCATTCATCTGCATACGAGAGGAAATCAAAACACCTCTTACTCCATGGAATTAGAGAGTTCTTGCTTTCCATACTTTATTTCCAGGTAGATGGTAACACCAGGAAAATAAGTGGAAAGAAGCGAAAAAATGAAGGCAAATGGAAACAAAACAGTATTTAAAGGCTCAAAGCAATGGGCAAGTAGCTAAACTCAAATGCTTAATTTGATATTGTATTACCTGAAAAGTTGAACATTGAACAATGTAACTTACCACTGCTGAGATGTGAAATAGGAGTTTTCTTCTCATATATAACTATTACACATAAGCTTTAAATAAATTAGTAATTTTATAGATGCAAAAAGCAGTGTTCTTCTGAATTTCCAGATGGAGTAAAACAACAAATTATTGAACCGAGAAATTCCTCATATCAGAAAGTAAAGTAATACGATATGCGGCATCCCACAAAAATGAAATCCGTGTGAGCAAAATATTTAAAGTTACATTATGGAGCCGATTTAACATCCAGAGACCCATTACAACTGCATCTTTTCCCACTCGACAAAAGTACAGCTCACACTTGCCACTGAAACTGGAGAAGCAAAAGGACTTGAAAAATTGAATGAAGTTCATTTCTGAGGAAAGTAGGATGTATTTTCTGACAGTAATAACCCTGATTCACAGACTGAACAAGAGAATCAAAGTGAAACAGAATATCTGTGATGAAGGTATTCAGTTTATTTGTGGTTTTATTTATGTATTTTGGTACAATTTAGGTTAGAGTATTTAATGGATATCAGCCTCACGCTGTACCTTCGAAATTTAAAAATGTAACAATGCTAATTTTAATAATAAACTTTCATATTCTATCGTTACATACGGTAGTTATGATATACTAGTACATTTCCTGTCACATTTCTTATATTTCATTATTTCACACACTCCGGAAGTCAAAAAATCCCGAACTCCGCCACTATTTAATTCTAATTGTAGCATTAAATAATATTAACCCTTAAGTTATTAATCGTTTAATTGATAAATAATATACTGAGCACATATGCGCACATTAGATTTAAAATCGGTGAAGGAGATCATACGTTTGTTCCCTCTCCTGTAAAATTACGTTTACTGGAGTTAGTAGGTTTTTTATTTCCCTGCTTCAAGTTTTGAAGCAGTTTTTGAAGTCAGTTGTGTAGTCCAAAACATTTTTCGTGTTACATAATCACGATAATCTTGCGGCAAATATGTTCTCCCTCGCTTTCGTTTTTACCTTACGATTACACCAAAGGTCCGTTTGCAGGGTAGGACGCTGTGTCCGGGCTCTTGTTACCGGTGTATTATTTTCTCAAATCTCCTAAGTCTTTTCGACAAGTGTATACAGAAAATGAAAAATAACGAGCTTCTTATTCTGTGCCGAGAACAGTTACAAGATTGTGATGTCATCACTTATCTCACTTTGTAAGAAATGATTAACCATGCGATTCACTTCATTTTGACTCTGTCTATCAAGTATTTCATCGTACATGTAACAGAATGATTTTCCTGTCTTTCCAGGGTGTATGCAAAAGTTGTACAACCGAGCTCGATAGCTGCAGTCGCTTAAGTGCGGCCAGTATCCAGTAATCTGGAGATAGAGGGTTTGAGCCCCACTGTCGGCAGCCCTGACGATGGTTTTCCGTGGTTTCCCATTTTCACACGAGGCAAATGCCGGGGCTGTACCTTAATTAAGGCCACGGCCGCTTCCTTCCACTTCATAGGCCTTTCCTATCCCATCGTCGCCATAAGACATATCTGTGTCGGTGCGACGTAAAGCAAGTAGCAAAAAAAAAAAAAAGTTGTACAATCACAACTGCCTTTTATAAAATATGTCTCCAATTGAACATTGAACTATACCCAGGAACTGTCTGGGTTCATGCGCCGGCAGAAACAAAACAACCCCGACAGCTCCTTTTACACTCTTACTACGCAGCAAATCAGTGGGGATGTACAGTTCTTGCACCGGCAGATAGAGCTTTTTTATGATAGCTTACAGCAAGAAAAAAAGAAATTGACCAAAAAGTGGAGCTGTCCGGTTCTTTCACCGGGCTCACCAATTTCACAAGATAACAATACAAAATAAAAATATTAAGTCCAGCATCTCAGTAACTATTAGTGATAGACCAATGTAATTTGTCACACTGTTTAAGCGTGCAATTGTCGGAAATGTGAACTACAATCATGAATGCAGCTCTTAATTTGTGAAAAATAGGCCATAAAATATTCGACAAAATTTAAGAAAATTTGAATAGCAATATTTGTAATTTTTCTACAAAACAACTATATTACCAAATATAAATATTGTAGTCTACTTCGTACCTACATACTGTGGGAGGTAGTTGTAAAATAATGATTCATGTTACATGAATAGTTTTCTAGTTTACCCTTCCAACAGCTCGGAATGAATTTGCAGCATCGGGTGAGTTGGCCATGCGGTTAGAGGCGTGCGGCTATAAGCTTGCATCCGGGAGATAGCGGGTTCGAATCCCACTGTCGGCAGCTCTGAAGATGGTTTTCCGTGGTTTCCCATTTTCACACCAGGCAAATGCTGGGGCTGTACCTTAATATTAAGGCCACGGCCGCTTCCTTCCAACTCCTAGGCCTTTCCTATGCCATCGTCATCATAAGACCTATCTGTGTCGGTGCGACGTAAAGTCACTAGCAAACCAAATGAATTTCAGCGTTTAAAAACCTCGCAAGGAATAAACTGTCATAAAAAATTAACCATGATGTATAACTACTAGCTAATAACAATCTACAATGTTCATTCATTGCACATGATAATTTTTGTTCACCTAGCATAAATATTTATGTGCGAATTATAATAGCAAATCTAGTGATTTTTTACTAGTTTACTGTAGTATTCACAGATACAGCATGTGCCCCTAATGTTTCCCTGTGGCATTTGGCGGACGATGATAAAAATATAAAAGGGGTCACATTCGTGGATCCTGTTATTAGGAAGACGGTTTCCATGTAACGCACCTGCAACAGGAAATATCAACTCGTTGTAAGGATATAACTACACTTCAGTGAAATATTTCCGTATACACATTTCTTTTTTTTTTTTTTTTCATTTCGAAGTTTCTCGCAGTCCTGAAGGATTATTATTTTAAAACTTTCTTCTCGACTTCGTCCTATTCATATGCCAATAAATGTCCCATTAAAGGTCTATAATTAAAGCCATTGCATTTAAATGTGTCATGTTGCTACTACTACTACTAATAATATTAATAATAATAATAATAATAATAAGAATAAGAATAATAATAATAATAATAATAATAATAATAATAATAATAATAATAATAATAATAACAATAATTTTCAAGGCCCTTCAAATATTGTATAGGCTAATTATTTTAAGAGATCCCAGACTGCCGGTTTTTTGTCCCTCAGAAGTTCTCAATGTGTTTAAAGCCCAACGACGCGTAGTTATCTCATTGAAACACCTCCAGTAGCCACAGAAGTCAGTCGGAGTCGAATCTGTTAGCTTCGTAAAGGATGGCCAACGACTAACCGACTGCACCACTGAGGTGATGAAGATGATTATTATTTTAAGACAAGGTACAAGAGGGAAGCCGTCTTCTCTTAACACTAATCATAGAGAAAAGTGGGAGAGATCTATCCCTTCGAAAAACGATGGTGTCGACTAAACCAAGGAACGAGCGACGAACGGTGTGGAAATGAGACACCCCTAGGCCTTACAAATGCAATAACGAAAGAATAAGTGTTGACCTAGGAAGGTCAGATAGGAAATATTAAATTGAGGGACTGGCATGAATAAGTGGAAAGGAATGCCAGAATCAACTCTGAACTCCGTGGTTGCCATACCACGTTCCCCAAGTTGAAAATTGAAAACTTCCTCGTAATAATCACTACCACCGCCACCCCCAAGTGCCGGGCTGACTGGCTCAGACGGTTGAGGTAATGGCCTTCTGACCCCAACTTCGCAGGTTCGATCCTGGCTCAGTGCGGTAGTATTTGAAGGTGCTCAAATACGTCAGTCTCGTAAATTTACGGGCACCTAAAAGAACTCCTGCCAGGGGACATCGCGGATGTATTCTACCATCCCATCCACAGGGGTTGTGCCGCTGAGATTGGCATTAAAACAACAGATAAAAAATACATGCCATTGTATGAAAACTGCTAATTGATTCTACACAATCTGGCAGGACTGGATGAAGTTTTCGTTTTAATAATCGTGTTGTCAGCGAATGCCGGCCCAGCGGTGTAGAGGTAGCGTGCGTACCTCTCATCCGGCGGCCGCGGGTTCGTTTCCCAGCCAGATCAGCCTTTTTTAAAACCTGCATCTGAGGGTTGGTTGGAGGTGCACTCAGCCTACGTGATTACAATTGAGAAGCTATACGATGGTGAGATAGCGGACTCGGTCTAGAAATCCAAGAATAACAGCCGAGAGGGTTCGTCGTGCTGACCATACGAGACCTCGTAATCTGCAGGGCTGAGCAGCAGTCACTTGGTACGCCATGGCCCTTTGGAGATGTTGCGCCATGAAGTTTGGTTTTTGGCTATCACCGAATATTGATTGCGTATGTTAACTATGTTTTAACGTTGTGTTATTTTGAAAAGTGGTATGTAAACATTGATTTTTGTCTCCAATAAATCCCACTTAGCATATCCATACAGTATGATAAAACTGTAGTGGATAAACAGCGTGCTAATAGTTAGTTTTGTTCGGTACTTCTTTTTCTGCTTTGGCTATTACACAAGGCCGTATTTAACTGAGTTCGTCAAGGTTCACTTCCCGCCTCGCTTCGCGCTAGCAGGAGTATGGTATGCCAGCAGGCGACATCTATGGGGGAGGTCAGGAACTACATTGCCCGGGCTGCTGTCAAAGGAGCCGAAATTTATAGCTGAAATCTGGCGGCTCGGTACGGCGCGGTTGAACGAGAGAGTGTCTTTCTTGTTTACTGCAGCTAAGGAATGTTGCGTTCCAGCCTCGGGCTTGGCTTCCCTTTAGCACAGGGTTCCACACAGGCCGTGCCACTCTTTTCTTCGGGATGTAGCAAGATGGTCCGTTAAGAATAACTTCCATCATTTAATTGAAATCAATGAGGTCCTATTAAGTTTCAGGATATTCTTTAAGCCAGAATAAATCGGTTGACGGAGCTATAACTTTTTTTTTCACCTGTTACTGAACATGCCAAAGCGCGTCGGCCTCTCACCGCTGGGTTCCGTGGTTCTAATCCCGGTCACTCCATGTGAGAATTGTGCTGGATAAAGCGGAAGCGGGACAGGTTCTTCTCCGGTTACTCCACTTTTCCCTGTCAATTTCATTTCAGCAACACTCGGTATCATTTCATTTCATCTGTCAGTCATTAATCATTGCCCCAGAGGAGTGCGACAGGCCTCGGCAGCCGACACAATTCCTATCCTCGCTGCAAGATAGGGACTTCATTCATTCCATCCGTGACCCAGTCAATGACTGGAAAACGGGTTGTAAGTTTTCATTCGCTGAATATGCCAACGTTCTTGGTGTCGAAGCCTTCGGTTAAAAAAAAGTCGCAGGTTTGATTCCATGCCGAGTCGAGGTTATCAGACGCGTCTAATTCCTGTAACTCGGGGACTGAGTGTTTGTGTTTGCATATGAAAAAGCAAGGTAAAGAATTATAAATAAATGTAAATATGTGGTAAACAATTGAATGGGGAACCTGCCACCTGGGCGACCGCCTCAAATGCAGATCTTGATTGATTGATTGATTGATTGATTGATTGATTGATTGATTGATTGACTGATTGATTGATTGATTGATTGATTGATTGATTGATTGATTGATTGATTGATTGATTGATTGATTGATTGATTGATTGATTGATTGATTGATTGATTGATTGATTGATTGATTGATTGATTGATTGATTGATTGATACAGACAACGCATCACACTACCAATCACCACAGAGACATGCAATACTGAATAGAATATAGAAGTGGCGTCAAGAAGAGTAAACGGCCGTAAAGCAGGATCAAGTCCACGACCCCACCACGACTTGGAAAAACTGGCTGAAGAAGAATAAGAAGGTGAAGAAAAAGGAGATTGATCACGCCAAACAATTCTAACAACTGTACTGGCAGGAAAGAGCTAATTAAGAAAATGAATATATGATTGTAGAATTGGGGTAAAAATGCCACTCAAGGCTATCCTCGAAGTGGTTATGTGTGGTGCCCCAGTTCAACTCCAGGCGAGTATCGTGGTGTGACCTAAAATGCAGGTCAAAGCAGTCTGCTCCCCAATTCTGGTGGTGAAAAAAGGAAGTGCAACTGGGCAACCATCCTCTCTTAAATCGTATCAAAGGAAAATATGGAAAGAGGTGGACACCTTCAAAAAATAAAAGTTTTGGGAAAAGGAAGGGAAGGGCCACTAAGGGCTCAAAAGTGGACAAACACCCTAGACCAGGCAATTTGAACACCGTCCGGGTCGGAATAGAATAACATTTGGGCAAGGGAGGTCACATAGGGAAGGTGAAAGTGAGGAAGCAATGCATGACTCAGCTACGGGACCGTGGTCGCTAAATCACTCTAAAAAATATGACAGCCCCTGGGTTTTCCCTTTCAGTCACTTCTTACGACAGGCAGGGAATGCTTCTTCTTAAAACAATAATCACCATCACCACCGTAGATGTGTTCTACTACCTCCAACCACTGGAGGAGATAATTAAGAAAAATGGAACTACTGTAAGCAATTTCAACCCAGTTAGATCTGACTTTCCCCACTGATGGAAAAATGTTCTTTCTTTCTTTATAATGATTGGTCTCCTCAAAGTACGAAATATGGGCATTTCGTATTGAACCCTTTAGGTCCATATTGAGGGATACCTACCTTCCTTACCTATCAGCAAAGCTCATGAGATCTGTCTCTTGGGTCGTTTCGGGTTCTTCGTCACTTGCTGAGGTAAAGGTAGGGTTCATTAATTCTAATCTATCTACTGGAATGAAAGGTCTATTTAAAATATTCCTATTTATTCAGGGAAATGAAGTAATTTACTTTGTCAACGATGTCATAGTCAATTGTGTCCACTGGACACCACAATCATTTTTTACATAAATGTCAGAACACTGGTGTGAGACTTTAACGTAACTGCCTGATGGGCAATCTTACTAGAAACCATTATCTCAATTATTAATCATTTAAGAAAGGAAAGTCTGGAAATCCCTAAATTCGGCTTCCATGTGAGACCACATGTACCATCATAGTGATTCGTTATGGTCCAGCCCTCGTAACACGAACTCTGGACTCTGAGTATAATTAAGGCCGTCCAATCGGTGTGTGCCACACAGTGGTTCTACGGCATGGACCCTTAATTGAATCGATGTGACCTGCGTCTATGTCATGGACCGACATCTAATCTTCTAAGTTACTTTAAAGTCATTGTGGATGATGACCGCAAGGAAATGATGCTACAATGGCATATGGCCCTAATCTAAGTCACTGAGGTTGATGACCCCCTGACCATCCAAGTTTCTAGGCTGAAGGCTAAACACAATTAAGTTACATCGGTTGATGACCAAAGTTTCCACTTTACTATCCCCAGCACATTCACTGCTCAATCAATCAAAGTTCAATAATTACAACAACAACAATGCTCACAAACTTTGTGGTAGTAAAATCCATTTCCTTCGGATATGTCCCCTTAATCGTTACTTTACATGTTAATATTCCCCAGAAAAACAAACTAAAATTTCCAGAATGCATCTCCAAGTTATTCGCTTGATTAAAGTTATTTCAAAATGCGGTTTCACTGAATTTAATAATTTAATAAATTTAAATGATTTATCGAAATGTTAAAGAACAGTAAATTTTATCTCCGCGGACTCTGGTTTCTTCACAACTTTCTACGCAGCTGTGATGTAAATTCAATATTGCGATGTTTATCTGGCTGGAAAAGAATTTGTTACATCATTCAGGTCCAGCTATATATCTCATCTCGTGATATTATGCTCAAAATCTAATCTAGTCCTAACCGTTATTAACACTTGGATATCCTAATAATCTACGTACAAACCAAACAACTCGCCATATAATTACGATGTCATATCTCGTCATCACTGAATTTTGCACACCCCTCGCAGACAAATCGATCATCACGACCATCGCTCTATATTTTGGACAATCCTGAAATTGGGTTACTCTGTTCCTTATACTCAAAGTTCATGGTTTCAAATGTTCATTCCGTCCCAAATTACAGTATTTCGCAATACTTAGATCAATACCGGCTATGAAATTTCAACTAAATCCAGCATTTAACATATCCCTGGCCGAGAATTACAGTACAATCTCAACTCCACTGTCCCGTTAGATAGCGGAGGTGTCTCACCCCCCTCGCTCGCTTGGCAGTTACAAGAACCACCTGGTTTATTCACAGTTGACTGACTTCTCAAATTGCTCCCTTTAAACTCTGCCGACATGATTAAACAAATACGATATTCTAACCAACAAAATGCACAGATATGCTTCAAGATGCCCACACTAATTATACGCGTTGCCAATTATACTGCTATGGATTTCTATGAATTTCTTTCCATTCTCAACATTATAAAATATTCCTCGGGTTATCATATCCCGGCTTCAATGACAGGACTCTAACCTGATTCGCACATCTCATCTCAACTCATATAAAACACTCCTCGGGCTCTGTATCCCGGCTTCAATGACAGGTCCAACCTGATTCACAAAACTAACCTCTGTTTCCCAGCTCCACAATTATCATCGACAAAGAACTGGAAATAAATCCTCACTAGAAATACCGACGTATAATATCGCACAATGCATTACTCATGAATAACTTTGCATAAATGATATCGTATTTAATAACTTGATTTTTTTACGAGAAATGACTGAAACATTCTACTAGATCTTTTATTTGTCAGTCAGACACAGTTTAAAATGGGCATTAAAAAAGAACGTTTCTCTCCGTGACCAAATTCATCCCCTAGGTTCTCACCCGACAGCGCGCTTCCACTCGATTGAAAATGAGTAACCATGGATTATTATTATTAACGTCAAATTGCAGACAGAAGAATTTTACATCGAATGAACATCTTACATTGACATCACAAAATACAGGCAGTACACTCACACGGATGACGATCTACATTGGACGTGATATCACTTCGGAATCCTATTCAATAACTTTTTTCAACATTATATGGCACTCGCAAGACTTCAAAATTTTATCCAAGTGGAAAATAAAACAAATGACTCTTTTAGTCGTACCCTCACATTTACAAAACTTAGTAGGGGTGACCACTGCGTCGTAAATCCCCATTCAAATACAAGAAATCACGAGACAAGATATAAGAGGTAGTAAGATGGAAAGCCACCTACCTCATGTCCACGCCAGTATTCGTCTTAGGGCTCACCTGTGACCCTGGCATTTATTTAGCCATCTTTACATTCATGGCTGTGCATCTCATTATGTTTCTTCAGGTTTCCTGGAATAAAGCATAAAAAAAAGAAAATACCCTTCACTTGTTTGCTGGGCGCACACGATGGATTTCAATTATTCCCGCACACGAATTACTCAATCACATTAGAATATTTCGGTACTTTGACCGTCCTATCTGATACACTTATTTCTCTCAAGAAAACTATCTCCCCACGGAGTCAAGACTTAGCCACACTGGCTAAAATCTGCAGTCGAACTCAGTCTACTTTCGTTGATTTGATTTCGCGGAGCAACTCAACAATTTCGTCCGCTTTGTATCACAAATGCCGGAGAAGGAAGCTTCGTCATGGCGTCCCTTCATATTTATAGCAGTTACCCCCTCTCTTCGGATCTCCCCTTTTGCCGCCAAGAAAATTTCTCTAAATTTTCTGACTCACCTAAACTGTAATTTCAAGAGTTTTGAAAGTGACTACATGCTTGCTACATTTCTGGCGGTAGTGTTCATGGACATTTAAAAATTTTACGGGTTCGATTTGTGAGATTGATTGACCTCCTTTGATAGGCACTATATTTTTTGACTTGGCGTTGTCACGCCGTGTACACGCGCTTCGAAATAGTTCATAAAAATGAATTGAGATTCTTCCGCCGTCGACACGTGTGGTTGACGTCACGTACCCCAGAGCGTGGGACCGAAGGTAATCACCCCCTCGTCACGTGTCAACTCCATGCTATCAAGAATCCAACTTTAAGTTTAATTGTCATATTATGCATAATGTTCTTAGGGCACAAAGGTCATGGGTTCATAATTCATATAAAAGTAGCTTTGAAAGATGTCGTACCGGGCGAGTTGGCCGTGCGGTTAGCGGCGCACAGCTGTGAGCTCGCATCCGGGAGATAGTGGGTTCGAACCCCACTGTCGGCATCCTTGAAGGTGTTTCTCCGTGGTTTCCCATTTTAACACCAGGCAAATGCTAGGGTTGTACCTTAATTAAGGCCACTGCTGCTTGCTTCCAATTCCTAGGCCTTTCCTGTCAGATCGTCACTATAAGATGTATCTGTGCCGGTGCGACGTAATGCAAATAGAAAGAAAATAGATGTTGTTACTTATGTTTTACCACTGAGGATTGCGAGTCATCTGTGCAATTACTTTCGGTAATACGGTGAGACTCTGAGACTCGAACTCGCCAGCTTCTGAATGCAATTTCACAATTACAGGAACCACACAACGTAGCCAACTCGCTCGGGAATTGCACTTAAACCTCGGCACCATGCGATATAGGTGATCAAATGAATGTCCAGCCACCGTTCCACTAACCTATTTTGAGCAATAAAATGATATTATTATCAGTACTTGAGGTGGGATAATTAGATAGATTTAAATCATCGAGCGAGTTGGCTGTGCGGAAGCTGTCAACATGCATCTGGGAGATGGCGGGTTCGAATCCCAGAGTCGGCAGCCTTGAAGATGGTTTTCTGTGGATTTTCACACCAGATAAATTCTGGGGCTGTACCTAAATTAAGGCCTTGCCCTTTCCCATCCTTACGTCACCGAAATCCTTCAGTGTGTTCCCGACATTACCGACCTACGTTCGTGCAAGTATACTTGCGCCTTGCAACTCGTACCCATGGCCAGTCTTTTAATGTTAAAAGCTTAGCGTAAAATCGCAAAAAATCGAATATATACCATTATGGCAAACCAACATCACATACAAGTGTTAATGTATTAGCCCCAGTGAATTGCGGGTAAATATAGGACGCTGAACGCTAGTTGAGGTTTAAAGCTTGAAATTTTCGTCACCAAACGCAAGCGAAAAACAATTAATGCAATAGAAGGTAAAACATTTTTTTGTTTCAAAGCTTACTCTGAATTGCTTTTGATATTAATTAATGGTTAGCAGTGAGCGAAAAAATAAATAAAATATACACTGATAATATCAGCTTCATAAATGAAAAGGTCTACAAGTTACAAAAATATAATATTAATTTTATGAGGCATTGGCCTATGTGCTCTATACATATCAGAGATGTGAGGGAAAATCTGGTACATGTGTATCCATTTCGTGCTACCTTATACGGACGTGAGTGCTTACAACACAGCCTTACACGTTTATCGGTATAGTGTGTTTCTCTAGAAGTCAACAACCGGCACCTCAAAGAGGGAAAAGGAGGAAGAGGAATTGTTTGTTTACGTTTTGCAATACAGTTAATAATAACTAATAACACTACCCATGTCTCAAATGAACTAGCACAATATGAAACAAGACGACAAAATATCGCAACGCAGTGCGTCACTCTACGCGGACTGGACAAGAAACTGTCATCCAGCATTCTCAGGTTTTTATTGGATACTTCAGGGCTCTCACTGGTGCGCCTTGAGTCAGAGAATAATCCCCCTTAGTCTACTGAAACTGGCGCGGCACAACGCAAGGAACATCATGCTGCGCAGTACTGTAACATTTATAATATAACATGGTTGGTATATGTGTATGGCAGTATGAATGTCTCTCCCAATCATGGATGACCACCAACTGAGGAAAGAGTATAAACTTATTGTAATCATAATTAATACATACAGTTAGTTTTTTTACAATGCAACATTAAAGATGACCCAACTAAGAAACATTTTTCAAAGTTATTTAAGTATACTTACTAATATCAGTAGTACTTGGACATTTACATACTGTATGTATCTAAAATAACTTGTCCTGACTGACTGACTGACTGACTGACTGACTGACTGACTGACTGATTCATCATCGCTGAGCCAAAACTACTAGACATAAAGAAATGAAATTTTGGGGGATATATTTATATTACAGCGTAGGTGCTCACTAAGGGAGGATTTTTGGATATTCCTCCGTTAAGGGGGTGAAAAGCGGTGTGAATTGTTCAAATGAGTATATCTATATCTCAAAAACTCAAAAGTTTACAGACGTAAAAATTGTTATTTGTAATCTCCTTTAGAAATAAGAAACATGTATTATTTTGTTTCCGGAAAGTCCCACTAAGGGGGCTGAAAAAGGGGTTGAATACCTAATATGAGAATACTTATACCTCAAAAACTGAAGATGTTACAGACATGAAAATTGGTATTTGGAATCTACCTTAAAAATAAAGAAACATGTTGAACCCATGACCTTTGTGCGCTAAGAACATTATGCATAAATTGACAAATCATTTAAAAGTTGGATTCTTGATAGCATGGATTTGACACGTGACGAGGGGGTGATTACCTTCCGTCCCACGCTCTGGGATACGTGACGTCAGCCACACGTGTCGACGGCGGAAGAATCTCAAGTCATTTTGTGAACTATTTCAAAGCGCGTGTACATGGCGTGACCCAAGCCAAGTCCAAAAAATATAGTGCCTATCAAAGGGAGTCAATCATCTCACAAATCGAATCCGTATAAATTTTAAATGTCCATGAACACTACCGCCAGAAATTTAGCAAGCATGTAGTCACTTTCAAAACTCTTGAAATTACAGTTTAGTTAAGTCAGAAAATTTATAGAAATTTTCTTGGCGGCAAAGGGAGATATCCGAAGAGAGGGGGTAACTGCTACAAATATGAAGGGACGCCATGACGAACTCTCATTCTCCGGCATTTGTGATACAAAGCGGACGAAAAATTGTTCAGCTGCTCTGCGAAATCAAACAACAAAAGTAGACTGAGTTCAACTGCAGATTTTAGCCATTGTGGCTAGGTCTTGACTCCATGAGGAGATAGTTTTCTTGAGTGAAATAATTGTACCAGATAGGACGGTCAAAGTACTGAATAAATTCTAATGTGATTAATTCGTGTGCTGAAATAATTATAGTCCATCATGTGCGCTCAGCAAACAAGTGAAGGGTATTTTCTTCTTTTTAATGCTTTATTCCAGGAAACCTGAAGAAATATAATAATGAACTGTAAAGCCATGAATGTAAAAATGGCTAAATAAAATGCCAGGCTCGCAGGTGAGCCCTATGACGAACAATGGTGTGACTACATGAGGTAGGTGACTTTCCATCTTACTACCTATTATATCTTGTTTCATGATCTCTAAAAGTGTATTTGAATGGGGATATACGACGCAGTGGTCACCCCTACTAAGTTTTGTAAATGTGAGAATACGACTAAAAGAGTCATTTGTTTTATTTTTCGCTTGGATAAATTTTTGAAGTCTTGAGAATGCCGTATAATGTTGTAAAAGTTATTGAATAGGGTTTCGAAGTGATATCACGTCCAATGTAGATCGTCATCCGTGTGAGTGTACTGCCTATATTTTGTGATGTCAAATTAAGATGTTCATTCGACGTAAAAGTTTTCTGTCTGCAATTTGACGTTAATAATGTAGGAATCCATGGTTACTCATTTTCAATCGAGTGGAAGCGCGCTGTCGGGTGAGAACCTAGGGTGATGAATTTGGTCACGGAGAGAAACGTTTTTCTATGCCCATTTTAAACTGTGTCTGACTGACAATAAAAAGATCTAGTAGAATGTTTCAGTCATTTTGTTCATAAAAATCAAGTTATTAAATACGATCTCATTTATGCGAAGTTATTCATGATTAATGCATTGTGCGATATTAGACGTCGAGATTTCTAGTAAGGATTTTATTCCAGTTCTTTGTCGATGATAATTGTGGAGCTGGGAAACAGAGGTTAGTTTTGTTGATATGAGATTTGTGAATCAGGTTGGACCTGTCATTGAAGCCGGGACATGGAAGCCCGAGGGATGTTTTATATGAGTTGAGATGAGATGTGCGAATCAGGTTAGAGTCCTGTCATTGAAGCCGGGACACGATAGCCCGAGGTATATTTTATAATGTTGGGAATGGAATGATATACATAGAAATCCATAGCGGTATTAATTTGCGACGTGTATAATTAGTGTGGGCATCTTGAAGCATAATCTGTGCATTTTGGTGGTTAGAATATCGTATTTGTTTAATTATGTCGGCAGAGTTTAAAAGAGAGCATTTTGAGAAGCCAGTCAACTGGAACAAACCAGGCGTTTCATGTTACTGCCAAGCGAACTTGGGGACGAGAGGCCTCAGCTGTGAGGGTTACACCATATGATAACGGGACAGGCGTGGAATTGATGATTGTATTCTCGCCCGGGGAGAACGTTAAAATGCTGGATTTAGTTGAAATTCATAGCCGGTAATAATCTGAGTATTGTGAAATACTGTAAAATTTGTTTAATTGGGGACGTAATGAACATTTGAAATCACGAACTTTGAGTATAAGGAACAGAGTAACCAAATTCAGGGTTGTCCAAAATATAGAGCGATGGTTGTGATGATTGGTTTGTCTGTGAGGGGTGTGCAAAATTCATAAATGGTATGACGAGATATGACATCGTAATTATATGGCGAGTTGTTTGGTTTGTACGTAGATTATTAGGATATCCAAGTGTTAATAACGGTTAGGACTAGATTAGATTTTAAAGTGTGAGATCATGAGACAAGATATATAACTGGACATTAATTATGTAAAAATTATTTTCCAGCCAGATAAATATCACAAGATTGAATTTACATCACAGCTGCGTAGGAATTTGTGAAGAAACCAGAGTCCGCGGAGATAAAATTTACTGTTCTTTAACATTTCGTTAAATCATTTAAATTTATTTAATTATTAAATTCAGTGAAACTGCATTTCGAAATAACTTTAATCAAGCGAATAACTTGGAGATGCATTCTGGAAATTTTAGTTTGTTTTCTGGGGAATATTTAAACGTAAAGTAACGATTAAGGGGACATATCCGAAGGAAATGGATTTTACTGCCACAAAGTTTGTGAGCATTGCTATTGTTGTAATTATTGAACTTTGATTGATTGAGCAGTGAATGTGCTGGGGATAGTAAAGTAGAAACTTTGGTCATCAACCGATGTAACTTAATTGTGTTTAGCCTTCAGCCTAGAAACTTGGATGGTCAGGGGGTCATCAACCTCAGTGACTTAGATTCAATCGATTCAATTAAGGGTCCATGCCGTAGAACCACTGTGTGGCACACACCAATTGGACTGCCTTAATTATACCCAGAGTCCAGAGTTCGTGTTACGAGGGCTGGACCATAACGAATCACTATGATGGTACAGGTGATCTCACATGGAAGCCGAATTTAAGGATTTCCAGACTTTCCTTTCTTAAATAATTAATAATTGAGACAATGGTTTCTAGTAAGAATGCCCATCAGGCAGTTACGTTAAAGTCTCACACCAGTGTTCTGACCTTTATGTAAAAATGATTGTGGTGTCCAGTGGACACAATTGACTTCTATGATATCGTTGACATATCAGATTGCTTCAGAATTTCCTGAATAAATAGGAATCTTTTAAACAGACCTTTCATTCCAGTAGATAGATTAGAATTACTGAACCCTACCTTTACCTCAGCAAGTGACGAAGAACCCGATACGACCCAAGAGACAGGTCTCATGAACTTTGCTGATAGGTAAGAAAGGTAGGTATCCCTCAATATGGACCAAAGGTTTAAATGTAAATCGTCGTTGCCTGGACAAAACCTCCTATGTGATAATATTTTAGGAGATACTGACCCGCAGCACATACATTATGAAGAGCGAGAATGTCTTGACCATATTCACACAATGTTGCACCTTAGATGACAGAACCTTACCGACCAAAGTTCTAAGCTAAAATATTTCACATAGGAGGTTTTGTCCCGGCAGCGACGATATGTTTGTTTTTGGAAATTCCAAGTAATGGGGTTGAACAAGAGTGAAAAACAGGGTGATTTTTTAAAACTGCATACAGCATAAATCAGAAAAGTAACATGTTAAAGATGTGAAAACTAGTATTTGGAATCTCCTGTAAAAGTAAAATAACACGTATTTGGTTTTAGGAAAATCCACTTTACCTTAAAACCTTAACGTGTTACAGAAGTGAAAATTGGTATTTTAATCTATTTAAAAAATAAATAAACGTGTATTCCTTTGTTTTCAGGAAAACCACTAAGGGGGGTAAGAAGGACTGAAAAGGGGGATTGAATTATTTTTATTAGGATACTGATGTTTAAAAAAATTGAAGATGTTACAAACGTGACAATTAAAATTTGGTGTCTCCTTTAAAAATAAAGAAATACTTTTTTCGGGAAATCCACTTCAGTGGTTTGAAAGAATTTTAAATTAGTTGATTTACGTGTGACGATGCTTATATCCCAGAAACTAAAGATGTTGCAGACGTGAAAATTGGTATTTGGAATTTCCTTTTAAAATAAAGAAACACACATTTCTTTGATTTCAGAAAATCGACTTAAAGGGGTGGGGGGTGAAAATAAGTAAAAAAGGAGTAGAATTCTGTTCATGAGGATAATTATATATAAAAAACTGAAGATGTTAAAGACGTAAAAGTTGGTATTTTGTGACTTCTATACACATAAAGAATCACGTATTCTTTTGTTTCGAATAATCCAATTAGGGGGCTGAAAAGAATTGAAAACGCCTGTGAATTTTTAAAATGAGTACCGGTATATCCACATTATATATCAAACACTCAATATGTTACTGACATGAAACTTGATATTTGGAAAGCCCTTTAAAAATACAGGAACACGTATTTTTGTTTTCGGAAAAGGCAATGAACGGGAGTGAAAACAAGGAGTTGAATAATTTTTTATGAAGACGCGTATACCTCAAGAAATGAAGATGTTACAAATGTGAAAATTCTTATTCGGTATCTCCTTTAAAAATAAAGGAACATGAATCATTTTATTTTTGGAAAATCCACTCATGTTGAGGTAGGGGTGGGGGAAGGTTTGATGAAAGAATTGAATTATTTTTATGGGTATACTTATATTTCAAAAACTGAAGATGTTACAGACTTGGAAATAGATATTTGGAAACTCCTTTAAAAATAAAGGAACATGTTTGGTTCTTTTTTTTTCGACTTGAGAGAAGATTATTTCTCACATGTACGGTTCTAGGTCGCATGGTCACCTTAGCTCCAAAAGGCAATACCAAAAACATTGTTTACAAAGAGTTTCTGGGGGTAAATAGACCTCAATTTTTCGGTGAGTTTTTAAACTTTAGAGAATTTCGGATAATGTATTAGTACAGTACCGAGAAATGATTACTTTTATCACATTACGAAATCCGCGCGAGTGAAGCCGCGGCTAACTGCTATTGATTATATAAACTTAACATTCGATAACTTCCAAGACTTAAACTACGTCATCGAACCTCCACAAACATACAGATGGATTTCTTTTAAAAACTCGTATGTCCCAATGCTCTTCCCACCCACTACGTTCCTTAGGACTGGGCAACCCTCCCAATCACATATGGTCCATCAGAATAATTTTCGTTGTGTTCATTTTCCTGTGGTGATGTGTAAAGGAAAATTAACCTTAAACACATTATACAGCAGGAGTGCGTAAATTCGCAGTGCAAACAACATCCCTACAATACGATATAGTAAGGACCATTTTACTTTATATATTGGCATAGGAAAATAAACACAACAACAATTATTTTGATGGGCTGCATATCCATTTACGGTTGGCAGGCGTGCCCAGTCTTATGGAATATAATGGGTAGAAAAGAGCATTGGGACATACAAGGTTTTAAAAGAAAGCCATCATTATCCTTCTAATATATACGAACACATTCTTTTTCATCATCTTTAAATTTACTTTTGCAGTGCAGCTAATACATGTTCTCAAACGTGTTCCTCTTATAATATTAACTTACATAGTTTTGCTGTTCTCCCTGTTGTTTTCAATTCATTGTTTAATAACTTAACAATAGTGTAAAGTTCAGGTTCATTTTCGATTTAACCTATATCCTTCCCCGTCGATATATTTCTTTATTTCTCTCCTGCCTTACAGTATTTTAGTAGGTGAGCCACTTCCTTATATATATTGCATAAAATGCATCGATTTTACTCATGTTTTTGTCTTATTACTTTATTTTTCGTAGCGATCCTTTCAGATTATTTCACTCTTTGAACCACCTTCTTACACAATCCTATATCATTCCTTGATAAATTACTTTCCCGAAGGCACCCCATTTCTATGTCATCCAGTAGTTTCTTCATCCTACCACTCAGTAACCTTCATTTTAATGTTTCATTTGATGCTGGTATGCTATCTTTAGAATTTTACCTCCTGCCCCCGTCTTTAGCCTCAACCAACATTTAGCTATACTTTTAATAATACCTTCCCATATAATTAGCCCTTCACACATCATTCTCACTCAACTGTTTGCAGAACAGCTTGGCAATTCCATTATTATTTTGGAAAATTTACTTACAACTACATCTAATGCTAAAATTCTATCGTCTACTCCCTAAATTTTTTATCCATACAATAACTTCGTTTTAACTATCGAACTAACTGAACTTCATATTCGATGTTCGCCATCTTTATGCTCAACTCATTTTTACTAACCAGATAACTTATCCTTCATTTTTTCACGTTTTGTCTGTTCTGTCCATCTACTACTGCTGCATATGATAGTTCTTAGGTATTCAATTATTTTAAAATTTCTAATTTTTTCTTGCAAATCCACCAAAAAAACCAAACCCCATAGCGAAACAGCCCCGAAGGGACATGGCCTACTAAGCGACCGCTGCTCAGTACGAAGGTCCGCAGATTACGGCGAATCCTCACGGCCGTTATTCTTCGCTTTCTAGACCGGGTCCGCTATCTCACAGTCAGATAGCTCCTAAATTTTAATCACGTAGGCAGAGTTGACCTCGAACCAGCCTTCAGATCCAGCTAAAAATCTCTGATCTGGCCGGGAATCGAACCCGGGGCCTCAGAGTAAGAGGTACGCTACCCCTAAACCTCAGGGTCGGCTTGCACATCCACCACTTCTCACTTTTTGAGAGTTTGTCACCTCTTTTACACACCTTCACTCTGGTCTTCTGTGGATTCATGTTTAGATTCTACTCTTTACGATAATTTACTATCTCCAAAGATCATACCCGGAATATCTTAGTTCTGGAGACATGGAGAGGCTCCTTTCTCAAAGCCTTCCGATTGGAAAATGTCATTAATAGAAATAATATTGGCGATAATTTTTAACCCTGTTTAAGGAATAGTTTTGAAAAAATCTCGCCCATTACTACCTCTTCTTTCACTTTGATAGAACATGCAAATTGCTCATAAGTTATCGCTCGTGGGCTGCAATAGTGGCAAAAATCAAAGAATACGAATTTGGAGTTAGGGCGCTCCGGCATTGCAGATTAGTTACCTTTCCAGAAGCAACAGCGGCATTTCTTGTACAGTAGTTCAATATTTCACCAACAAATGGCAGAAACGCCGATGTTCTATTCTCTGCTGTGTTGTTTACATTGGCAGCAATACTGGTGCTTCTCAATTAGCACCTGGAGCTTGGAAGTCGCGTAGCGCATTCTGTTCATCACTAATGACACACAGTAAGTTGTGCCAATGTTGCAGAAGAATTTAATTGTTTTCTGCGGCCCGTCAAAAATTTTAAACTCATTTATCTCAGAACTTGTTCTTTTGAACCGTGCCACTATAGTATTTTTAATTTCTCTTCATCATCTTCCTTGATATTTCGATCTGACTCAACTTATGTAACTTACGACAGCCCGTCTACTCACCGAATCAAAAGCTTTCTCTAAATCGGTTTCTGTGGTGTATAATTCGCCTCCTTTCCTTTTCATGCACATGTTTATTATTGTTTTAACAACCATTATGTTACTACTTGTCTTCATTCCCTTTCTAAATTCTGATTAGAGTCTCGACAGGATCGAGCATTTCATTTTATTTTTTTGCCAATATCTATATATATACCTTACTCGATCATGTTGATTGGACCAAGCTATTTATGATTCTGAAGATGATAGGGATCAGATACCGAGAACGAAGAAATATCTACAATATAAAAATCAGTGATAAGAATCGAGGGCTTTGAAAAAGAAGCAGCAATCCAGAAAGGAGTGAGGCAAGGCTGCAGTTTGTCCCCTCTCCTTTTCAATGTTTACATAGAACAGGCAGTAAAGGAAATCAAAGAGAAATTTGGAAAGGGAATCACAGTCCAAGGAGAGGAAATCAAAACCTTGAGATTTGCCGACTATATTGTTATTTTATCTGAGACTGCAGAAGATCTCGAGAAGTTGCTAAATGGTATGGATGAAGTCTTGGGTAAGGAGTACAAGATGAAAATAAATAAGTCCAAAACAAAAGTAATGGAGTGCAGTCGAACGAAGGCAGGTGATTCAGGAAATATTAGATTAGGAAATGAAGTCTTAAAGGAAGTAGATGAATATTGTTACTTGGGTAGTAAAATAACTAACGATGGCAGAAGTAAGGAGGACATAAAATGCAAGACTAGCACAAGCAAGGAAGAGTTTTCTTAAGAAAAGAAATTTGCTCACTTCAAACATTGATATAGGAATTAGAAAGATGTTTTTGAAGACTTTCGTGTGGAGCGTGGCATTGTATGGAAGTGAAACATGGACGATAACTAGCTCAGAAAGAAAGAGAATAGAAGCTTTTGAAATGTGGTGTTACAGAAGAATGCTGAAGGTGAGATGGATAGATCGAATCACGAATGAGGAGATACTGAATCGAATTGGTGAGAGGAGATCGATTTGGCTAAATTTGACGAGAAGAAGAGATAGAATGATAGGACACATCTTAAGACACCCAGGACTTGTTTAGTTGGTTTTTGAAGGAAGTGTAGGTGGTAAGAACGGTAGGGGTAGACCAAGGTATGAATATGACAAACAGATTAGAGCAGATGTAGGATGCAATAGTTACATAGAAATGAAAATGTTAGCACAGGATTGGGTGGCATGGAGAGCTGCATCAAACCAGTCTATGGACTGATGACTCAAACAACAACATACCTCACTTAGTGAATTTAATAACATTAAAACTATATAGTTACTTGGATCTGATCTATCACCACGTTTCTTATACATAGGTCAAATGACTCCCTCCTGCCATTACTGTGGTACTCTCGCTCCTTCAAATGTCTTATTGAATATTTTCACTCTGCTTTTGAGGTTAAAGTTATTCTTACCCACTTCCTTCCAAAATTCGTTATGGATGACTGAAATTGCTCCTGCTTTCCCTTTTCGCCGTTTCTCTGTTAAGTCTTTTACTTCACCAACTGAAATTTCCTCGTTCAATGTAGGCAGGGTGCATTCCAATTCCCTCGAAAGCCTAGTCCTTTCTATATTAGGTTTCCAAATGTCCTCCTCATTCAACAGCCGTCTGAAGTGCTCAATCCATTCACCATTGCTTATATTCACTTGTGTTTTGTTTTATCTTTTTCTACAAATTTGGTTTATCCTATTTTACACTACTGTCCTTTCTTTTAGAATATCTGTTTTGTTACTCGTTGGCTGGACGGTCAGCGTACTGGTCTTCGGTTTAGAGTGTCCCGGGTTCGATTCCCGGCCGGATCGGGGATTTTAACCTTAATTGGTTAATTCCAATGGCACGGGGGCTGGGTGTGTGTGTTTTGTTCATCATCATTTCATCCTCATCACGACGCGCAGGTCACCTACGGGTGTCGAATAAAAAGACCTGCACCTGGCGAGCCGAACCCGTCCTGGGATATCCCGGCACTGAAAGCCATACGACATTTCACATTTCATTTCTGTTTTGTTTTTCAGTTTGTTTCTTCTGTCGTAAGTACTTCGTGTTTACCAATAGATTTCTGTACTCTTTTCGTTTAGTACGGAATGCAATTCTTCTTTCAAAACCCCTTACCTTCCTGTATGATTTTAATGCTTGCGTTACTTCCCTCCTTTTCTTTCTGAATTATGCATTGTACCACCCATTATTTCTTGTCAGCCCTGTTCCCTGCAATCGCATCTTCTGTCCCGCTGTTAATACAGCATTTTCTATAAAAGTGCGCCCTTTAAAATAACCCTCAAAATTTTTGCAGAATTCTTACCTATATCTATATTTGGGCGCTAATGTATTTTTAATATTTCCTTGATAAGAAGTCACGCTAATCTCTTCCATATTTATCAGATAAATAATTAGTGCTAAGTGGAGAGATCCTTCCCTGTCTTAAACTGTGATCCTTCTGATGGGTGGTAATTCCTCCTTTGAACACAGTGCTAGGTCCATAACACTTCCTCCCTTTTCTGTTACATATGTCAAGTTATCGCTTTTGATCTCCTTGTCACCAAACCAAACCAAACCAAACCAAACCAGACCAAACCAAACCAAACTCCATGGCGCAACAGCCCTCAAGACCCATGGCCTACGAAGCGACCGCAGCTAAGTCCGAGGGCCTGCAGATTATGAGGTGTCGAGAGGTCAGCACGACGAATCCTCTCGGCAGTTATTCTTGGCTTTCTAGACCAGGGCCGTCATCTCACTCCCAGATAGCTCTTCAATTGCAATCACGTAGGCTCAGTGGACCTCGAACAAGCCCTCAGATCCAGGTAAAAATCCTGTATCTGGTCGGAAATCGAACCCGGGGCCTCCGCGTAAGAAGCAGGCACGCTACCCTTACACAGCGAGGCCGGCTCCTTGCAAACACCCATTCAAAACATACAGTTTTTCAGTCCCACATAGTTCCAGTAATACCGAGCTCGATTGCTGCAGTCGCGTAAGAGCGGCCAGTATCCAGTATTCGGAAGATAGTAGGTTCGAACCCCACTGTCTGCAGCCCTGAAAATGGTTTTCCGTGGTTTCCCATTTTCACACCAGGCAAATGCTGGGGCTGTACCTTAATTAAGGCCACGGCCGCTTCCTTCCCACTCCTAGCCCTTCCCTGTACCATCGTCGCCATAAGACCTATCTGTCTCGGTGCGACGTAAAGCAACTAGCACAAAAAAAAAAGTTCCAGTAATAATATTTCGCCGCACCTATACTCTTCATCTTGAGTTATTCTCTTTTAAACTACTCATTCCTTCACCTCTTTGCAGTACACCGGCTTTCGATCTGCAGTCCTCGCATTGAAGTTCACCATCAGCACAACACCCACGTCTTCATACATATTCCTTAATCTGTTTATTTCTGCTGGCAGTTCATGGAAGAAATCTTTATTTGCAAATGGGGACCCTTCAAGAGGACTGTGGACAAAACCAAGATATGGGCTTATTTCTCCTTTCCGATTCGTCTTTATTTTTATCCAAAGTTCTTCCTCTATTTATTTTTCTATGAGTTCATTTTTCTCCTGTGTAGCCTATCGTATCTTATTACACCAAGATACATGTCGATACGAGCTCCCCTATCTCTTGACTTGCTACACAGAATGTATCAGGGATGCTCTTCATTTAACGGTATATAAAGACGTATGGCCCAATTGGATTGGCGGAGGCAAGTTTTCTTTTTGATAAAATGAGATTACTTTCTTACTTCCTGGCGCGCGATTCAAATTGACGAACTATCCGTATTTGCTGTACTAGAGCGTAAACCACTGCCCACCGCTGTGCTTCAGGGAAGGGAGGGAAAGTGGGTTTTATGATAGACGGAGGCAGAGATAATGCTCGGTGCGAATGCACAAGTTTCTCCTATGTTTAACGCCCCAGTTGAAAGTATACAGTTTGTTCTGTCTATAGTGGATACTAAGTTTGCGGTATAAATTAGCGAGGATGGCTCCATGTCGGTACACCAACGAAGAAATGGTTGACATGCACCTAACCTACGGCTCAGCAAATGGCAAAGGAGAGAAGCCGCAGTGATTTATGACGTCCGGCACTGTAATCGCCGGCAGCCTTATCATTCAACCTTCGGGTCCATTGGCTGGCGACTGCGTAAAGGAGGGCAGAAGGAAACCGTCATGTGACAGTACTGCGCATATTTCAGCATCGGTTTAGTATCAATTTTTGGGCCGGTATTGTTGGCCACTATTTACTTGCTTGGACTTTATATCTTTTCTCCTCGCTTAAACGGTGTCTGGATTACTGGATAATGTTCCCCTGGGTATTCGGCTGCAAATGCGGCTGTGTCACTGAGGCGCTCCGCTGTATTTCACTCGCGTTGTCACGCTACACTTAAATTACTATTATCCAGAGAGATGGGTAGGCCGTGGTGGGCCAGTTAAATGGCCTCCACACTAAGCCAATTTTACTTACATGGACCTTTTTTTTTACGTGAAAACCGAAGTAGGAGAGGATAATATTGAATATTTACTGTAATAAAACCATTCGGCGTATTGTTTATTTCGTTCCGTATTTCATTCCTTTTACAATGCTGTGAATAAAGGAGTGCACGAACGTGTGGCGGCTGTGATGCATCTTCGCGGATGTTAAATAATTCAAAATTGCTGAGACCAACAGACGAGAGGAGAAGGGATCGGATGCATTCATTAATTGACAAGTGTGTCTTAATTTCTGTGTGTTTTTGTACTGTGTGTGTACTGTTTAATAAACAAACTGTGGATATTACCTGTAAGAGACAAGGACAATTCGACGCTAGTCGAAGGAGCATTATCTCTGTCTCCGTCTATCATACAACCCACTTCCCCTCCCTTCCCTGAACCACAGCTTACGCTCTGTCACAACAAATACGGCGAGTTCGTCAGTTTGAATCGCTCGCCCGGAAGTGACAGAGTAACCTCATTTTCTCGAGAGGAATAATTTTCTCCGCCAATCCGATTGAGCCATCCTTCTTTATATAACGAGAAGAGCATCCTTGATTTTGTTTCGGTATAGTTTAGATGCACTCTGTATATTTGAAAACCGTGTGCATGGACTTCATATCCTGGTGCAATCCAACTTTCAATAAAGGTAATAGTGCCCATTTAGGCCATTAATTGTTTCACCCCTCCGTTTCCTATCTTGTTCAAAACTTCCCCTATAGTCCCTATTCACATATCCTATTCGAGTTTACTTTTATGTTTAGCGTTAATCACGTCAGTTGCCTTACTACTTGTTGCCCTCGCTTTCTCTACATCTTTGATACTGCCTGCTGGTGAAAATATAATTTCTTTGTCCAGATTGTCATCCTGTGATTTACCATTTTTGGACCATAAGTTCTTTAAAAATCAATCAATCACTACTGATCTGCATTTAGGACAGTCGCCCACTTGGCAGATTCCCTATCTGTTGTTTTCCTAGCCTGTTCTTAAAATATTGCGAAGAAATTGGAAATTTATTGAACATCTCCCTTGGTAAGATATTCCAATCCCTAACTCCACTTTCTATAAACGAATATTTGCCTCAATTTGTCCTATTGGATTCCAACTTTATCTTCATATCGAAGGCTTACTTCTAAAACTTCGTATCTCATAATGCTGTTCCTATCCATTCTTTTCCTTGTGACTGGTCACGCCTCCCAGCCACATATTGATACGCAGCCCATCAGAAAAATTGAATCGATTATTTCAGAAACCAGTCAAGCGCCAAGTCTGTCATTTTTGGGAAAATGAAAAAACTGTCTAGCATCAGATAAAATGTTATGGTAGGGGTTGTAATATTTTAGCTTGAAAGTATTATATTTTTTAATACTTTCTATCTAAGGAGAAATGTTTTGTGCTTATTAACTTTGCTGTAAAAAATCCGAAAAAATTCCACTTGACTGGTTTCTGAAATCAACGAGTGTTGCAAACATGGCTTTATGGGATAATTCTTGAATTTTAAGAGGATTTTGTCATAAAACCCACATTTGTGGAAATATAAAATATTTTAATAGGTTTAGACTACATTGCTGATACAAATATAATTATTAAAAGGATGAAATTAGCAATGTCTGCTCATGACAGGAGGTAATCAATCCTCACAAAGAAACTCCATAGAACATTCTGTCTCTGTTGTAGGCCTTTGTAAAATGCTGTCATAAAAGTGTTCATATCTCATCACGTAAGGTTTTGAGGCATTTAGGTCACGCATATACTTGATAGCTGGCCCCTCGGTGTAGGGGTGGCTTGCCTGATTCTTACCCGGAGGCCCCGGGTTCGATTCCCGGCCAGGTCAGGGATATTTCAGCTACGTGATTAGAATGGAGAAGCTACTGTATCTGACGGTGAGATAGCGGCCCGTTCTAGAAAGCCAATAATAACGGCCGAGAGGATGACCACACGGCACCTCGTAATCTGCAGGCCTTCGGGCTGAGCAGCGGTCGCTTGGTAGGTTAAGGCCCTTCAAGGGCTGTAGTTCCATGGGGTTTGGTTTGGTTTGGTGTATTCTTGATATTGATGGGCACCTCAAACAAACAATAACAAAGAATAATGTAGGGCTCAGGGCAGGTACTTCCTTGCCCGAGAGAGAAATAGAACCTTCTCCTTTTACCCTTGCATTCCGAATAATATTACGCATGTGAGTTTGTTTGTCTACCACTTCCTCGTTTCCTTTTAGATACAGGTTCGTCTCCTGAACTTTCAGACATATTACTACGATTATAAAAACACTGCACTAAACGAAAGAAACATTTTTTCAATCAGTTATTCACAAAACTACGAACATGCGATTCTAGAAACACAACAATGACAGCTGGCTATTCTGGATTCAGAGTTGCAGCGCCAAGCGAAATGGTGCGGCACATCACAAAATGTACCAGCAGTTTACTGCAGAAACAAGCCAAGCGGTGTCACTTAACTGGTTTCTGAACTAAATACGAAATTCAACATAATACCTGACCATTATAGGAGGACGTTTCTTGACTGGTTTCGGTACCAAAATGTGCGTATACCCTGTTAGTAACATGTTCTGCCAATAACACATATTTTCATTTTTTGGCACTTGACTGCTTCTGAAATAAATGATTCAATTATCGTTGAGTTCATTTTCCTATGTTGACTTGTAAAGGAAAATGAACCTTAAATACATTATACTGTAGGAGTGCGTAAATACGTCACGCAAACTACATCCCTACAACACGGTATGGTAAGGTCCATTTTCCTTTACACACCACCATAGGAAAATGAACACAACGAAATTTGTTCCGATGGACTGCATATCCACATGTGGCTGGACGGCGTGATCAGCCTGAAGGTATATAATGGGTAGGAAGTGCGTTGTGATATACGAGGTTTTTAGAATTAAGCCGTCGATATTGTGATCTTTCCTACTTTTAAAGACACAACTCAAACTTATTCATCTGCTGATGTCATTCAACGCCACCTCTCCTCTGACAGCTCGGAACATATCACTTAGTCGAGCAGCTCTTCTCCTTTCTCCCAAGTCTTCCCAGCCCAAACTTTGCAACATTTTTGTAACGGTACTCTTTTGTCGGAGATCATCCAGAGCAAATCGAGCTGCTTTTCTTTGGATTTTTTTCCAGTTCTTGAATCAAGTAATCATGGTGAGGGTCCCATACACTGGAACCATACTCTAGTTGGGGTCTTACCCAGGAATGTATATGCTCTTTCCTTTACATCCTTACTACAACTCCTAAATACCATCATGACCATGTGCAGAGATCTGTACCTTTTATTTACAGTCATATTTAAGTGATTACCCCAGTGAAAATCTTTCCCTATATTAACACCTAGGTACTGACAACGATCCCCTAAGAGAACTTTTACCCCCATCGACGCAGTATTTAAAACTGAGAGGACTTTTGCTACTTGTGAAACTCACATCCTGATTTTTAACCCAGTTAATCATCATTCCATTGCCTACTGTCCATCTCACAAAATTATCGAGTTCATTTTGCAGTTGCTCACAATCTTGTAACTTATTTATTACTCTGTACAGAATAACATCATCTGCAAAAAGTCTTATCTCTATTTCACTTCTTTACACACATCATTTATATATATAAGAAAACATAAAGGTCCAATAATACTGCCTTGAGGAATTCCCCTCTTAATTATTATAGGGACAGATAAAGCTTTGTGTACTCTAATTCTCTGAGTTCTATTTCCAAGAAACATAGCCACCCATTCAGTCACTCTTTTGTCAAGTCCAATTGCACTCATTTTTGCCAGTAGTCTCCCATGATCTACCCTATCAAATGCCTTAGATAGGTCAATCGCAATACAGTCCAATTGACTTCCTGAATCCAGGATATCTGCTATACCATGATTGAATCCTACAAGTTGAGCTTCGGTGGAATTATCTTTCCTAAACCCAAACCGCCTTCTATCAAACCAGTTATTAATTTCGAAAACATTTCTAATATAATCAGAAAGAATGCTTTCCCAAAGCTTACATGCATTGCATGTCAAACTGACTGGCCTATAATTTTCAGCTTTATGTGTATCACCCTTTCCTTTGTACACAGGGGCCACTACAGCAACTTTCCATTCATTTGGTATAGCTCCTTCATGCAAACAATAATCAAATAAGTATTTCAGATATGGTACTATATCCCAACCCATTGTCTTTAGTATATCCCCCGAAACCTTATCAATTCCAGCTGCTTTTCTAATTTTCAACTTTTGTATCTTACTGTAAATATCACTGTTGTCAAAGGTCAGTTTAATACTTCTTTAGTATTAGTCACCTCCTCTATCTGGACATTATCCTTGTAACCAACAATCTTTACATACTGTTGACTGAATACTTCTGCCTTTTGAAGATCCTCGCATACACACTCCCCTTGTTCATTAATGATTCCTGGAATATCCCTCTTGGAACCTGTTTCTGCCTTAAAGTACCTATACATACACTCCCATTTTTCACTAAAATTTGTATGACTGCCAATTATGCTTGCCATCATGTTATTCTTAGCTTTCTAATTTGCTGGATTCAATTTTCTAGTGAGTTCCTTCAATTTCTCCTTACTTCCACAGCCATTTCTAACTCTACCGTATTTCTTTCCAGTCTCTTTACTTCTCTGTTATAATATAGTGGATCTTTATCATTCCTTACCACCTTTAAATGTACAAACCTATTTTGACATTCCTCAACAATTGCTTTAAACCCACCGCAGAGTCTGTTTACATTTTTATTTACCGTTTTCCACCGATCATAGTTACTTTTCAAAACTCCCTCATGCCTGTTTTAGTAGCCGTATTTTACTGCCTAACAGTCCTCATTTTAGTGCCTTCCTTTCTTTCACATTTATTTTTAACTACCACAAAAAAACAGCTTCGTGATCACTAATACCATCTATTAATTCGGTTTCTCTATAGAGCTCATCTGGTTTTACCAGCACCACATCCAGGATATTCTTCCCTTTAGTTGGCCCTTCACATTCTGAATCAGATGCCCTTTGTTGGTTATGCTTCCTGTCGTTCGCAAAACCTTCCCAATTGGCATTTTATAAACTGAGATCACCCGCTACGATCACGTTCATTTCCTTATCGTTTATTATTTATTGTTTACCTCTGGCCACTATTTCTCTCCCCCTGTCTTCTGCCCCTCTGCTGGACCCTGGACGTGGCTCGAACCGGCATTCAGCTACTCCGACGTCCACGACTTCTTCAAATACAGCTGTCTATTCACTTCCTTTCACCGAACTCGCAGTATATTGAACCTCTCTGCCATCTGTAGTTCCACAAGTTACTGCACAAGCACTATCCTTAATCATAGCGCAATTCTTCATCGGTCGTACGCGTCACACTCTGCTGTTCGCAGCAGAGAGGACATGAAGAATAATATGAATTTATACGAAGTATTTGGTTTATTAATAAAATGTACGCATCGTGTTCTTGTTAACAATTAACATATTCCAAATTTATTTATCTTGATGCAGTGGATTAAGTTACGATGTGAAGATGAATGATGCGGTCATTCTTAAGACGGATGTGTCTTGAAAAGGAACGGCCATTTGATATGGTTTCAAAACCATTTAATTGAATCCAAATTATGAGTGTTATGAGGTAGTAAGAAAAGCGTGAGAGGACGCAGACCTTCACTACATTTATGAGGGTCCCTCCCGAAATAAAGAAGAAATGGAAAACTTCCTGGGATCTGTTTATTCCACGGATACATAATAGATTTTACAATAATTTTCTTAATTCAGGAAATTCATCTTTAAATGCCGCTACAAGAAGTAGAAGGGGTTCAGCGAGAGGGGTACGAGCGCTTGGACGAGCAAGATGTGCGGGACAAAGTAAGAATGGGCGACGTCGAAGTAGAGACCATGCGGTAAGGAACCAGATACAGTAGTTCCGACAATGAATCTCGCTGCAGTATGGTTCACTCAGACAGTGAGTGATTGTGCGACACACGGTTTTTTTTTTTTTACATAAATATTTCACTTTTTCACTCATACCACAAATTGTATAACTGATAAGATTGCATTTAGATTATGTATTTTTATGTTAATTATTATTATTATTTCGATGTAGTGAAAATAATCAAGCAGAATATTCTTGGAGGATAAGAGTAAAAGTGTTCAAAAACAAATGCCATCCCTCATGCCAACACTTTTGTACATGCGACTTGTTGGCTAAGACTTTTTTGCTGAATGCCTCTGTTCACTGAATGCCAGTCCTTGTCTAGAAGATCTTTCCATAGTCAACTAAGTCGATCAGGGAAATCTTGTTGACGTATGATGACGAACATAGCGTTATGTAACTGACTACTTTAAGGGAACTGTTATAGGCAGACTGCAGCATTTTCAACCAATTTGCTTCCCTATTTCATTAATAAAGAAAGACATTTGTCGCACAAAATGTAGGGCTACATATTACAAAGAGTCTATACATTTTTACTGAAAATTAATAGTTTATGACCGGGCGAGTTGGCCGTGCGCGTAGAGTCGTAGATATCCCGTAATGATGCGACAGTACTCTGCTGTAGAGTAGAACAGTGTTTTTCACTGTACACGTGTGTGCTCCACCGGATTCCGAAGAACATTGTTCCTGCTTACCACTTTTTGCTTGGTGTTCGAGCAGAGTTTATTTAGGTGAGATCACAATCAAGGGGGAATCCTAGATATCGTCGTTGCAGGGACGAAACCTACTATGCGATAATATTTTGGAGGTATACTGACCCACAGCACATACATTTTGAAGAACAACAATGCCTTAACAATATTCACACAATATTGCACCTTAGATGACAGAACCTTACCGGCCAAAGTTATAAGCTAAAATATTTCACATAGGAGGTTTTGTCCCATCAGCGACGATATATTGGTGTTTTGCGGTGTTCTTGGGTGTTCCTTCCCATGTAATTTAGAAAGTTCTAGCAGGCTGCTTAAGTATTAGATGAAAATCACAGGTCTGGGTTTTGCTGTGATTTGGGTTCAGCGGATTTTCTCTGTAAGTTGGTAGGCACTGAGTATTTTCAAGCCACTGGTCAGCTTCTGTTCAACTATTTCAAAACAGTTGGCTTGGGCAGTAACATCAGTCAGCTGCAGAGATGAAAGTCTGCGTTCCTTCGGTACTTGGCTGGCCTTTAGTATAGATGTTGAACAATGAAGGTACAATCCCGTTTCTCTGAGGTAAGCCTTTCTGCAGTGTTCTTCATGTACTTCCCTTCCCCAATAATTCTACAAATAATCTATTATTTTGTAAAATATTTCTGATTATGCAGGTAAGCATGTAGTCCTTCATGATACCGTAGAGTTTCTGCAGGATAAGTTTATGATATACATTACCATAAGCCGCTGACAGATCTTTAAAACAGCTCTTCTTTCGAAACAATTTTCGATGTATTTCAACAAATATTGAAGGAATATCAGCTATCAAACAACTAATTTACTAAAACTTGTCTACTCCCTATGCCACTGGTCTTCTACATTTCTTGTTCGCTGCACCACATCCTTTATAACGAAGCTTTAGCTGTTCGGAATTGGTCTTGGGCGTGCGCAGTTTGCTTTCAGCTAGCAATCCAAACACACTGTGGCCTATTTTGAGGTAGCTAATCGACGGCCTAGTTATAATACCACGTATCTGATAATGCTGTTCCTATCAATTATCTCCCTAAGACTGGTCACGCCTCCCAGCCACATATGGATATGCAGTCCACAACAATTTTCACTGTGATCATTTTCCTATGCTAATATGTTACGGAAATGAAACTTACCGTACCGTATATGTATTTAGGAACTCCTCCAGAATAATTGATTTAAGGTTCATCTACCTTTAAACATAAGCATAGGAAAATGAACACAACGAAGTTGTTCCAATGGACTGCATATCAATTATGAGTCGGATACTCCACCACTGATCAACCGACGCAGCTTATTGACAATCTAACAGTAAAAAAGTGAGGCGAAATGAATTCCAAGTGTGTCGTGAAAACAGTATAGAGGGAATCTAGAAGAACAAAGAATTTTTGGGATTTCTGTCCGTTGTAAAGGATGTACGTGTGTGTTTGCCTTCAATTCCGTCTCTAATTTAGTTCTGTGTATGATACGACAAGTTCAAGTTTCTTATTAATAATTAACATTCTTTATTGCAAAGTATAAACCAACAAATCCTCTGTGAAACAAATATTTTTAGCTCATGAATATTTTTCACTTCTTAGTTAGTTTGTTTGTTTGTTTCTAAAGTAAATAGTGTGACATTATTTTACCAGCTATCACAAGGACTCTGTGGTTACGCAGCATACCAAGTGAATCTCGGGGCACAGCTGTGTGGGAACTAATGCTCTACGTTACTATCAAATAATTACTCACCCGTCGCTTACCTTGAACTACTGTAGAACAACTCTGTGCATGCTGTTATCCTTGGGAACAACAGATCACACATGTCGCTTGCAAAATAACAACAGTTTAGGAAATAGGAAAGTGAGGTTTCTTTATCTTTATTTGTTTATTTTGTTGCTTTCTTTGACAGTAATTAGATATATGAATCAAACTGTAAGATTGTTTTGTCGGTTCTGAAGCATATCCTTGATGTTACCTTCGTAATTACTCCTATTCATAACAGCGATGTGAGAAGCAAGTAATCATAAGATCAAAATCTGGTACTATGTAGGTAAGTGTTTCTTGTAATTATTCTTCAGCAGTCAGCAGGAAAGAGTGACTCCAGATGTGTTCTTCAATGATTTCCTTAGGCATTAACTTTTCAAACCAACTAATAGCTTCAAGGTTGAAATCGTTACACAGGACGATCCACGCGGAATGTGTAATTGCAGAACATTCTAAAAGAAAACAAATAACATATCTTGGGTTATTTAAAAATGGATGGTGTGAAAACATCATTAGGCCTAGGGCAATTTATATTTTGATGATTGTTAGGATCGTTGTTCGTTCACTGATTATTCACGAATAATTTCCAGATTGTTCAAAATGCCAGACGAAATAAACATCTGGCTGCAGAAAGTCACCTTTTCTATCCACAAACCACACCCTGAATATCCTACCTCCTGAAATTAGTAGTGTCCCCTTCAAAAGTGGTAATATTTTATTAGAAAGAAAATGATTTATTTCATCAGTGTGTTGGGACATTATTTTAATCGGCAAGAGGGTGAGATTCCGTATTTCGTGCCAGTACGAGCTAGTCACTTCGCGAACCGGTTTTCCCGACCTACAGAGAGCACGAGGGAGCAGGCTGGAATTCCTGTTATGTGGCCTTCAGACACATGTGTGCGTACCACGTGACACGGCGAGCAGGCAGATCCCAATCGATCAATAAATGGAAAGTCAAGTGACGTAAAACTGGAGCAGCCAATAAAAGTGACAACCTTCACTGGAATTCAACAAATCCACCAATTAGATGTAATTAAGAGACACACCTATGTCTTACGACAGGAAATTAATGGTAATTCCAGAGAAAATTTGGTAGAGGGTTTTATACTTCTGAACGCTAAATTTGAGCATTACTCTGACGGCAGCAACCGAAGAGACTGGACGTCGCTTGCTTCATCGGAAGACTTTACATTGGAGAAGGCATCGAGGACTCTATAAACAGCAATTCAGACACTCGAAAAATTCACTACGATTAATTTAGGGCTGTTCTAAGATAAGTGTCTTCAGCCAGATTATAAAGCATCGAGAGTGAATCCTGGGCTATTTCTAAGACTTTTTGTTAGTTTCAGCTTTCTACAAGAACTTGGAAGAAGAAAGGTCCTGAGTTCGAGTTTACGGCAAGATGGTTATCCAGCTCCACGAAGAATACTGCAAGTTCCTGTACATCGTCAACGCCTCCATGAGTCACTAAACATGTAAGGCATCGGACATGGGCGAGACTTCGTTCGATGGAAGGTGATGTGACCACGTGCTAGGTCATCAGCCACAATCCAGTTCACACCAGTCACATGAGTATTCTTTAAGAATTTAATTGCTTTCTATCTTTGTAAATATCTGTAAACGTAGCCTTACTTATTCCTTTGGATTTCTATTAGTTTTGCAGTAGTTTGATTTTTCATTCTTCTTTCTTTGGTGAGAGGTAGTTAGAACCCTTGGAATGAGTGTGTGTTTGCTCTATTAGTTAGAAATGAATGTGAGTCATCGAGAGAGACCTTAACTGTCCTAAGAATTTAGAAGACAGGTGAGATAAAAATTAAATGAACCCCGCGTTAATTTTGATTAGTTTTGAAATAATTTGAAAGTTATTTAAAACAAATTAGGACAGTGTTCTAGTGTTTTTCTTCGTGTAGAATTTCATTCTATGATTGTACGACATGTTTATGGGTTCGAATTTATTTAGAGTCATCCGAATAACTTCACACGACAACTTTACGAATGAGATTATGCACGGTCAAGAATATAATTATAATAATAATAATAATGAGTAAAAATAATTAAAGCTAATTACGGGCTAAAATGATTTAATAAGGTCATGAGTTTAATGTTAGTTATTTTTGGAAAGTATTATCGTGTGCTCACTTTATGTAAAGTAAGCCTGGAACATGGCAAATTCTCCGGACGGAGTATCGACGAATTATAGGTATATTTTTGCGCTATGAATTTGAGTATGACTTGCAGATGGGCATTATATTTTGAGTAATAATTTATGCACCCATTAGAGTCAATTTTGGGAAGAGATGTGTCACTGGACATGATTTCTTCGAGCTTCAGTGCAGAATAATTGAAAGCCACGACATTATGATGAATAAAAATAAATGCCGCAACTCATGTACCGTTAGCGCGTATTCTATTATTTTGACCTGTGTTACAATTATTCTATTCGCTAAATTAGGATGATTTCTGTTTAAAATACTCTTTGAACATCGTTGTATAGTTAATTTCTTTGTATAAGTGATAACCTTAATTCTATCACACTCTGAATTGATACCTGGGATGTGTGTGATAGTGTCATCTGGAGAATGATTTCCCTAATTCGCAGTAAAATCCTAAAATTAATAATAATGGGTTAGTGTTCGTGTAAATAATGTTATAATAACGCCGTGTACCCCTGTGTGAAGGTGTGATGTGAGATTTGATCCTATTCTGTGTTTTTTGGAATATTTCATGTACGATTTTGTGAAGGTAATTTTCATTATGTGCGTCAAAGTTTTGACCGACTTGTATTATTTCGCGTGTCCGTAATTGGATCAATTTTGAATCTTTAGAAGACTTTATCGTAATTTAAGGTTGATTAGGGCCTAATTTACTAACTCAAAGTGAATAAGAGAAGGCAACGTCCGTGGACTGATGTCACGAGATTTAATTGTTAGATGTTGTACAGTCACTTTCTGCATAAAGTTGAGCAAAAGTTAAGGTGATATAAGTTCAAGTAAAAGTTATTAGAAGAAGTTTATTCAATCAATAATTATATAAACGAAGTAATTGTTGAAAGGAAAGTCTAGGGAAGACTTGCTAATCATAAATTAATGAATTAAATAATTTTCAATAATTTAAATAAGGAGGAGAAAACAGTCATTTTCTTGGAAAATAATTGAAACCCAGGAGGGAAGATTTTAATTTTAATAATTGGATTATCATCATAAGAGAAGGATATTAGATATTATTTTGTTTTCCAATCAATTTTTCAGTAAGTTAATGGTTTCTATATTTATTATTGCAGAAAAGAACAATCATTGAAAATTTATTTGAGCGAGATCCCTCACGAATGAAAGCACGAGGAGAAGATGTTTTTCAAGAATCCAACCCAGATTTTGTTAATTTAATTGTTTTCTTTAAAAGAGTGTTAGTTTAATAAATGTGTAAACCTAATTTAGTCTCCTTTCATTTGTCGCTAGTCCTTCATCTATCCCTGCCTTTAAAATTTTCTGCGCAGCCGATAGCGAACGGTCCACCACTGAGACCCTCGCTCTCCGGCGAGCTGAGCCCGGCATAAAGGGGGCAGTAGCATATTAAACATATCATCGCTGCCGGAACAAAACCTCCTATGTGATAATATTTGTGGAGATATACTGACCCGCAGCACATACATTATGAAGAGCGAGAATGCCTTGACCATATTCACACAATATTGCACCTTTGATTACAGAACCTTACCGGCCAAAGTTCTAAACTGAGATATTTCACATAGGAGGTTTTGTCCCGGCAGCGACGATATTATTCACGAAACAGTGATGAAATTGGATGTATTAAAATACAATGGGTAGAAGTAGGATATACGTACAAATAATTAAACAATAAACGTAATATTCTTTTATAAGCTACAGTATATACTAATACACAGCGTGTATCAAAACTATACAGACAAAACAACAAGGGAAGCTCTTGGTGTTATCATAGGAACGATGGTGCAATCGGATTGGCGGAGGAAATTTTTCTGTTCGAGAAAAAGATGTTAGTTTGTTATTTCCGGGTACGTGATTCAAATTGACGAACTTGTCGTATTTGCTATCCCAGAGAGCCAGCCACTGCCTGTTGCTGTGCGTCAGAAGAGGGAAGGGAAGAAAGGGGAAGTGAAAAGTGGAAGTAGGCAGTGTACAATTTGTTCTGCACAAACTGACTGCTATGCAAACCCCGTAGAAAGAGAAGATGAACTTGTACCAAGAATGCATGCAGATTTATAGATCGTTCGTGACACAACACACATTCTGGGCAGAGTCCAAAGGTCACTACTATACCGTTGTGAACTGTACATCGATGTAGGAGAGGGCATATTGAACATATACAGTAATCAAACCATTCGTTCAATATTTCATTCCATCTACAATGGTGTAAGTGAAGGAATACACAATTGTGGGGCGGGAGCGCTTCATCTTCGAGCATGTTAAATAATAATGAACGTTACTGCGACCAACAGATAAGAGAAATGATCTGGTGCATTTCTTGACTGACATGTGTGTCTTAATTACAGTGTGTTCTTGTACTGTGGCCAACGGCCGTAGCCGTGTTGAAACACCGGATCCCGTGAGATCTCAGAAGTTAAGCAACATTGGGCGTGGTCAGGAGTTGGATGGGTTACCACGCGCTGTTGGTGGGTAGGCGGGGTAAGGGAATGGAGGAGCGGAAAGGAAATGGCCACCCTACCGCACGTAAACACCGGCTCAGGTTCGGACCTGCCTTCGGGCAGAATAACCCTTACCTTACCTTATACTGTGCATGCAGTTTCGGCTGTTTAATAAACGAACTGTGGATATTGCCTGTAAGCAGGCCCGGTGACAGGATTCTGGATCCCTTGAGCAACAACTGAGGGGCCCGGGCCCCTAAATCCCTGTCCCCACCCCTTCACTTAATTTAGGCCAGAACTGCGAACTTGCAGGTTATTTTATAACCAAGACATACCTGATTATCAGTCCTTGGCGGCGGAGTTTGCACCAGAACGTTTTGCAATAATGCCATAAAGTTGGTGCGAATTTGATGTAATAGCGACCATGGACCATGGACTTAACACCAAAAATATGCATCAAAATTGCACCATAATTACACCACCTAATTTTTCACATTAATTTACACTATTTTTAGACTACAATGTTGGTGCGAGAGAAGTGACATTTTACATCATACTTACACCAAAAATGAATAAGTACGTTAATCAATCTTTCAGCACCAAGTACGCGCCAGCAATACAACAAAATGTTTCTTCAACCTTCTTTATTGTCAATGCCACTGTTGAAGCAAATTTGCTCCAATAATCCTCCAAAGTTACGCCAAGGATTTGGGTGTATTTGTGGAAACACCCTGGTGTCATTTTAGGGCAAAATATGTGCAGTTTTGTTCGTATTTACCCCACAAATATAAAGAGTTGAAATTGGTGTAAAGTTGGAGTATTTTTGGTGTATCTTTCGAAGAAAGCAGTGGTACATTTGCTACAAAATTAATGCGTAGTTTTTCCCATTTACCCCCAAAGAATACAGTACAAAATTTGTCACAACAACAACAACACTAACGTCATACTTCTCTGCTGCACACTGACACACGCTTTACCTTGATTTATTTTGTTCTGTTTTAAAACAAGAAAAGTTTGTATTCTTATTGGCATTTACATCTATTTATACTTTCGATTTTTAATTACAATTAACTTGTTTAGCCCCGGACACCTGGACATTTTCCCTGTTCCCCCTTGTACCCGGCCATGCCAGTCAGAGACAAGGAAAATCCTGTGCGAGTCGAACGAGGAAACTTGTTTATACGAGCATAGACTTATCTCTATCTCCAACATACACCCAACTTCCCCTCCGACCCGTTCTGTTGCTGTAGCACGGCAGCGGGATTGTACTCTAGCATAGCAAATACGGCGAGTTCGTCAATTTGAATCGCGCGCCCGGAATTAGAAAGTAACCTCATATTTTCTAAAATATTTTTTCCGCAAATCCGATTGCGCCGTTGTTCTTAACATAACACGAAGAGCACACCTTTTTTCTGCATCTTTCTGATACACGCTGTAGGTATTCATTTGACTAAATTATTACAACAATAGTCCGACTCGTTGGCTGAACGGTCAGCGTACTGGCCTTCGGTTCAGAGGGTCCCGGGTTCGATTCCCGGCCGGGTCGGGGATTTTAACCTTAATTGGTTTAATTCCAATGGCACGGGGCCGGGTGTATGTGTTGTCTTCATCATCATTTCATCCTCATTACGACGCGCAGGTCGCCTACGGGAGTCAAATAGAAAGACCTGCACCTGGCGAGCCGAACCCGCCCTGGGATATCCCGGCACCAAAAACAGCCATTACAACAATAAAACTTGGTAATTTATCCAAATAAAGTTCGTGTTTCCTTATTGAGAGTGCTGACTCATTATGAGGCGTTATCGAAATTGATACGCTAGATATACACTTGCCATCTCGAAGGCTAACTTTAATTATACAGCTGAAGCCGTACGATACAGACTATCGTTACTCGCTACTGTACCTGGCATTTCTTTAATAGTAGCGAATCTGATGAGGATATACCGAAGAAAATATTACATATCGATGTTGAAGAAACAAAACTTCGTACGTCAAAATGCTCTTCCTATTCATTATTTCCCTTATGAATGTTTATATGACGCATTTCTAAGCCTTCGTGACTCAGGCGGCAGCGCGTCGGCTTCTCATCACAGGGTTCCGTGGTTCAAATCCCGGTCACTGGATCCATTTTGTGCTGTTATTACAGGATATTGATTACTGGATGTTTCGCTGTCTTCTGAATTCCTTGGTCTGTACTCAAGCCCTTCACGTTTACGGACGTAATTGTGGTGAATATAAGCAGCTTTACAGTAATTATGTCGTTTACCTTCTCCGGATCTCAGCAGCGTATAGAGCCATTTAAAGATGCAAACTTCTCGGCCGCCATTCGAAAAACACACTCAATAGTTTTCCTTTCTCAGCTTAATCTGTAATTGAAGATTCTTTTCACATTATCTAACACGTTTTGTGGATAGGGCCTCATCGGGAAACGTTATAATGGGAATGCTTCATCTACTGCAAAGTAGGAGGGAAGAGGACAAGCTATCTCGTCGTATCTTAATGGTAAGGGGGCAGGGATATCAAGGCCATGCGTGATCCAGTGTCTCATTGCGGAAACACGAAATATGTCTTCATCTTTGTTTCTTCCAGCAAATCCGGTTTCAACAGTCGTGAATAAACCATCGGCATCGCATGAAGCCAGTAATATAATCGAGTTATACGATTTGTGATTAAAATTAGTGGAACCTTTATTGGGAAAATTCTCAATTCTAAGTGTTTCCCGTCCAGTGCCCCTATACAGTTTGGAATATTCCACAATGACTCAAATCCTTGAGTACTAGATTTCCATTGTTGATGATTCGGCACACTGAAGTATTCTTCATTCAAATTGTTCCAAATGATTGCTGTAGTCTCCGCTACAATGCAACCAACTGTACTCTCTCCTCTGCAGAAGTATAGTGAAAGAGACACAAACGTTCCTCCTGTTGCTAAATACCTGAAAATAAATCAAAGGAAGCTATGGAATCCAAATCTTTACTTATTTTACATAAATTACAATCAATGATTACATGTATTTCTTCATTCAAGTACAGCTAGGACACCCTGTTTTAATTTTGAGGGAATCATTTTTGTTTTAGTGCCTGAATGTACGGAAAGATGGAAGACTGTGCGGGCTGTTTTCGTATGTCACATGAAACCTGGTCCTAGTGGTTCTGGATCCAAAACTAAGAAGCCATACTATTTGGCAGAAGCGATGCAGTTCACTCTTCCATTTATCGGGGCATTGTCTAAATCTTCGGGGAACTTGCCTGAAGTACCACTAAAGGAAATATGTTTAGATATTGATGATAGTGACAACGAGAACAGTGTCACTGTACAAAACTCTGTATCTCCAGGGACATTTGAGCCTTCACAACCAGTCAGGATCAAAGCATGTAAAAAAATCGTGTCGTACAAAACGATGCAGTTGAGAAAATATTCATTAAATATTTTCAAGCGTAAAAAGCGACAATGTCTACGACTGCACGGGGGGATACAAGTAACACTCCAAGGAGTGAGGCTCTGAAAATGTTTTCCTAAATATGTTACCGGATCTCGAGTCAATGAGTGATATTCAAGTGAGACAATTTAAAAGAAAATGTCTTGAAACTATTGACGAGATACTGTTGCCACCTCCCTACCTCTCTACTAACCCAGCATCCACAACTTCACTGATATCTTTCTCCCCTTCTTCTAGTGACCTTTCGTCCATACATCAACCTGTCAGCCTAACCTCACACAGTTTTCAGTGAGAAGCAAGTGCGACCGAACCAACACAGGATTCAAGAGGATTTGTGAAGCAGTTGGCAATGCGCTTACCGATACCTATGAACCTTCATACTGAACCCTTGAATTTACCATTCCATCGTTGGTCGGCCAGAGCTGCTGCAATAGAGCAATATCGAAATCTTAAATCTTGGGGTCGTAGCGGGTACATTTTGATCACGGTCTTCAGAAGATAGCCTAACCACTTGAAAAGAGGAGCAAATATGTGCTTACTAACTTTTATTGAATTATAAAAATGCAAAAAATTATGTTATAAAATCATTCATCAGAAAAAATAATTAATTATTTAACATTTAAACGCAGTCACATTGCATTGCGTGAATGTTATCTTTTACATTCATCGAAGAACTTTCTTCGGAGGAAAGTAAAAAATATCACAAATTAGTGGACAGCGAAAACTATAAAAACGAAAACGAAACCTGAAAATCGGGCACCTTTTGATCCAAACGATAACTGAGAATTAATCCGCACGACCTGTGGAAAATCTATACTTCAACAAGTAGAATTCCAGATTTACATTTAATAAAGGTTATCCATCAGTCAAGTACCCTGTCGGATATGGGAACACCCGCCGAATGGACCCTCAGTCGAACCAAATTGACCATCAGTTGCTTTGGATAGGTTGCGAAATACTACTGGAAAGCATGGTATTCACTACAAGTTAACAGCAGCAGTCATAATTAAAAATAAAATGCCACCATGTATTGTCATCTCGTGACACCCTTAAGTTATAGAATAATCCCGATGCTGAAACATGCATCACCCAAACAGCTGTTCAGAAGGAACCAACAACAACTCGATCTGAGAGGATCTTACGTTACGTCGTTCTGAACGAACAAACTGCGGAATGCAGGAAACACTTATTCATCATGCATTTAGAAGAAATGCTAAACACTCAAGTTAAAGAAAAAGTAGTAAATCACTTGAAAAATATTCTTATAAAACCAACTTTCAGGTTATAAACGGTTACGTTAAGTTTAATAAACTTACAAGTCCACATGATAAAATAAAATACAAGAATACCAAAACAATCTACTATTACAAATCCGTCTACTCATGTTTGTCCCAATAAGCTAACTACAAGTTATTGATAGACCAAAGTCATCTATTAAAAAATGAAAGAACGAAAATTGAAAATAAAATATATTCACAGCTGACGAATCGAACCAGCATTCGTAACTCAAGTCTCACATAAATAAGCTAAGTGTCCACACGCACACTATCAAAGCAAGCGGACGTCTGAACGACAAAATAATTAAATCAAGAGGTAAAATTAAAATTACTAAAGTTCAATGAACTCGAATGCGCGTGGCAAACAGCAGTAATAATCAATCACCGATAGCTCAGTATCCAGTGCTGGACAATCCTCACGTTTATGCCACTAGTGGTTCCATAATCTTATGTAAACACCTTCCAGCTGGTAAGGGTTGTGCCGAAACATGGCCTCAGTATTACTTTGCTAACACTCTTCGCATTACATACACTAATGCATACACTACCATCGTTCAAGTAACTTCACAAAACACCTAACCTAAGACTTGACTATATACAGACGACACCCTAATACTGTCATTGAGCCTACAGTGTCTACACACTCTAACAAAACATCTATATACACACGTAGCACCATAAACCTTATCGTTGAGCGTAAATGGGGATGTCTACTCATCAGTGTACTCCCATGATACGCGCAACGTCCTAAATATATTGTCGAGCGGAAACTGGGATGTCTATTCATCCTTTACAATGTCAGGCGAAATCGTAACATCAAACATAATTACTGATATTTAACTTGAAGCCTTGTCGAAACTAAAGCACACAATGAAACGAATCTTGCCACAGAATGAACGCAAGTCTGGAAATGCAACTAAGTCCCTATCTCGCCAATAAAACGAAAAATGAAAATTAATAACGTGCGGCTACTCAATCCACGACTCAACACGATCTCGACATACGCAGTGAAGTATGGAAAAATAATAAATTTCAGCACACGTCTAACTTTACGTGAATATCGCCAAAACAGTAATCATCACCACCGCAAATCCACACTCTAATTCTAGGGTGAGGCCTAAAAATCGACTACCATCTCACTGTTCCACGAAATATCCAGGGAAGCGAAATTCATTGAATCTACACAGCCAAACTATCACTTTAATAACGTCCAATATCTCATCCCACAATGTTTCCGATTTAATTATAATCTCGTCTCGTAGTGTAAAAAATATACTGAATGGAAATTTGTTATAACAGTTAAATAACACCAACCGTGTGTTCAGAATGCCCTTCTATTCTAGAGGTCGCTTACTATAACATTCACTATGCTGACTTTATATAAATCGTCAATTGGACTTAAATGCCAAGAGCTACAGTCTTCTACAGAAATTGTTTATCACGGGGAATTCTTGACTTGAAATCATAATGTGCGTCACTTCGACTCTGACAATCATTCAACCAGTCAGCTGTTCCGGATTGCTAGCGGAATCTTATATACAGCCTGCCTCAGAAATATCACATTTAATATACAGCCTGTCTCAAAAATTATTCGCCACCAACACATATAGCCTGTCTCAAAAATCCTCTTCATCGCCTATCATCACGGCGGCATTACTCATGAAATACAGGCTTCCTATGCCTTCAACATCTACACAACTATTCTCTCAACGTATCATTCCGACACAATCCATTTCTTCCTGTTTCAAAACCTTTCAAACCTTGATACTCCCATGAAGAACAATTTTATAAGAATCTTTTCATTCATTTCATTACAACTTTCGGATATCAAAGACAAAATAATATACCGTGATTTTCTATATCACCAACATACACGGTGTCACGAAAATTAACTTCCCACGAATACATATAACTTGATCAGACTTCACTGGATTTAGAAACGAACGCAAATCTTACTCAATATTACTGTTAAATACATGTTTTAACATATAAAAATGTTATCATGACGTAAATAATAATATTATTATTATTATTATTATTATTATTATTATTATTATTATTATTATTATTTCACTAAAAAAATTTCTGAACTCATAGGATATTCGAAATCATTGCATTCACCACGACTACATGATCGTTATAACAATCCTAACTTTAATCAGTTTGAACAATATCTCAAGGAATTTTAACACCTTATTTAAACTTCGCATTTTACAGTTTCTCAACGTAAATTTGACTGCCCTGAAGAGTTCCACATGACGACCAGATATATAACACTTTCGCCTGATCATTATTAAATACTAATTCGACACACGCACTGGAAAATGTTATTGGGATAAACAAATTATATCTCAAACATTAATACAAAATATAGACAGACCTGCAATATAGTCATCTTGGAGATTCTGGCTACATTTTAGCCAGCTGACCTCGGATTCAGCCACTCATGGTTGCAGAATACATCATCTTCTTGTAGATTACTTAAAAATACACAGATTTTGCACTCGCTATCGATTAACAACACAAATGACGCACTTTCCTCGCTGTTTAGCATGCGACGAACTTCCCTCTCTGCTGGCGACTGCAAACTGATTCCGGGGACTCTGTTCTCGTTCACTCTAATAACCGGCCAGGTGTTTCAGGAGATAACAAAATCAGACCTGTCTCTGACTAGCCTCCGAACCCCCTTTGACAATATCAAACACACACAATGTAATAAGAGGGAATCAGCTACGTATTTTAAGCAGATATCTGTGCCTTCACAGTTTTCGTCGGCGGAAGCTCAGGAAAATTTCTATCACCTTCAATTTAATACTCTACTTGAACCATCCACATGAATATATAACCTAAGTTATTTCTAAGACACAAATCCCGCACTTTCTTGTAGACGAGTGACGTGGGTTTCACCGCCCAGACCTTCAGAGAGAATGTGTAAATGTAGGTAGAGGGGATTCCTTTTATACCCTCTGAGGGGACGCTACCCTGATTATGAAGCTTGGTGGTGCAATCCTCTAATTTCACATCCGCTGGACCAATCTTCTTGAAAATTATTCCCCAAATTCAGACAATTATAATTCACTATGGTGTTATTTTTATATTTTTCCCATACTTGCAACGGGTGTAATAAATTTATTTATGACATGTAACTTCGCGGGCTTTCTTAGGGATTGACCTCGACACGTGTCGCAAATCCGCCAGTAGGGACGCCAACTTTCCTCCAGGCTTAATTGCATTTAAATTCACCCTGTGAATTCTGACTTCGTTTAATGTTTTTTAATAATTTCGATCCTTTATTCCTGGATAACCATGTAGCCAAAATCTCTCGTTGTGAAGGTTTTTCCAAAATTGCTAAATTAGTCAGTACTCGATATCAACCGAAGTGTCCCGGCATTTCACGAGAGTGTACCTCGCTCGTCACGATGAGTTATGTTCCTACCGAGGGAGCGGGACTCTCGAAATAAAACATGGCTACTCTCAGAAAAGTTATTTGTAGAATTATGGGTTCAATACTGAGCAAAAGTGAAATGTTAGTAGAAATCTCATGCAACATGTATTATGTTAAAATGTTTTCTTTTGGAATTATTTTGTAAGATTTTTTGTAAAAATAAAGTTCATTTTTCTTACCTGAGGGCACATTTTCCTCAGCACTCACGCATACCCTCATATTTGTCATTCACTGTCGAATGGCAGGCGCAATAAGCTGCACCACGTTCATACGACGTATAACTGTGTTTGGTCATACGATAAAAGGAAATAAATTTAGCATCTATTTGTTCGAGCTCCTTTGTTGCTACGAATAATCTGCAGTATATGTTCCTTTCAAGATATGAGTGAACCCAATTCCTTATTCAATTCTTTCTCCTGAAATAATGAAGCACAATCATGTCTTCTTCGTCACTTGAGTCAGTGGTTGACATTCCAGCAAAGTTGAGAAGTGATCTAGCGAGTCCGTGCCAAACTTTACAAATGGCCAATTAGGAAAATCCTCCACCGTACAGTAGCTTCGTGTGTGGAGCCGAGTCACAATTCAGTTAGTAGCCAGTTTGTGACCCCGGTTACAAACCAGTCACGTTTCTAATGAGTAGCTCCGTGTGTAGAGGGCCTAAATCGAGGAAATCCTCTGTTGTGCTAGGAAATCATATGAAGTCCTGAACCTTTCACAACGGAGGAAAGCGCCGTACTTTATCAGTTTTTTTATTATTTTCGAAATGACAAATACAGCCAGTTACAATAATTGATCACAGAAGGCAAGATAGAAGAGAAACATGCACGTGGACAAAGAGCATTGCCCTGGGCGTGGAAGTTCCAACAATGGTTCGACATCTACTATACGATAACCTTGTTACGGCCAATGCAAATTATGAATAATTACTTTATTACAGTCACCAACCTTCAGTGAGGAAAGGATGACGGAACAATGGTTGAAGAAAAAGAATGTTTATGGTTTTATTGTTATCAAAGACGCTTGTGTTCCTGGAGGTCTTCGTTCACGTGCCGGTAAATCTACTTACGCAAAGCTGACATATATGAGTAAATTAAAATTTCACTGGACTGATCTAGGATCGAACTCACCGACGTAGCCTCAGAAGACAACGCTCTACCGTCTTAGCCACTCAGCCCAGCTTAACTACCTTACATTCTGTTTTAAAATTCACACTGTAATCGAATTATATCTTAATAAACTGACTTTTTTGAGAATGTACTGTTGTTAACTTCTCCGCATGCTAAAAATCTTCCATGTTTCGTTGATGGAAATGCTTCAAGAACTCCCACCAGCGATGTATCCGGGAGAACCTGTTATGACGTGCTGAGTGAAAAATGGCATGCGCTGAGATGACATTTATCAAGTTGTTAGTGAGAGGGAACGAGGAGATGGATTCCTCTTGCTATTACAACACAGAGATACAAAATGAAGGAAAAAGTAGACATGTTCAGTAAAACAAGCTGCTTACGACTCAACTAAGAAATGGAGTAAATTAAAGTACTAGCGATCAATGGGCCACAGTTAACTTCTGTCACGAGTTGTTTCTATGTCACACATTAAATATTCTTGGACGATTGCGAATTGTGCTAGCGATCTTGTCAGTCAAAATCATGGAGCTGATTCATCAAGGACGTAAGATCCATGTAAAGAATTACAAATTATCACAAATGTTGATCTGAATTCAGAATAACGATATGAAATGAAATACCTACTTGTAGATGTTTCGAATAAGGAAGAGTATGATCAATAAGTTGAGTGACTAGATCGAAGGCCAGATGTATCCGCAATAATAATAATAATAATAATTTTTTACGTCCGACTAGCTAATTTTACGGTTGTCGAAGACGACGAAGTGGTGGAAATTTTTCCCGCGGGAGCTCTTTTACGTGTCAGTAAATGTATCGACACGGGGCTGACATATTTGAGCACCTTCAAATATCACTGAGCCAGGATCAAATCTGCCACCTTGGGCTCTGAAAGCCTGCGCCTTAATTGTCTGCTAAACTGAGCCCGGCGGATTCACAGCAGTTCCACTTCACGCTATCACAGAAAGCCCGGATGTCTCCGATAGGGAATAGGCTATCAGGGATGTAAAGAGAAGGTAGTTTTCGTTGCTTTTCTCACTTAGCCAGAAGGATATTACTCAATCAAACTCTCAGAAACTGACCCTACAAACTGTATTTTAAACCCAATGAAACGCATAGACCTACTTACACTACCAGCAAGAAGTCGCGTCTGTGAAAAGTTCCGTTTGACTCAATCAAAACATGTGATAGCGCTAACTTGACCATTCCAGAAATCTCAATGCCTGCCACCAGAAATTCTGACTGCCACACCGTGTGAAAAGCTACACTTGAATTAATGCAGAGACGTGGAAAGGCCACCATGGTGGCGCGGCCATGGTGGCCCCGTGTAAAAAAAGCCTACAAGGAGTGCATTTTAGATATGCGGTATTGCTACCATAGCGACATAAAAAACTAGTATCTGTTTCAGCCATAGTAGATGAACATGATAGCCGAGTGATTTGAACACAGACTTCCAACCAAGTTGGCCACACTTAGAATCCCAGCCAATACATGACTTATTTTTAAGTGAAAATTCATGTCCTGTTGTTCGCTTTCGGCGTGAAACAGGATGTCCGTTGATATGATCACGATACGAACAGACATCTAAAAACCGTAAATTTACATTTTGGGTTGCAGAATCTAATATCGGCACTACCAGTTGATGTTTAGGAGTCGTTAAGAAATAATATAGGAAGTTTATATTTTTGAAAAATACTAAAAAAATGAGTGCATGCAAGACTTTATTGTGTAGCATTTGTGTACAGTACTTTAATCTGGTTGTGATGCAATCACTTAATATGGGAAATAACTAACCAACGCAACAGATTTATTCACGCATCATTGTCAGTCTCATTTGTCGGTTCTGCCATAATTTTGTGTGCAGTAAACCACTAAAGTATTTCCAAACGTTGTGGTGTAAGTCTATGTCTGGACAGGGTTAGTGGGATGTTTCATATTCTGCTGAAGTGACCGGAATGTACTTGAACAATGAACAAACTGGATTAAATCCTTCTGGTAGGTCTGTGTTATCCCCATTCAAAATATCTGATACATCTTTCAGTAGTGTATACCCCGGTTTTTTGTCAAACACCATTTGTAGTTTCATAAAAACAATTACTGCCACGTTGCTTGCCTGTAGCTCTTTTCACTTGACACTCCGATTTTGTAAACACAGACATTAATTCAGTGAAACTTAGTTTTAACGACTACAATTATTGGCTCCATGGCTAAATGGTAAGCGTGCTGGCCTTTAATCACAGGGGTCCCGGGATCGATTCCCGGCAGGGAATTTTAACCATCATTGGTTAATTTCGCTGGCACGGGAGCTGGTTGTATGTGTCGTCTTCATCATCATTTCATCCTCATCACAATGCGCAGCTCGCCTACGAGCGTCACATCAAAAGACCTGCACCTGGCGAGCAAAACATGTTCTCGGACACTCCCGGCACTAAAAGCCATACGCCATTTTATTTATTGTTCTATAGTGTTTGCTAAGAATGTGGAATTAATAAGAAAAGGCCTATATGTCAGATCACCCCTTAGTTTCTCCTCTCGTAGTACACGCTGGGCCAAAATCATCTTCCGAGAAAGTCTTGACAACTTTTTCTATACAATGGGTATTCTCAATTTGATACATAACCCATCTTGTTAAAATAGGTACAGGAGGCAGGGGCAGATTTGACAATTTTCCTTAAAAGCATCAACACAAGTACTGGGATTTTGAAAATACCTTTACTGAAGAGAGTACATTCAGTTTTGGGAACTGATATCTAATTTCTTCTGCTACTCGGTGTAGTGCATGTTCAAGATAAGTAATCGGGAGAACGATAAAACCCACCAATTCTTGGCTTCAGGCTCGTCTCTTAAGGCCCACACCCGCCCTCTTGGCTGCTTAGTTCAGATTTTTATTTTTAGATACATACTGTGAAAATGTAATAATGAAATTAATGGTATTATTTCTTGGTCTCCATCTTCTTCTTAAATGCGTACTGTGAAAACTTAACAATATACCTTTTAATTTTATTAAATAAATTATTTGATAATAATACTTTTTGCTTTACGTCCCACTAACTACTCTTTTACGGTTTTCGGAGACGCTGAGGTGCCGGAATTCAGTCCCGCAGGAGTTCTTTTACGTGCCAGTAAATCTAATGACACGAGGCTGACGTATTTGAGCACCTTCTAATACCACCGGAAGAGCCAGGATCGAACCTGCCACGATGGGGCCAGAAGGCCAGCGCCTCAAGCGTCTGAGCCACTCAGCCCGGCTAATAAATTATTTAAAGCAAAAAAATATATTATATACTCAGAAATGCAAACATTATGCCGTAATGTCGATGTCGATGCATATAGGCATTATAAATTTCATTTAATGTGACGGTAGTTCATAATATGAATAACTTACGGAAAACAATAGGTCTTTTTCTTCTTAATCTGTTTATCCTCCAGGGTTGGTTTTTCCCTCGGACTCAGCGAGGGCTACCACCTCTACCACCTCAAGGGCAGTTTCCTGGAGTTTCAGACTCTGGGTCAGGTGATACAACTGGGGTGGATACCAGTACCTCGCCCAGGTGGCCTCACCTGCTATGCTGAACAGGGGCCTTGAGGGGGGATGGGAAGATTGGAAGAGATAAACAAGGAAGAGGGAAGGAAGCGACCGTGGCCGTAAGTTAGGTACCATCCCGGCATTTGCCTGGAGGAGAAGTGGAAACCACGGAAAACCACTTCCAGGATGACTGAAGTGGGAATCGAGCCCACCTGTACTCATTTGACCTCCCGAGGCTGAGTGGACCCCGATCCAGCCCTCGTAACACTTTTCAAGTTTCCTGGCAGAGCCGGGAATCGAACCCAGGCCTCCGGGGGTGTCAGCTTATCACACTAACTACTACACCACAGAGGCGGACAAACAATAGGTAAAAATCTAAAAATCCGATGTCTACTGATCTAACAGGTAGACTACTACTAATAAACGAAACCGCATGTCGCTACAGCATCGGCCTTGGCCATACAAACGACCACTGCTAAGCCCGAAGGGCTGCAAATTACGATGCGACGCGTGGTCAGCGCGACGAATCCTCTCGGGCGTTATTATCGTCTTTCTAGACGATGGCCGCTATGTCACCGTCATACAACTACCCCATTTCTCTCACATAGGCTGAGGGAAAAATCCCTGACTTGGCCGAGAATCAAGCCCGGAGCCTCCAGGTTAGAGGTATAATGAGTACCCCTAGACAGTAAGGCCGGCGCTACTTCTACTACTACTACTAAATTATAATAATAATAATAATAATAATAATAATAATAATAATAATAATAATAATAATAATAATAATAATAATATCTCCAGAAGAGATGATTTCTCGACTTCCTAATGAGAAATCCTATTCGCAATTCACTAAGAGAATGAGTATGCTTTCATCACCTCCCAAGCAGCGATAATTACAAGAAGGGAATGGGAATGATCGAGGTCACAGCAATTAGACCTAAATTACTGTACATGAAATTTAATTAAAACTGAGCCGTCCAATATGAAATAATTGGGGCACTTGTGTGGACATATGCCGACCTACTTTGCAGATGAAGTTGTCGAACATTTCTATTCGTCATTCAAGTGTTTCAGTTACGGAATCTTCCTTTGCTTTCACGTTGTTTCATGTTGAGACATTTTTCTTCCACTCGATTAACGTCGCACTAATTCATTGAAGGTTTTCGGCAACGGAGGGATTGGAAAACATTAGGGCTGAGAAGCTAGCGCCCGTGGGCTTAATTAAGGTACAACCCCAGCATGTTCCTGGTGTGACAACGGGAAAACCAAGGAAAACCATCCACCGGCCTGGCAATTTATTCACTTAAGGACCCACGCGTACATTTTCCTCCGAGTTGCTTCACATTTTCTGTGGCTACCTGGCCCACTTAAGAGATAGTGTGATAGTAAAGTACATTAAAGCATCCTTTTTCTGGAATACTGTCAGAATTACAAAAGGAAATGCTTAGCAAATTTTTTTAAGGAAATTGAATGTTATTATATGTTATTGGCTTTACGTCCCACTAACTACTTTTAATGTTTTCGGAGACGCTGAGGTGCGGAAATTCAGTCCCGCAGGAGTCCTTTTACGCGCCAGTAAATCTATCAACACTAGGCACTCGTATTTGAGCACCTTCACGTTGTTTCATGTGTATTAGTGTGTTATATTTTTTCTGGATATAACACGTATACCACTATATCTGCTAATTATTTGTCTGTCTGTTACGTTATCAGCCCAGAGGCTGGTTGCAAATTCAAGTAGCATAACCAAAGGTTATGTGTTTATAGGGAAACCACAAAAACCATGATCTAACCTGCCATGTTGTGATCAGAAGGGCAGCGCCTCAACCGTCTGAGCCACTCAGCCCAGCAAAACTGAATTATTTAAAGGGACCAACCGTTTAGGCAGGGTGTATACTGTACCCATCCAAATAGTATTTTATGGGACTTGGAGAGGTTCAATGGGATTGTTCTAGGCGAACTTCGTGTTGCCGCCACAAGAGTGCAGTGAGGACCGAAGGGGTCCTGGCGCAAATGAATGGACGGACATGCTTCATTCTTTCTAATGCAATCAGCTGTTCTGTCAGACATCGAAATGAGTGAAAAAAAGAATAATGGGAACTGGAATTTCAGTTGAAGGCGGAAATCAGAAGAAGAAATGCGGAAGTTCATGGAAGGAAGAGTGAACTTATAAAGAGGTATTGTTGTTTGGATTATAGCTGCTGTGTATTTTCTTAACCTGACATAGGCCTAGGCCTAGTACAATGTCAATTTTATGAATGCTTCAATCGTCAATATACGCGAAACATTTCGTATTTTATCCTTTATAGGCTCGAAGATTATGATGCCACATTTAATGTGGAAAATTAGCAGGATGAGGAGGAGGATATTTTCATGATGAAAGTACCAAGTGCAGTAGTATACAAGGACGTTAATCAAAGTACAGACCTTCCAACTGTGACAGCTCAGTGTTTTTCAAGATATTTAAAGAACTGTGAGCAACGTGATTCAGGTGTGGGTAGTAAAATGTACAAAGAGAGGCATTTTTTGTTCTTGTGTTGGGCACAGGAAAGTGAATTTACATTTTTAAAAGGCAGAGTTGCATCAGAGTATAGGAAGAGTGTGGTATACCACGTAGACTTGAAAATAGCAGACTTCTTCATTGAGGAGCGTCAGTGTGAATATAGTGCTGGTATGGGACCATTTGCTCACTGCAAACATTTATGTACTATATCACATGCTTTGTTAGATTGCAATACCAGCAATGCCTTCATCTGCCAGGAAACCTGTACCAGCCAGCTACAATCTTTCCACAAGTGCAAAAAATTTAAAGCCTCCCCAGTTAAGGCTAATGCACTAGTTTTAAAGACAGACCAGGTCAAGTCATCTGTTCAAGATATAAGAAGTCACGATCCCCGGCCACACCAGTTCCTAAATACTTCTTCATACAATGAGTACTTCAGAAATTTATCCATAAACTTCACTGCAAATTACCCATCCCCAAATCCCATGCCAATCTTACAGTTGTATCTCTCTGCACATCTTAATGCTGTTTTTTTTGTTTTTGTTTTTTTTCTTCTAGAAAGTTGAAAGATGTTTCACCAGGGGATTGTACTGATGTGGAATTTAGAACTAGGGGACAGAGTGTAAATCCACTTTGGTTCACAGAACGCTCCATCAGAATACCTAGCTCATTGTTTAAACGTGTTTTGTCACCTTACCGAGAGGACTGACACAAAAAATTCTTAGCTCAACTAACATCAAGTCATGAATTGTCTACACCTGTTATTGTTCATGGAGGAAAGTATGAAGCTGTGGCAGTAAAATCTTTTGAGGAACTTTACTCTATGAAGGCACATGAGTGTGGATTATTCATAAGCACAGAACACCCATACTTGTGTGCTTCACCTGACCGAGTTCTGGATGAGAATGAACTTGAAATCAAGTGTCCATACTCATGCAGAGATGAAATGGTTTCGTGTGAAACTGTGGAATACTTGTATCTTGTGATGTATCAGGAAACCCAGCTTTGAAAACTGATCACTCATACTACTATCAGATACAAGGGCAGCTGTATTGTGCTGACAGGAGTCTTTATAGACTTGTTAATATACACATTCAGGGACATAAAAGTTATCCTTGTTCATAGGAATGAAGAATTTATTAAACATATTATTTCTTCACTAAAACTCTTTTACAATAACTATCACAACTCATATATCATAAATAAGTTCCTCTACTTAGGCAGTGAATAAGAGATGAGTTCATAAACATTGTATAACACAAGGAATGTTTTGTAATCATGATGCAACATCATTTACCTTAAATAAAATCACAATTTAATACATTTAATTTATTTTGTTACATAATTTCTGTTCATAAAACTTGCTTCCTAAAATAATAAGCACCTGTGCTCATATCCTAAAATGCTGTAAGCCTACAACTGATCAACAAGTGTAATGGAAATTACTACACATCACTAGAAGTTATGTTTTTTACAGGTATTGTATTTTAAAAGTTACTTAAAACTGACTTCACTGTTACTAATCAAGTATCCTTCCCATCAACATGTCTTCGAAAATTGCAGAGCATGTAACAAATAAATATGATTTCTGATGACAAGGATGTATGTGAGGGACTCATTGGAGATTGCAGTATTTTATATGTTTTACCCAAGCCTATTATTCTCTCAATATGTACCCTTTTACTAGCTATTTTCCTGTCTCTTCTTAAAGTTAAATTTGGAAGCCTATTCATTTTCTTAAAAAATCTTGGGATGTTAACAGTGACACCATGAGGTACAAGCATATCTTGTATATCAAATCCCTTATCAGCCAAAATGGAATCACCGAAGTGAAATTTTTCCAGAATGTCACTTCTTTCCATCATCTGTCTATCACTAGTTGCACTTCCATAGCATTGTGAAATATATGAAATCAATCCACCTGGTGTTGAACCAACTAAAACTTTTATTGTATTTCTATTTTTGTAAGAGGAGAATGTTGCTTGTTGAGCTGTTGGAAGAGATGGTTTTTTGATGGGGCATTCAGTTGAGTCTATGATCAAGCGTGTTGTTGGAACTTAATTTTAAAATCAGTTGGCATATGAAACTTCACCAGCTGTTTTGAAGGCCATACATAAATATTATCCAAGTGTTAAAAATGTTTGAGACTTGAGAGACAGAAGTAGAAAAAATGAAACTCACCTCTTTGTAGGGTAAATTCCTTCTTAGAATGATCATAGTCAAAAAGAATAAATCTAGAACTTCGAAATGGGTAGGTGTTGGGCTATTTATATAGTTAAGATGATATGATGCAGATCCTGGGGAATAAAAAACAAACATAAATTTCACATAACTTTCTAAACCAGTGTAATAGTGCAGCATGTTGTCATTTCCTTGAAAATTATTTATAGTGTATGAGACAAATTTGCTTTTAGTTTGGGTGAAGTGAGATTCTCTAGAAATTTCACTTTTTATCTGTAGGCCTATTTCTTCAGTCTGTGTTGCAGTACTTGTAAATTGTAGCCTTGCTGTATTTTGGTTAGGGGAATGATCAGTAGTAGAAATCTCTAATTCTTCACCAATTGGAAAGGGACAAATGTCATCAATAACCTCAAAATCATTCTAGCTACTCGCAGGAGGTACACAGAAACTGCCTCCTTGGATTAACAGTAACTGTCTCTTGTCATGTCTCTCTTTTCGTTTCTTTGCTGTTTCACTGCCCTCGTTTGCTTTTTTCCATGCAAATACTGAAGGCACAGCTGTCTTTTGCAAGGTCTTCTTAAGAGGTATATTGCCTCCTGAAAATGAACACATTGTGGTATGTTATGGGATTGTAGATCGTATTTTTGGATTAAGATTTAATGTAAATAAGTTAAGAGTAGCTATGACTTCTGCAGATCTTTCTAATATATAGGGCAATAGCTGTAGTTCTACTGCACATGCCTGTTATATGTACAGGATTAACGGTTAGAATTAAATAGGAAATTCCTGAGGCGATTAATTAAGTACCAATCAGGCACTTAAGGGACCATTAGTTTCTAAAGTGTGTACCTGATGATTGAATTACATGTCCTACCTCGCCAAGTAGAGCTTATATAATCCTTGGGTGCGAAATGTTCGAAACAAACAACACTGCTGTCAGTTGGATTCCATTAAATCCGCCGAATGTTTATCCATAGTTTTCTCAAACTGGGATCCTTTGGAAACCTATGCCTTCCTCTGTTTTTACACAGTGGTACACAGCAGCACGTGCTTGGCATTATTCATGCTTGTAAATGTCATAAACTATATAATTTACTTAACATTCGCCATTAGCCGCATTACGTATGGGACCTGTTGTGGTTATGCTGCACTCTGGTGACAATTTTTGACAGTTACACGCCCATTGTCGGAATGTAACACGGGTCTACGCGCAAACGAGCATCAACTGCTTAACAGGCCGTTCCGCTGCGGGAGAGGAGACTGTGTCAGGTGGTCGTGGACATCATGCATCATAAGGTTTACGTCACATAGCGAGTGCCGGAGACGAAGGGGAGTGAGATTCCAGAAAAATCTGCTCAAAATTTGGAATAACGAATCACGTCGCAGAATAGCTGTCGACCAATGAGAATTAGCGAAGCTGTTCTATAGTCAGATAATCTTTCTGGAAGGAAGACGAACAGTGTGTTTTTAGTAAGACTCAGAGGCAGATGGAGTACGATAGTCACTGCTAAAGCTGTTGAAGAAATTAGTTGACTATGAGATAGTGCTGCACGACGATTATGGTATTCGAGTGTGCTAATTTAATTTTCTGTTCAGACGGATCAGCCTAGTGGGATATCTCATTGCAGTACATTTGCCTGGGTGAAAGTTTCCAAACCACGGACAGTCACTACAAGGCGTTACGTCGAGTTTTGCCGCAGAAACTTATGGAATGTTCTATTAGGTATTACGAGGGAAGATAATCATTGAAATGGAAACTTCGAGAGTGAATCTGGCCGAGGAACATCGTTTTCATCAGTAATATAGTGGACTATTCGAGATTACGACAACTCAATGAAATGCTGTAGACTGATAAATGAGGTCAAGATTTGAAGCTTTCTGCAGGGTTGAACCACATTGTACATCATTGCGCCAGTTAAGTATTGTAAGGCAAACTGTTAGTCTACAACGAGTGTGGATCAAATTTTAATATAACGTTTTAGTTTCAGCTTCATGGACCGACTAAGAAGGAAATTCTGGGGAACTCTAGAACACCGCTGGAGTGATTCTACGCTATTTGACTGCACAGGAATCCTCATGTGTTAACCCGACGTGTGCGGGCCAGCACGATTAATTTGTTCATCTACACTGACTGAGCAAATGTCATGGGATAGCGGAGCACTGATGCGCAGGTGTGTTGTCTGCGCACCACACGCCCCCTGTGCCAGCGACAGTTGTATAGGAGACTTTCTGAGCAGTGGCTGTGCAAGTGACAGGAGTAACATGGAACGTCGTCGTGAGCTGACACCGTTCGAACGGGGTATGGTGATCGGTGCCTGACGGATGGGAAGTGCGATTTCGGAAGTGGTGGGGGAATTCGGCTTCACACGATCAACCGTGTCCAGGGTGCATCGTGAATGGTTGAATGCGGATGCCACCGTCCACAACAGACGAACGACCGGCCGTCCAGCCACCCTCGATGACCGTGATCGGCGACATCTTAGACGGACTGTCAATAGTGACAGACGGGCAACCGTGCAACAAATCACGGCTCAATTCAACACAGGCCGTGCTAGACACGTCTCCCAGTGGACAACCCGTAGGAACATGGGTTCTATGGGGTATGGGAGCCGGCGCCGCACACGGGTGCCACTGTTAACCCAACGTCATCGGGCACAACGACGCGCATTTGTCGCCAGTCACCAAGGATGGACACTGGAACAATGCCGTAACGTGACATGGTCGGACGAATCACGATTTCAACTGCACCATGCCGATGGGAGGCACCGTGTATGGCGCAGACCACATGAAGCGATGGATCCCGCCTGCCTCGAAGGTGTGGTCCAGGGCGCTGGTGTCTCTGTTAAGGTCTGGGGTGCATTCTCCTGGTGTGTAATGGGCCCCCTAGTTGTTCTGGAAGAGACTTTGAATGGTGCGCGGTATGTTGAGCTGCTCGGACACCATCTCCACCCATTTTGGCCTTCCAGCGCCCAGACGGTTCTGCGGTGTTTCAAGATGATAACGCGCCGCCACATCGCTCCCATGTCGCCCGGGAATGGTTCCAGGAACATGTAGCGGACTGCCGTGGCCACCCAGGAGCCCCGACATTGTCGCTAACATTATGATTGGTTCAATGTTACAGTTCCGTAAATCGACGATTTTGACGTGAAACATGGTTTCGGACAAGGTGGTTAAATGAAGATGGGTTGTAACGAATGGAACCCATAAGCATGCAATCTACATTTGTTTACATTACAGATCAGAAGCAGTCAATTTGTGTTGTAGTTGTGTAAAAATATTATTTTCTCACCTGCATGTTCAAACTGTTATTCATTTAATAAATGTTATTGTTATTTTGTTCCGATTTCTTTTATCATGCTGTGTCACCTATCCAGTCACCTATAGTCCTGCAAATTAAAAATTTCTTAAGGTCTGTCCCGAAACAGTAAAGTTGGCCCTGCGAATGTTCCACCCCTTTGGGACTCTCGCTCCGCTGACTGAGCGACCCCGGAAATGGGGAGAATACTTTTAAGGGTCTCAACCGTACGTTTTCCTCTGGCTTGCTTCACATTTTCTTTCGTTACCTAGTCCACTTAAAAGACAGCAAGATAGGAAGAAACACTGACAGGCAAACATACAAATTTTCAGATTTATTCAAGCTCGTAAGTCTTTAGGCTTTTTCAATAGTGAAATCACCAGCGTTTCGCCCCAGTGCAGCAGCGGGCTCATCAGTTGGAATGCTATACCTCTCCCAAGACGCTGGTGCTAGTACGCCGTTGAGACACAACTGAAAGCCTCCTATGTAGGACAATGCAGTGACGGTGCACTAGGGGAAGCTAGTGCCTCCACTTTTAAACATGCCTGCCTTTGGCCTACATCAAAAAATAATGTTCTTAGAAGTAAATCAAAATTTAATTTAATGGATTGAAAATGTTGGAACATTCGAGCTCTTAAGTCTTTAGGCTTTTTCAATCGTGAAATTACCAGAATTTTTCAGATTTATTCTGCACTTTTTCCCTCCAATCAGTTTTCTCGGGAATCTTTTGATATTCCATGTTACCCGCAATTAAATTATGTTTCAATTTGTGAAAGAACTGTCAAAATCGGTCCAGTAGTTTCTGAGATTACCTGTTACATACAAACAAACTCACAGTTTCTCTTTATATATTAGCATACTTATAGATAACATTATAAGATACCTGTTTATTAGTGTGTTATATTTTTCTGGTTATAAAACGTATAACACTATATCTGTTAATTATCTGTCTGTCTGCTAGGTTCTCAGCCCAGAGGCTGGTTGCAACTTCAAATATCACAACCAAGGGTTTTGTGTTTATAGAGAAACCGCAAAAACCTATGGCAGCGTCAAAATTAAGTATGATAGGCAAGATGAAGATAACGATGGTCTAGTTCTGATACCACGTATTTGACAAATTATTCTCTTCCTAATCATTATTTTCCCTAAGACTGGCCTCGCCTCCCAGACACATGTGGATATGCAGTCCGTCAGAACAAACTTCGCTGTTTTCATTTTTCCTATGTTTATGTGTAAAGGAAAGTAAACCTAAAATACTCTAAACACACGATGCAAACATGTATTCCTATAGTACAGTACGGTAAGGTTCATTTTCCTATTGCACGTTGGCATAGAAAAATGAACACTGTGAAGATTGTTCTGATGGACTGCGAATCCATTATGTGGCTGTGAGGGTGACCAGTTTTAAGGAAAATAATGGATACAAAGAGCATTGTCAGATAGGTGATATTAGAACTAGGCCATCGATAAAATGGTTTGCCACTGCTTTCCTGATCGGGCCAGAAAGTGCTATTGCAGCACGATTGACTCTATGGATAACACCTTTCTTAACACTCAGACATATTCGTCGTGCTCTGGATGTCATTACTCAGCAGCTTCCATACTGTCACAGCCATGGATAGTCTGGAACATCGGTGGAAGTACATTTTTCTCAGGCCATTGCCAAGAGACAGATGCTGATGTACTGCAACCGTCAAGAAATAGCAACAGGCAGACCTGTTTTTTCCTCTCTAAAGAACCAGAGAAACAAGGAAATGCCATTTGGTTCTTGTTTCAATGACGGTGAAATCCTGACATTCACCTCCCAGCGGTAGAGACGGGGCAACGACTGCATATGAAAATAATATTTTATATGCAGGCGGCTACCGAATGAAGGGACCGATTATCTCCCGGTATAAGGAGATCCCCCTATACCAAGTGCCAACAGTCTCTTTGAGAGTGGATGAGCGGGTATGGGTAAGAGCACTCTATTGTCCTGGGGACAAGAAATTGTTCCCAAAGGCGGAGGAACCACTTTGGTCAACGGCATTAGGATGCAGAAGGCAACGGGAAACCACTGCATTAAAGATCCTGAGAGACGTTTGGAGACGACGTCTTAAGAAGAAGACCTGTTTATTAGTGTTATATTTTTACAGGTAGGCTATGTTATTAGTGTGTCTTAATACGTGTTTGTTTCGACAGACTTAAGATTTACTGTAAAGTTGTATGGTGTGAAGGTGAAGAGCCGTTGTAAAACATCATCAGGGCTAACGATAATGGAATTCGAACCCACCATCTCCCGAATGCAAACTTAGAGCTACATGGATCGTACCGAACAGCCAACTCACTCGGCGCTGTCATATTATGACAAAACTTAATAACTTAAGTGGGCTGATATGATAACGTGCAAATATGTCAAAATTAGAACTGACTTATCTTTCTTCTTCCACCACCTTTCCTCACACCCTGGTACGGTCACGGTTGCGAACTGTGTCACATATGTAACTTGACCCTGCTGTACGGCCCATATGAAGGGTTGTGTTTACTATTGCATATTTCCGTGGTGCATATGGAGAGGAATGTGTTGGAAAAAGCACAAACACTCGAGCCTGTGGAATTAATCAGACGCGATTAAAATCCTCGATCTGGCCAAGAATTGAATTCCGGACCCTCTTAGCTGAATGAATCAATGCTGACCATTCAGCTGACTTCTTCATGGTAGAAATAAACACATAAAACGACTTTAACTTTTAATTCTTCAGTGGCCTGCGTATCTTGTATGGGCTTTGCTGGCAGGACCTAGTGTTTACAGTGCACTATGTCTTCTGGTATGGGCTAGAGCAATTTTGTTATTCATTGAGCTGTCTCTGTCTTATCCTTGGCTTTGACAATATTAAAGTGACTGAGGAATGAGCGATGCTAGTAATGCCATTCTTACTGCAGCCTGTCCCTGCTATGAATGGTGTGGAAACGTTGCTCATAGGGTTGGTTGGTGCATGCATTTCAGTGGGCTTGGCAGACTGATATTTAATAGCAACTTCTGGCTCGGTGAGGTAAGCAACGGGAAACTACCTCACTCCTCATTTCCCTAGTACGCCTCTTCAGTGATGTATAGGCCATCTATTACAGTTGATGGCAGAGTTGTTGAGGATCCAGCCAGCCTTAGGGCTGAAGACTGAACATACATACATACATGGACGATTATGTCACACTCACCAATTGAAATTTAAAATGCTGGAAAATACAAAAATAATCTTAGGTATGCAGATGACACCACTGTGGGGGCAGAACGCGAAGAAGAACTGAAGGATCCTGTGATGAAGTTGAAAGGAGCAAGTGCTAAATCTGGCATAAAGCTCGATATCGAGAAAACGAAAATCATTGCAACTAGATCGATAACTTCGTGGCAGATAAACGGAAAAATATTGCGGTAGTGTACCATAATATGGACCTTGATTCGAATATTTTAGCAGGTATTGAATGCAGCCATGAGATCAGAAAACGGTCGCTCCTGGACAGAATGGTTATGGCTAACCACGACTGTGTTTATGAAAGCAGTGACGTCGCCATAAAAATGAAGATCCGCTTGGTGAATGCTATGGTGTTCCCAACTGTAACGTATGGCAACCAAGAGCTGTTCGCTGAAGAAATCCGAACGACGAAGAATAGATGCATTAGAACTGTGATGCTGCAAAGGGCCGCTGAGTATTCCATGGACGCAGTAAAGATATTCACTAAATCGGCACCGAAAGGAATCCTCCCAGACTGTTCCTTGTACAGTAAAATAAATTAAAACGCATTTTGGATATAGAGTACACTACTCGGTCGAAAAAGGAATGATGTTCGGAGAGAATAACAGAAAAAGGAAGAAAAGGGCTGCAGGGAATGGGATGGTTTGATAGTATCGAAGGAGCATATAAACTGAGCTTGGAGAGGCTAAGGAAAGTGGCACATCAACGATAGTAATCGCGTATGTTGGTACATTGCATGGGTACAACGAGGAGTCGGAAACGACTGAACAACAACTGTACTGGGACTCGATCTCTTATAATAATAACGGAAGGTAAAAGCCAATCGAGAACAACCTACAGCCGGCTAACCGTACGTGCGAGTGGATCCACTCAGACGGCGAGATCAGTTCACATAAATGGATTATTATAATAATGCTGTTTTTGGCTACACTTGGAATGTTTTATCGCAAGAATTCTTTAACCTGTCAAAAGTCAACGATACACAGTTGTACCGACCTAAGCTAGGATCGAATCCATAATCTGGAGAACAGAAGAACTGCACCTAACTGACTGCGCCACTGAGTTCTGTATGTGAATCGGAAAGAGTATTTACTTGCATTCAGTCATAGCTGAGGATAACATGGTATAGAGGTTTGGGGCTCCGTATTTTGTGATATCAAGGTAATTAACAGATTACGAAGAAAATGACGAGAACAAGAATTTGTATTATTTCTGTTAATATTACTACAGCTACTAACATCCTCTTTTCAATCCCACATACAATTCGGTTTGGGCTTTAGCTTACCATGACAAGTACTGCCTAGCTAAATAGCCTGCAGATATTAGAATAGCAAATGGTCAACGTGACGATACGCTCAGCCGTAGTCTATCGCTTGGCTTTCCATATAAGGTCCACTACATCTCACAGAGAGAGAGAGAGATCCTCAGTTGGTTCGTCTTCCTGACGGGGAATTGAACCCTGAATTAAGATTCTTGAACTGGCACAAAATTAAACCTGGACGTCCTTCTAGGTAAACCGTATTAACCATTTCGGCTGGGCAGCTCCCAAACATGTTTAATTACCACAGATTTTAAAACACATCAGAATGCCGGATTTTTTTCTGAAAATGGACACAATAACGTGGCACTGATTTTATTGACTCGAACATCTTCTATTTAAACACTCATAAATACAATCCTACTGCGCTCAGATTCGACCCTTCAACCTTGAGGATTGGCGACGAGCGCTTCAACCAATTGCGATTTCTGCTTTTAGAGATGCAAGTGATTCATAGGTCTGCTCACCCTGTAAAATAAATGAATATCTGATTCATTCCTGTTAGCAAAGACAATCGGGCATACTCGTGTATACATTACGAAAATTGGCACCTCCATATCCAATAACGTTGACAGGCTTACTGAAGTTTTACAAGGATTAACCAAACAGTTCTGAAGAACTGAAGACAATCTAGTAAAGAGAGCATAATGTGCATTCCACACATTATGACAAGAACAATTAAGATTCTATGCGTTTTCTGCTCGTGTACAGAACAATAAAATTCCAACATTCAAGAGCAATCGTAATGTTGTAAATTTAATACTTTCCCCCACTGCGTCATTCCTAGAAGGACGGTGTGTGAGTCAATCCATAAGAATTTATGTGGAATGGTTCAGTGCACATATCTTCTTCCGCCCTGAAAGAGAGCAGTGATACTGAGAATTGTTGTTTTATTCGGATGAACAATAAGGCAACAATTTCCGCTTAACACTAATCAGAAGAAAAGAAGGCAGAATTTCGATGCTTCAAAGAACGAAACCATGGACAGAAGAGATGGAAGATTCATGAAGGGCATGAATATGAAAGACTCCCTTGGACTCACAAATCTAACGCCATCGGAATCAGAGGAAAACAAGAGTTCACGAAGGAAGATCGGATAGGAACTATGAAGGTTGAGTGCCTGACACTACTAAGAAAGGGAAGTAAGCGTATATAATTATAGTTATTATTACGTCTTCTTCCATACTGAAGCGCTTACTATTATTTGTTCCCGTCCTCCGGGGCCCGCATTCGATTCCTAGTAGTGACAGAAATTTAACTTTGGAAGGAGGGCTTGCATGTAGTTAAAATGGTACACACAGCTCCCTTCGATTGAATGCGTGCCTAGAAAAAGCTGCACCATCCCTTACTTTAATACTATTATTTTAATTATTAGTACAGAATTTTAATTGGTATTCATATTAATAGTATATGGAGCCTCCGTGGCTCTCGCGCAACGCGCCGGCCTCTCACCGCTGTGTTCCGTGGTTCAAATCCCGGTCAGCCCATGTGAGATTTGTGCTGGATAAAGCGGAGGCGGGACAGGTTTTTCTCCGAGTACTCCGATTTTCCCTGTCATGTTTCATTCCAGCAACACTCTCCAGTATCATTTCATTTCATCTGTCAGCCATTAATCACTGCGCCAGAGGAGTGCGGCAGGCTTCGGCAGCCAACACAGATGTTATCCTCGCCGCTAGATGGGGACTTCATTCATTCCATTCCAGACCCGGTCGATTGACTGGAAACAGGCTTTGGATATTCATTATTAGTCCAGCTCTGTGGTGTAGTGGTTAGTGTGATTAGCTGCCAACTCCGGACGCTCGAGTTCGATTCCCGGTTCTGCCATGGTACGAGGGCTGCAATGGAGTCCACTCAGCCTCGGGAGGTCAAGCGAGTAGCCATCCTCGAAGTGGTTTTCCGTGGTTTCCCACGTCTCCTCCAGGCAAAGGTAGGGATGATACTTAACATAAGGCCACGGCCGCTTCCTTCCCACTTCCTCGTCTATGCCTCCCAATCTCCCCCCCCCCCAGCGACCACCAGCACAACATCCCTGTTCACCTTAGCAGGTGAGGCCACCTGGGCGAGGTACTGGTACTCCACCCCAGTTGTATCTACCTACCCCATGTTTTACACTCCAGGACACTGTCCTTGTGGCGGTAGAGGCGAGATCCCTCGCTGAGTCCGATGGAAAACCAACCCTGGACGGTAAACGGATTATAAGAAGAAGAGGATTCATATTATTAACATTATTGTTCTATACGAATGAACGAATTTATTTATTTATTTATCGTGTCAGAAGTACAAAGTAAACGAGACAAAAATTAAACAGAGGAAATTTTAAACATTGGTTGACCGAAAATTGGCCACGACAAGCGCATTTCGAGTTGCCCTCATTAGATCTTTAATGGTACAAGTGGCTGGAGAAGAATGACACAGTACAAGATGCTGGTTAGTCTGCTTAGTACCACACTTGCAGTAAACTGTCTCCACAGGAAGGCCCAATTTCTGTAGGTTTGTCTTGCATCTCGTGGTACTGGAGCGTAATCGATTGAGAGCCTTCCATGTTGTCCACTTTTCAGAATGTCCAGGAGGAAGTTCTTCCTTTGGAACCATCCATTCTCTCAAATGTTGACATTTTTCCTGCCACATTGAGATTCTTGCCTGTTGTGATGTTCCTTTAAGAACTTCAGTAGTTGTCAAGAAGCTTTTTCTTCATTTCAGCCTAGGATGTGCTGGTTGACATACATACAAAGGATGGGCTTCCATAGTCATAGCCTTGCTTTTCTCATACCTAGCAGCAATCTCACGTCGGATTTCAGGTGCTGCTATACCAGCGAGACAGTGGAGTTTATCTATGGGAGTAGATCTTAAACAACCCGTGATAATACGGCAGGTGTCATTTAGTGCTACATCTATGTTTTTGGCATGGCTGAACTTATGCCACACGGAGCATGCATACTCAGCAGTGGAGTAGCACAGTGCTAGCGCGCTTGTTCTCACAGTGCAAGGTTGAACTCCCCAGGTGGTGCTTCAAAGTTTCCGCACTATGTTGTTTCTGGCAGACACTTTTTTTTTCACGTTTAGGCAATGTTTCTTATACGTAAGCGTACGGTCCAGAGTCACTCCCAGATATTTTGGAGTAGAACAGTGTTGAAGAGGGATTCCTTCCCAGGTGATTTATAGGGTTTTAGCTGATTTTTTGTTATTGAGATGAAATACACAGCTACGAGTTTTGGCAGGATTTGGCTTCAAATCATTTTCACTGTAGTATTTGGTAAGTTCTTTCAGAGCTTTGGATAAAGTCTGTTCTACCTTTTCAGAACAGTTGGCCTGAGCAGTGACTGCACAATCATCAGCATAGACAAAACTCTGGGTACCTTCAAGTAGAGGCTGATCGTTAGTATAGATGTTGAAGAATTACAGTGGTGCGAGCACACTGCCTTGAGGTAACCCATTCTTCTGTGTTCTCCATCTGATTCTTTTTCCCTGAAATTCCACAAAGAATTTTCGGTTTTGGAGAATATTTTTAATGTTGCACATTAGATAGAAGTCTTTGGTGACGTCATACAATTTTGTTAGAAGCCGATGGTTGACTGTGTCATAAGCTGCAGAAAGATCAATGAAGACAGCGCCTGTAATGAGCCGATTCTCGAAGCCATCCTCAATGTGCTGTGTCAAGTTTAATACCTGTGATGTGCAACTTTTTCCTTCTCGGAATCCATCTTGCTGTGGTATAAGAGATGACTCCACCTTTCCTATCAGTCTCTGAAGAATGAGCCTCTCCAGGACCCTTGTACAGGTGACAGAGCAAGGAAATAGACCTATAGCTTTTGGGATCCAGCTGATCTTTGCCTGGTTTAGGGATAGCAATGACTCTAGCCTTCCGCCACTTCAACACTAGTTGAAGTTTCGTGTCTGCACAATACTGTCTTGCATTCTTGGACACAGATATTCATTAATTCCAGTAGCCATCACCTCGTAACAGGACCAAAATTATTGATAATACACGTACTTCGGTTAGATCGAAGTATCAGTCAAAACTAAATGTTAGTTCACCAAATACGTTTGCCTCGTACGTGGTGACTGTATTAGCAATACCAGAACGCCAGTTTTAAATAAAAGAACTGAAAGGGAAGTGAGTCGTTCTACTTCATGTAATGGTAAAACAACGAAGGTTTTGTTTCAGTGGCTTTGCCCATCCCTGATGCTGTGATTTACGTTGCCCATTAAAACAAATTGGGCGGGGATTCATGGACACATTGTATATAATATAAAATACAGAGATAGACAGTGACATATGTGATACTGTGAGGAAGGTTTATGGCAGCCTAAGTAGCTTTCTGAGCTCAAGGTGGTGGATTCGATTGCGGTTCAAGCCCGTGCTGTTTGAAGGCATTGTGGTACAAAATTTTCGTCACCCGGAGTCTCTGAGAACCGTAAAAGTAGTTTATTGGTCGCAAAGCCAATATAATTATGATTATTATTATTACTAGTAGTTTAACGTAGTACCAACACACAGGAGGTTTTCGGCGACGCAAGGATGTGAAAGTGATAAGATTAGGAAGTAAGCGATCGTGGTCTTAATTAAGGTACATCCATTTGCCTGGTGAAGAATTGGGAAAGCACGGAAGAACATTTTCAGGTTTGCCGACAGTGGGATTCGAACCCGCCATCTACCGAATTAATTAATGCAATTATTATTATCTCATTCCTCCTAATAAAATGATATAAATTCGAAGATGGACTCAATGTACTTTATTTAGTATTTTCATTCCTTAAATCTAAATAACTCATTTCGATGTACCCTTCGTGTTTAAATCTCTTACGTGACAAAATACCATTGAGAACATGAATTTACTTTAACACTATTATTATAATTGTTATTACAGAATTGTACTTAGTATTCATATTATTAGTCCGCGGAGCAACGCGTGCAACGGATAACACTAGTTGAAGTTTCGTGTCTGCACAATACTGTCTAAATAATTCATGTATGAGCATGACGTATTCGTGTATCATAATTGCTAACAATGACACTGGTAAGTAACGTTTGTTATTAACAGAAGCTCTTGTTTCGTCTAATTATATCACAGAAGATTTGTTCTCTAAACAAAGTATATCCACCCTGTTAGGTAGGATCTATTTCCTGATATGATGTAATTCTCCTAAGTATGTTGTGGAATAATTAAACGATAGCAGGATGGAGCAATCTGTCCTCCTTGTCAAGTGAACCACCGCCCAGACATTCTAACGACTCCTCGTATTGATTCAGAGGACGCCGCCTTCATCTCCCTCGCTGTAATTCTGGTGAAACACTCAGCCATATCCGGTTCATAAAGTCGACAAATCAACACCCAGTTGAAATATAGATCTTCCAACAGACGTGATAATACTGGTTATCACTAGCTCCAAAAATAATTTGGATTAGTAGGTCTCTTTATAGTTTTTAAACATGTACGGGCCACATGAACAAAAATATTCAGAATAATCTCATTTAGTAGTATGATTGCCAACGGCCGTAGCCGTGTTGAAACACCGGATCCTGTGAGATCTCCGAAGTTAAGCAACATTGGGCGTGGTCAGGAGTTGGATGGGTTGCCACGCGCTGTTGGTGGGGGTAAGGGAATGGAGGAGCGGAAAGGAACTGGCCACCCTACCGCACGTAAACTCCGGCTCAGGAACACCTCTGCGGAGGTTCGGGCCTGCCTTCGGGCAGAATAATCCTTACCTAGTAGTATGATTAGCAAATTGCTCCTGATCATTCATAGTTTTGACTTCTCACATCGCTACCAGATTAAGACCGCTATAGTTTCTAAAACGGGACCTGTTTCAGTCATAAGCCATAACTAACAAGAAGTGTATATTAAGTTTGATAGCTGTTCGGCCCTGCGGTATAGGGGGAAACGCAACCGCCTGTCACCCGGCGGCCCCGGGTTCGATTCCCGGCCGGGTAAGGGATTCTTAATTGTAATGATTAATATCCCTGGCCTGGGGACTGGGTGTTTGTGACGCCCTTGATCTTCCTTTCATCACACACGACATTCCACACTACCGCCATTCCAATTACACGCAGGTTCATACAATATGGTGCCAGTAGGGTCAAAATACGCCCCGAACAAATAACAGTTTATTTTTATTTTTTTATTTCATAGCTACTTCCGTTCGTTCCAACTATCACTTACACAGTCACTCGTTCACTCATCCCCACATAGACAACGAAATTTCACTTCCTTTCTCCTCGCATGGATGGGGCTGAGAATGCATAAAATATCAACCCGATGAAGACAGCGAGTGTTAATTTGTAGATTGAGAACTACTTCTCCGTTCCTAGCTTTTTTCTCTCAACATAGGCTATAGGGTAGGCATTACAGCAATGTGGACTCAGTCTACTTTTACGGCTGTATGCCCTTCTGACCTCAATCATATGTGGTGAGGTGTAGGCTATTCACAATTGCGTGTTTTTGTGGTGGTTGATAGTGGTTCCAGGACATATTCCCGAATTCTCATTGCCGAACATTCATTATTTTCTGAAACAGTCCCATACTACCGTTGTTTCTTAGATGACATAGGCCTAAATGAAAATACAAGAGAGACAAGCACTTTAACATCGTGATCCTCATGCGCACCTGCTGGTCTTACTATCAAAATTAAAAATACTAAACAGTTGCATGAAGGAGCGTGTGTATGACGCGGTGCTGCTAGCCCTCTCAGCACTGCCAGGTTAATAGGTGATCCAGAAGTAATCGCCTGCGCATAATTTATTTTGGAAAATAATTTGCAACAATCGCTGTATATTCTCTAACAGCTCTCTTGCTCTTTAATACATGTAACCTTCCAGGAGTTCCTTTTACCTCTTTGCACTGAGGTTTTAAGTGCTATTTCTACTTCCAAGTTCGGCTCTATGGCTAAATGGTTAGCGCTCTGGCCATTGATCACAGGAGTTCCGGGTTCGATTCCCGGCAGGGTCGGTAATTCAAACCACACTGGTTAATTTCGCTGCCACGGGGGCTGGGTGTATGTTTTATCTTCACCATCATTTCATCCTAGTCACGATGCGCAGGTCGCCGACGGGAGTCAAATCAAAAGACCTGCACCTGGCGAGCCGAACTTATCCTCGGACACTCGCGGCACTAAAAGCCATACGCCATTTCCATCTCCACTTCCAAAACATATATCAGTATTTCTTCCACATGTAGCCTATTAGAGTAGTTGAATATGATTGATTACTATGAGTAATCTAGAGCAGAAAAATGTAATTTCTTAAAAGTTGTACCACCGGGCGAGTTGGCCGTGTGGTTCTGGGCGCGCAGCTGTGAGCTCGCATCCGAGAGATAGTGAGTTCGAACCGCACTGTCGGCAGCCCTGAAGATGGTTATCCGTGATTTCCTACTTTCACACCAGGCAAATGCTGGGGCTGTACTTTAATTAAGGCCACGACAACTTCCTTCCCATTCCCATCACATCGTCGCTTCTCTGTGTCAGTGCGACGTAAAGCAAAAAAAAAAAGTACCAAACCCGGTCATGGGTACGTTTCTTGCGCTTTTCCCACACCTTTCTTAAGGTGGAAATATCACCTTCTGAACAGACACTCCTCAATTGTAGCTTCATCTGCCATTTGTTATAAAATAAATGTTAAAGTTGATGGCCTAAAATTTGTTTTTCATAACCTAACTGTTGTCTCCCGGCAACATGTGTTGATTGTCAATAATCTGTTTGGATATAAGTAGATTATATTCGGGACCGTGGTTTCGGTAAAATGTCATAAGGAAAACAGCAGCCTCAGGAAAACGTCCATTCGGGAATGTGGATTCGGGAAAACGGTTTGGAAGAGTTGGTAGTGTTATGTGTAATGAAGATGATCAAAAATACCCAACTAGAGAAATCAGCCAAACGCTCCTAATATCCCCCGTTGAGAATCAAACCCGGCATCCTCTGAACCGAAGGCTACTATGTTTTCTGACGACTGAGCCAAAGAGTTGGAGTTGTAGATTGAAAACTATCAAAAATAAAAGTAGCTGTCAGAAAAGACGACGGTAGACTACGGCAATAAGTATGGTCAACGTTGTAAGCCACTGTGAGCATCGAATTTGGTACAGCTCAGAAAATATTTCAAAGATATAAAACTTGTCATTTGAAAAGTATTGTGAAGTGTGGATCTGCAATAGCATAGGGTGCACTCATTTTCAAGACAATATTTCATGAGGGAAATAACAGGCTCCATGGTTAAATGATTATCATGCTGGCCTATGGTTCAAGGGGTCCCGGGTTCGATTGACGGCCGGGTCGACAATTTTAACCTTAATTAGTTAATTCCCTGGCCCGGATACTGGATGGATGTGCCGTCTTCAGCTTTAGGATTCATCATAAGTAGAACGCCCACCGTTAGAGTCAAGCAGGTCGCACATATGAGTTAATTCGAAACAAATGCACCAGGCCTCACCGGTCATCAGACGCTACACTGGGAGAAGTGACCAATCTTAAGGAAAATAATGGAAGGTTGCTTTGTTATACAACTTTTCCCATTGCTACAATGTGTCTGTACAGGAAAATATCGATCTTGCGTAGAAAATTTTCGCATTATAAAAAAGAATATAAATCAAAGGAAAGTACCTCAGTACAGGCCACAAAAGCTCGTTTGCGTACGGGAGGGAGTGGGTTCGATCCCTGCTGCCGGCAGCCTGAAGAAGGTTTTCCGTGGTTTCCCATTTTCACACCAGGCAAATATTGTCAGAAACGTGGTATTAGAATTAGGCTATCGATATGCTCCATTGAAATGAAATGTAAGAAAAAAAGGTGTGTATTAATTTAATTAAGTATATAGCATCATTCAAATGTGTACATTTATTTGGTAGCATGTTCAAAGTTGCTTGTTATACAACTTTTCCCATTGCAATAATGCCTTACAATGTGTCTGTACAGTAAAACATCGATATTGCGTTGAAAATTTTCACATTATAAAAAAGAATATAAATCAAAGGAAAGTAACTCAGTACAGGCCACAAAAGCCCGTTTGCATCTGGGAGATAGTGGGTTCGAGCCCCACTGCCGGCATTTCCGAAGAAGGTTTTCCGTGGTTTCCCATTTTCACACCAGGCAATGATGGCTGTACCTTAATTAAGGCCACGGCCACTTCCTTTCCACTCCTAGGCCTTTCCGATCCCATCGTCGCCATAAGAGCTATCTGGGTCGGTGCGACGTAAAGCCAATTAAACAAAAAACGAAAGCCCGTGGAGTGGTAGAAGATAAAAGCTTCCACTATCCGTAACCTCTGCACGTGGTGGGGTATAATGGTTTGCTCTATAAAAATCATCTTTGTCAACAGGAATCAACCTGGTACTGATTTATGGTGTAGACTGAGTGAGCCTCAGGGCTATATGCACCTCTGGAAGTGGAATTATCGCTTCCTAAACGCTTCATCCTTCATCCATAAACTCAGGGCTTGTCACTGTTGTAAAGAGTTGTTTAGTTAGGCGTGAAACGCTCCATTTATCGAATCTTTATTCAGGGTGGTGGTAAGAGACTATTTACACCACAGTATATTATATATTAGCAATGTGTACACCACAGGAACATCGTGGAATGTGACCAATATGTTGATGGTGGCGTCATAGTGTGGGGCGGTTGCATTGTCGTACGCACCAGCACATCTTCATGGGTGGTCCGAGGAACACTGTTTACGCTCGGAGATACAGGGATGAGGTAATGAGACCACATGTTCGACTTTTCAGAGTTGCGGTTGGTACAGACTTTCTCTTAATGGACGATAATGCCCGATCGCACCCCACTGCTCTGGTGGATTAATTTCTGGCTGGGGAAGACAATCATCGCATGGACTGGCCAACGAGGTCTGCGGATCTGAATTCTATAGAACATGCCTGGGATGCATTGCGGAGGCGAATTGCATCCCGTCAGCCTCCGTCAAGGACCCTCCAAGACCTTCGCATTGCCCTTTCGGAGGCATGGGATTTAGTGCCACAAGAGCTCTTGGATCATCTAATAGAGAGCGTGCCACGTCGCAGCGAAGCATGTGTGGCCGTTAGAGGTAACCATACACCCTATTAACAGCATATTATGTTGTGGAAAGACATTGCCAAGTTTTGTTAGTTATTGTCAAAGGTGTACCTTAGCTATCAGAACCTTTCTGCTACTGTTTTTTTTTTTTTTTTTTGTTTTTTTTTTTTTTTTACAAGTTGTCTGACATATCGTGTGTCAGCTTCCGTTCGTTCAGCAAGCCGTCTGACATTCCTATCAGGTGGTATGGCCTCGTTTATTGATTATGCTTAACTTTTTGACACTAGTGTATATTACGAGTAATAAGAGTTTATTTAATGTAATAACACGTATATTATTTATTATTACCTCTAAATATGATGTACAGGCCTATATCCACTGCACTGTTGTGCAACACACAGTAATAGTCCAGAACAACTTATGTTCGGAACTAGAGGATTACAGAAAAATCCATTCATTGTAAATAAGCTATTGGAGACTCTCAAAATTACGAGAAAACATGTTGTGTCATATTCTTCTAGAAGCCTGGCCAGGCAATGTATATAAAGAGGCAGTCTTGAAGGTTGAGCAGAGTTGTTTAACAAGAGTTGTGAGTGCAAGTCGTTAATCGATTACGTGAATTCATGTTGCGATTGGTATCACGTTGACATGCTATTGTGGCAGTCTTCTTCTTCTGCTCTTCGTAGTAGTGTTTTGTTTGAAGATGGCAGTTTATTAGTGCGTGTGTGTATATGTAAGTATAATTTGTAAATAAAATAGTGTACACAGCTGACAGCATTTCGCGTGTGCGTCTTTGTGGTAACACATGTTTAAATGGCCTGCGTTCGCATTGATGCGTGTAGTCTACGTGTGAATACCATTCCAGTTTTCATTAAAATTCATTGGTTGCCAATTATGATTGCTAAGTCCGGCTCTATGCTGTGTGCTGGCCTTTGGTCACAGGGGTCCTGGGTTCGATTCCCGGCAGGGTCGGGAATTTTAACCTTAATTGTTTAATTTCGCTGGCACGGGGGCTGGGTGTATGTGTCGTCTTCGTCATCATTTCATCCTCATCACGACGCTCAGGTCGTCTACGGGAGCCTACGGGCCTGCATCTGGCGAGCCGAACTTGTCCTCGGACACTCCCGGCACTAAAAAGTCCATACGCAATTTCATTTTTTTATGATTGCTAACATGTTATCCTTGGCTGATTTCTTCGCTAAATTCAATTTCCTGGTAAGTTCCTTCAGCTCCTTCCACAAACATTCCCAAATCGATTTCTTTCCAACCTGCAACTATTTTTTAAACTCTGTACTTGTCAGTTACAATGAAGTGGGATTTTACCAGTCCTTAAAACCTTTTAGGGTGCATGTCTCTCTCCTAACTCCTCAACAATTGCTTTAAACCCACCCTACAGACCGCTTACTTATTTTTAATCACTTTTTACAAGTTCGCTCATGTCTGTCTTATCAACCATACTGCATATGGTACAGGCTAATAGCCATACTCTTACAACCTTCAATTCTATCGATTTTTAACTACGACGAAATAGCTTCGTGATCACTAATACCACCAGTTTCTCTACAGGGATCATCTGGTTTTATCAGTACCACGTCTAACATATTGTTCCCTCTAGTTGGTTATATCACTTTCTAATTCAGCTTCTCTTCCCAGATTATTTACCATTTGTTGGCCTAGATTTATATCATTCGCATTACCTTCCCAGATAAGATTTGGTATATTGAGACCACCAATCATGTTCCTGTGTCATTTCTCACGTAATTCTACGTCAGCAGAACTATTTTCAGGTCTGTGCAGGCCGAAAATAAGTTTCCTGTTATCTTTCTTCTTACCTTCCACCTAAAATTGCATGTTTTTCATCCTTAACCTCAGGGCTTGTCACTGTTGTGAAGAGTTGTTTAGTTAGCCGTGAAATGCTCCATTTCTCGAATATTTATTCAGGATGGTGGTAAGAGACTATTTACACCACAGTATATTATATATATGAAATATGTCTTGCCTGTTAGGTCGTCAGCCTGGAGGCTGGCTGGATCCTCAAATAACACCACCAAAAGATTTTCCAATACTGGGAAACGGCAACAACCGATGGCGGCGCCAAAATGAGGCATTCTAGGCAAGATGAGGTGTGAGGTAGTTTGCTATTACTTTCCTCATCGGACCAGAAAGTGCTATTACAGCAAGGCAGACCCTATGAGCAACACCTTTCACAACAATAAAATTTATGGTCGTGCTCTGTTCTGCATCCATCAAGAAATGGGACTATGCAGCATGAGCAATACATATGAGGTGATTTCGTTATTATCCTTGGCATAGTACAACTACCTCGGGTTATGCGTAATCATGAATGAAACGGTACCATTTGTTGTTGGAGGTAGTATAACATTATAATTACACATGTATTATACAGATTTCGAGGTGCAAGGAAACACAGAATGTCGAATAATAGTGAATCGGTTAACCAAGATTCTTTTGTATAGCGACGATGGGACAGGAAAGGCCTAGGAATGGGAAGGAAGCGACCGTGGCCTTAATTAAGGTACAGCCCCAGAATTCGCCTAGTGTGAAAATGGAAACCACGGAAAACCATCTTCAGGTCTGCCGATCGTGGGGTTCGAACCCACTATCTCCCGGATGCGAGCTCACAGCTGCGTGCTCCTAACTGCACGGCCAAGTCGCCCGTTGGAAGTGGAATCGAACCCACGTCCTTCCGAGAGACAAACCTCGTATATCCCAATGCTCTTCCTGCCCATTATATTCCTTAAGACTGGTCACGCCACTCAGCCACATACTGATATGCAGTCCATCAGAATAATTTTCGTTGTGTTCATTTCCTATGCTGTTGTATGAAGGAAAATGGACCTTATCATACCGTATTGTAGAGATGTTGCTTGCATGGCGAATTCATGCATTCCTACAGTATAGTGTATTTAAGGTTCGATTTCCTTTACAGTTTAGCAGAGGAGAATGAACACAATGAAAATTATTCTGATGAACTGCATATAAATATGTGCCTGGGAGGCGTGACCAACCTTAAGGAATATTATGGATCGGAAGCAGTGGCGGCTCGTGATGATAAAAATGGGTGGGGCACATTCAACATATTAGGAACACTAGGAATAAATTAAATTAATCTTACCTTTTCATTTCTTGTATATCAGCTCGAATCTCCTGTCGTTGGCAATAGCAAATTCTACAATTACTCGATTATTGAAGTCCGCTATGGAATGTACCATCATATTCTTGATCGATAATATCGCCAGTGCATTCAACCTCTCATTCCCCTTGGAACTTCGTAAAATGTCTTTATTCTTTTCAGAGTGGAGAAGGACCGTTCATATTCAACATTCGTCATTGGTATGGTGACAATTATTTTTAAAACAATCATACACTCGGAAAATGTTCGTGTCATTCCATTTTCAAAGAAAAATTGCAGAAGAGGCAAAGCACCGGATGCACAGCGAAGATTTTCACGACTGTACAACACTTCTAGTTCAGTTCGCAATTTCGGACCGTTTATCGCAGGATACAACTTCAGGGTCGTCTGAAAGTCATGTTCAGGGAATGAATTGCAGTACTGAGGAAAGTTATCTATAAAAAAATGCTTAGATGCACACAGATGATCAGTGGACTGAAATATATCATTGATGCTACTTATAATAACATCACAAACTTCCACGGCTGCCAACCTGTTGGTCGAACGTAAGCATGATCAACGCATGTCGTTTTCTCAGTGGCTCTGTTGAAAGGCTTTCGTCCGTTTTGTAAAGTTGGCGAACATTCACTATCGCATTAACAACATTTGTGACAAACTCTCTCATCTTCACAGCATCAATGTCTCTTTTCTGAATGCAATTAAAGAATTGTGCAACATGTGGCATAATCTTGAGATAGAAATTAAGCCAATAGGTGAACTGAGGATCATTCAGAGTTCGAACAAATCCCGTAGCTTCAGTGGAAGATTTCCTGTCACTTGTTTCATGGTCTCATATCTTCAAAACATTTTAGCAAATTATCACGATGTTCATAAACAGTGTTCACAGTGTGATGTTCAAAATTCCGTCATGTAGGCGGAACACTGCCTAACTTCTTATGAACTAGTGTCGTGCAAAACACGCTCTATGCTCGGTTCATATTTGTCGAGTATGGCTATGTCCGAATTTTCTTCTCAGAGGCGAGGCGAGCTATGTTCGTTCGAGCATGCCCCTTTATACTCGCTCCTTCCCGTGCTATCTGAGTCACAGGCAGAAATGCTCGCCTCCCTCCGTCCTTACTTAGACGTACTCTGCTCTTTGTCTCGCGTACCTTTATCTCTCGAAACATTACGCTTTTGCGTCAATGTTGGACTCATGACTGGGCACGAACCTGTCAATAATTAAACTCATATTTTTATACTATGTTTCTACACAGTACTGAGAGGAATGGTTAATGGATTTCACGTGCTGCTACGTGTATTCCTTCTGGCTAGCGTACTTTACCGCTCTATATACGGAAACTAAGTACACATCATTAATGCATAAACCATATATTTCGCTACTAGCCATACCAAAGACATTGTGCATAAACTGTGCAAATCAATGCCATTATAATACATAAAGTTAAATATAAACCTCATAATTAATGGAAAAAATCCTCTTTGCTCAAAATTTGGAATTAATTGAAAAATAATTATTTATTGTTACGATTATTATGAATTAATAACAAGTCATTGACTTGGTCCGGGTCTAGCTGATACCTTCGACTCATAAAAAGCAATCCAGATTAGATTTCATGCTCATTCCACCAGCGCAGTAGGTCGTCGTCATCTTCACTAGCATTCATATCGCAGTATATATCTACTTCATTACTAGTAGCTCAGTCGTCGCTTATTCACTCACTGAATTGATCCTTTTTTTCGGAGGCTCTTGTAGACTGATCGATGCATGCACAGTGCGGCATGGAGGATCTACGGAGAGACAAAACACCTTGTTTAGTTACTTTATTTCTCATTTTAACTGAACAAGGTGTTTGGTGGTCTTCAGGATACAATTACTTAAGTAACTGCACATAGCAAATTATATTTTCTTTCTTAATCCGTTTACCCCATGTTGAACAGGAACCTTGAGGGGTTAAGACGTTTGGAAGGGATAGGCAAGGAACAGAGAAGGAAACGCCCGTGGCCTTAAGTTAGGTACCATCCCGGCATTTGCCTGGAGAGGAAGTGGGAAACAACGGAAAACCACTTCGAGGATGGCTGAGGTGTGATTCGAAACCCCGCTACTCAGTTGAACTCCCGAGGCTGAGTGGACTTCCTACCACTTTTCAAATTTCGTAGCCTCTCGGGTGGCATCTAATCACACTAATCACTACACCACAGAGACGGACGCAACTTATATTACGAACCTGATATACAGATATGTTACACAGATGCGTCTGACTTCGTCCATTACGGCCTTCCTGTCATCTTCTTCTAACCTTTTCAGGTGGCGAAGCGGAGGCCTAGTAATGTGGATACTTTTTGTACAGTTGAAACTTGTATCTTTTCACTTAAGAGCTGTCCGGCTCCACGGCTAAATGGTTAGCGTGCCTGCCTTTGGTCACAGGGGCCCCGGGTTCGATTCCGGCAGAGTCGGGTATTTAACCATAATTAGTTAATTCCCATGTCACGGGGACTGGGTGTATTCGTCGTCTTCATCAACAGTTCATCCTCATCACGACGCGTAGGTCACCTACGGGAGTCAAATCAAAAGAGCTGCACCTGGCGAGCCGAAGTTCACGGACATCTCCAGGCACTAAAAGCCATACGCCATTTCCATTTCACTTAAGAGCTTGTAAGTTCTGATACTTAACTTACGGATTTCCTGGATATAATATCAAGGTTCAACATAATATTAATGTAAAGACTATATGCATATTATTTCAGTTAAAAACTGCAGACGTCAACCATTAATAAATACCTCATAGTCTGCCGCAGTTTATGGAACCACAAGAGTATTGAGTAAATTGTTGGTGCTGTTTCGTATTCCAGGTCATTTGTGATTAGTTTAAGGAAAGCCACCATCTGTCCTGAAACCTCATAACTGAAGCCATCTAACTTATGGAAGGCCTTATGATTTCGCAACATACTGCTGATCAAACATAATGAAAGCTTTTGAAAACCATAGACGACTGCCTTGTGCTGTTCACTGCATAAAATTATACTGCTTAAAAACAAACTGTAACATCGTATAGAGACTATTCGCCCTCGTAATTACTTCTTGTTGTATCGTTTTATGAAGCTGGGCAGCATGACCGTTTTTTGTTCAGATACCTCACAATAGCCTTTGCAGCGTGTATTGTGTTTGCGCATACTGGAGCATCTTCAATAAGAAATTTCATCCCATCATATATGTGTGCATGTACTTCATTTATGCAGTGAACAGCACAAGGCAGACGTCTATGATTTTCAAAAGCTTTCTCTATGTTTTAACCCTGATCCGTTACGAAACGCATGTCTTTATAATTACACTGTGGAATATTTAACTCGTAAACTTCCTCAATTATACTTTTGAAATTTTGCAGTAAAAAGCACATTACTAAACAGCTTCCACTCTCTGTCTATACACTGCATAGTCAGAGTCAGATAATGGATATGGTCAGTCCACACATCAAAAGTAGCCAAGCCATCATTTGTCGTGCATGGCAGAAATAATCAGAGGCATTTCTTCACTTCGCATTTCATGTGCCTTTGACTGGACGTTTCTGCTAATGGTGGAAGGATGCGGTAATACATCAACAATATCTACTTTTACCAAAATTCGCACCGACATTAGTTAATAATAATAATGTTATTTGCTTTACGTCCCACTAACTACTTTTATGGTTTTCAGCAGTGGCGTACACTGAGGGCTTCCAAGGCTGTCGGTGAAGCCCAAAACTCAATTATTGAGGACGATGGAAGTATAAAGTAGAATAGACTATAAGGTAAGCATCTGACACATTGTTCCATTTTCAAAACTTGAAAGTAGTTCGTATTTCTGAGAGCTAAACATCGGAGACTAATATCGCAGCCCAGCCTCTCGTCCCTCTCCCCTCTACTCACCCATAGGCCTACTGCTGTGTATCGGATAGGAGCGGGACCGGGAGGGTGGGTTGTGAATAGGTGTGTTAGGCTTCAATCCGTCAGATCGCCACTCCTATCAACCATGTGTTACTCATCGTATATATTTCCTCATCTCATACTTCTGACATAGATAACAGAGCGCTGGTATTTCACTACCGTTTCCTTCTACATCCTTGTAGGAGACACTGCAGGGCTGCTGTTATAGGAGCAATATAGTTTTATTTCTATAGGTACAACTGCTAAAATGAAATGCAATATTTAGGTTCACTTTTGTTGGTTGGAATCGAACCCGTGATCATGGATCAGACACCACCGCTGATCTCCCGATGAAGCTACTAAACCAGGGGACGATGGGTACGACCGCTGTAAAAATCAGCATTTGTATTTAATAATAATAATGGGGAATGGCACCTGTGATGGGTTGGAGTGCCCTAATGAGGATAAAGTGAATGGCGAAGACGTCATAAACATTCAGTCCCCAAGCCAGGGGAATTAACAGTATGAGGAGGTTGATTCTGAAAATTGATCCGGGTCCATCGGACCAAAAGCAAGCATTCTATCCATTTAGCCACAAAGCCGGACTTTAATTTGCTAAACCTTACGTTACTATGTCCATTGATCAGGGGTTGAGCATTGGCAGCAGCAGAGGCCAGGGCAGTAGCTTGTGAAGCAGATTTCACAACACAACAGGCTTCTCCTATGGCTATTCGCTGCACCTCAAAAACCTGAAGGCTTGGCGTAACCAACCATCGAAAAGGGGTAACCTAAGTCTAGAGGTAGCCCACGTCTTGATCGCAGCATACGCCACTGATCAATCAATCAATCAATCAATTGATCGATATCGTGGGTGGGTGCAGTAGAATAACACCCAGGATACATTCTAACTGTCAATCAATCAATCAATCAATCAATCAATCAATCAATCAATCACCACTGAACTGCATTTAGGGTAGTCGTCCAGGTGGCGGATGCCCTATCTGTTGTTTTTCTACCATTTTCATAAAGAATTGCAATGAATTTCGACATTTATTGAACATCTCCCTTGCTAACTTATCCCAATCCCTAACTCCCCTTCCTATAAACGAATATTTGCCGAAATTTCCTCTTGAATTCCAACATCTACATACTTCTTTCCTACTTTTAAAAACACCACTCGAGCTTATTCGTCTACTTATATCATTCCACGCGAATTCTCAACTGACAGCTCGAAACATACTACATAGTCGAGCATCTCGTCTCCTTACTCCCAAGTCTTCCCACCCCAAAGTTTGTAACTTTCTCGTAACACTACACCTTTGTTGGAAAACACCCAGAACAAATCGCGCTGCTTTCCTTTGGATTATTTCCAGTTCTTAAATCAAGTAGTCCTGGTGAGGATCCCATGCACTGAAACCATACTTTAGTTGGGGTCTAACCAGAGACTGATATGCCCTCTCCTTACATCCTTATTACAACCTCTAAATACTCTCATAACCATGAGGAGAAATCTGTAAGCTTTCTTGACAACCTCCTTAATATGTTTTCCGCAATATACCTTGCCCTGTACTATTCGTTAGTTTCTAGTCAAACGATCAGCAGTAAAAACGTTAATATTACGGGATTTACCCCCAGAAGACCAGAGATGAATGCTAGTCGAGAAGTGATGCTCGACATGCCAGTTATTTCTCTTCTACCAGACTTAAAGTTTGTGGGAGCTGTAATACACTTTAAATTGCCTTGTGGGTGGGGGAAGTAGAATAACACCCACGATATATCCTGTCTGTCGTAAGAGGCGACTAAATCGGGCTCCAGGACTCTTAACTTAGGAGCGTGGGTTGGCGACCATGGGGTCTTTAGCTGAGCCCTGGCATTGCTTGTGCTAGGCTCCTCACTTTCATCTGTCCTATCCGATCTCAGTTGATCAACTGTTGTTCATTTCAGACCCCGACGGTATTTGGTCACGAGGCCTAGGGAGTCTTTCATTTTCATGCCCGTAGTAGACTTTGTCTTTCTTTGGCAGATACCTTCATTTTTTCAATTGTCGGACCCCCTCTACTCTGACCACCCTTCCCCCCCCCCCCGATTAGTGTTATCGGATGATGATTGCGCAGTTGTACGTCCCCTTAAAACAATATTCACCACCACCACCGCTGTGACAACAATGGTGCTGCACCATATTCTCTATGCGGTCCGTCCTTAATGTTATAAGTAGCTGCTGAAATAATATCCTGATTTGAAGGGGGTATGCGAAGTAGCTCCTTTTGGGAAGAGCTTTCGCGTTACTGGCCATCCGCATGGTCGCTTGCAAGACTACTTTTGATTTATTTATTCTCTCTCGACCGCGCGTCAAAATTTCTTTCTTATCTTTTCTACCTTGAAAGCCGTGCAGGCGGCCATACACAAAGGGTGACAGTGGCTTTTGAGAGGCAGTGGTCTACCGCCGGTGATGTCTTGGTATGACCGCGACAGGGTAACCAGTGCCAAAGAGATATGGGATTGCCTGGTGGGTTTAGGGAGGTTTCTCATAACTTCTCCTCTACGGAGGGGTGGAAGTAGCTGGCAGAAGACTAGCCTTTGCACCTCAAGTTATTCTGTACTGTTGTACTAGGCTATGTTCCTGCGTTAGGACTCGCTTGTCGGTCATTTGTCCAAACAGGTAGGTCACCACGGGCTGTGAAGCGGGGCAGAGCCTCACGGCACCCCCCCCACCCCCACCTCCAAAAAGAGACACATACTAACACAGCTCTAGTCTCTTTATCTTGCCTACATAAAGGCAAACCTTGTCGAGCTGGGCTGAGCGATGACCGTCCAACCAGGATTCAAGTGATTTCCATCTCTTCGGATCGTTGATGAAGCACGAGGATGAACGTTATGACGTGGCTTCAGAAACTGGAAGCAGATTTCTGTCTTGCCAACATCGATGTCTTGATGTAGAGGAACAAGAGCTTGGATAAGAATAGTGAGTATGTTGAATAACAATGCGCACTACCATGTATTATTTTATCTGCCTGTAAAATAAAGTTTCTCCTTCGTAAGGTCTTCTTATTTTGTTAAAGGTACATTGTACTTATAACACATGGTGCCCGTCATCGTTGAAGGGTCTAACTTACAAAGGTTGCACCACTCTTAATAATAAACCATACAAAATACACCCTGGGGTGTACAGAATTCCCTGTACTTGCGGCAAGGTATACATTGGCCAAACATTCAGGTTCCATTGGTACTCGTATCAAGGAACACCAGTATAATATCCGTCTCAACCAGCCAGACAAGTCAGCAATAGCTGAGCGCGCCCTATCAACTACTACTAACATGTTTTCATTCCTTCCTTGAAGAAGGAGGTGAGCCGGTTAGTGGTCATGCCGTCTCTCAGACCAGGAGATGTTTGGAGAAAGTGGGGGTAGGCGTTCGTTGCCTGTACTAGGAACTGTCTCGGCATTCACCTTAGTGCAGGAGAATGGCAAACTACGGAAAACAACTTTCAAATGCCAATAAGAAAAGCGTAGCTGGGCGCTATCTAGTAGGCTGTAGGAGAAGCAAGTTCAAAATACGAACTAGCGCTGAAGTGTCACGTCGTAGAAATACTGTGACCTGGTCAATGGAATTTGCCGAAACCCTCTTACCCCTCACAGCTCGCAGAATGAGGGGATAATGTTCAGGTATAAGAACGAGTCGATCCCATCCAGGATTAGACCTTTACTATGTTGCCTAGTTTAGTCCAGGTGTGCTAGAACAAGAACAACCATGGTGAATCATAGCCTATTGAACTCAATGAAGGTGGTAGTGACAACAATCGTGCATAATGTTTTGATTTTTATATTAGTTTTAATCGGTTGAGGGGCACGTGACCATGTGACCTAAAGGAAGAACCGCGCCTGGTCGTTAGAGCATTGGGAGACATACGAGGTTTTAAAAGACAGCCATCGATTATACTAATAATAATTTATAATTTTCGTGTGGCTATTTCTAGCCGGGCGCAGTCCTTGTAAGGCAGACCCTCCGATGAGGATGGGCGGCATCTGCCATGTATAGGTAACTGCGTGTTATTGTGGTGGAGGATAGTGTTATGTGTGGTGTGTGAGTTGCAGGGATGTTGGGGACAGCACAAACACCCAGCCCCCGGGCCAATGGAAGTCACCAATGAAGGTTAAAATCCCCGACCCGTCCGGGAATCGAACCCAGGACCTCCTGAACCGAAGGCCAGTACGCTAACCATTCAGCCAAGAGTCGGGCATCGATTATACTGAAGCCATGCGTGAGACGATCTATCCATCCAGAACACACACTAACATAAGTTTTCAAGAAATCGCGCGAGGCTGAGAAGTACAGTAGATTCACTCTCCTAAGGCCGGCCGCAAAATGAGACGCAGGTCCGTGAGGTGCCGCAGGGTGACTCACGGTGAGTTTCTGCGAACCACAGAACTGACTGGACCCGCGCATGTTACGGCGCAGGGTGACGTGACGCAGTTTCTGCTCGTGGTGACCCTGCGGACCGCAGTCTCTCTTCCGCAGTTTCCTGCAAGATTCACGGTGATTTTGGTTCTTCGTATTGTGTTTTGTAGTTCGAAATGGAAGGAAAACAACCCGTTGAAGCCGTGCGTGTTCGCGAAGTTCTGTATGACACAAGCCATGAAGCCATTGTTGCAGGTGCTGAAGCGAAGGCGATGTGGGAGAAACTGAGACATTCGCTGACAGAAAGTCTCAGACGACAGCAAAAATACATGAAAAGTATTCAGCACCGGCTGAATCTGTAACATACCGTTTCGAACACAAACCCGGTATCGGAATCCGATTCTGAACTCAAATCTATTAACATAGCAGCAGTACTGTCCATCTCTGCCAGAGCTGAAGTTGCGTGGTAAACTGCGTACTGAAACTGCTGTCCAACTTGCGACGATTATCGCCTTGACTCACTCTGCCGTGAAGAATTCGACGCGAGTCACCCTGCGTCACCTCACGGACCTGCTTCTCATTATGCGGCCGGCCTAATAGTGTGGCATGTAATGCTGTTTATTCTGCTGCAGTGGATTAGTAATTTTGCAATTAGAAAACATGTACAAAAAATACGAATCGATATCAGCAATTCACAAAAATTTGCCAAACTGCATTTTTAAAAAAATTAATTTAATTTCTACTTGTGCTGTTTTTAATAGTGTTAGTTGATATAATGTTATATTCTATTGCCACAACAATTCATGCGTATTACCGTTACCTCGAAACTCTTGTCTGTACGTTTGTGGAAACATTAATGAACGTGATAACCTGCTAGTGTACAGTAAATTTTCATCTTCTCTGAAATCATTAGAGAAGAAATGTGGTAACAACTGACAGAGAATCTGCCTCCTAGACGATAGCCCTACAGTAAATGCAGTGCTGATTGGTTGAGAGATTGAACTTAGCATCGAGGGTATCATTGAGCAAAATATAAATATCTAAGAAAACAATCATTGCCAAAATCACGTAAGAAATGTATCCTCCGGAAACCATACGAGTAGTTGGCGGGACGCAGTACGAATAACAGATTTCTCGAAAAGCTATTTCTGAAATGATCAACTGAACTATACGGCAAAGTGTTAACGATTTCATTTGATTCGTTTATTCATCACCGACATTGAAGAGAGTAGGCCTACATGTGGCTGCAGAGACAAGCGCATTCCTACTCAGAGAACCGTGATAGCGCTCCAGATATTCATTGTGTTGTTTAAACAGAAACTGTGCCATAGAGCCAGACATGAAAAATAAAGGACGAATTAAAAATAGTTTGCGTCCGAACGTAAAACATTACAACACTCCAGACAGTCTAAATACTTTCGCACTGCAGTATGTAGGCTTTTACGAGGTTGTTGACCATTCGTCTCCCCAGCCGTGTCTCAGAGGCGTTTTCCACATGCATTGATACTGAGCTGGACATGGGATCGGAAGGCACAAAATATTATGCCATGAACAGCATTAAGTTACTTTAAACTGCAAAGTGTTAAAATATTTTAATTGAATTGTTAATTCATTATCAACGAAGTTAATATTAATCAAAATACACATAATAATGATGATAATAATTATGTTTTAGCGTAGGCCTGTGGCTTTTAGTGCCAGGAATGTCCGGGGATATATTCGGCTCTCCTGGTGCAGATCTTTCTGTTTGACACCCATGGGTGACCTGTGTTTCCATGTGTGATAAGATGATGAGGTAGGGAGAAGGTGAAACCAGGTGTTGGCACATAGCCTACTCCAGTCGCTCCAGGCTTTAATAGCACCATCTGACGGACGAATAGCCATCAACAGCGTCAAATGCCCTCACTTCATTTTATGAACATTGCGGAACGGCTTGGAATTGAACCCAGGCTTTTCGCCGGCCAAAATTCTAATGGTGATTATTTTCCATTAGCAGGACTCAAACCAGCTAACCGCGGTGTCAGGCCATACGGATTTGACTCCTTAGTGATAATGGTCACCATTATTTATATTATTTATATTATTAATAATAATATAAAACAAAGAAATATACAGTGTATACATGGTCTATTTACAAAAGACACATGGAAGAGAATAATATGTCTGGCTCCTTGGTTGAATGGTGAGTGTACTGGCCTTCGTTTCCGAGAGCCGCGGATTCGATTCCCGGCCGGGCCGAAGGTTTTAACTTCATGTAGTTAATTGCTCTAACCGAGCAAGTTGGTCATGCGGTTGGGGGCGCGCAGCAGTGAGCTTGCTTTCGGGAGATAGTGGGTTCAATCTACACTGCCGGCAGCCCTGAAAAGGGATTTCCGTGATTTCCCATTTTCACACCAGGCAAATGCTGTGGCTGTACCTCAATTAACACCACGGTCGCTTCTTCCAGGACCATATAGAGTTTATAACAAGGAAATTGCTTTAGTTTTTGGGGTTCCTTAAGATAAATTGTAGGGATTCTGTTTCCGTTTGAACCCTGAAAACTCTTATAAATTTCCTATATTAGGTCAAGGTTGGAATATGGCACCAAGATCTGGATACCATCCCAACAATATTTAATTGACTCACCAGAGAGAGTTCCGGTAAAATTTATGAAGTGCGTGAGTTACAGGGGCTTCGGAATTAAGATGATGTCTTCATTATACGATGAGTTTTGGCAACAGCAGCAAATGGAGAATTTACTGCTGCGCCGCACATGTGCTAAAGCAATGTTCGCAATAAAAGCTTAATAAATAGAATGCACTGTCCGAAAATCCTGCAGCTGATACCACTTCATGTACCGGCACGAAATACCAGACACAGAGTCACCTTTCATGAGACCAAGTGTAGAAATAAATACCACAGGAGTTCGTAGTTAATACAGTCACTGCGGACACTGAACAGTGCTGGGAAATCTGTGGATTGCTTCTGTTGTGATATAAAAATAACTTGAAAGGCAGTAGGCCTATTACATATGGCAAAATAATAGAGATCTATGTAATATTGTAAGTTGTTAATTTTTGGAACATTATAGTTTATGACTGAAAATGCACAGCCTGTTTCCAGTCATTCGACCGGGTCAGGAAAGAAATGAATGAAGCCCCCATCTAGCGGCGAGGATAGGAATCGTGCCGGCTGCCGAAGCCTGTCGCACTCCTCTGGGGCAATGATTAATGAATGACACAATAAATGAAATTATATTGGAGAAAGTTGCTGGAATGAAAGATGACAGGGAAAACCGGAGTACCCGGAGCAAAACCTATCCTGCCTCCGCTTTGTCCAACACGAATCTCACACGGAATGACCGGGATTTGAACCACGGAACCCAGCGGTGAGGGGCCGGTGCGCTGCCACTTGAATCACGGAAGCTGTTATAGTTTATGATTACTTGTAAATAATATGTAATTATATGTAAATATTAAGTTAGTTGTAGGAAATAAATTATAGGTGGGTTTTTTTAAATGGGCTTTACGTCGCCCCGACACAGATAGGTCTTATGGCGACGATATGATAGGAAAGGTCTAGGAGTGGGATGGAAGCGGCCGTGGCATTAATTAAGGTACAGCCCCAGCATTTTCCTGGTGTGAAAATGGGAAACCACGGACAATCATCTTCAAGCCGCCGACAGTGGGGTTCGAACTCAGTATCTACCGGATACAAGCTCATAGCCGCGAGGTCCTAACCGCACGGCCAACTCGCCCGGTGATTATAGGTGTAGTACGCCATCTGTAGTTGAGAATAGCCTGTAGGTGGTTAATGAATCTATCTCTCTACCTGTCTTCCTTCTCACTCCCAGCCCTTTCCTATCCCATCGTACCCATAAGATCTATCTGTCGGTGTGACGTAAAACAACTTGTAAAAAACTAATTCCTCTTTTGGAGACTGGATGTTTGAGATCGTCTTGGCACACATCTACATACAACAAATCGCACTAGTAAGTACCACAGAAACACGCAAAGTTAAATAACGTAGGGTTGGCGTCAAGAAGGGCATCTGGCTGCAAAACTGGCCTTAATCTACATTACTGCCTACTCCAGGTGATTGGGAGCACGCCGGGATAGAAAGAAATGGAAGATGAAAATGTGAAGAAATTGAATATACGGTATATTTGAAATGATCGACAGACAAAGATCTTCGATTATTTCTTAACAGAATACGAAACCAGGAAGATTATTTTCATCTAGTTAACGAGGCATCCTTAATATGTCTATGAATTTCGTTAGGATTGAGTAGGGTACATCGACAATCCTACCAATTTCATTCAGTGATCTTCGGGCCACCGTAAACCAAGAATTCTAGTATGTTTCAAGGGTAGAGGAGAAGTCGAAGGACGACAGCTAGCTGTTTTTAATAGGCTACCTTGACCAGTTCGAGTAAATATCTTGCTTTACAGAACGTTAGTCGTACTTATAAATGATAATACAAATAATAAATAAATAAATAAATAAATAAATAAATAAATAAATGAATAAATAAATAAATAAATAAATAACAAAAAAGCTGAAAAGTGTAATTCCTGGGAACTCCAATGGCGTACTTCAATGGAGGGAGAACTGTATCTTCTTAGAATTACGACAGTTGTAAAGAAAGCCATCCTCAAAAGCCAACTAAAAATTTCCAAAGTGCTCGGTCAACTATATTTGCGCTGGAATCCTTGCAGCGGTCTTAAAGAAGCAATCCGCGGAGTGTAATCAAGACTTGTTTCATTGCCCGACACGAGGCGCTGTGCGCCTATGGTTGTGCGATTGAAATGAATACCGTACTCCTCTGTAGAATGGTACTGACTTCGATTGCTGATTTATTTTAAATTAGAAGTATGGAGATTGTTACATGGGTTAATATTGTTAAAATTATCAATCCTAAAGGCTACCTACGTTGATAATTACCAAAATAATGTCGTGCGAAATGAAAATGCTAAGAGTTGGAGCAGTTCAGCTGACATTCCTCAACCGAATAATACATTACCTATTTATATCCCTGTTCCAACTCGGACTGCGTTTATGGGATATAACAACCTGTTCTAAAATGAATTTAGTGTAGTCTATATGTTACACTCAGCAGCATCTTTCTTCAAATTACCTAATTCCCTGTAGAAAGTATCGTTTTAGATGTCATTAAGTTTCATTTCGATGGCTTTCTTCCAAAACCTTGTATGACCCAATGCTCTTCCTAACCATTATATTTCTTATGACTGCTCAAGCCCCGCTGGCACATATTGATGCGCAGTCCATCAGAATAATTTTCGTTGTGTTCATTTTCCTATGCTAAAGTATAAAGGAAAATGGACCTTACCTTGCCGTATTGTAGGGATGTTGCTTGCATGACGAATTTACGCACTCCTATAGTATAATGTATTTAAGGTCAATTTTGCTTTGCACGTAAGCTTAGGAAGATGAACACAACGAAAATTATTCTGATGGACTGCATATAAATATGTGGCTGGGAGGATATAATGGGCAGGACGAACATTGGGACGTACGAGGTTTTAAAAGAAAACCAACGGTTTGTACTTTTGTGAGTTCTTCCTACTTCTCTTGTAAAATATAGTTGTTGTTCTTGTTCTACCCCTTAGGCACGTTTCTAGATACGGGGTCGCGAATGAAATGAATTTATATGGCATGTTTTTTCCGCCGAATGCCCTTCCTGACGCCAACCTCAGTTGAGGTACTACTTGCCGAAAATAGTGTTCTGTCTAATTACTTTTACACGCTACCAGTTTACAGTTATTTTCTCAATAAATTAGGTATCAGTCTGAGTGGATTCAAAATTTCCTGTGCCTTCATTATTCGATATTGAACAGCTTGCATCGGGATTTTCAAAATCATAAACTTCTCAATTCTTTGGCGTTTCCTGGCTGAGTGTGGTGCGGTTTTGGTAATAGTTCTTCGGGGACTAGTCGGACAGTAATCACCTTATAACCAGGATAGTTAAGGAACACTAACAGTACAAAAAACTTTTCGTTTCCTACTTTCGCCTCAAATGAATAAACATCTTCTTTGAAATGACGGCAATAGAAAACAGAAGAATCAGAATTACTGTCGGGGACAAAGACTTTGCGTGAAATCGCTTTGAGCTACTGTTTAGTTTTATCCTTGGTCTACATGAAATTCGTGAAATAACATTGCCTCTTTGCCGTTGTCCCTTCTTGGAACCCGTTTCTGCCTAGAAGTACCCATACATACACTTCCATTTTTCACTAATTTTTGCCAGTTATGCTTGCCATTATGTTATCCGTAGCTGAGTTCTTTGCTAGTAAGTTCCTTCGATTTCTTATTATTACCAAAGCCATTTCTAACTGTGTTTCTTTCCAAGCTGCACCTTCTTCTTAGTCTCTTTGCTTCTCTGTTATAATATAGTGGGTCTTTACCATTCCTTACCACCCTTAAAGGTACAAACGTATTTCCACATTCCTCAATAATTGCTCTAAACACATCCCAGAGTATGCTTAGGGGCCTACATATTTATTTACCGTTTTCCACCTAACTTCAGGACACAGCCGCTTCCTTCTCTGTCCCTTCCAATCTTCCCATCCCTCCACAAGGCCCCTGTTCAGCATAGCAGGTGAGGCAGCCTGGGCGAGGTACTGGTCCTCCTCCCCAGTTGTATCCCATACCCAGATTCTCGCGCTCCACGGTACTGCCCTTGAGGTGGTAGAGGTGGAATCCCTCGCTGAGTCCGAGGGGAAAACCAACATTGGAAGGTAAACAGATTAAGTAAGAAAGTGCTCATATGGAGTATGGGATTCCACTTCTACCGCCTCAAGGGCAGTGTCCTGGAGCGTGAGACTTTGGGTCAGGTGATACAACTGGAGAGGAGGACCAGTACCTCGTCCAAGTGACCTGTTATGCTGAACAGCGGCCTTGCGGAGGATGGGAAGACTGGAAGGGATAGAGAAGGAAGAGTGGAGGAAGCGTCCGTGGCCTTTGTACCAACCCAGCATTTGCCTGGAAAAAAGTGCTAAACCACTTCGAGGATGGCTGAGGTGGGAATCGAACCCCCTCTTCTCAGTTGACACCCCACCCCCACCTCCGAGGCTGAATGGACCCCCTGCCAGTCCTTATACCACTTTTCATATTTCGTACAAGAGCTGAAATTGAACCCGAGCCTCTGGGGGTAGCAGCTAATCACACTAACCACTACACCACAGGCGAACACTGCGGAGAGGTTTGGAATTTAATCCAGGCTTTTGGTACGCAATCTAGTGATTAGAAATTGTATACCACCACCTCCCTTACCATTCCGGCGGTAAAATGTTTTCAACCAACGGGATTCGAACCGTATACCTACGGTGTCAGACCGTAAATGTAACGCCTTAACGACCACGGCCACAGCCATACTACTCGTTTTCTCCATCCCGATGGAAATAATGAGTTTTCATATCCCAGAATGGAAAAAATGAAAAAAATATTCATTTATTTGACTGAAAAGTAGCATTTTTCACTTAACAATATGAAGGTCAACATTGCATGATTTTAATAATCCATATCTGGTACCAGTTGAAAGGCAACAGAAGACAGGATGTACGTAGTCCCAACACATGTACTTACGTCACTGACAGGAATCAATTTTTCTTTAAAAAGTACAAAAGTTGTGGTCGTGAGAGGTTCATTGTATTTTTTTCTTGTAAAGAAGACATATAAATCTATAACGTAGCAATTTCAGCTGTCGAAACCTTCTCTCTTTTCTCAATATTTCTGTGAATAACAGACAGCATGTAGCATTTTATGTAGAGAGATTTTCCAATTTCAGCTTTATGCTAGGCTTCCCAATCGATTGTCAAGGCCTGTAAATAGAATGATGCATCAAGTCGGCCGTGCAAAGCGTGGTCCATTGCTCTACCATCGGTGCTGTGCCTACGCAATTTACCTCCCCCTGTGGGTGGGGGCGGCAGAATAACACACACGGTGTCCCCTGCCTGTCGTTAGAGGCGAACAAAAGGGGCCCCAGGGGCTCTGAACTTTCGAGTGTGGGTTCGTGACCACGGGAGCCTTAGCTGAGTCGTGGCATTGTTTCCAATTACTTGTCCAGGCTCATCACTTTCATCTAACCTACCCGACCTATCTTGGTCAACTCTTGTTCCTTTTCCGACCCCAACGCTATTGGTTGCGAGGGCTAGGGAGTCTTTCATTTTCACGCCCTTCGTGGTCCTTGTCTTCCTTTGGCCGATATCTTCATTTTTAGAAGTGCCGGATTCCTTCCATTTTTCCCGCTGATTAGTGTTATATAGAGGATGGTTGCCTAGTTCAAAACAATAATCACCACCACCACCACTACGCGATTTTCCCATAGGTCACGGCTCTACAGAGAGCGCAATGGATCTCTGTCAAGCGGCTTCACAGTAATCCAACAGATCGCACCTTTGGAAGAAGAGGACCACAAGTGCAAAAGTGATATTTCTGGGATATTTGCATTGTAAGAATGTAATGGAAATACATGACACACATAAAAATATATTAATACACAATTTACTAGAACTTTTAAAATCTTGCATTGCAATATTATCTCAGGAGTGTAATTTTGCACTTGTGGCCCTCTTCTTCCGAAGGTATGAAGGGTCTCTGAAGGCAGTCTCTGTAATATTAAAGACCCGAGTGGGTTTCTCGCGTTGATTGTTCTAGCGGAATGGTTAACGCAAAGAGGAATATTAAGGTAAGGTAAGGGTGTGTTCTGCCCGAAGGCAGGTCCGAACCTCCGCAGAGGTCTACCTGAGCCGGAGTTTACGTACGGTAGGGTGGCCAGTTCCTTTCCGCTCCTCCATTCCCTTACCCCCCACCAACAGCGCGTGGTAACCCATCCACTTCTCGACCACGCCCAATGTTGCTTAACTTCGGAGATCTCACGGGATCCGCCGTTTCAACACGGCTACGGCCGTTGGCAAGAGGAATTAGTAAGTTATTATTAACATGGATATGGTTTTGGGCTGGGGGTCTTTCTGGACTTAGTGTGGACAAAAAGCAGGCACCGTCAGTATACGTCATATGGATGGAGTGGATGGGTGGGGGGTGGTAGAATAGCTGCCTCTTGTGAGAGGTCACTGAAAGGAGCGTCAGGGGCTCTTAACTTGCGAGCGTGGTTTGGCGACCACGGGGCCCTTAGCAGAGTCCTGGCATTGCTTCCACTTACTTGTGCCAGGCTCCTCACTTTCATCTAGCCTATCCGACCTCTCTTGGTCAACTCTTGCACTTTTCCGGCCCCGACGATATTAGAGCATTCGAAGGGTAGGGAGTCTTTCGTATTCACGCCCTTAGTCTCCCTTGTCTTTCTTTGGCCGATATCCTCAAAGTTTCGAGTCTCTTCCATTTTTCCTCTCTGATTACTGTTATATAGAAAATGGTTGCCTAGTTGTACTTCCTCTCAAAACAATAATCACCACCACCACCACTACTCACATGGATAGGAGAACGACGCCGTTTTGGTGGATGGAAAGGCATGTTTTTGGAAGATGTTGATGTTCGACGTATTAAACTTATAAAGAGAAGCTCTAAACAAAGCAATGGCGAATAATTTTTAAGGAAAACATTAATTAAAATTCTGAACACGGCAGAAGGAACAGAAAATTATTTATTTCGATTAATCAGAACTTGCATACTTGTCTTCCACATATCATTTGAAAATGAAAATCTAAAACCTGCTTTCCAGTCTTTGACCGCGTTAGGGATGGGATGAATGAAGCATATATAGGCTATTAGTACGATGGGATCGCCACTCCCAAAGTGATGAATGACTGATAAATGCTATGAAATGATAATGGAGAGTGTTGCTGGAATGAAAGATGACAGGGAAAACCGGAGTACCTGTCCCGCCTCCGCTTTGTCCAGTACAAGTCTCACATGGAGTGACCGGGATTTGAACCACAGTGTCCAGCGGGGAGAGGCCGACGCGCTGCCGTCTGAGCCACGGAGGCTCCCCACATATCACTTACTGTATTTAAATATTTATATTGACTCACTGAAAAGGAATGGTCTTAGTTAAACCTTGGATGAAACATCTCGACCTCTTCTATTCATTTTGCTAGCCTCACTGTGAGAATTCCTAAACAGTGACACTCAGTTATTACACCCCCATCTGTACTGAGAGGGCCTCTCTCTAATTCTCCCCTTGTACAACCGTTCATATCTAGGCCTATAGTTTAAGCAATTAAAACATTATCACGAGGCTATCGGACTTGTGAACAATGACCACGAGACCTACAGTATTATGCGGAATCTGAACTACAACACACTCACCCACATGAGATTTTTTCTGCATCACACATTAGTCCAGCTAACGAGATGTTATTCTGGTCTTCGGCTAATATCTTATCTGTCCTGGAACTTTCGCTAATGTTGTTAGTATTCGGCTACCGTCTTCTGTCGCAGAACCGTCTTTAATGTTACTAATCTTCGACTAACCTCTTCAGTCTCTTGAAAGCGTCTCTAATGTTAATGCCCTTCGGCTAACGTCTTCTACTTCTTGGAGCCGTCGCTAATATTAATGGTCTTGGGCTAGTTTCATGGAACCATAGATAATGCTACCGGTATTCGGCTACATTCTGTTTTGTCTTGGAAATACCGGTAATGCTGTCTGTGATTGGCTGACGTCTCCATCCTAATAGAACCGTTGTTAATGCTCCTATCCACTGGCACTACCAATCTTCGGCCAACTTCTCTTGTATCTTGGAAATTTCGGTGATGCTACCGAACTTCGACTAGCCTCTCCTGCGTCTTGGAACCCTCCACGTCTATGATGTTAATGGCCTTCGGCTAACCTTTCCTGTCTCTTGGAGCCGTCGGTAAAGCTACCGGTCTTCGACTAATATATCTTGCGTCTTGGAACCAACGGTAATACTACCGGTATTCGGACACATTCTGTTTTGTCTTGGAACTGCTGGTTGTGCTGTCTGAGTTCGGCTGACATCTCCATCCTCTTGGAACGGTTGGTAATGCTACCGGTCTTCGGCTGACATCTCCTGTCTACTGGAACTGTCAGTAACGCAAACGGTCTTCGGCTAAAGCATTTTTTTTTGTAGAACCGGTGTTAAATCCTAAACATGACTTGAATCACAAAGAGTACTGACGGGACGTGGTCTGGATCTGTCCAAATGTACTAACGAGGTTTCGAAACAGTTTAACTTTTCGAGCTGTAGATTTTTAAGTCCGAGAAGGGATAGTGGGCTCTAATAATCACCTGACATACTGACAATGAGCCTTTCTCAATACTCAAGTGGAGTGTCCATTAACCAACATACACAGTCAGGCGGACAGCCTGTGAGCTGTCTCACGTACTATTGTATTGCAGCTGCCAGACGACAAATAGCTCTCTGACTGATTGACTGCGAGGGTACATTGATTCTACCAGTCTGTTGAGCTCCAGTCATCAGCCAGTCTCAAGCATCACCAACCGGAATAAAATATTGTTTTTGTCTATTTAGGTAACTGGAAAGAAGATAATTATGAAAGATTCTGAGATTTGTTAATGAAAGACCAGGAGGGAAAAGCTTTGAAAATCAAAAACCATGAGAAAATACTGAAAGATCATAGAATCAAATTAGGTCACTTTAAGCACTCGATGCCATTAGTGCTGACGATTTGGCTGCAATGAAAGTAAACATTATAATTTCTTGGTCCAGACAAGTTATAGGGGTCAAGTTAAACTGTAATTTATTACCTTAATTGCATGTAGTTTGCATGGATCAGGGTGGAAACGCAAGCAACCTGATTTAGGTAAAAAAACTTTATCGTAATTATATATAGAAGTCAGCTAAGGAAAACATGATGGCAAGCATAATTTTAGTGAAAAATGGAAGGGTATGTATACGTACTTTAAGGCAGAAACAGGTACAAAGAAGGACATTCCAGGAATCATTAATGAATAAAGGGAGTGTGTATGCGAGTATATTCAAAAGGCAGAAGTATTCAGTCAGCAGTATGTAAAGATTGTTGGTTACAAGGATAACGTCCAGATAGAGGAGGTGAGTAATATTAAGGAAGTATTAAAATTTACCTATGATAACAATGGCATTCACAGTAAGACACAAAACTAGAAAAGCAGCTAGAATTGATAAGATTTCTAGGGATATACTAAAGGCATTGGGTTGTGATATAGTACCATATCTGAAATAATTTGATTATTGTTTGGTGGAAGGAGCTATACCGAATGAATGGAGAGGTTATAGTAGCCCCTGTGTATAAAGGAAAGGGTATAGACATAAAGCTGAAAATTACAGGCCAGTCAGTTTGACATGCATTGTATGTAAGCTTTGGGAAAGCATTCTTTCTGATTATATTAGACATGTTTGCGAAATTAATAACTGGTTTGACAGAAGGCAGATTGGGTTTAGGAAAGGTTATTCCACTGAAGCTCAGCTTGTAGGATTTCAGCAAGATATAGCAGATATCCTGGATTCAGGAGGCCAAATGGTCTGTATTGCGATTGACCTATCTAAGGCATTTGATAGGGTAGATCATGGAAGACTACTGGCATAAATGTGTGCTATTGGATTAGATAAAAGAGTGACTGAATGGGTGGCTATATTTCTAGAAAATAAAACTCAGAGAATTAGAGTAGGCGAAGCTTTATCTCACCCTGCAATAATTAAGAGGGGAATTCCTCAATGCAGTATTATTGGACCTTTATGTTTTATGATATACATCAATGATATGTGTAAAGAAGTGGAATCAGAGATAAGGCTGTTTGCAGATGATGTTATTCTGTACAGAGTAATAACTAAGTTACAAGATTGTGAGCGGCTGCAGGTTGACCTCGATAGTGTTGTGAGATGGACGGTGGACAATGATATGATGATAAACGGGGTTAAAAGTCAGATTTCGAGTTTCACAAATAGGAAAAGTCCTCTCAGTTTTAATTACTGCGTTGATGGGGTGAAAGTTCCTTTTGGGGATCATTGTAAGTACCTAGGTGTTAATATAAGGAAAGATCTTAATTGGGGTAATCACATAAATTATGATTGTTAATAAAGGGTACAGATCTCTGCACATGGTTATGAGGGTATTTAGGGGTTGTAGTAAGGATATAAAGGAGAGGGCATATAAGTCTCTGGTAAGACCCCAACTAAAGTATGGTTCCAGTGTATGGGACCCTCACCAGTATTACTTGATTCAAGAACTGGAAAAAATCCAAAGAAAAGCAGCTCGATTTATTCTGGGTGATTTCCGACAAAAGAGTAGCGTTACAAAAATGTTCCAAAGTTTGGGCTGGGAAGACTTGGGAGAAAGGAGACGAGCTGCTCGATTAAAAGGTATGTTCCGAGCTGTCAGTGGACAGATGGCGTGGGAGGACATCAGTAGACGAATAAGTTGGAGTGGTGTCTTTAAAAGTAGGAAAGATCACAATATGAAGATAAAGTTGGAATTCAAGAGGACAAATTGGGGCAAATATTCGTTTATAGGAAAGGGAGTTAGGGATTGGAATAACTTACCAAGGGAAATGTTCAATAATTTTCCAATTTCTTTGCGATCATTTAAGAAAAGGCTAGGAAAACAACAGATAGGAAATCTGCCACCTGGGCGACTGCCCTAAATGCAGATCAGTAGTGATTGATTGATTGATTGATTGATTGATTGATTGATTGATTGATTGATTGATTGATTGATTGATTGATTGATTGTGTCTGAAACTCGCTATCTAATACCTGTGTTGTTAGAATGAAGTACAACATTACCAAGACTCGGTTCATGTCAGCTGGAGAGAAATCTAAGAATGTGGCATGTCGAGAAGGGCATATAAAGTTTCAAGGGACATTTCGAGCACCCAGGGTGTACTTTCCTCCTGGACGGGAGAATGATAAAAGAATTAGAAAAGCGATGTAGTATATCTAACGCAGTGAATTAGCAATTGTGATTCGTTAGATAAAACTATCACAAAACATAGCGAAATATGCTTCAATATCGACATCAAATGATCCTCATCCATTCAGCGACTATTCAAAATTGTTTACCTCAACCTCGTTCGTATCCTCATATGATAAATACAATATATTCTATATGAATATCAAGAATGACAATGTGAGAAATACAATTTTCAACTTACCGATTAGTCGTTGTTCTCTTCATAGTGATCCTCTTCGCAATTATTGCACTATAGACGAAAGTTTGAAAAGTTTTTGACACAATTTGAGAAAGTGTTCCCAGCATGATGCTTAGTTCATACATACCTGCACAATTTACATTCATATTACACACATTCTTACCAGAAAATTGCGAACACGAGGGCTTTTAACTACCTGGACCCATGCAAATCGACGGCTCCCTGGTATTCCACAGCAGCAAGAATCCTGATCCCTAGAATTACATGTTTAACCCACTCAGCCGTAGGTTATTAGTTGAATGATTCAAGAGAAGCATAAGGGTGGAACTAGTTATCTATTTCAAGTAGTATAATTCGATGGCCTATTCCCACCAACTATCTGAAAATGCTCTTCGCATGCATTATCTCTTTAAGACTGACTACGCCTTCCAGCCACATACGGACATGCAGTACATCGGAACAACGTTCGCGGTATTCATTTTCCTATGCTACAGTGTAAAGGAAAATGAACCTTAAATACAGTACACCTTACGAGTGCGTAATACGTCATGCAAACATAGATTCCTACAGTGCGGTAAGCTGAGGTTAATTTTCCTTTACACACATATATAGGAAACTGAACACAACGAAAATTGTTCTAATGGACCGCATATCCACATGTGGCTGGTAGGCGTGACTAGTCTTAAGGAAAATAATGGATAAGAAGAGCATTCTGACATACGAGGTTTTGTTTCTTCAACGACGACATGTGCCTGGAAGGCGTGACCAGTCTTAAGGAGAATAATATATAGAAAGAGTATTGTGGGATACGTGGTATTAAAACTAGGCCATCGCTATATAGCTTAAGAATTAATAGCGAAATAGAGTCAGAAATTGAAAAAGCAGAATAAAAACCAAGATCTGCAGTTACTGGCTCACTAGGATCACAATAGCTCATTTAGGTCTGATGACATTTCGGAAGACATCGGGTGAAAGTTTCACTCCAGCAGCAACTCGTATTCGAAGTAATTATAATATCATCGCATCAGAGCATAGTTATGTTCCTTAGTATCTACATAGTTTAATCATATTACCTCGCTGGTACGATCGAGTAGTGAATCAAACAGTCGTGTATGTTACGCAGTTGTTGCAAATTTTATTCCAACTGACGAATTTATCCTCATGCAAGAAGCTAGTGTTACATTTGGTGTCTCTAATGCTCGACAGGTGACAAGTTAGATGATATAATATCGTCGCTCCACCGGTAAAACGTTGTATTCCACAAAGCTCTTCCTGTTCATTTTTCTTCTTAAGACTGATCACGCCTCCCAGCCAAATATGGATACGCAGTCCATCAGAACAATGTCCATTGTGTTCGTTTTCCTATGTCGACCATTAAACGAAAATGAACCTTACATGCATTAAACACTAGGAGTGCGTAAATACGTAATGCAAACATACATTCCTACAGTACGGTACTGTAAGGTAAATTTTCCTTTACACATGGGCATAGGAAAATGAACACAACAAAATTTGTATTGATAGACTGCGTATCCATATGTGGCTGGGAGGCGTGACCAGTCTTAAGGAGAATAATCGATAGGAAGAGCTTTGTGGAATACAACGTTTTGCCGGTGAAGCGACGATATAAAAAAAGTAAGGTTCCAGAAGTAATCCATAAATCAGTTTCATCTACTGCGAATAGTAAGTTGTTCAAAGAATTTAGGATTTTTCAATCATGAAATTAATAGATCGAAACCGAACAAGCAGCAGCCTGCAAACACGCGCAGTTCTGAATTAGTCTATTAGTGAAACATCGTAAGCATATAATCGAACAGTGTGTGCAGTGGCAGTTGCTGATTTTTAAATAATTACTGATTGCAGTTTAAATGTACGTTTGACTGCGGTAACTAAAATTTAATCACAAAATTTCAATTTTAATTACATTTTTTTAAATTACATTTACGAAATAAGGGGTTATTTCAGGTAACACTCGCCACTGAACAGTATTCAAGTTTACGATACGGAAGTGTGACCGACGAATGTACACTAACCTTCCGCAGTGCCATCTCTGTAGTTCTTGCGAAATTCAGGTTCGTGAGCCTGTAAATTCTCATATACGGAGTAGACGTTATATATAGAGAGTGGTCGGAAATAACGTGTGCCGAGTATATGAGCGTTACAGCGTTGGTCATATTGATAAGTAACTTGCAAAAATTACGTCAATATCTCGCGCCATTGGCATTCCATCAGCTGCTGAAGTTAGCCGGTCAGATCGCTCCACGGGCGAATTCAAATGGGCTTTACGATGTGGAGTTGTTATATCTGCACGTATCTTGCTAGGGCTTGAGAACCACGGCGAGAAATGAACATTGAACACTAACACACCGCGAGTTTCAGCCAATGCCACCGTAGCGTGCTTGCTGTGGGCCGAGCCTATCAGCAGGGGGATCCTTACTCAAGACCCCCCCCTGGAGAAGTTTATTTCTTCTCTATTTCTTTTTGACGCTCTCAAGCCGATCAGAAGTCAGGTGTACATTCAGCAACATCACCTCGCAAAGTCCATCTGAAGTCGCCCGCGAAGCGATCAGATTAGCTAACTTCAGCAGCTAATAAAATGGCAACGGAATGAGCTATCGACGTAATTAGTCCTCCCAGACAGGCTAAGTGTGCAAACTGCAACGGCAAACATGCCGCATATTATCCAGACTGCCAATTCTTCAAAAAAACAATTAGAGCTCACCACATAGCCAACAAACACCTCCGTCAACCACAACTAACCAACCAGCATATCCCCCCACCCCTACTGTATCTCAACCTCAATCCCCCTCCTACGCACAACCTGGGCCGCACATCACAAACCATCCCCACCATAGAACTTATAAGATATCTCCTCTTCCTACTAACCAGCACCACATAACCCAAGTTACCTAACCCAAAACCTTCCCCACCCAGACACACTGCATGCCCCAACACCCCACGTCATATCCCTCATCTCTAGCACCTTCTCAAGCACAAATAAGTCTCCTTACCGAAGTCGCAAACCACCGCCACCACATCTCAATAGCTCCACATTTGTCACTCCTTACCCTTCCAAAATACTGGAATTTAAATATCAAATTAAATCAACAGTCCACGCTCTTACGAGCCTCATATCAAGCTGAGGTAAAGGGCCCAATGAGGACCGGGATCTCAATCAAATCCATAGAGAGCAGTCGCTCAGCGAGGCTCAGGCTCAGTATCGACGTTCTTTTTCGAGTTATTTATCAGTATGGCCAATGCTCTGACGATCATATACCCGGTTCATGTTGTCTCTGACCAGTATGTATGTGTATAGTGGTGTTTTGTGGAGTAGACCAAAGTGTTGAAGCACAATATATTGGATGTAAAGGATCTGGTGTGGTGAAATAGTTATCGTCCTGGAAAATGACTTCTGGATGCTCACCCAGGGAAAGTAGCATGTGACGCCGTAGGATATCTTAGACATACAACCGTAGCGTCGTATCGCTTCATCACGTCATTAGTACAGAGCATGTGCCACTGTAAAACGAGGCAGCGGTTGTAGTGTTCTCTGGTATTCCTCCAAATTCTGACACAACAAGCATTTACTCCCAAAGAATAGCATGACTCATTGCTAATACATCGTCTGACCATGGCGTGATTCTCCACCGCCATTACAGCTAACGGAGGCGATGATGTTCAAGTGCTAATGGCGTAAGACCGTAAATGACGTTCAGATCTCTACTAGAAGCAAAACTGATGTATGTATGTCCAACCCTTGTCCCATTTCTCGACGGGGTCGCATAGTACGAAGTAAAATTGTTTTTAGACATCTCATTAAAGCGCGATGAAAATTAAATGGCGTATGGCTTTTAGTGCCGGGAGGGTACGAGGACAAGTTCAGCTCACCAGATGCAGGTCTATTGATTTGACACCGGTAGGCGGCCTGCGCGTCGTGATGAGCATGAAATGATGAAGAAGACGACACATACACCCAGCCCTCGTGTCAATGAGATTAACTAATTATGGTTAAAATTCCCTACCCTGCCGGGAATCGAACCCGGGCCCCCTGTGTCCTAAGGCCAGCACGCTAACCATTTAGCCATGGAGCCAGACAGAGCACCATCATTCGAGCATATAATAGAATATACAAAAATATGCCTATAGTCTGATTCCCTAGAAACCGAGCTCGATAGCTGCAGTCGCTTAAGTGCGGCCAGTATCCAGTATTCGGGAGATAGTAGGTTCGAACCCCACTGTCGGCAGCCCTGAAAGTGGTTTTCCGTCGTCTCCCATTTTCACACCAGGCAAATGCTGGGGCTGTACCTTAATTAAGGCCACGGTCGCTTCCTTCCCATTCGTAGTCCTTTCCTGTCCCATCGTCGCCATAAGGCCTATCTGTGTGGGTGCGACGTAAAGCAACTAGCAGATTCCCTTGAAATAACTAAACTTCATTCAGAAATGGTCAAATCTGTGCTATTTATATGGAAATTAGGTCTTTACATGAGAACGAAACGTTAAATTGTTACTTTTCTTCGCAAACCAAGGCCGTACCCAATGGGGAGGTTAAGGGTTCAACCCCCACCCCACACCCCCGAAATAAAAATGAACTTAACAAATGTAAACAGCACATTCGGGTTTTTTAATACGATAAATTAGAAATATTATGAAAACAAGCATTTGTAAAATACAAACAGTTAAATTGAATTTAACCTCTAAATCTGTTCTATCTTTAAATGTTTCTCTAGGTATATAATTTTTTTTTCTAGTTGTTTTACGTCGCACCGACACAGATAGGTCTTACGGCGACGATGGGACAGGAAAGGGCTAGGAGTGGGAAGAAAGCGGTCGTGGCCTTAATTAAGGTACAGCCCCAGCATTTGCCTGGTGTGAAAATGGGAAACCACGGAAAACCATTTTCAGGGCTGCCGACAGTGGGGTTCGAACCTACTATCTCCCGAATACTGGATACTGCCCGCACGTAAGCGACTATGAATATAATTAACATATTTTCTGAAAACATAATTGAAAATAACATTAAATTATTTTCACTCGACACCGAGGTATTCATTCGCAAATGTTTTGATTGGACCTTTCATTAGCGTCGTGCAAACACACAAAACGGAACATATGGAATCTATTGTCTTAATATTACCTTCTGTCTATCTTTCTTAATCCGTTTACCCTCCAGGGTTGGTTTTCTTCCTCGGACTCAGCGAGGGATCCCATCTCTACCACATCAAGCACCGTGTTCTGGAGCGTGAGACTTTGGGTCGGGGGATACAACTCTGAAGGAGGACCAGTACCTCGCCCAGGCCCTCTCACCTGATATGCTGAACGGTGGACTTGTGCGGGGGAGGAGGCACACAAGGAAGAGGGAAGGAAGCGCCGTGGCCGTAAGTTAGGTACCATCCCTGCACTTGCCTTAAGGAGAAGTGGGAAACCACGGAAACCACTTCGAGGATGGCTGAGGAAAGAATGGAACCCCCTCTACTCAGTTGACCACCCGATGCTGAGTGGAACCCGTTCCACGGCTCGTACCACTTTTCAAATCTCATGGCAGAGCCGGAAACCGAACCCGGGCCTCGGGGAGTGGTAGTTAATCACGCTAACCACTACCCCACAGAGGCGAATCTTAATTTTATCTATCTTAATTTTGTAAGTATTGAAAAGGAACAAATAAGTGTAAAATCAAGTCATACACAGAGAGAGGAACAAGAAGGAACACACAATGGGACGAACATAATGGCAGAACAGTATGGGAAGGGAGCGCAACAGAAAGAGGGCACAAGGACAAACAGGACAAGCACATCCCTATCTCCCTAAATATGACTTGCCTTAATATCATACATGTTGAAATAGCCCACTTATAAGTTTGAATGGTTATAAGTAGGGACCGGATTCCATTCCTTTACTTGTGGACAACTGAGAATGAAATATGTCGGTGAATTATGGTCTTGATATAGCTGTGTTCTATTTTTAAAATATTATGAAGAATGTAACATTTTTGTACATAACATACACAATAATTAAAAATTGTGTCAGTTCGTTTAATATTCAGATCATAGTAAAATAATTAGCGAATTTCATCTCATATAGAATGAATATATTTCAATTCCTAAAGTTGGTTTTAAAATTCCTTTAAAATTGGGATTTGTGACCCTTTATCTGTCCGAGAGTCTCAACTGCATACAACAGCACTAATCCTTTCTCAGAATCTGGGATGGCTAGGTGCCTTTCATTGATCAGAGTTTCTGTCAAACTCCATGCAGACTTGAAACGAATTCTAGGTTATTGCAACGTAATTAGTAGCGAACAAGAAGACCCCCCAGAAGATATTTCACCCACTTAGTATCAATATGTAGCTGGGAGACGTGACCAGTCTTAAGGAGAATAATGGATAGGAAGAGTATTGTGGGATACAACGTTTTACCGGTGAAGCGACGATATGTATTCAAAGATAGAATCTATGTCAACTGTATTTAATAACATTTATTTGTTTCATTTTTAGGGCATGAGGACAACAGGAAATTAGCTACATATAGGCATACTCCGGGATTTACAGTGCATCACATTCTTTTTAAATACGTGAAGTATTCTGATTTTTCCTTTAATTTGATTTAATACTGTCAAAAAGAAACAGTAGATTATACTACGCATTCTTCTTAAAATAGGGAGGTATGTAAAACAATTTTACTGTCTCATATCATAACCATAAGTCATAATAAAATTACTATCGAACATTTTTGTAAATTTAGTGCAGTAATACTATTACAAATTTAATTACATATTTTGTGAATATTGCGTATTTCACTGATATTTACTACAATTTTACGTACACATTTCGCACTTTGACAGTGCATAAAAATTTCGGGCCCTAGTTAAAAGCGTAAAATTTATGATCATTTATTTCGGTCAGTTTTTGACATATCTGTTATCAGTTCACGTGGGTCATGTTTCAGGTATACTTAATAGATTCTTCTATTTTTTTGTTTTTTTGTTTTACCCAGTTATCTCGGCGCTGATGTGATTAAAATCTGTTTTACGATAGGATGTCCTCCAGAATGCCTGGGGAAATTAATCAAACGTTATTAAAATTCCCGGGCAGGCCAAAAATCGAACTCGAGGTCCTAGGAAGCTAAGTCACCACGCTGACAATTCAGTCAAGGAAGCAAGCTTAAAAAAACCATACCCATTTAGTTTTTGTAAACAAAATATTCCGCTTTTAGTCTCACATTAAACGATGTTCTACTAGACTTCAGGGATTGCCGGGCCGAGGCAGTAAAGGTGTGCTCGCTTCCCCCGGAAGGGCGTGGGTTCAGGTTCAATCCCCTGTCAGGAAGTCGAACATTTAAGAAACGAGATTTCCACTTATGGGTGCATATGGCTCTGAGCCTACACCAGTTTAATTCCTGGAGGCAAATGCGGCTGACTGTGGAGGTAACCACTCTACTTCACCATCGAGCGATTTGGCCGTGCGGTTAGGTGAGCACAGCTGTGAGCTTCCATTCGGGAGATATCGGTAGTAGGTTCGAATCCCACTGTCGGCAGCCCTGAAGATGGTTCTCCGTGGTTTCCTATTTTCACACCAGGCAAATGCTGGGACTGTACCTTAATTAAGGCCACAGCCGCTTCTTTCCACTCCTAGCCCTTCCCTATCCCATCGTCGCCATATGACCTGTCTGTGTCGGTGCGACTTAAAGTCGATTGTTAGAAAAAGGTTCTACTTCACCAAGTGCCGAGGTTTCAGATAGTGGAAGCCTTTACTCTCCACCACCTCCAAGGGCATTCGCGGCCTTCACGGAGATGATTTTGCTTTGCAACTAGACTTCATCCAGAACAGTCTCCATGCATTCATGCTTTTAAATGAACATTATTTTTAAACAGTTCACGGTGATCGCTAGAAAACTATTTAATTATTTCGAATTTCGAATATTTTCCTAACTAGTCAATTAGCTGCCTAGGAGACTGATTACCTCGGATCGAGTAGGGATATTTCAGTCGCCTTGACAATGAATACTGGTATGTATTCGAAACGTCGGCAAACTGCATGGAGTGTACTAGGTTGAACTCGGTTCAAACCGAAAGATGAACTAAATAACTCTACATTTCGTGGAAGCTTCACATCTAATCTTGGGTTTACTTCATTTGAGTTAAAATTTCATAAAAAGACAATATGATCTAAAAACGACCTCTAGTATCATTGATTGATGTAAAATTATGAGACTGGGAGCCAGGAGGAAAGCAAGATTTTCGTGTACAGGTCACAATTTCCTCTGTTATCCCCTATTGATAATATTGGTGTTGCTTGCATCCGGGAGATAGTGGGTTCGAATCCCACTGTCGGCAGCCCTGAAGATGGTTTTCCGTGGCTTCCCATTTTCACACCAGGCAAATTCTGGGGCTGTACCTTAATTAAGGCCACGGCCGCTTCCTTCCAACTCCTAGGCCTTTCCTATTCCATCGTCGCCATAAGACCTATCTGTGCGACGTAATGCCACTAGCAAAAAACATATATGTCGGTGTCATTAATCTGGAATACTACCTCGAAATCCGATTAGCCCATTCGGTGGACATTATTATTAAGGCGTCAAACCTACATGATATGACACCATGATTAGCCAGTTCGAGTCCCACTGGTTGAAAAAATGTCACCCGCAGAATTTTGGCTGGCAGGGAAGGCGATATGGTGGTATATATTATCTAATCACTAGATTGCGTGCCAAAAACTTGGATTCAATTTCAAACCCATTCAGAGTGAAGGCATATGACGTTAATGGTGATAGGCCTACGTCCGTCGGACTGAGACGTTAAGCCTTGAGAAGACAAGAGTTGGCTATGTGCCGGCACAGGGTTTCACCCTCTCTTTTCCGTTGACGCAAGGAGGGGCACCCGGACGTAAAAGCTCACTACGAAGATTTATAACACTTCATACTCGACCCCATGGAGAAATGGGACAAGGGTTGGACATACAATACCGTGGAACAGCCTGACACTTTGTTCTGAACTCGTTGTTTACAGGTGTATTGTCTCTTTATTTCGAGAGATTCCTTCAGAGAATTATCGCGCTTGAAATATTTATATCTCGTGCTACTTTCGACAGAGTATTTATATCCGTTCTCCTCCCTTGTTTAAATAAAGTGGCGTGTTGGCATTCCTCTCTCCAACTTGCCAAAATTACAACGGTAAAGAGTCGCCAAAGTATATACATGACTAATTCTAACAACTGAACCTTATCCTATAGTGAGATTATTATCATGAATAATTATGAAGATGTATCCATTTATATATCAGCATACAAAGACATTTATTTAACAAAAACATACTAAACAGTAACTATGAAGTGTTTTCTCAATGGAAGGTCATGTTGAAGTAACATTTAATTAACATTGCGTTATAGCCATCAGAATAATGTAATATTTCTATGTATAACATGAGCACAGGTTTTCAGGGCACATATCTTTAAAATCAATTTAATGAAGTGAAAGGAACAATAATATCACATTATGACAAACGAATAAAGCAAAATAGATTAGTAACGAGGCATTTTGAATTTCCTTTCATTCATATTACTTCACATTTAATGCAGGCCCTAGACTGAATCGCAGATGTTGGAGACAGAAATCTTAACACAGGAAGGGGTAAGTTTCTAGAGCTTGTTCATGTATTTCGGATGGAAAGGACATGGTGTGGAGAAAGGACAAGGACAAAATATAACAACAAGTGGAGTAAATGTAAGCTGCAAAATAGTATGTAGGGATTTTAAAGATACGTTAGCATAGGACACAGTGGCACATACAGCTGCCAAACCTCTCCATATGTGAATGGTCTATGCAAAGATGTTGTTTGGTCATCAGTCCAAAGTATGGTTTGAAGTAGCTCTCCATGCCACCCGATACTGTGCTAGTATGATTTCTAAACCATACAACACGTTGCTTTCTTGGTTTTTAATTTGTTTTCACACCTTGGAAATTATTAACAGAAACGAATAAGCAGATGTAATTTACTCTCAAAAATAATAACGGTATATTTACTACCTGAAGGTGACATAGCAAGAAGGAAGGCTCTTGTAAGAGAAGTGTCACCAAAATATGGTTCTGGTCCATACGCTACAGCTACACTAAACGCCTTATATAAGATATATTACAATATTTTATAAATAACATCAAATACAATAGTCAGTCATGCATGGCGCGGTCAAAGTCTATTTACTGTATAATCATCACTGTAAAAAAAAAAAAAAAATACTCTGCCTATGCTTATACCAGGTGTAACAATATTCAATGCTCAAACTTCTAGGGATGTGTTTTATTAAATAATTATGATACTTTTCCACATTACTCACAATTACATATACAAAAAAAATCAATTACATTGTAATCCTCTACACATAATATTTAAACATTCAGCCTCCTGCTTCCATACAAACTCTGCAACGGCATGCCATTTCTTGTCGTTCATGTTCGAAGACTCTTGGCATGTGTCGTAGACGGTAATCAGCTGTAAGCAACGGAGTGACGAGCTCTTCCTCCAATTCAGACGGAGTCCCATACACCAAGCTCTTCAATTACCCCCACACAAAGAGGTCACGTGGTATGAGGTCGGGAGAACGAGCAGGCCATGCAATGAATCCACCTGGAGTCCGTTGCTCACCGAATGCAATAGTTCAGGTTATTTACTTGGCGAACACGTAATAAATTTCAAGATTAATTTTTGGGGGAGGAATCGACTTAAAGAACATTCGTTAGGTAGGAAGAAATGAAGTATTAATAATTTATACAACTGCCAATAATTTCTATGTCACATAAAAGAGTGAATGAGATGAAATAAACGATACATGATTGATACGCGCAAAGAAGAGAAACACTTCATACAATTGCAAGCTGCCCACTTCATGACCTTATCGATGAATTCAATCAACAAATTATTCAACAAATTAATCGATAGTTTATTTCTTCCTTTTTGGCAGAATTATAAAAACATTGTCATACAGAGGACATGTTTCGACCACTTAGTGGTCATCTTCAGCTGTCTTTAAATAGCTTAGACGAAACAATTTGATTAGTAAGTGCATTAAAATCTTAAATTACTTTCCCATGGGAACTTATAACTATTGCTTAAAGCGCTTGAAATTTGGAGGAAGGGGGGAAAAGAGGGGGGAGGATTTTAGTGATGTGGTGTGTAAAAAGGTACTTAAATTACAATTCCTGTCTACGGTAATATTTAAAACAACTTATTTTATAAAGAGGACCGCGATTTCACGCAACTTAATAGAGAAGTCACAATAGGACCATTGTAAATTAACAGTTCAACACAACCTGTTACTAAAGAAACTTTCAAGGAAGATAATCAACACACGAGACAATCAATAAGAAACTTGAAGACTGCTATACACATCGATTTTAACATAAGCAACATCAAGCCACCTTGTGTTTTTACAAAAAGTGCCTAATTACAGATGTTTTAAGATTTTTTAAATATGTTCAATTAGGAAATATATTTTTAATATTACCGTACACGGGAATTGTAATTTAAGTACCTTTTTACACACCACATCACTAAAATTCCCCCTTAACCGCTCTTCCCCCCCCCCCCGCCAAATTTCAAGCGCTTTAAGCAATAGTCATAAGTTCCCATGGGAAAGTAATTTAAGATTTTAATGTACTTAATAATCAAATTGTTTCATCTAAGCTATTTAAAGACAGCTGAAGATGACCACTAAGTGGTCGAAACATGTCCTCTATATGACACTCTTTTTATAATTCTACCAAAAGGCAAGAAATAAAGTATCGATTAGGTGGTGTTTTAAATTAATTTGTTTAATCATTTGTTGACTTAATACAATAGCAACAGGGTAATTGTTTGAAATCCTGAAAGAGTTTGCGATTATGATAAAATGCGTTAACGTGGTTGAAATTTATTTCATGAAATGAACAATAAATAGAAATTTCAAGAAAATCTCTCAAAATAGTTTGGAAGTGTTGGTGAGACTAAAGCTAAGTGACTCACTTTTTTCATCTCCTTCCAATTTGTTTACGGAAAAATATCATTACCAATATAAGAATGTCAGGAAATATTTTAACAGAACAAGACAAAGCTTAATCACATCGGATGATGTAGTCATCTTACGAAGCCTACATAAAGTACACCAGGAACGCAATATGTAGGAAATCCAACTGAAATGACGAAAGACGAAATTAAGGCACTTGGGAAGAGGTCTCAGAAAGGAAGATTAGATAGTAGTGAGTGAACATAATTCGATAACGTAGACAACTTTAAATAGTTTTGGATTCACTGACTACTTGCAGGAATGAATGGAGAAAGATGCAAAAGTCCTTTTCGTACTAAACTAAAAAATAAAATAAATTTAAGGAAAGCAATAGCTAGTTCAGGGAGGGAGAGAGAATCCAAAAATGATCGCTGCCCTTGCGTAAGGGTTACCATGAAGATACAGCCTCATAATAATTGTTCCTTTCAAACAATATTTCCAAATTACTTTGAATTAAAGTACCTATTATTTATTGATTTAATTTCCTGCAATGTTCCCCTAAATAAACAGCTATCTCCGAGTGGAAATAGTTATTTTATTTGTAATTTTTATTACCGAACAAATTGTGATTTCCTACTTGGAAAGAGTCCTTGTGGATATTTTAGGGGCAGTTTCTTCTAGTTCCAACATACCAATTCCAAAACTCCGAAAGAAGTTAACGCAGAATTTATACATCATTCCTCGAGCACCAAGCAGCAGTCAAATCAGTTTCGGAGCAGGATGCTGCATTTCTCCTATAGATGTTTAAAGTACGGTTCGTTGTATTTCTTATTTTCAGGATCAACCTCTTCTGCTTTTTTGTTTCCTCCTTCAAACCTCAGAGTTGAATCGATAATGCACCGGACGTTCTTCTATCTGTCGATTGCTATGATATCAGCACCCTTATGGAACCTCTAAGATTAAATGCATAGGACTTCCTTAAGTACTTCAAACTTGCTGGACTTCCTGAGACAACTAGCAAAACAGCTCCGGACCCTGTGACGTTTATGAACATGGGAAAGGGTTTCATTCTCATTGCAGTGATGGCAACGAGTTTCTCATATTCTACCAGGGATTTTTTAAAATGCTATTTGTTCGGGGCGTCGACTTATAGTGATCTTTTGCCCCTACTTGCACCATGTGATATGAACCCGAGTGTAATTGGAATGGAGGAAGTGTAAAGTGTTGAATGTGAGGAAAGGAACGTTAAAGACGACACAAACACCCAGTCCCCAGGCCAGGGATATTAATCATATACAATTAAAAACCCCTGACCCATCCGGGAATTGAACCCGGGGCCACGGGTGAGAGGCGGACGCGTTGCACTCTACACCGCGGTGCCGGACTTCTACCAGGGATACTACGGACTGTGATGACGTTATAATTCATTTTTATTGCATTACTTCATTGAGACTAGGTATGGACTATTTTGGTGAAGTCTCCGAAAACCGCAATAGTAGTTAGTGGGACGTAAAGCAAATAACATGATTATTATTATTTTGGTGAAAATCCAGGTGTTTAATTTCGACTAATCAGAGAACTGCGATACCCCTCTTTCATGGAGAGGCAAGTTCCTCCTGGTCTCATACTCTTTATCTCTTACCTTTCCTCTAAGTTTCAGCACGTTAGGCTCCTCATCGGTGCTGAAATCCAGACATTTTAAACTATCCTTGATTTTACCGTCGAAATTTCTAGACTGTGTGGTAATTCGGTCAACAATTGACTTCAATTGTTTGTAGATAATTATGTGTTCAAGGAAAGCTTCCCTTGATGTTCGATTAACTCGAAGCCATGAACCTTCCTTGGGCTGTAATGCATGGAATTAGGACTATTAATCTGTAAACCAATTATTTCTTTAACAACCTTTTAATTAATTTGTCAATATCATCTAAGAAGCCTTGCCGAAATTTTGATAAAGGGGCACATTACAATGGATAAATTAATCTGGGCCAATTTTACTGATTTATTATGTTACTTTTCTGACGAGGCTTAAGACACTCTGCGTTCACGGGCTTTGTTACCTACTGTTGACTTTATTTACATCATCATTGAATATGACCCTCAGGTATATAATTATTTCTTTATCGTCTATGGAAGTGATTTGAGATTCCACCCATGGTTCTAAAAACAACAGGTGTGTGTTTCCAATTTTCGATCACTATAGAATTCATGTACGATATAATAAATTGACGCAGTACCTTTACAAACTGTAATGAAATGGAGTATGGGAAAAAAATACATTTTCCCAACAAATCCTGTAATTTTTCTCCACCACTGGAAGCTTCTTTCTTCTGGCTCCTCCTGCAGTCTCCAACTATTCTTCCTTGCACGTTGCCTTGTATGCACCACACAAACCTCTCTAGAACCGAATTTGTCGCCCAGTGTCAAACAAATTCGGATCTACAGGGTAGATGTAGAGCATTACTTCTGTGCTGATGTCTTCTTCCAGAAGTCAATAACCGAGAGACCTAAAACAGAAAGAAATAGCGTTATAATGTTGTCACAAACGATATATTTAACCCAAAGATACATCTCTTTTCTACACATTTATACGCAGGTCCATTGGGCCCTTAAGTATTTACATGGGTATTAGGTACTGTATATAATGAATATGTTTAGTTACTTGACCCGGACAAGTACACTGTGTTAACAAATTTGTTTTACTTTGCAGTTTTTCACATAACTTAAAAAGCAATAAATGTCACATCACAATTCAACTACTGTATACTGTTTTACATTGCTTGAAGTCGTAACTGATTTGTTTGAAGGACGTGCGGTATGGCACGTAAAGTTATAGCTCGATTACACCTTCTCATTCCGTGCAATGATTGCACATTACTGAGATATGTTCCTGGCACACGCTCTTTGAACACTTGGAACATAGCATCTTGCTTTTTCTGTCTGTAAATGTTGGAAAGCATGCACATCTTCATTTCACGTTGCCACGCTGGTTTTACCTGTCATAATCTGAGAAGGGGTGGCAACAAAATGTTCCATATCCAAATAAACTGCTTTAAGGAGAAACGGATTGGCAGGTTTTCGAATCATGTATGCCTGGATCATTTCGACTGAAAGATCCTTGATGAATAATCTCCTTTTATAATAAAGACCTTAGTGGTACGAGGGATGCAGTACACAGTAAAGTGTGAACATATTTTGAACTGACACATCCAAAACTTCAACTACTAAATGTTCTCATTCTCTCTTGAATGTGGAGGCGAGCCTCCTAGGCGGTGACGCCATCTGTCAGGCCAGGAGATTTGTATCGGGGAAGGAGATGTACGGAGAAGATGAGAGGGTTGGCAGCCGTGGCCTATTCTAGGCTGAAGGACACTATGCTGACCAATCAGACAAAGAAGAGGTCTATGTTCGGGTCGTAAGCTGTAAGCTATGAATATGCAAGTGAATGTAGTAGGTTGTTGAAATAATTCTACAGTTCCCATTTAAGCTCCCCCGTCCCAGCATTCTCCTTAGTGCAGGAGAATGGAAAACCACGGAAAATCATTCTCAGGACATCCGACGGTGGGGACCTGGCCCCTCTCTGTTTCCTGGATACAGAGGCGTAGGGCCACGGTAGAGCCATGGCCACCCGTCTTCTGCTCGGTTGGCCCGTCGGAGTGCAGAGCTGTCGGATCAAGGACCAGCCGTGGCCACTTGTGAGCCAAGAACAAATTAAAGTTATGACAAAAATATTAGCACGGCAAAACGAAGCACTTTTCCTTCCAAATAAAGGTTTTTATCCTACTGCAGGCCATACACAATGCTCAAGGCGACCATTACTGTCGCTCATACTTTCACATCGGCTTCTAATAGTTCACAACAATGAACGTAGGTGGCAAGACAGTTCATACCGCGAAATATACTAACAAGAAATATAAGGTCTAACGGACGCAGGTTATGTAAACTCTTCGTGTACAGGAAAATCTGTTAAACTCTTCCAAAGAAAAAACAAATGAGGTGTTACTTCGCAATGGATGGCACAAGGAAAGTCTAATAAGAGAATACCCAGAAGCGCAAAACTTCTGAGTGAGGAACTGCTGAAATATATTGTGCTAAAATTCTTAACGGGTCAAATGGGCCCAGGGTGCGCATCCTAGTGTTAAGACAGCTGCAAAACACAATTCAAAATGAACTAGAGCACTATCCTCTAGAAAGATTGAAAATTATTAATTGAGAATATGAAGAAAAGCTTTCCGTCGGTCGAACACTATTTGTAATTAAAACAGAAGAAATAAAGTGCATTATTAAACACAGAATGGTATGTTTCGTTAATCATATGGATTCGTTCATTAAAAAAAGGAAGATCATGTCTGTCAAGTCTTCAGCCGGCTGGTTGGATTCTCAGATAGCCCCTCCAGAGGTTATAGGAAAACCGCAGAAACCAATGGCGGCGATATAATGAGGTGTGAGATAGTCTGCCGTTCCTTTCCTCACTGGAGAAGAAAGTACTATTGCAGCATGGCTGGCCCTGTGAGTAGGACATTTCACCACATTCTGATGTACTAGTCATTCTCTGAATGTCACTAAACAGCACCACCATTCCTCAGCACATTTCACACTCACAGCTGAGCCTTCAGACGAATTTACATTTTACTTTGATTTGTGAAAAAGAGACATACTATACAAAGCTACTGAAACCATTAAGAAATATCATCAGACAGTATAAAGACAATTTTGAAAAAATGAATAGGATAATTGTCATGTACGCTGATTATCGTTTCTTTCTTTTCTCATTATTCCTCTTATTATTATTATTCTTATTATCATTCCTGGCCTTTTCCCAAACACTTAGGTTCGGCTAAATGTGTGAATTAGTCCCTGTTTTATGACTGGATGTCTTTCCTGACGCCAACCCTATCTGGAGGGATGTATCCATTATTGCATATTTCTCGGGTGGTTGTTGTGTGTTGTACATAAATGAGGATGTGTATTAATATGAATACAAAAGCTCAGCTCCGAGCTAAAAGAATTCTCCATATTGGGTTAAAATCCCCGGTCCGGCCAGGAAGCGAACGCAGGGCTCGAAGGCCACTATGCTGACCAATCAGACAAAGAAACGGTCTATGTGCGGATCGTAAGCTGTAAGCTATGAATATGCAAGTGAATGTAGTAGGTCGTTGGAATATATTATTCTACAGTTCCCATTTTAAGCTTCCCCGTCCCAGCATTAGTTCTTTCTTTTGTAATAATGTACTTTATGACATGTCTTATACATGATACTTTTGAATTACAAAACGTTCTATAGACTGGAAGGTATTTTCAAATTCACAGTCGTAACAAGTCGTCAACGAAAAGAATGGATTCTAATCCGTCGTTTCACAAAACAAAACAAACCCCATAGTACAACAGCCCTGATAGGCTTTGGCCTACCAAGTGATCGCTGCTCAGCCCAAAGGCGTGCAGATTACGAAGTACCGCGTGGTCAACGCGACGAATCCTCTCGCACGTTATTCTTGGCTTTCTAGACTGGGGCCGCTCCATCACCGTGCGATAACTCCTCATATTATCGTTTCTTCCTTTTCTTTTTACTCCTCTTATTATTATTATTATTATTATTATTATTATTATTATTATTATTATCATTCCTGGCCTTTTCCCAAATACTACGCATCCTCATTGTACAACATAGTATAACCACCTGAGAAATATGCAATAATAGATACATTCCTCCAGACAGGGTTGGCGTCAGGAAAGACATCCAGTCGTAAAACATGGCCTAATTAACACATTTTTCTGAACCTAAGTAACCTAAGCATTATAATAATAATAAGAATAAGAAGAATAGGGATAATAAGAAATGGAAGAAACGATAATAATTAATTATGTAGGTTCGGTGTGGACTTCAAATCAGCCCTCAGGTCCAGGTAGAAATCGCTGACCTTGTCAGGAATCAAACACGGCGCCGGCAATCATTTTACATGTATTTGAAATCCTTAAAAAGTCACATTCCATTGCATTAACATTTCTGCCAACGTTTTCCGATTTGTCCGTAAAGTTCACGAAAAGCGTTGTATTTTACGACCTTACGGACGAATCATAATATTTTATGATTTCATTCGAGATTTGTATTTTTAAATCGTGCCAAAATGCAAGCACTTACCGAGGTTGTTGATTGATGGAGACTGTACATCGAAGGGAGACGTATTTAAATACCGGTACTGTATATTCGAAGACACTCCCTCTTTCCTTGCGTTAACTCCGAACGATCCTAGGGTCCACATTTACATTCTGTAATAATCACTCTTGTTCCTTTCTTCCAGTTACTGACGTCGAAGGAACAATCGTTCAATAATCTTTTCTTTATTTTCTACATAAACGCACGGCCAATTCGCCCGGTATTATTATTATTATTATTATTATTATTATTATTATTATTATTATTATTATTATTATTATTATTATTATTATTATTACTTACGAATCCGACCTCAAACCATGAGACATGTTGCTGCAATTAACAGGCTCTGCTGAAGCCACTCCGCGAGGCACACTGCTATCCTACCACGATAAACACGAACACGACATATCACCTGTAGTTGGTACGCGAGGGTTCAGTAACCGTGGAGACAGAAACTGAATGAGTTTGTAGATGTGAGTTTAAAAATAGGGTGGAGCCTCAACTTCCTACTGTGTGGCGGTGGTGTGCCAAGGTCTGGCGGTAATTACAGAGAGCACGTACATTGATTAATGGAGGAAGGCCGTGCATACAAGGCACTTATCTGCTCTTCTCTGATCCGATATCCTTTGGGAACGTGGCGCGACACCAATACAAAATCTGGCACTGACAGCACCAAGTAATGAGTTATGAAGGGTACAACAGATGAAGATCACCAGCACATGGGACAACAGCTACGTAACTTACTACAAGCAGCAAAATTAAGAGTAGCCTTGATTAATAAAAACATACTTTAAACCTAACTTAAAGGTGAAAATAAGATTGAACAACCAATTCGCGATGTTATCGTCAGTTTGGAGAGACTACTGGCAAAATATATAGCTAACGATGGTGATTCTTCGCAATGGCGATATTACGTGAAACGCTTATAATGACTTTAGAATTTTCCTTTTTTACAGCCATCAAACCATTTTAATGCGTTTTACAAATGAGATAAATGCGTATTTAATTTACATATAATGCCATCTAAATGCGAAACTGATGATTTTCTCAAATAAAACGTCATGGGCTTTTTAAATTTTCTTCTGTACCTTGGACTGCCTGAAAATACGGTTCGCTCTTCAGCTCACATACTCAGTGTTTCCTCAAACAACTCTGGAGTGTATCTGAGGTTTTTTGTAAACGCTGAAATATATTTTCGACATGAATGACAGAATAAGATGTTCAGGTATGTTCTATGGTTTCCTTCTACAGCGTCACGGGTTAAGGAACATGATTTAAGTTCACTTTGTTTATATTTTTTCTTTACTATTGTAATTTTGCATCAATATAAATGTGTTCTTTCTTCTATGTTATTTTATGCCTCAACGTAGATCAATTTAAAGTAGATGTACGATTTTATCTCCCTTTATTCATTTTTATTTTACCATTATCTCTTTGGAAGTGCGATTTTAATTACACATTATTATTATTATTATTATTATTATTATTATTATTATTATTATTATTATCATAGACAAACATTGCTGAGTTACATAACCCAAGTTCTATATATTTCTTCAAAACGTTATAAATTCCTAACTGGCTATAACTCTACAAAATGCCAAATACATAAACAAAAATGCTAAAATGCTGGTTTCTAAACGAACAAATTCACCACTCGATAGCCTAAAAGACTGATCACCTGGCGATTCTTCAATGTAAATTATAGCACGAATATACCAAAAGAAAACGTATCTATTATATTGTGAAAAATGCAGAGAACATAACATTTTTAAATATTATATTCATTTATTTACTTATTTGGCTTCTTTCAAGTTGTGAAGTTAGGGCGCTTGGATCTCTCTTACGCTTAACCACATTTTGTAATGTTCAACATTGTTTTATTTTAGCGGTTTTCTGTTAATCAGTTAAGTTCGCCTTATCAAAATGAATGTATCGTTCAGGCCATGTAGAAGACTAATGAAAGATTATCTAGGCCTATACACCTCAAATAAGTTTGGAATATTGTGGAATTAGGAAGGTTATGTGGTAGGACATTGTAGTCCTATTGTAAGTGGTAGACAGCACTGAATTCACACAAGTAATTAAATTGCTTGTTTAACAATACAGCAGACGTCGCTGTGTACGCTCTGTGTGCGCTCTGTGTTACGCCTGGGGTGAACTGTGCCATTTCAGGTGAAGCTTCAGCTAGTGTTTATATTTCATGAACAGTGCGTATTTTCCAATTTGACCGAGCCAGAATTGTGTCAATGATTCAGGATGGACGTACACAAGCAGCAGTATCAAGTATCGTAGAGGTTATCCAAAGCGTAGTGTCATAAACGTGCAAAAAGTACCATGAGACCACTAATATTATTGACGGAGGGCGGCAACGCCACATCAAGTTCGGCATATAGGCCTACGCACAACAGCGCTGAGGATACTGCTCAACAATTACGAGATGACTTCACGAGGGCAACCAAGGTCCGGCTCGATAGTGCCCAGTTAAAGTCATTTCGAGTGATTCGACGTGTTCCACTAGATATTCGTTATCGTGGTGAAAGAAAAAGACGGGCCATTCAACATCTTAATTGGGGTTTGAATGAATAGCATAATGCAATGTTTGCAGATGAAACTCGGATAGCACTCAGGCCAAATACACAACGACAAAGGGTGCCCAGACCAAAATGTGGTGAAAAGTACCAGTATGTTCAAGAAGTATATGAAAGTGGATGCATTTAGGGGTGATGGTGTAATGTATTGGGTGGATATTATGCATTTGTACACATTCGATACCAATTCGAGGGACTTTAACTGCCCAGCGATATACCGATGAAATTCTTCAGTCATTTTTAGAACTCTTTAGGATGAATACAGTGCTGAATTCATTTTCGTTAACGACAACACCTGAACGATGCCAGAGGAGGCCATGCATGGTACTAAGGCAGAATTAAGAAAGGACAGACAACCTTCACTAAAAAGTAACCTTTTCATTATTTAAATCGATTTGTGTTAGATATTTATTTGAAACCACACTTGAGTCTGTAAACATTCACATTCCCAGACTGTGTGTTTGTGATACAGTAAACAACATTCTATAATTATAACTTTACTGCATTGTATCCTTCATATACCAAACTCTTCTTGCCGATATGTCTAATGGTATGAAATGTCCTAGAACCCTTGCCGGTGTCCGGACATTTCGTACCACGGACATTCCGTACTACTTGATTTTTGAGGACATTTCGTACCACCTAGGTCGGTATCTACCTACAAACTGTTTTCCCGTAATACCCAAATATTTACGCCAGGACAATCCGTACCACTTGATGTCAGATAGCAATTCCATTTCCACATATTGCGGCAGCGGGCGTAATTAGCCTGACAGGCACGCTTTAGAAATCAGAAGCAAAAATAATTTACAACATTTGCTGCATAAAAACTTCTATATTATTTTTATAATTGCCATTTAAATTATGCTTATCAGTATCACTTATGCTTACGTAAATATTATCATACGAAAGTCTATTTTATGAAATACAAATTCTGAAACAAAACAAAATATAAATATATTTCGTGTTCGGGCGCAATGTGTCTGACGAGCTTAAGAATGAATAATATGACTATTATTGTAAATATTTACAAACTACTTCATTATTTCATTATAAAATAAATAAAAGATTCTGATGAACTCGCCGATATGTGCTTGAAGGTCACATCTGAAAGGTGGAAGTAGCTAGGCCCCGCGAATGACTAATACGAGATAAGAATTAACACGTTTGCCAATCAGATCAGTTGCGCCCGACGGAAGGTTAACATTAGTAGCGGTCACACCGTGCGGAGGCTTCTGCTCCAATAGTGAACAAGGATATACAAATGAGTACATTCATTAGGATATCGTTTTTACTTCGCAATACTCCCCACTCTTTTACGTGGACGGAATGCCCTCTCCTAAATATTTTAAAGTCATTAGCTGACACTTCACGGGAAATCAGCCGATCAAGTGGTACGAAATGTCCGTGGTACAAAATGTCCTAGAACCCTTCTTGCGATGCAAATGGTCAGACGGGTAAATGAAAATGAAACTTAAATGCATTATACTGTAGGACTGCGTACCTACGTCATTCAAATATACATTCCTCCAGCGCGGTACAAGGTTCAAGTTCCTTTACACATTGGCATACGAAAATTAGCACAACGAAAATTGTTCTGATGGATTGCATATCATCGTTGCCGGGACAAAACCTCCTATGTGATGATATTTTTGAAGATATACTGACCCGCAGCACATACATTATGAAGAGCGAGAATGCCTTCACAATATGCACACAATATTGCACCTTAGATGACAGAACCTTACCGGCCAAAGTTCTAAGCTAAAATATTTCACATAGGAGGTTTTGTCCCGGCAGCGACGATATCCATATGTGGCCGGGAGGCGTGACCAGTCATTAAGGAGAATAATGGATAGGAAGGGCATTGTGGGATACGATGTTTTGCCGGAGCAGTGTCGAAATTATTGGAAGGAACAAACACACCCGACCCATCGAAGAGAGATTAGCAGCCGCAGAAATGAAAGTGTCACGAAAGTTGGGGAAATGAAAGATTTAATTTAGCCTCGTATTTCTAATATCGTGAGGATCACACTCTACCAAACTGTGCCATCTGAGGGTGAGTGGACCTCGTTCTTGTTCCTCGTATCAGAGCCTGTAATCGAGCCAGGGATACCTGCGAAGAAAGCTACTACGTTTACGAATCTCGGTTCTCGAAGAATGAAGATGCAGGTTACAGAAGACGAAAGACAAAGACCTCGTAAATCATTTCAAAATCAAACTCAGGATAGAACTGCAGTAGGTCAAAATGGTGATGTTGGCAGTGGTGATTATTGTTTGAAGAGGGGGTACAACTAAGCAACCATTTCCTCTAACCACTAATCGGAACAAAAGATGAAGGAGTTCTGATTCTTCTAAGAATGGCGGCATCGGAAAAAGAACAGGAAGAGGTACGATACACATGAAGAGGAAAGACACCCTCAATTTCGCAAATCTAATATTATGGGGATAGGAAGAGAACAAGAACTAGCCAAAAAAGCTCGGGTAGGAGAGATGAAAAACGAGGAGGCTGGCACAAGTAAGTGGAAGCAATGTCAGACTCAGTTAGTGGCCCCTTGGTTGCCAACTCAACTCATGTTCTTTCTTAGTGGCCTCTGATGACGTGCTGAGTATTTCGTGGGTTTACTTTGTCTCTCCATCCACAGAAGGGAATTAGGGAAATTCAGATAGGATTGGGGTGACCGACCGTTCGACATTTGCCGGACATGTCCTCCTTTTATAACGCTTGTCCTCTGTCCGGCAGGCATTTATTATTAGCTAAAATATCCGGCTTTTTGTATATCGACGGCTTACTTCTAAAACCTCGTATCTCCTAATGCTGTTCCTATCCATTCTTTTCCTTATAACTGGTCACGCCTCCCAGACACATATTGACACGCAGCCCATCAGAACAATTATCGTTGAGTTCATTTTCCTATGCTAATTTGTAAAAGAAAAATGAACCTTAAATGCATTATACTGTAGGAGTGCGGAAATACGTCATGCAAACTACATCCCTACAACACGGTATGGTAAGGTCCATTTTCCTTTACACACCCGCATAGGAATATGAACACAACGAAAATTGTTCTGATGGACTGCATATCCACATATGGCTGGGAGGCGTGATCATCCTTAAGGTATATAATGGGTAGGAAGAGCGTTGGGACATACGAGGTTTTAGAAGTAAGCCGTCGATATCGTGTTCTTAGTTATTCAATTTCGTGTTTTTGTCTGTGTTGCAAAGCTATTTTTGTTGAATTTCTTCCATTTCAGTCATATTCTGGATACCCCCGTCAGAATACGGCATTTACTCGCTTGGTTATTTCATGCGCATGCTCCCTGATTTCATCAGGATGAAATCTTGCAATGCAGTCGCAAGCTGCATCAATTCATTTATGTTCTCCTTCCTTACCCTGACTTTCAGATGAACTAAGACGGGTATTCACCAAAGTAAACTTTTGTGATAGGATGGAAAATAAATTTATGCATATTAAGTCAAACAGTTTCTGAAATCCCTCACTGAAAATGGCGTCGAAAGAGAATGCATCGCGTTGTAGAACATGTTGGTTTTTATGAAATGTGCATACAATATTAAAGTGGGGTAACCCTATGACCGAATAATTTGAGTGTTTCCAATGGATGAAGATTCATAGCTTGAAAAATATTAAATCTGAAGATTTCTTCCTTGTCTCGAGTATAGGCCCTATGAAATTTAAGGGTGTGGAGATAGACGATTCTAAACTTTTTGACCAAATTTTCTATGTTCAGAATTACACCAGGAGTTCCGCAATTGAGGAACATACAACATCAGATAAGCAGTGGTGTACGTTTTTCAAATGTAGCCCTGACATTGAAATATTGAGTGATCCGCTTAAAATTTGAGTTTTATTTCGTTATTCCAGGTTAAATGCAACCGTCGAAATAGTGTTTCCCCTGATTAATACAGAGTGAAACCGTTTGCTGACCAATTCAGTGTTTTTGAACCGGTTAAGGGTATCTTAATAGTGAAGTACAACTTTAAAATCATGGCATGTTTTACAATTATTCAATACAAGAAAACAATTCATCTTTGCTGCCGAAAGTGGGTGCAGATGATAAGCACCAGCAAATAATAGCTACAACTTCAGCATCTTCATCAAATTAACAAACAGTATGTATATAATACTATTTTTTTATTTAAAAATTAAAATTCAATGTTTATGAAAAGTCCTCCTTTTATCAAGATTCTGTCCTCCATTTGAAAATTTAGAGTTGGTCACTCTAGATAGGAGACAATAAGTAGTGGAGTAAGACACAATTTATCGAGTACAATAAGAGGTCACCCTTGCATTCGCTTTCAAGGGGCTATCTACAACATGCTGTAATGACGGGTTTCCAGTTGCGTTAAATGAAGTACTGTATCTCTGGCTGTAACTCGAACTGAACTCATCACCTGAAAGACAGTCCACTTTCTAGACGAACACTGACTTGATAATGTGACAGCTTGAAGATAGCAAAGGAATCTCCTTCATTAAAGATGTAATTCTATGCAGCAGATTATTCCAGTGTATAATAACAGTGTAGCGCGTGGCACGAGGAGACTTGCCGTCTGACAAGCTGATGATTGATGAAAGGTTCGGTATCAAGAGCGTCGGCCGGTGTAGAGCAGTGGATTCTACTATAACTACACAGATCTAATACGAAATACCTCATTTAATTGAATACTGTTTCAGTTTGGTGGGTTTCCGGCCTTATTGTGGTGTTAGAAAACAAGCTTTTAGTTACAAGTAACTTCTAGTTTTCCATGTCTGTTGACATCGTGGTCACAGCCACGGGACCTCCAATTTCACGTTGAATCTTTCTTACTGGGACATGAGTAAGACTGTAATTTCAAAAGTTTAACATCCATTGGTTTAGATCTGAGCCTCGCCACCTTATGCAAAGCGAGTGAAAATCTCACTCAGCCATCGTTCTACTTGAAGAAATGAGAGAACCAGCTCTTTGAAGAGTAAGAATATCCTATATGAAAATAGGCCTATACGATGTATTGCCATCGTCGGCTGTTTCATCACCCCGATGGTAATTGTGAGCCTGCTAGGGGAGCAATCCTGATTACGACTGCTCTTCAACCAGCCGAAAAATTATAGGTGCTCCTACTTCATAGCTTTTATTTCCCTAGGGGAATAACGTTGAGCCAACACATTCTGGTTGCTGATGACGGTAGGATTCATTCCATCGTCACTTCTTTGTTCTCAACAGGTATAGCAGTTGTTCTCAATCAGGTGTTCTTTTCATGCGAGTAAAACATATAGTAGAATGTACTCGCACGCAGGAATGCTTCATAGGTTCTTCTTCTTCTTAAATTTACACCTTGTTGTATGAAGTGGAATAATAGTGTCGTTATCCATTCATTACATAACACTTTTCGCACTTAGAAAATTCAAAATTTCTCAGTGAAATACCTCAAGAACAAAACACAACTGATTCACATCTGCACTACTGTAAACCTGTAGCTACATCGACTTTTCCCTCAACGATTGAAAATCTAAGTGATGTTCGCAAACTTCAAAGGGTTGAGAACCTCAGATTTGAAGTAATATGCGAATCTCGATCAAACATGTTGGTGGTGGTGATTATTGTTTGAAGAGGAAGTAAATGAAATGGCGTATGACCTTTAGTGCCGGGAGTGTCCAAGGACATGTTCAGCTCGCCAGGTGCAGGTCTTTTGATTTGACGCTCGTAGGCGACCTGCGCGTCGTGATGAGGATGAAATGATGATGAAGACGACACATACACCCAGCCCCGTACCAGCAAAATTAACCAATGATGCTTAAAATTCCTGATCCTGCCGGAAATCGAACCCGGGACCCCTGTGACCAAAGGCCAGCACGCTAACCATTTAGCCATGGAGCTGGACGAAGAGGAAGTAAAACTAAGCAACCATTCTCTATATAACACTAATCAGAGAGAAGTCCGGCTCCATGGCTAAATGGTTCATATGCCAATTTTTCGACTGCTTCATCTATAACTATAGGCCTATACGATTAATTTTTTCATGTATATTTTTCATATTCAGTATCTCTTTCTTGTATATATTGGTACCTCTGACACGAATAAATAATAAATAACAATACAAACCGCATACGCAAGGCAGCGTCGTAGAAAAACTCGCTTGCTCTCGTTGTTATCGCACTCAAACGATGATAATTTAAGTGTACAAACGTACGCCCGATATCATGCAGCTATTGTAAACCCCAACATCGGTGACTGCGCGATTCATTTAGCGGACTGAGTGTAACGATACCGTTGCCCTTGTTGACCTGGTGACGTCATCACAGCGCGACGACGGAAAACAAAACTGCTCCAATTGCAGTGCCGTTTTGGTTGAGTAATGACTGTAACTTCTAACTGAGCAGACGTATTTCTATTATCAAGGTGTCAATCGATTCATCTCGATGTCTTCTATCATCCTTATTTCCTTTAATCAATTTTTTCTTGGCTTTCTTGAGCGACAATCTTCAACATTTCGAAATTATGTCAATAAATGTCACACCATTTGCTTATTTCAAATGTCACCGTACAGCAGTCTAGTATGCCTTAAATAACTCTTAATTCCTCTTCAAATGACACCTGAGATATCTTTTTAACAATTGGCCTTACGTCGCACGGACACAGATAGGTCTTATGGCGACGAAGGGATAGGAAAGGCCTAGGACTGGGAAGGAAGCGGCCCAGCCCCAGCATTTGTCCGGTGTGAAAATGTGAAACCACGGAAAACCACATTCAGGTTTACCGACAGTGGGGTTTGAAGCCACTATCTCCCGGATGCAAGCTCACAGCCGCGCGCCCCTAACCGCACGGCCAACTCGCCCGGTACACCTGAGATACAAGCGTTGTCCAAGCTGTGTCGAAATGTCGTGTGTCGTTTCCATACTGACATCCATATCCCGAACCGAGTGAATAGACCTATTCACGTCAACAATTGACTCAGCGACTTTTGACAATGAAGGATTCAATATATTCTAGAGCAATAGAAGAAACATTAAACAAATAGCATGGTCATGTTATGTGAAAAAGTAACCATGAGACCACAACTATGCCCGTTATTGTTTCAATTCACTTGTAAGGAGTTCCTAACTGCCTTCATTGTTTAGCTTTCTTCCTTGGAAAACTCTCGCTCGTTTTCAACAGTTAAGATCGTAGGTTTGTGATAGCTAGGGAGCATCATCTTTTTGCCTTTCATGATATTTCTCTATCTCTACCATTTGAGCTACTCAAACTCAAATTAGTCAAACGCTCTTTTACAATTAATGAAACAGATCAAAGAATCCAGTAAATGGCAGATAAAATAAAATGGCGATTACACTGCTCTCCGTGTTCTATTTCGTTTCCTTTCTCTCTCTCTCTCTCTCTCCTAATTACAATACTGACCAAGGAATATCGCATTGGAAAGCTCAAAGTTAGGAGCCTGACAAACAGAAACAATGCGAGACTTGGTAGAGTACAATAGCCAAAATCACCAGCTCACCCTTGTAAAATCGAGAGTAGAGTATTAGCCCTTTCGATTACCTCTCAGGAGACGCAGCTGATAACCAAACCAAACCCACCCATAGTGGAGATATCTGAAAAAGTGTTAATTTAACCACAGGGCTATCATCCACTCCAGTAATGAAAGTCTCCTTTGTTTTTCCTACTTCCTAACGGGGAATCGAATCCACGTCCTTCCACCTTAGCCAAGCATGTCTCCACTATCTCGGCTAGGCAGGCCCCATAGGACAAAAGCTTGGAGTAATGTGAGTTGGCTTGACTGGATAATAATAATAAGAGGAATGGGGAGAATTAAGATATGAACATCTCAGCCGCTCTGCACTTCCATTACTCAAGAGGAATTTTCTACAACAAAGGGACCAAAATATTCAGAAAGTATATATTGCTCTTTAAAAGTAACAGCTTCTCTATCCTTGGCCCGGAAGACAGGCAAAGTGTCTGAATTTAAAAGCAGAAAGAAGATATATCGCTGCTCCAGACGCTTTTGTGTGCTCTTTTTACTTTTTCAAGTACTTCAATTACTGTAATGTATTTTCGTAGCTCTCGACTTTCCATAAAATAGTAAAACAAGAATTTCACCATGGAGGAGACACGTTATAATTCATGTAATCACATGCTATAGTTTGACCTACTTGTGGCTACTGCTGTGCGGAGAGACACTAGATTTTAATGCAGACGGGAAGTAACTAGTGATTTATGTAACTTATCCAGGCTTAGCTTGTCATCAACCTCACCACCTGTTGTAGTGGGCCATAAAGTGGGTGCTGAACTTCGCTTACGAATGAAATCTTCCTCACCATGCACGTACGATGAAATTGGATGGTCAATTGTTAATGTTAGTTCGCTCTCAAAGATGGGAGAACGAGGTGAACAGTTGTATTTATTCACTGAATTGCTATGGACTTTGGTAAGTTAACATATTCTAGGGAAAACAATTCTAGTGAATCATGCAAATAGACTTTGGACATCCTTGGTCAATATTAATTATCCTTATCACCATCATTTTCATCATTACGGCTTAGATTTCTATATTTTTGCCCTGGCCTCATTTTATAAATGTAAGTTAAGCACATTTCTAGTTTTTGTGAACACGATGATATTGATTGGTCATATAAATGGCTCGGCAAAAGCTGTTCGGCAAATTATCCAGTAACTGAAATATAACCTGACTTTACACTAGCTTGAGGATAAGGTCTGATTAGCTTATTACGCCATTTGTACTCTGAGAGTAAATGTAAATTGTGCAGTAGATCCCTTTGATTGTAGCAGCAAGAAAATGTGCATTTTTGCTTATCCAGTGCACTGGGTTAGTAGGACAAGCTTCTTTAACGTGAGCAATTCTACAATATGTATTACTATTTTCATGTAGGCTAGTATTATTTTCAGCATTATTGGCAATGAATTCACAGACTACTGCTGAATTAGATTACGCATACATGCTGCGAAATTACCCTGCCTGCTGCGGATTTTACCGAAGCATTAAAGCTAATTAATGGAAAAGTAAATGTTAATACTGTTTTGAAATACTAAATAAATACGTCATAAGTAACAGTTGTTCCAGTGTATAAATATTAGTTTAACTATTTACCACATCCGCCACTTACTGAATATTGACCAACCTAATTTACATTTCGTGTCAGTTTCAACCAATCAAGGTTGACAGTAACTGAAATATTATCGAAATGAGATTATGGCACCTGTTAGGCAAGACCGACTGCAGTCCTCAGACCTTAGTGCTTCTTCGGATCGTTCCGAGATAGTGAATAGAGTAGCCGGAAATGTTGGAAACGCGGGTTCGTTGTTTTCTTGTGGATTTGGTGTAATTTCATGAAAGTTAACGATAAATGTTAGTTTCTTTGTAGAATATAATTGTGCGAGTGTATTGTATGAGTCAGTGGACACTTAGGATTTGTAATTATATTCAGTAGGCCTAATGTGTTTGTTTCGATCGTCATGTGAACAGGGTTTATTGACGATAAATGTTATTTTCTTTGTAGAATATAATTTTGCGAGTGTATTTATATGGGTCTGTGAACACTTAGGATCTGTAATTATATGCAGTAATGTGTTGGTTTTGATCTTGTGAACAGGGTTTAAGTCGAACTATGGCAATGCCTCTCATACAACTACTCCTAAGTGTTCTAAGGAATAAAACATTAAGAGAGATGTGAATTAGAGCCTCCGTGGCTCAGGCGACAGCGCGCCGGCCTCTCACCACTGGGTTCCGTGGTTCAAATCCCGGTCACTCCATGATGTGAGATTTGTGCTGGACAAAGCGGTGGCGGGACAGGTTTTTCTCCAGGTACTCCGGTTTCCCTGTCATATTCCATTGCAACAAAACTTTTCAGTAGCATTTCATTTCAAATTCCATTCATTAATCCCCAGAGGAGTGCGACAGGCTTCGGCAGCCGGCACAATTTCTATCCTCGCCGCTAGATGGGGCTTCATTCATTCCATTCCTGACCCGGTCGAATGACTGGAAACAGGCTGTGGATGTTCATTTTCAGAGAAGTGAATTAGGAATATGCATCGTGACTATTTTGAAATCGATGACAAAAGAATAGTGTGCGAACATCGATATGATCTGATTCATTCTATGGTTAACTGTTATCCGACGGACGAACCACCATCAAGGGTGCCATATGCTCTCACTCCATTTGAATACTGCGGAGGGGCCGATGGCCTTAGATGCTAGACCCCTTTAGACAACAAGCATCATCATCATCATCATCATCATCGTCATCATCATCATCATTACTGCAGAGAGGTTTGGAATTGAATCCAGGCTTTTGGTGCGCAATTAGTGATTATACATTATATGCCGCCACCTCTCCTACCCTACTGACCTTCATTCTGATGGTGAAATTTTTGACCAACGGGACTCGAGCCGGCTAACTACGGTGCCAGACCATATAGACTTTACGCCTTAACGGTCGTGGCCACCAGGTGGAATGTTATTTGACTAAGTATAATGTCTAAACAGTCAGCTTGCTCTCTTTTACTGTGGGCTATCCGTTAGTAGAATATATATCGTCGCTTCACCGGTAAAACGTTGTATCCCACAATACTCTTCCTATCCATTATTCTCCTTAAGACTGGTCACGCCTCCCAGCCACATATGGATACGCAGTCCATCAGAACAATGTCCGTTGTGTTCGTTTTCCTATGTCGATGATTAAACGAAAATGAACCTTACATGCATTGTATACTAGGAGTGCGTAAATACGTAATGCAAACGTACATTCCTACAGTACGGTACTGTAAGGTTCATTTTCCTTTACACATGGGCATAGGAAAATGAACACAACAAAATTTGTTCTGATGGACTGCATATCCATACGTGGCTCGAAGGCGTGACCAGTCTTAAGGAGAATAATTGATAGGAAGAGCTTTGTGGAATACAACCTTTTACCGGTCGAGCGACGATATGATTCTGGTTTACAGTATTATATGTGATGGGTAGTTTTTGGTGAAGCGTTTTCGTTCATGCAACAGTGATTTTCCTTATGATGTTATATTTATCATGTTAGATGACCACCACTGGTATAATTTGCGCGTGAATTTTCGTGTTCGCCAATACCAGCAGTCCGTCTACTTCGGCCAACATGGGTTTTCTTAATGTTACGGTCTGAGTATTGGAGTCGGTAAAGTGTTAGGCTACTGTTTGGAAGTTATCGAAAGTAATTCTCAATTCCTTCCGATTTGTAACCAAACGCGTAGAGTAGTATTTACAAGACAATGAATAAATCAAATATGACGCCAGTTACAAAGAGATCTGCAGAAGCAACGTTTATGACACTGGTACGCAATATTCAATTAAATAATGATATATAAATTACTTTAATTAACTGTATGATGAACTCAACACAACAATCGGGGAACGAGAAATCCACCGACTTGCTATGCAGCATCACAGACAGAGAGTTAACATACATACTGTTTAAGGAATCAACAACGAATAAGGCAAATTTCTCACCAATAGAAAGAAGATAATGGAACGATGTTGGCGATACTTTGAAGAAATAAGCAATGAGGAGATTCCATATAATTCAACTCAGTGGATGACAGGTTTCTTTTACGAAATCATTGAGAGTGGGCATTCAGCACCACTGTTCAAATTTGGAAGCAGAAATGAAGTCCAGCTGAATGTTGTAACTATCGCCCAGTATGCCTTTTATCGCACAGTATGAAGATCTTTGAAAGTTTTTTGCCATTTCCTTTACGTCGCACAGACACAGATAGGTCTTATGGCGACAATGGGATAGAAAAGGCCTAGGAATGAGAAGGAAGCGGCCGTGGCCTTAATTAAGGTACAGGCCCAGCATTTGCCTGGTGTGAAAATGGGGAAACCACGGTAAACCATCTTCAGGGCAAGACTTCTACCAAGTCGCTCATATGTAATATTAGCTAATGCAAACAAACCAGGAGAACCTAGGCGGTTTAATAACATTAAGAATTTGAGGTTGCAGCGGAAGCTATACGCTTATAATTGCTCAAGTAGTTTTCCATCTTCACGCTTTTAGCAACCATTACCTTTCTTTCCCCAATGCCTTCATTGTTCGAAGGATCATATATCTTCCATTTTTCGGTTATGATCAGCATTAAGAGAGGATGTTTTCGTAGTAAAACAATCCCCTTACCACAATAATCACCACCATTAGCTTCTTTCGCCCTGGTGAGGTCGCGGTTTCGAACTGTGTGGCACATGTGGACTTGGCCCAGTTGAAGAAAAATGTTTTCACCATTGTGCTTTTTCTGTGATGTTTGATAGATTGAGATGTTATTCGCATATATGTGAAGAGGAATAATCATCAACATCATCACTGGTGGTTATTTTTAGCCTCCTAAAAAGCGTCCCAAGGAATCGCTCCTCCACGGCCGTTCAATTTCAAACCCTGCTCAATGGTGCTTAAACTCAGGAATCTCTAATGGTCTACTGTTTGAAGACAGCTGAAGCAGTTGGCAGAAAGTTCGGGAAGAACAGAAAAAATAATTCAATGTTTTCCCTGAGGCTGAATGTACCCAGTTTCAGTCCATCGACTCGTTTTTAAATTCATGACCGAGCTGAGAATCGAAATTTCATGCTAATTTAACTGTTAGGTCATCAGCCCAGACTAGTTAGACCCTCAAATAACACCACCAAAGGTTTTGCGGTTACGGGGAAACCGCAATAACTGATGGTTGTGCCAAAATGAGGCGTACTAGGCAAGATGAGGAGTGAGGTACTTTGTCATTGCTTTCCTCACTGGGCCAGAAAGTGCTACTGCAGCACACATGACCCTATGAGCAACACCTTTCATAACAATCAGACACACTGGTCGTGCTCCGAATGTCACTACTCAGCACTGACCATAACCCAGCGGCGTCCATATTGTCACAGTCATGGATGAGATTGAAACTTTGGTGGAAGCTTTATTTTGCTGTGGGCTGTGCCAAGAGACTGATTCAAAAGTGCTGTATCCATCAAGAAATGGGAGTAGGTGGAGCCAGTTTAACAGAAAAAATTGTACTTTTGCGTGACTGTTGACATCGCGATCATTACTATAGGAACTTTCTTTTTATGTGAAATATGAGCCACGAGGATGTGACCTCTAATTTCAAAATTTGTGACAACTGTTGACCAGAATTCGTACCGCGGCCACCTTGAAGAAGTCAGTGGCTATACCTCCCAGCTCTTATGCTTCCCAACTTTAGAGAATCAGAACTGAAATTGAACAATATTTGACAAACATAGAACAGAAAATAAAGGTTAAAGCAAGCTTCTAGTTCTGCGTAACTGTTGATATCTCTCTTACAACTACAGAATTTCAATATTTACGTTGCACTACAAGGACGTGCCTTTCATTTCCATAAACACTGCCCAGGCTTCGAGCTACAACCATCCTGGCGAGAAGTCACTCAGGTATTAGCCTACGCACCCGCGTTTATAATGTAATGCAGCAATTTGTAATTCCACGCATGTCAGGTGAACCATTGAAAGGGTGTGATCAGCTTACACGGCAAGAATACAAAAAAAAAAAAAAAAAAAAAAATGTTTATTAAAAGAATGTGGTTCAGAGAATGCAACATTCTCCCCTTAATGTCCTTTTGCACACGCTAACCGGTAGCACTGTTAGTGAATAATAGCCAGCACGTTTCATATTTCAAAAGTGCCTTACTACTGGTGTTTTGATCTGTTAGTCTGCAAATATGATCATATTTTATGCACAAATCCAAGGTCAGCGTTTGGTCGCTATGTTTAATGTTCTCCTTAGCACTTCCGTTCAAGAGAAGTAGTAGAACCTTGAAGAGAATCTTCCCAACTCTGAACCACATTCCTTCCATAGGCATTCTTTGATGTATACGTGTGGGATATAAGGATCGCATTCCTTCCATCGCTCACCAATCATGTGTGGCATTGAAAATTACTGCCATTACGTTGTAAACTCAAGTAGAAAATTAATCAAACAAGATTGCGACAATTTCTATTACAAAAACTGGAATTCTTGAACGTGCGGATGACACACTTCCTTAGAATTTGTTATATCTACCTGTAGATCTACCTTCGTACTGTAGGTATTTAGTGAGTTGGACGGTGGATTGTTGAGTTCAAGTTAGCGTATTTGATCCCGGCTCAGTCTGATGGTATTTAAATGTGCTGAAATACGCCAACCTCGTACTGGTAGATTTGCCAACCCGTAAAAGATCTCCTACGGGTAATTAGCGGGTCGTAATACCAAAAACACTATTATTTATATAGCAACAGAGGACTGGAATGGTGGGGTTCAAATTGGCGGCAAGACGATCTCCAACCTTCGCTACGCAGACGATACTACGCTGTTGACTATACCAGAAATACTGAAAGAAGCATTCTGACAGATAAGGATGGAGGAAGGAGCATTGCACGGTGTTGCCACATTCCTTAATTCCTTTCTCCTTCACCTCACTTCCGGCTCACTTGTTCGTTCGTTCAGACTGCTCAGAAGTGAGAGGTCTGGCAACTACACGAGCCGGCCAGCAGGCTTATATCCATGGCAACCGCAGTGGTCCCGCCCACGTTTCCATGGTAACAATACCCCCTACTCCCTTCTTCCTATCTACCCAGGTCGGCAGTAAACGGAACTCTCTCTGAGAAATGTCACAACGCATCTTTCAGTATTACGATCATAGTTCGGAGGACGAGCTGGTAGAACTGCGCACTGAGAGGTTCAGTGAACGTTGCTTTTCGTCCGTAGGTAAAACCTTCAATTATCCTACACAAGTCTCCCAGGTGGTGCTATGAAAGTAACAGTGATAAGACGCTGCCGTACTACCCCATGAAGCCTCACGGCCATAACAGTAAAACTGATAAGTGAATAACGACGGCGTAGTTGTAATACCACGTATCTGTGAATACTGCTTCTATCCATTATTTTTCTTAAGACTAATTTCCAGCCACATATGGATATGCAGTCCATCACAACAATTTCGTTGTGCTCATTCTGCTATATTTATTTTTAAAAGAAAATGAACCTTATTCTGTAGGAGTGCGTAAAATAGGCCATACAAACAGCATTCCTACAGTACGGTACGGTAAGGTTCATTTTGATTTCATAATAGTTTACATTACATTACATCGTCCCGTCCAGCTCATACAGTATAATTTATAGACCTCAAGGAAGAAATAGTCTGCCTAAGGTCGTATTAGTTAAAGAAGTATTCTGACATTTCTTAGGGGGACGTCCGTTTACTATCTGCTTGGGTGGGAATACGGAAGTAAGGAGTAGAGTTGCCATGGAAACGAGGGCGGGTCCACAGCTGTTGCCATGGAGATAAGCCTGCTGACCGGCTCGTGTTGCTTGGAGTTCCCAAACCTCGCCCTTGTGAGTTACGTACAACAGAACGAACGAACAAATGAGCCGAAAGCGAGGGGAAGGAGAAAGGGATGCAGGATGTGGATACACCGTGCAATGACACGTACAATGCTCCTGCCTCCAGCACTATCTGTCAGAATACTATATTACGGATACAGGAGTTCGGATGTCCAGTAAGGGAAAATGCGAAGGCGAAATCAAAAGAATAGGTATGGACATATCATCAAATTACCAAAGAAAGAAGCGACTGGCTCAAGATTTTTATATTACCTATCACCACGTATGTCGCATGCCGTAGGAGAATTGAAGCCTTCCAGATGACAATGCTACGAATATTAGGGCGGTAAGAACGACTGAATCCATTGTGAAGGAGCTAAATATTACCCCTAACACACTCCAACTTCAAAATATCAAAAAACAAATACCGAGAAACGTTTCGGCCATGTCATCCCGGCGAGACGGCTTTGAGAAGCATATAATCCAGGGCAAAGGTGATGGAAGACGGCTGAAGCGACGTCCCTCGAACTGGTACATTGACCGGATAAAGAGTATGATAAATCTGCCTCGTGAAAGAATAATGCACACAACTGAAGACCGCGGTATCCAGTGGGATATTCCTCACGGAAATGCGAAGTAGAAGAAGAAGATTACGGAAGGAGCTCCCGTTCGAGGTAAAGATTGCCCAGCTGGAGACATTAGGGACTTAGCCACTAATTAGTGAACTTTTGTCAAGTCTAAGTGAGAGAGAGAGAGAGAGAGAGAGAGAGAGTCTTTCGAACTGACACCCAGCGTGTCTGTGAAGTTGGGGCCCTACCTGGGATGAATCCTTAAGTTAAAGATGGCACAAACACCCACGACAATGTGACTACAGATACCAAACCAACAATGCGCATTGGCCAGAGAGAGAGAGCGTCACCCTCTTATGTGGCCCGTCAAACCCGTTATAGGTAGGCCTACGGATTGAAAACAATTCATGATGACACGCACTTAGGGGAGGGAACGGAGTGAGCCACACAGCCCTCCTTTTCACTCCACGTCAGCGATAGCCTACTCCGAATGGCAGTTAACCCCACAGCCTTCGTTTTGGTGTATAAGCCTGATTATTACTATTCTGATATCAACCTCCATAACCTAACGGTTAGCACTATTAGCTGTTGTCTTGAGGGGCCAGGCCCGATACCCGATACTTCCTGATATTTAATATAGGCAGGAGGACTGGTACTTGGTTAAAAAGGTAGACTACATACAGCTCATCTCCACTGACGGTATCCCTTAAAGGAGCTGCACTACTTCGAGGAATATAATTTACTTTATCCTGGCATGGTACTATAGGCCTACTCCACAAAAGAAAAAATTAAAAATAATCTAACAAACTTTCTGTAATAATGGGTCATCAGTATTGCGAAACTAATCTTACTAGTATAGGATGTACTTACTATCCTTCAAATTTTTAAAGATACAGTATTTCCACTTCCTGGCACAGACAATCATCGAACTCTTGCACGGAAGAATCAAGTGTCAAACTATGTATAACTCGTCCTGCGCTATTTTCATAATTAAATATTCCTTGCCGTATTCTTCCTTGGCTGAATTCTCAGCGTCGAAACCTTCGGTCCAAAGGGCTTTAGGTTCGATCCTTGGCCAGGTACGGTGTTTAACCGCACCATGTCAATTCCTATGGATCGAGAACTGGATGTTTGCAACAACACATACTGTACGTCTTCGTACACACACAACACACTACACTACCAGTCAGCCTGGAAACACGCAACAGTGAATACATCCCTCCACATAGGCTTGGCCTCAGGAACGGTAAATGGCAGTAAAACAGGGTCAAGTCTGCTCGCGTGACTCAGTCCACAGCCACGACGCCGCGCTTCAGGAAAGTCGGAGGAAGATGATTTTCTACACATGTGACCAATGCATATTTTTCCAGTAAACTTGCATAATTCTTGCATATGTTACGAGAAAGACAAGCAGCCTTTAGGGTAATCAGCAGTTCGTTCATGTGCTGTTAAATCTTCTTACACAAGGCTGGTGTATTTGTGCACCTTCAAACACCGTGGAACTGAACCAGGAATAAATTCGCCAACTTAGGCTCGGAATCTCACATGTTTTACCAATTGAGCTACACAGCCCGGCTGTTAACATTTAAATTAGTTTCCTTTGTAGTCTACCCTTTGATTGATAAAATATAAGCAAAGCATATCTATTCAAGAAATCTCTGTGACTGTGCGTTCCTTCCCCTCAATCGATCTTGTATTCGAGGACTTGGCAACCGTCAGCCGATTACCTTTTGTGTCACGACGTACTCGCCGATGAAAATGTAACAGCTATTACAATGGAACTCACTACAGATAGTGAGTACAAGAGGCACATGCTGAAGCACTAAATAAGCAGAAATTCTGTACTTCCATTCAAAGGGGTGTGAAACAGACAGTAGAGGAAACCTCACGTGTGATTTTGTTTTGACTGGCCGTTGGAAACTCGTTGTGAATTTCAAGTTCCCGAACAGTTCGTGATCTGCACACTAGTTGCGACATCAGACCATGTTGCTCACGATGGTTCGATAAACATTACCCCTCTCCGTGACCCTTCTCCCCACCTTCGTTTCAACCTAACAAGAGTCATGCGTAGTATGGACATTTGCTCACAGATGGCATCCAACGTGCGTCAAGAACGAACCTCATGGACAGAAGGTTGCTCTTCTTGCTATTTGCTTTACGTCGCACTGACACAGATAGGTCTTATGGCGACGATGGGATAGCAAAGGTCTAGGAGTTGGAAGGAAGCGGCCGTGGCCTTAATTAAGGTACAGCCCCGGCATTTGCCTGGTGTGAAAATGGGAAACCACGCAAAACCATCTTCAAGGCTGCCGACAGTGGGACTCGAACCCACTATCTCCCGATTACTGGATACTGGCCGCACTTAAGCGACTGCAGCTATCGAGCTCGGTAACAGACAGAAGGTTGCTTAACGATGTTTACATCTTATGAACACTATACACAACGTCCCTTTTACTGTATTGACAGGACTGCAGTGGCGTATGGAGTATGGAATAGACTATATAGGAATCACCCTCCCTTCATCCCCTCTCGCCCTCAATTGGTCTATCCTATCCATACACTAATGCCTCGTCACCAACATTAGAACATTCTTCTGAAGCCAAAATGCACTGAAAGTATTTTCGATCTGTTAATACTCAGTACTTGATAGATCACATCGGATACGTTGGCATGTCTCTGTACGCAGTGCATAATGGTCAGTATGTGATCAATCGTTACGGATCTGTTTTGACTCTTCCAACATTTGAACAATTGATGTTCGGCCTCTAATAATATACTTTCTGATATTTCGCGTTTCTATGACACTATCCTGAAATTATATTTCTGTTTCAGGGCACAGTAGGCCCATACATTTTTTTAAACAGAGATTGCTATAATTATTAAGCGTGATTCATCGCTGTTCGGGCAAAAGGTCATATCTCGCAATGCTCTGGTCATGCCTCCCAGCCATATAGGCCCTATGGATATGCAGTCCATCAGAACAATTTTTTTTTTTTTTTGCTAGCGGCTTTACGTCGCACCGACACAGATAGGTCTTATGGCGACGATGGGATAGGAAAGGCCTAGGAGTTGGAAGGAAGCGACCGTGGCCTTAATTAAGGTGTGAAAATGGGAAACCACGGAAAACCATCTTCAGGGCTGCCGATAGTGGGATTCGAACCTACTATCTCCCGGATGCAAGCTCACAGCCGCACGCCTCTACGCGCACGGCCAACTCGCCCGGTAGAACAATTTTCGTTGTGTTCATCTTCGTATGCTAATGTGTAAAGGGAAATGAACCGTACGTACATTATACTGAAGGAGTGCATAAATAAGTCATGCAAACATACAATCCTAGAGTGCGGTACGGTAAGCGACGAACAGCGAGGAATTATACACTGTTATGCGTTTCAGCATTCAGTCTGTAAGCCTCTATGAGTGAACTATGTGCCTTCAGACTCTTCCATTTGAAACGAGCCACTGCGAACTCGTCTAGTTTTTCTTTATAAGTTGCGAATTAAAACCCCACTAAGGCGGACGAAAATTCAGAATTATTAATGCGACTAGTCGGTAAACTTGTGCATACAAAGTGGTTCGAACCACACCCTCGGCTGCCCTGAAGATGATCTTCTGTGGCTTCTCCCTTTCTCATCAGGCAAATTGTGCAGCTGTAATTTAATTAAGTCCACGCTCGTTCCCTTTGGTCATGGTGTCGCAAAAGGGAAATCTCTGAGTTGGTGCAACATTAAACCATTAAATTATTATCTTTATTATTATTACCGGCAGAGCCTCCGTGGCTCAGACGGCAGCACGTCGCCCTCTCGCCGCTGGATACCGTGGTTCAAATCCTGGTCACTCCATGTGAGATTTGTGCTGGACAAAGAGGAGGCGGGACAGGTTTTTCTCCGGGTACTCCGGTTTTCCCTATCATCTTTCATTCCAGCAACACTCTCCATTATCATTTCATAGCATCTATCAGTCATTAATAAATCACTTTGGGAGTGGCGACCACATTGTACTAATAGCCTGCATATGATTCATTCGTTACATCCCTTACTCGGTCAAAGACTGGAAAACAAATTGTAGGATTTCACTATTACGGTTATTATTATTATTATTATTATTATTATTATTATTATTATTATTATTATTATTGTTTATGTGTGTATTTATTGCAGACTCATCAAGTTGTGCGCTATGAAACTCAAAAGTTTTTTTAAACAATATTAATACGTCGGTTGCTTTCTTTACCTCGCAGTAGCTGAACCATAATTGACCGAAATCACTAGGACCTAAAGAATTAAATACTGCCCACCGTTTAATTTCAAAACTGTATGGCATGAAAGACGATTTCTAATCTCAAAGGTCAACCTGAACAGTAGGTTCAGTTGGACTTGTTCCAAAAGGACATTCATGAGTTGCGAATTAAAACACCACTAAGTCGGATGAAGACTCCGAATTGATAATGCGACACGTCAATAAACTTGTGCCTTTAAAGTTTATATGCGAGCAGCAGTAAGTCAGATTGTTCTACATGCAGACAAGACTGTCAGAACAGACAATTCAGGGTGTTGTCAAGTTTTATTTCCTCCTGTCTTAACTTTATGTGAGACTTCATTGTCCGCGCTCGGTCAGGAAGTGTATGTCGTAGAATACTAAATGAGCCTGAGCTCCCGAGTCTTTTCTTCCTTCTCTTTCTTTCTCTTTGACAGCCATTATCTTATCTTTCCGTAGTGGCTTTAAATAGATCTATATCGAGACAGCAGCACATGGAACAATAATCCTTCGGCACACGCCACTCAACGACACAAATGTATTATTATTATTATTATTATTATTATTATTATTATTATTATTACTATTATTATTATTATTATTATTATTATTATTATTATTATTATTATTATTATTATTATTATTATTATTATCAGCACCAGAATGTAGTACTCCTCACGTAAGGCTATACATTGAGCCCTGCATGGATGCGGATATTCGCGGATAATTTCTCAATAATGAAGTTTATAGATTTTCACTCAGATATGCTCTTATTTTTGCTTGCGGTTAGGGGACCCTTGGAATTGGTATGGGAGAATGGTGATAAATAATGAGCCTTGACACCATAAAGCCGTAAATATGACCTCATCCTAACTGGCTCCTGCCCGGAACAAAGGACAGTATGTCGGTAGTTATCGCAAGAGAAAATCCGTCGTAATAGGGGTTCTGGGGATAGGTACCAGGCCTATTGTATTCGGTTAACAGATCTATCCGTTTCAGTACCTTGGGTGTAATATACTGTAGTTAAATATTTTCAATATCCGCGGATAGCCATTCGTGGATGAGGGTAACCACTCGCGGATGCGGATAATATTCTGTATATCCGCGCAGAGCTCTAGCTATACACTAAAAAGAAAATATCGCCACCCTATTCTCTCTATTTTAATATACCATCACTGCTGCCAACTTGACTAGTTACATATTGAAATCACAAGAGATAACCGTCAGCAAATTAACCTCGAAAGTATCAATCAATCAAGTTTATAATTAAGTCGGTTTTCAAGCTTAATGAGAAATGAAGGAAATACACACACACACTCTCTCTCTCTCTCTCTCTCACTTCCTCACTTAATTTAATGATATTTATTTCTGTCTTTCTTTTGATATAAGTTAGGTATTACTAAAACCATATTCTTCGGTGTTTTCCTGGTGTAAAAAATTCAGCTCCCTTCATGAAATTTTCTATTACTTGTCGTACTTACTTACGCTGTAATTACACACACAAGCAAATATAGTACATGCGCACCAAGTCAATGAGAATATATTAATTTAATTTTATAAAATTTCTGTTGCTCAGGATCAAATTCTAATTTTATAAAACCTTTGATAAAACTTTACATAAAATAGGACATGTTCTATTCTGTAAAATTAATTTTACGAAACGAACCAATCAGCGAAGCTGACATCACGATCACGTGAAGCTCGATTGTAAACAAACACTTCTTTCTAAAATGGCAGGAACCGGGTGGACTAAGGAAGCTCTGTGTTTTACTGGACGAATACCAGAAATATCCATGTTTGTGCTAGGTTAAAACGCCACTTTACCATAACAGAAATGCAAGAAGAGGGCCAGAAAACATAATCGCCGAATTCCTATATGAATGCTGGTCTTTTAACCTGAAGTAATTTTCGACCAAAGACAGCAATCCTCTACCTTTTTCTCTTTTGATCCAGTTCCGAGACCAGCATTTCCTGGCATTTCTTTTCTTCCTTTGTACCACTGTACAACATAAAATTGCAGCTAAAGCAGCAAGTTTTGCATTGTTGGAGCCATACTCTCAAACACACTGTAAGTTGTGCTTGGTTTAAAAGTTTATCGATAGATGGCAGCACATACACATCTTAGTTCAGAAGTGATTCATAGATGGGCATTCTGATGCTTCCACGGATTTTATAAAATAATTTTACCGTGAGCAACACAACTTGTTTTCATCAATTTTTTATAAAATTCATTGTACAACAAATTTTACGAAACATTTTACCGTGAGCAATAGGCATAAGTCTCCACACCGTACCAAAGTTGTGACAAGACACGGTAGGTTAAGTTAGGGTGATAAGGAAATTCCATTTCAACTGAACTGATCTTTATAGAGGAAGTAATGTTTCTTTCCTTTTCGGAGGAGATTTTGCAGATTTTTCTTGATTCTTATACATGTTAACTGCATTCTATACATACTAACTGGAAGTAATAAGACAAAATTATTAAAATGCTGCGTTCGTCATTTAACACGTTAGTGATGTATTGTTCGAACACGCCACAATTCCGTTTAACTGGTATTACAGAAACAGATTGACAATCCTATAGAAAAAAGAAATTATGCTTTACTTATACCCGCCAATGTAACACCAGTGATTTTGACAATACGGCAGTGGCAATACCTAAATCTCGCAAGTCGCGCTAATAACTGTGACTGTACTGTTGGGAGATCAGAAGAATGCATATGCCCGGCGAGGTTCGGGGCGAAGGGGTTTTCACCAGCAGAGCCAGTGACGCGATGATTACCATAGGAACTCCGCTACTTCCCAGGCGACTTTATATTATCTTCTACTGGCAGCTCTTCGCACTTGTCAGTTGTAATTCAACAAACTGTGAAGTGTGAGTCAATGTTTTCGTGTAGCAGATAAGTGCGTATAAAAGCCGATCTGCCGGGGCAGAACAGGAAGTTCATGCTTGGAACCCACATTCTTTATTCTTGCATTCTTCTCATCTCTACACAGTACAGAGCGAACGTGTAGGGTTAACAGTAACTGTAAGACGTCCTATCGGTAAGTAGAGTCCCTAAACTGTATGGTCAGCGACATTGAATCGAAACCAACTGTTAGAAAATCACTGTCTTAGGTATTAATATGGGAGAAAGAGTACACCTTAGTGTACCATGCGCTTACATAGCAGGGAGTATAATAGCTGCCTCCGTGGATTAGAAGTAAAGTGCCCACCTCATCCCAAGTTCGCGTGTTTTCTGTCCGATATAGCCGAATTTCGCACTCCACGTCATAAATGAAATGAAATGGCGTATGGCTTTTAGTGGCGGGAGTGTCCGAGGACATGTTCGGCTCGCCAGGTGCAGATCTTATAATTTGACTCCCAAAGGAGACCTGCTCGTCATGATGAGGATGAAATGATGATGAAGACGACGACACATACACCCAGCCCCCCGTGCCAGCAAAATTAACCAATGGTGGTTAAAATTCCCGACCCTGCCGGGAATCGAACCCAGGACCCCTGTGACCAATGGTCAGCAGACTAACCATTTAGCCATGGAGCCGTCACGTCGTAATTATTATTGGAATGTTAAAGATATCTGATGAATTTGCTGGTGAGACGTAACGTTCACAGTGCACTATGTGTTCTAGTATGGGCCAGAACCAATTTGTTACTTTCATTGACATGCGTCACTCTGATACTTGGCTTTGACAACATTAAAAAAATGAAATGGCGTATGGCGTTTAGTGCCAGGAGTGTCCGAGGACATGTTTGGCTCGCTAGGTGCAGGTCTTTTAATTTGACACCCGTAGGCAACTTGCGCGTCGTGATGAGGATGAAATGAGGATGAATACGACACATACACCCAGCCCCGGTGCCAGAGAAATTAACCAATGATGGTTAAAATTCCCGACCCTTCCTGGAATCGAACCCGGGACCCCTCTGACCAAAGGCCAGCACGCTAACCATTTAGCCATGGAGCCGGACACAATATTAAAGTGGCTGACATATGGGCGATGCTATTAATGGCATTCATTATGCAGACAGCCCCAGTTATGAATTGTGCGAATATGTTTGCCATTGTTAGACTGTTATGTAACAGCCACTTCTGGCTCGGTGAAGAAATCAACGGAAAATTACCTTACTCGTCATTTCCCGAGTACACCTGTTTTGTTATGCCTAGGCCATCTATGGAAGCTTACGGCAGAACTGTTGAGGATCCGACTACCGTTTAGCCTCAGTACACAACAGACCTCTGGTTGTGCACTATGCATACACCTAAAAATATGTATTCAGCCTAGGCAATCATCCAGAAGTGTTCCGCTCTGCCGTTAGATGGCACCAAATCATATTATTGAATTTATTAAGGCTGCCGCCAGTGATACCACTTCATGTCTGTTGACACTGGAGTTGAGGCCGTACAGGTATTATTATTATTATTATTATTATTATTATTATTATTATTATTATTATTATTATTATTATTATTAATGACAGACTCTGTGGTGTAATGTTTAGCGTGATTAGATGCCACCCCTGGAGGCCCGAGTTCGATTCCCGGCACTGTCACGAAATTTGGAAAGTGGTCCAAGGACTGAAACCGGGTCCACTCAGCTTCGGGAGGTCAACTGAGTGGAGGAGGGTTCGATTACCACATCAGTCATCCTCGAAGTGGTTCTCCGTCGTTTCCCACTTCTCCTCCAGGCAAATGCCGGGATGGTACCTAACTTAAGGCCACGGTCGCTTCCTTCCCTCTTCCGTGTCTATCCCTTCCAATATTCCTGGTATCCTGTTGGCTATTTTTGTTGTTTACTTAACATTTCTCCAGCATGTACAATATGCACCTTTTTGAACATTTATTTAAAATACAATGCGGTCATGAATATTAAAACATTTCCATATCAAGTACAACATAGGCTACCGAAGCTCAACGCTAGAGCATCCGACGTGAAATAATAAATTCGTGGATTCGGATCCCACTGTGTGCGGTTGGTCATTTTCGTTCTAACATCTCTTCCGCATACACTCCTTCCTAGTCCTAGCTCCAGTTATTAAAAAATTGTACAGACATCACGTTGGAACATGCTATGAGACCAAACATCACACCCACTAAGTAGACGATGCTGATGACCAAAATGACTCAAGCATCTTGAGTGACCGAGCTCGATAGTTGCAGTCGCTTAAGTGCGGCCAGTATCCAACAATCGGGAGATAGTGGATTTGAGCCCCACTGTCGGCAGCCCTGAAGATGGTTTTTCGGGGGTTTCCCATTTTCACACCAGGCAAATGCCGGGGCTGTACCTTAATTAAGGCCACGGCCGCTTCCTTCCACTTCCTAGCTCTTTCTTATCCCATCGTCGCCATAAGACATATCTGTGTCAGTGCGACGTAAAACAAATAGCAGAAAAAGAAGCATCTTCAGAGAGACAGCAGCAGCATAACTGTCATACTTAACGAAAAAAACTGCAACTATATATTCTAGAGTGTGTAAAGGTATCCGAATCTCGTACGATTTAAAATGGCAGTGCGTTCAGAGATCCTAAGTGGAGTGTGATGGATGGGAAATAGTTGCGGCAGAGAACCACACCCTTGGTGATACGCGGGAGGTTACTTAATCGCTGATTAGTCCAACTAATGGGGTAATGACCGTTAATGAAGATGGCTGCGTGAGCTGTCGGTAATTAACATGACCAGTAATGACGCAGGAATCTCTGATCACAACTAAGCTAATCTTTAATTAATCAATCGTAAAGTAGCAGGCATTAGTACGGGCTGTTTATTGACTGGTCTGCCAGCTGAGCGCCACACCACGACAAGAAACATGGAAGTGAGAAATAGGAGAGGTGGAAATAGTTTGTCCGAGAACATATACACAGATTCTTTACAGACTGTTACGGGTTTCACCATTCAGTCTGTAAGCCTCCGTGAATTAACTGAGCGCCTCCACAATCCTCTATTTTATAACAATGACGTCAACAACATTCATTTTTGAAATGAAAATGAAATGGCGTATGGCTTTTAGTGCCGGGAGTGTCCGAGGACAAGTTCGGCTCGCCAGGTGCAGGTCTTTTGAGTTGACTCCCGTAGGCGACCTGCGCATCGTGATGAGGATGAAATGATGATGAAGGCGCCACATACACCCAGCCCCAGTGCCAGCGAAATTAACCAATTAAGGTTAAAATTCCCGACCCTGCCGGGAATCGAACCCGGGACCCCGGTGGCCAAAGGCCAGCACGCTAACCACTTAGCCATGGAGCCGGACATTTTTGAAATAATACTAGAGGACAGATGCTGCCCCACAGCATTCGTTATAAATAGAGCCCTGCGCGGATATAAAACATAACATCCGCATCCGCACTTTCTTCATCCGCACCCACATCCGCGAATGGTTATCCACATCAGCAAATGGTTATCCACGGATACTATAAATATTTACCTACAGAATATTACATCCAAGGTATTGAAAGAGATAGATCTGTAAACATAATACAATAGGCCTGACATCTGGCACCACAACCCTACAGTCACAGGTCTATGAGGGATTTTCTCTTGCGACTTTACCGACGTATAGATCTTTGTGCCTTTCTTACACTAATTGCACTCAGAAGCCAGGTCAGATTTACGGCTTTATGATCTCTAGGTTCTGTATGTCACTATTCTTCCATACCAATGTCAAAGGTTGCCCAACTACAAGCAAAAGTAAGATTATACCTGAGTGAAAATCAATGAACATTATTATTTAGAAATTATCAGCAAAATTATCCGCACTGGCATACAGTTTGTATCCGCCAAAACACTAACTTCGCGGATATCCGCGGATTTCTGGCAAACAGTTTGTATCCGCCAAAACACTAACTTCGCGGATATCCGCGGATTTCTGGCATACAGTTTGTATCCGCCAATACACTAACTTCGCGGATATCCGCGGATTTCTGGCATTCAGTTTGTATCTGCCAAAACACTAACTTCGCGGATATTCGCGGATTTCTGGCATACAGTTTGTATCCGCCAATACACTAACTTCGCGGATATCCGCGAACTTCTGGCATACAGTTTGTATCCGCCTAAACACTAACTTCTCGGATATCCGCGGATTTCTGGCATTCAGTTTGTATCCGCCAAAACACTAACTTCGCGGATATCCGCGGATTTCTGGCATACAGTTTATATCCGCCAAAACACTAACTTCGCGGATATCCGCGGATTTCTGGCATACAGTTTGTATCCACCAAAACACTAACTTTCGCGGATATCCGTGGTTATCCGGATCCGTGCAGGGCTCTACTTATAAAATGGCCAAATAACGTGTCTTGGTATGAAAAGGCTCCATGCGTTACCCAGGTACTCTTTTAAATGTTTACTTTTAAAATGTATATTACCCATAAATTATGTGTAACAAGATTGGTTGAGAGCTATGCTTTCTTTAATGGCATGTGGCCTCCGGAGAGGCCTGGTGCTGATCTTTTGATTTGACTCCCGTAGGCGACCTGCGCGTCGTGATGAAGATGAAATGATGATAACGACGCCACATACAGTACACCCAGTTCCCTTGCCAGGGGAATTAAACAATTATGGTTAAAATTCACGACCCTGCCGGGAATCGAAACCGGGACCCCTGTGACCAAAGGCCAGCACGCTAACCATTTAGTCATAGAGCCGGACGAGAGCTGTGCTGAAATATACACATATACAAGCATAATCTCAGTCATTTTTGACATTTTCTTAAACGGCATGCGGAGTGTCACTAAACGTCTGAACGATCCCGTAAACTACGGATACAATCCAAATAAGTTATATGTCGTTTTCGATTACCTAATTATCTTGCTCGCAGACTTTAAGAGGCCACATCCTAATAATTATTGTATTGGCTTATCATCATCATCATCATCATCATCATCATCATCTGTTTACCCTCCAGGTTCGGCTTTTCCCTCGGACTCAGGGAGCGATCCCACCTCTACCGCTCAAGGGCACTGTCCTGGAGCTTCAGACTCTTGGTCTGGGGATACAACTGAGGAGTATGACCAGTACCTCGCCCAGGCGGCCTCACCTGCTATGGTGAACAGGGGCCTTGTAGGGGGATGGGAAGATTGGAAGGGATAGACAAGGAAGAGGGAAGGAAGCGGCCGTGGCCTTAAGTTAGGTCCCATCCCGGCATTCGCCTGGAGGAGAAGTGGGAAACCACGGAAAACCACTTCCAGGATGGCTGAGGTGGGAATCGAACCTACCTCTACTCACTTGACCTCCCGAGGCTGAGTGGACCCCGTTCCAGCCCTCGTACCACTTTTCAAATTTCTTGGCAGAGCCGGGAATCGAACCCGGACCTCCGGGGGTGGCAGCTAATCACGCTAACCACTACACCACAGAGGTGCGCCTGTATTGGCTTATAATGATGATAATGATTCGTAACTCGTAAGTGTCAGTATGATATATGTCCAATGGACGAATAACGTTCCGTACTTAACAACAGACACCGTAGCGAATCAAATTCTACAGTGCCAGGGGAAGTTTATGTTCATATTGTGTCTTCCGTGTTACTCCTAAATTATCAGGTCATCGAAATCAGCCGATACTGTGGCTCATCCCTCTCAGCCTTATCTCAGCCACGAGCTACTCTGCGGTACGTTTCGATGAAAATTGTCACCGCATTCAACGTTAAATAAGCAGCATCAAATAACACTCTGGCCACATACGATTTTCTCTTTTGGAATGTACACTAGCTCAGCTACTCACATGTAAAATATGGACGAACACGTAGAAGACTTCTCTTATTTATGTCCGACTGCATGGCTAATTGATTAACATGCTGTCCTTCACCACAATAATTCCTGGGTTCAATTCCTGCCCAAGTCTGGGATTTTACCTTCATTGGTTAATTCCTCTGGCTCCCAGAAGGTCATACGAATTTTTTTTAAATGAATACTTTATATGTGAAGATTTTCTATTTACTTACTTGTTTGCCTGTGGTGTTGTCGGTACTGACATATTCAATAGAAGCGGGGATTTGGAATGAAGCGGACGTTATCTAGGGGTAAGATGGAACTCACGTGGATTTGAAATGTGAAGTCCATAGCAAAAAATCTTCATCGCATTCATCACAAGTCAGACAGAGTTATATTTCTAGTAGCGTAGCTAGGAACGATGGAGGCGGGGGGGGGGGGAGTTTATAGTTACAAAATTATGGTAGAACACAATAGAGGTGCATGCTTGACTTGATTACAAGGGCACTGATATAAATGAATTACATATCTGTTGTTTCTGCAAACATGTCTCTGAATGTCTATTTAGTTGTTTATTGTCAGTTTCTGTTTATTCCTTTTTGTAAAATTTCCATGGAGGTGGTGTTCTAACCCCCAGTACACCCCCAACCCCAGACTGCCTAAGCCCCTATCTATTTCTACGAACCATTCTTAGAAACGTGGCAGAGAGGGACATCAAACCCAACTGACTAGGTGAGAATCTGCTACGTAAACTCAATTCGCTGATCATGATGACGAATCTTCTTTTTCTTTCCTACCGCTTTTCCCACGCGTGTGGGGTCGCGGGTGCAAACTACGTCGCACATGTGGATTTGGTCCTGTTTCACGGCCGGATGCCCTTCCTGCCGCCAACCCTATATGGAGGAATGTAATCACTATTGCGTGTTTCTGTAGTGGTTAGTAGTGTAGTGTGTTGTGTGAATATGAAGAGGAAAGTGTTGGGACGGACACAAACCCCGAGGCAGAAGAATTAATCAGAAGAGATTAAAATCCCCGACCCGGCCGGGAATCGAACCGCGGACCCTCTGAACCGAAGGCCAGTACGCTGACCAATCAGCCAACGAGTCGGACCGATCATGATGACGAATACCAGTGGACTATTCGAATATTAAATGTTATTCACCTTGTTTCTAACATGAAGTGGGTCGTTTAATGCTTTAGGACTGAGTATTACTTACTGTTGGTTACAAAAATCTAGACAGTCGAGTCCAAATGCCAATAAACAATAAATAAGTTGGCCCCTCAAAGAAAATGTCCCGTATTTAGGAATGATCCACTTTTTTGCTAGTAGCTTTACGTCGCACCGACACAGACGATGGGATAGGAGATGGCTAGGAGGGGGAAAGAAGTAACCATGGCCTTAATTAAGGTACAGCCCTGGTGTGAAAATGGGAAACCACGGAAACCCATATTCAGGGCTGACGACAGTGGGATTCGAACCCACTATCTCCCAGATACAAGCTCACAGCTGCGCGCCACTAAGCGCACGGCTAACTCTCCCGGTGATTTACATCTTTAATTTCATCTCAAAATACTTGTCCCCATAGTATATGGGTATCATGCCTGCTGCTTATATAGAACCTTCCTTGTTCATCCAACGATTTTCATCCTGAATTGAGGGCTGGGAACACGACTCATTCAATTTCGTGACATCAAACAGGGCCTCTCAGGGTGCATGCGCCTGGTGCATGCACTGTGCACGGTGCAAAAGACGACTTCGCTTGGTTGCCCAGAGTGCAGACCTCCACTCCTCGATTTGGAGCAATAGCGCTGGCTCTCTCTTTACCCACGCCTGTCTCGCTCGCTCCCCCTAACTCCCTCTTCCTCACTTGCTCCGTAGCGCTCCAAATCCGAGCCGAGTTGAACCGAGTTGAGCCGAGCTTAGCCGAGTAGCCCAGAGACGAAGCGTTGGTCCCAGCGGAGCCGAGTGGAACCGATGCATTGTGCACAGGAACTTTGCGCCGCTGTTTGCACGCGTGAGATTTCGGGCGTTTGAGAGGTCTATATTAACCCAAACCCGTTATTAGGCTGCATTTTAAGCTTCATGTTGAAACGAACGAGGAAATGTTTACCTTCAACAGACAAATAAGTAACGCACCCTTGTAACTCCAACAGTCAATCTATTAATCGATCGATCAGTCTGTCAATCAATCAATCAATCAATCAATCAATCAATCAATCAATCAATCAATCACATTTTCTTCCAGGATTTTACGTACTCTAATCTTAATCTATCTAAACTATGACAGTACTAGAGAATACTGTACAAGCCGATCACCAACGCTTCTAAAGGGTGCACCCCACATGATTTCAAGTTTGCTGGTTTGGTCCTGGCTGAAGTATTCGATTGTTTTGCACGGCAGGCAGAGATTTTCGTACTCCATATTATTTTTTGGTATACTGGAGACCTATGGTGACGCACTCTACGCGTGGTTGACAAAATTTAAGTCAGCCTTTGTAGAGTTCTTCTTCGTTGCGAGATGGTAACAGTGGGTACGCAGAAATTGGTACAAAGGTCTCATAAACAGCACCATCTAAAACGGTCTCATATCCTCTATTTGATGTCATGTGATTTATGTATTTCTTCATTTATCAATTTTTTCGTATGAAGAAAGCTATTGCAAATACTGAAGGACTAATGTGTATTTAATAGAAGCGAGGATTTGGAATGTAGCGGACGATATCTAGGAGTAAGATACAACCTTGGAATTCACATGGATTTGACATGGGAAGCCCACAGAAAATTATTTGTAAGATGACAACGAATAGGACTTTATCTCATTCATTCCAAGTCAAGACAGACTACTTTGAGATCTACTTCTACAAACCATAAGTTGTGAAAATCTGTGTTAATTCATTAGGATACTTCTTCATTCCGTTTTGCACTTTATAGACTTAGTTTTATTGGCTGCTGAGAGATCTTCTTACCCTTATGAGTCCTGCTCTAAAATCCCAATTGGTCTATAACTTACACTGCACTCTCGTAGGAAGATTGTAAATTGTATTTCGGCCAAAGACAATACCACCACCAGGCATCACTTACATCAACAATTACTTCCTTATCGCAAGCCAAAGGAGACGACACAACGTTCAGCGACCAGCAACCTCCATTGCCGGATATTAATGTAACACTTTCTGCACCTCGAAATGTGTTTGTTAAAAGGACAGATTTGTGGATGTACTTTTATTTGTGATGTTTCGTTTTCATTTACGTATAAAATTAAAGATCTTCACTGGGGAAGGTAATCACATTAATGAGGTTAGGTTGCAGATCTCTTCATGTGGTTATGAGAATATTTAGGGGGAGTAGTAAAGTTGTAAAGAACATGGCGTATAGTAAGATCCTGATTGGAGTATGGTTTCAGCGTATGGGACCTATACCAGTAATACTTGGTATGAGAACTGGAAAGGATCCAAAGGAAAGCAGCATGATTCCGGCAAAAAAATGGTGTTAAGAGGGATTAAGGTCTGGAATAACTTACCAAGGGAAATATTCAATACATTTCCAAGTTTTTTGAAATCATTTAAGAAGAGGCTATGTAAATAACTTATAGGGAATCTGCCACCTGGTCGACGGTCCTAAATACAGGTCAGTAAGGAAGGACTAATTGATTGATTGATTGATTGATTGATTGATTGATTGATTGATTGATTGATTGATTGATTGATTGATTGATTGATTGATTGATTGATTGATTGATTGATATTACATGTGCAAGCATTACACTTTGCCCAATACGACAGCCCATGATTGTGGGAATTAAATAAATAAATAAATAAATAAATGAATCATTCAATCACACAATCAACCTATAAAGAATAACATATTTCTGAAGGTTTTAGTGGGATATTTGTGTCAGCCTGTCAACAGTGGAAATGAAATTTGCTGATAGAGGTATCAGCACTCCAGTGTTCCCTTAAACCATTATAAGTTGATAGGATATGGAATCTCGTTCTCTTAATTATTATTGAATGACCTCGGTCAGGGCAGACAGGCTATTCAATTTTACGCCATTCAGGTAGACTGCGTATCAATTTCGATATTCCGACTTTCTCTCTACTGAATGGTAAAACTGTTGTTACGTCTAGCTGACTGCCGACTACCTCTGCCAAGTATGAACCCACGATCTTGGGATTCAGACGTCATCACTCTACTGTACTATTGATCCATGGAGAGAGCTAAACTAAAGCATAAAATTTAAAGAATCTTAATCAAACTAAGACCTAAATAGTTCGTCTCGTACCTTGTTTCTATCAAGAAAAACAGGACGAGGATCTACTCTAAAATACGTCGACTCTAATTACGATATGTGACACATTTTACCACTAACAATTTAGAAACAGGAATGATGACGACAATATTTAGATCATAAATGGTCACCGGATGGGAGGATCCACAACTCATGGCTCTACAAAATAGCGAGAGAATGAAAATAAACCTGAACTCCGAAAGAGAGCGTTTTAATAAACAACCCGATTTATGGTGCATGAAATAGAGTGAGGTGGTAATAATCGTATTAAATTTTATCATTTTCGAGTATAAAATGTACATGAAGTCGTTACGACTCCTAACTGTTGTTTAATATAGTATTAACATGTTTGCATGTAGCAATAAAAACACAAGCAGCTTATTCGCAGAGATTCTGGAGGAGATGTTTTCGAACTCAAAGGAGGAACATGTCCCACTTTGAATGTACAGTGTAACTGATATCATTGAAAGCGTTACACAACATCTAGTTCTCATGTAAAATGTTTGTTGTTACGGGAAACGTCCACAGGAGAACGGCGGTTAAATTTTCCTCGGATATGCGATTAGCTTCCGTTTTTGAATGAGAAGATCTCCAGGAGACAGGAGTAACATTTTACAAAGTTGTCATCTTCAGAGTTGAAAAATTATCAAAGCACTCTTTTAACTTACACAATAATCAGAAAATGAAGAACGCGTTACGGCATTGACAGCAAACCAGGAAAAACTATTCTGCAACAATTGTATGGTTCTAAACCAATATGCAAGTCCGCTGAGTAAATGAAAACTGGCAGATCTGTCTTTTCTTCACAGCAAAAGTGACATGTTTAGATAATTACGGGACATTTCATGTGAAATCGGACAGCAAAAATGTGAGTTTCCTTAATTTAAGAATATTAAAGAAATATAAAGTTGTTGGAGATATTCATTCCCTCACAACGTTAGTTAAATTTCCCCGGATATGAGAACAGCTTCCAACTTTTAAATGAGAAGATCTATAGTTGACAGGAGTAACAGCTTCCTCTGTACTACATTCTACATTACCGACCTCGATAGCTGCAGTCGCTTAAGTGCGGCCACTATCCAGTAATCGGGAGATAGTGGGTTCGAGTCCCACTGTCGGCAGCCTTGAAGATGGTTTCCCGTGGTTTCCCATTTTCACACCAGGCAAATGCCGGGGCTGTACCATAACTAAGGCCACGGCTGCTTCCTTCCAACTCCTAGGCCTTTCCTATCCCATCGTCGCTATAAGACCTATCTGTGTCAGTGCGACGTAAAGCAAATAGCAAAAAAAAAAAAAAAAAATCTACATTGTAATAAATGTTTAACATAACTTATGTTTCTCCGGCAGTTAACATTACCCAAAAATAATATAAACAGCTATTAAAGATTTCTGAAGAAATGAAATATAGACCTCGAAAATTTCTTAGAATATCGTCGCTGCACCGGCAAAACCTCGTGTCTTACAATCCATTATTCTCCTTAAGACTGGTTAAGCCTCCCAGCCGCATATGGATATGCAGTCCATCAGAACAATTTACGTTGTGTTCGTTTTGGTATGCATGTATGTACGGGAAAATGCACCTTAAATGCATTATGCTGTAGGAATGCGTAAATATGTCATCAAACAACATTCTTACAGCACGGTACAGTAAGGTTCAATTTCCTTTACCGTATATATCGGCATACGAATATTTTGTTCTCATTGACTGCATATCCATATGTGGCTGGGAAGCGTGACCTGTCTTAAGGAGAATAATGGATAGAAAGGACATTGTGGCATACGAGGTTTTGCCGGATCAGCGAAGATATATTATGATTAATTTAACGATTTTGTATCTGATTTGATGTGGAATGCCCCGTAGGCTTCCTTCAGGCGTGGTTTATTATTATTATTATTATTATTATTATTATTATTATTATTATTATTATTATTATTATTATATTTTTGCTATTTGCTTTACGTCGCGCCGACAAAGAGGTCTTATGGCGACGATGGGATAGGAAAGGCCTAGAAGTGGAAAGAAAAAGGAGGTGTCCTTAATTAAGGTACAGACCCAGCATTTGCCTGGTGTGAAAATAGGGAACCACGGAAAACCATCTTCAGGGCTGCCGACAGTGGAATTCGAACCCACTATCTTCCAGATGCAAGCCCATAGCTGCGCGACCCTAACCGCACGGCCAACTCGCCCGGTGGCCTGATTTAGAATACACATTTAAGTCTGGCGGAAGTGAAGTCTTTGTAGGTTCACTTTTCGGGTAGAGTAATGTTGTGCCATTTACAGGTATACAAAACAGCAACTGTGTCCTTTTATCTGATTATCTAGGGTTCAATTTCCTGTTCATACATACAGTATTATTTTTGGTAAAGGTTACTAAATATTGGGAAAATTAGTTTTTCTTATTTGGTATTTGTTGTCTCTTGTCTTTACAGACTGCTGTGCAGTGTCATGAGCTGAGATGCTCGCTTATTGTTCTCAAACTTACAGCATCCCGTCAGTCGGAGTGTTTAACTGTGTCAATAGATCTCCTGACGTCTTGAAGGAACGCCTTCAGGATAAACTTCTAGAACTCCTGTATCTCGTTAAGTATGTTAAAATTGGATGGACGTTAAACAAATATTCCCTTATCCGAACGCTGTCCCACAAGTAGAAGGTTTGCGTTAATGGATCGAGGAACGAGGTCGAAGGCATCGTTTGGTTACAAGTGTAGGAATTTCGTGTTTGCGTTCAGGGTGTATTACCATCACTGTTTTAGTCTAACTCTTTGTCGATGTTCACTAACTTCGATAGTAAAAATGGATGCAGTATGTAGTTCTCTGATGTGGCAATGCATCTGGAGACATATCATGCATTTTCTCAGTAACTGTAGTCATAGTAATTTTCTGACTGATATGCTCATTGAGGTTATTTTCAAGGCGAGGAACACCCACTGACCATTGCACATTAATTACTTGTCTTTACAGTACATTATATGTAAACGGAGAACAGATAGGGCCTAAGCAAAATTCTCTTTTCTTCATGAAAATAAACACGTTTTTCATCAAAATAACATTAAACATAGCTAACTCAATGATATGTCTAATAATTGCCGCAGAGGCAAAAGCAAATACTGTTAAGATCAATATCAGAGACATCTCTAAACCTTAGCCCCCATCGACTGATATGTACACCAAGAGTATAATAAATAAATAAATAAATAAATAAATAAATAAATAAATAAAATAAATAAATAAATAATAAATAAATAAATAAATAAATAAATAAATAAATAAATAAATAAATCTTGCAGTGAAATATTTTCTGCAGCAGCAAAGCTATCAAAGGAAGTTTCCTAAGGGAAAGAAAAAGAACCTTGACCTGAGAGTGAGATGGGAGATGAGAGTGAGATGTGAGTGAGATATTGAAATGTCATGTGTATGTACGATGACGCTTTGAGCTTTACAAGTGTTAGCAGATCCTCCCAAATTTCCGAACATCTTCGGATTTTTTAAAATTAGAAAATATAAAATTAGGTGGAAATCATCCGAATTATCCTCCGTCTTCACTTCACGGATAAAAGTCACTAGCTGGGAATATCATTCACTGTGCCTGATTGCAATACAATGTGTTCAATTTTCCTTCAGCCGCTGTCGATTTTAAGAATAGCTAGGATGCAGATAATACATTGCTTTGAAAAGGAAAGGAGTCATTCACGAGCTAGTGGTCCAAGACTCCCCGATGTAGATAGACATCAGATGTCCGAAGTAAGATACCAATATAAGACCGACCAAGGTTTTCGAGATCTAGGTTCTCAAACTCGGAGCAGAGTTTCTACGTCTGATGAAGAAATCTATAAAGAAGGGGAGAACGAGGAAAAAGTCCATATTATTGAGTGTGAGTTATTATAAAAGTCCATCTTGCAGCATTTATTGTATGTAAACGTTTCAGCGTATCGATCGCAAGCAGAAATGTATACAACACCGTCAATTTCCTACAAGTAAAACAGCCAGTACTAGTATTGTTCGACAGACGGAAAATCATTACGGTTATTTTAAATATGTCCCCATTTAAAAAAATGGCTTTCGACTTAAATTTAATTTTAAGTGATATATGCAATGACATATTTACACTATCAATAGCATATTATGACATATTCATAAACATCTTTCGATATTTTTGACTCCTGCCTCCCGAAATACTATTTTTGGATCTGGTAACACTGAAGTGTTTTGCTTGGGAATTGTACCCCAGACACTACCCTACACCTCAGAGTTGGCAAATGAAATGTCATAAACATAAAAATGAGAGTTATTGGACTCAAATGTGTTCATTATAGAGAGATAGAAAGGAATTTCTTGGGATAATGCCCTTTAACTACTATTGAAATACCGGTACTACTGTAGGGTCCCAAAGATACAGTAGCCTACTGCTGAATTCAAAAGGAAACTGCTGAAACTGGTTGCTAAGTAACTACATACCTAAATGTTCACTATATTGATGTTCAATCGGAAAGCCAAATGCATGAGAAAGCTGCAATGTGAATATAATAAGAAAATAATATATTATGCCTTGTTGATGTTAATCGTTAATGTTTGCGATATTTCGCTTCACTATTCAGTGTGGCAATGACGCATCATATTTTTTTCCCTCCCAGCAGTGATGATGGAGCACTTTTAGCGGCTTGCTCCCAGATAACATTGAACTAGGCCAGAGTAATGATGAAAAATGTGCTTTTAATTGAGCATGAGAGAAATCAACTTCAGCCGTATCTCACAAAAAATGCTGTTATTGTGTTAAAACGTAAACAGATATTTTAACAATAATTGTGCATTTAAAAAAGTACATATTCAGGATGGGAGTTTAATTACAGAAGCTGAGCGAAACATTTCATATGCTGTTGTAGTTTTTTTCTTGTGTTGTATTAAATTCGCTAACAAGATAAACAGGCTTCTCACAAGGATTTATCTGAAATTAATTAGCGTGTAAAATAACTACAAGGGAGAGAAAGCCATGTTTTCAGTTAAAAATAATTTTAAAAAATGCTAATTGTTTCACGAGAAGTCAAAATATTTTTTTGTCATGGTTATCCGCGAGATGTTAACTGTTGATCTGTACAAAGTCACAGCATTACATGATCCCCAAATATTGAAAAATGAAAACCTACAACCTGTTTTCCAGTCTTTGACCGGGTCAGGGATGTGAGTGTTGCTGGAATGAAAGATGACAGGGAAAACCGGAGTACCCGGAGAAAAACCTGTCCCGCCTCCGCTTTGTCCAGCACAAATCTCACATGGAGTGACCAGGATTTGAACCACAGTATCCAGCGATGAGAGGCCGACGCGCTGCCGTCTGAGACATGGAGGCCCAAATATTATCATCACAAAAACCGATAGACTGAGCGAGTTGGCTGTGCGTAGGATCACGTAGCTGTAAGCTTGCATTCGGTAGATGGTGGGTTCGAATCCCACCGTCGGCAGCCCAGAAGATAGTTTTCCGTGGTTTTCCATTATCACGCCAGGCAAATGCTGGGGCTGTAACTTAATTAAGGCCACGGTCGATACTTCACGAACTTAGCCCATCCCAATTCTTACGCTGTGTTAGTACGATGTTTAACTACTAGCAAACACCTATAGCGGCGCCATGATAAGGTGTAAACTCACTAACTACCTGCGCACTACGGTGCTAGCAACAGCACTCAGTGAGAAAACAGTTGTGGTTCAGCAGGAGATAGTTAGTTGTTCCCCTCAAATCAGTCCCCAGTTCCCTAATATATCGTTAGGGCCTTCACGAGAGAATACTACAATATTCCAGGAGAGATCGTCTGCATTCATACTGAATGTCAGTAAGGATTTCCCATGAAAGAATAATATTAGGTATCACTTTCAGAATTTATACAAATCCTCAGTTTCAATGGCACTTTAGCATAAATGAGGTTGTTTTTTTTTCAATTGCCGTCTTTTGAATAGATCAAAATCTCATTTTATATTTTGTAATTCATTGTGATAGTTTTCGGGTTTTAAACCGTGGACTTGGATTCTCAAATAATAAAATAACTATGTTATCAAAAGAATTTTACCGAGTGAGTTGGTCGTGCTGTTAGGGTCACGCACCTGTGAGTTAATGCCACGACCTCTTCCTTCCAACTCCTAGCACTCTTCTACCCCATCCTAGCCATAAGATCTGTGCGTGTCGGTACGACGTAAAGCAAACTGAAAAAAAAATCTGTAACAAAGCTTATATTTAAACAATTTGCTATTCGTTACATAATTCCAACAATAGTATTGAGTAGGGGCCTACATTTTTTTCTAAATGAATCTAACGTCTCGATAATATAGTTCAATAGACAGATAATTCATCGAGCAAGAAGTAAATGTGATTTCCTCCAGATATGACCATCCTTGCGGGAACAGTTCATCCATTCATTAGGAGGATTAGGGTTCGAGTCCCGAGAGTGATTAGGTCTTTAGATCTTTCGCCTTAATTCTTCTGCTACCAACGGGGGAAAAGAAGGCGACACTACTGTATTACGCCAGCCATGATTTACATTGTTATTAACATTTTCCATTAATTTTTTGAAGCTGTGTATTAATCTATACTAATATTATAAAGAGAAAAATTTGTTTGTTTGTAACGAATAGACTCAAAAACTACTGAACCGATTTTAAAAATGTCTTCACCTATAAAAAGCTACATTGCGAGTAACATGGGCTGTAGTTTATTTTCAAAACAATTCGAAGTGGGGGGGCACGGGGAGGGGGAGATATAAAAATAATAGGCTAATATAGGCAAAATATCGAATTTGTCGTATAAGGACGAGACAAAGCTCAATTTAATCCTTTTGACGCAAAAAACAAAACTCGGTAAGCCCTACGGGCCCAAAAACCATGTTTTAAGGCCCTAAAACCAACCGTTACGGAGATATTGGCACCACTCTACCCCTGCTATAGGAATCGGATAAAGTAATAATAATAATAATAATAATAATAATAATAATAATAATGTTATTTGTTTTACGTCCCACTAACTACTCTTTTACGGTTTTCGGAAGCGCCGAGGTGCCGAAATTTAGTCCCGCAGGAGTTCTTTTACGTGCCAGCAAATCTACCGATACGAGGCTGACGTATTTGAGCACCTCCAAATACCACCGGACTGAGCCAGGATCGAACCTGCCCAGTTGGGGTCAGAAGGCCAGCGCCTTAACCGTCTGAGCCACTCAGCCCGGCATCGGATAATGTAATGAACTGCCGTAACCATGGCAACGTCTGCTCCAGGATTCTACAGCAGTGAAATTATCTACAATAAATCACCGAAAACTTAACATGTTACAGGCATGAAAATTGATATTTGGAATCCTCTTTAAAAATAAAAGAACACAAATATTCGTTTTCAGAAAATCCAATTAACGGGGGGGGGGGGGAAGAAAGTGGGGATGGAGTTAAATTATTTATATGAGGATACATATATCTCAAAAAAGAAGATGTTACAGACTTTAAAATTTGTACTTGAATCTCTTTTAAAAATGAACACACTCTTTTTGGAAAATCCACTAAGGGAGTGAAAAGAATAAAAAAAGCGGGTGATTTTTTTTAATGAGTATCTTCTTCTTCTATCGCTTTACTCACACCTGTGAGGTTGCGGGTGCGAACTGTGTCGCACATGTGGATTAAGCCCTGTTTTACGGCTGGATGTCCTTCCTGACGGCAACCGTATATGTAGGGATGTAATTTATACTCTGTACTAATATTATAAAGAGGAAAAATTTGTATACTTATTTGTAACGGATAGACTCAAACACTACTGAACCGTTTTAAAAAACTACTTCACCTGTAGAAAGCTACATTGCCAGTGAGTAACATGGGCTGTATTTTTTCAAAACAATTTGAGGGGGGGCGGGCGACGAGGGGAGATATAAAAAAATGAAAATAATAGGCTAATATAGGCGAAATCGAATTTGTCGTACAAGGACGAGACAAGGCTCATTTTAAGCCCCTTGACGCAAAGAACAAAACTCGGTAAACCCTTCGGGTTCGAAAACCATGTTTGAAGGCCCTGAAACCAACCGTTATGGAGATATTGGAACCACACTACCCCTGCTCTAAGAATGGGATAAAGAAACGAACGGCCGTAACCGTGGCAACGTCAGCTCCAGGATTCTACAGCAGCGAGATTATGCATGTACGTTTGGGCATAGCTGCCAACCAAATGGACACACATATGACTTACTATCTGGAAAAAATAAACTGTTGTGTAAGACGCTCATAGCACTCCTTTGGGCGGGGATGGAAAGGGAGTGAAGTATAAAAATAATAGCCCCGGAGATCTCCGTAGTACAGCGACCAGCGATTGCCGACGGGCCTCCGTTTTTACGTACTGGCTTAGGTTTCAGCATTTTGCGGAGTCTGTTACCTATAGTTTAAACTATTTTCTATCAAAGCATGGAGTAGTAGGATCACTGATGTTATTAGTGTCGATATTTTGGTCCACTTTTACGATTATTGTAACCATAAAACCTATATACTGTACACAATTGTCAAAATGGTGCGCCCATGACTTGAACATTTTCTCAACATTTATACTCAGATTCATTATATAATGTGCGACATGAGTGACAAGCCCTGAGAATTGTAATTCTCGATAATTATAGTAGTTTCTTTTATGCATCGCGTATTTCCTTGATCATTTGTAATAGATATGTAAAGTCGGATCAAACAAATATATTCAATAATATTTATATTTGTGGTACTATCTGGCGAAAGTTTAGTTACACTAAACCTGCAGCTTTGTGAGGGGAGCAGGTATATCTGGGTGGGAATGAAGGAAAAACCTGGTAGCAAAAGATCTTAGAGGTCGACGCTAATTACGAACTAATATTTAGAGGCCCCCATGAAGAAAAGAAGAAGATACACTATAATTCCAAACATGACGAATAATTTCTACGTACATAAGGAAATATACCAGTGATATAAATACCTAATGAAGTGTCACACCGATAGTATGAGTAACTAAAGCCAGTTTCTGGTAACCCGTACGAAGAACGGGTACTTCTGCTAGTACTATATATATCTGCAAGTTATTCATCTGTTCCCTTGCCTGAATGCCCAGCAGAGTAGCCTTCTTTCAGACAGTCCTCGGGTTCGATTACAGGCCGAGTCGTGGATTTCAGCCACATAACTTATAGTTATTTCCCCTTACCAGGGAACAATGATATTTGCGTTTGTTTTAACACACACCCGTTCAGTTCCACATAACACACCGCACTACCAACCAGCAGAGAAGCACGTAATAGTTGGATACATCTCTCCACATAGAACTGACGTCACGGAGGTACCCTGCCGTAATACTGGGCTAAGTCGATACGCGCCATACGTGTGACACAAATTGCAATCGCGACCACACTAGGGTGTGTGAAAGAGAGCATAAAAAGAGGAGGTCCGCCTCTGTGGTGTAATGGTTAGCGTGATTAGCTGCCACCCCAGGAGGCCCGAGTTCGATTCCCGAAATTTGGAAAGTGGTACGAGGGCTGGGACGGGGTCCACTCTGCCTCGGGAGGTCAACTGAGTGGAGGTGGGTTCGATTCCCTCGAAGTGGTTTTCCATGGTTTCCCACTTCTCCTCCAGGCGAAAGCCGAGATGGTACCTAACTTAAGGCCACGGCCGCTTCCTTCCCTCTTCCTTCCCTATCCCTTCCAATCTTCCCCCATTCTTACACAAGGCCCCTGTTTATCATAGCAGGTGAGGCCGCCTGGGCGAGGTACTGGCCCTTCTCCCCAGTTGTATCCCCGACCAAGAGTCTGAAGCTCCAGGACACTGCTTTTGAGGCGGCAGAGGTGGGATTCCTCGCTGAGTCCGAGGGAAAAGCCGACCCTGGAGGGTAAACAGATGATGATGATGATGATGATGATAAAAAGAGGAAAAGGATGAAATAGAACATACCCTAAATACTATAACTTAACTTTTGCCATGAAATGTCTTGCATGAGAAGTATAACAATAGACCTAAAAAAAATACAAATCAATAGTAGACTTACTCATTATGGCAAAATGAATTTAGGAGATTAGGTAAAAATAACCCTGGGCTCATTTCTTCAACTTCCTTATGAATACACAAATCCCTTGTTGAGAGTCTCAGAGTTTTTTGAGTCTATGTTGGCGAGTTCAGTCCCGGTTCAGGCCGATTGTATTTGAAGGTCCTGAAAAGCGCCGCCTGTAAGTTAAACGAACTATAAAATAGTTCTCTGATAAAGACAATCGTATTTACGACCATGTAATGATTGCATAATTTATAACAATTCATCTGATTGTATTTGAAGGTCCTGAAAAGCGCCGCCTGTAAGTTAAACGAACTATAAAATAGTTCTCTGATAAAGACAATCGTATTTACGACCATGTAATGATTGCATAATTTATAACAATTCATCTGATAAAATAAAAAACAAGAAAGCTTGTAGTTTTACGTGAATCATGATATCGTGATTACAGCCATGGGGCGACTAGTTTAACATGGGATCTGAACCTTTCGCACGTCAAAATCTCATTGGTCAGGATTCGAACATCGGTCTCATTGGCGAGAATCAAGTGCCTACGCCCCTCCCAAACCGAAATTGAAAGAGTGACAATTGATATAAAACAGACCAACCTTTGTGTCGCTTTTTGGAACCATGCTTGTGTGATAAACAATGCCTGGAAGTACTTTACATGGTACAGTGTTTCTTTAATTTCTTCCATTCGGTTACTAGGCTTGGCTTGGTCAGGGTGACAGACTTCGGTCCATAGTGCTCCGGGTTGGATCACTGATCTCTATACCTGGATGGCTGGTAGCTTGGGTAGCAGTAAGCCGAATAGAAGATGACTGGCGTACTAAGATGGCAGCGAGCGCATGGTGCAATAGACCACGAGGAGCGCGCTTGCTTTGTTTATGCTTAGTTATGCCAGGCCTCTTGATTGTAGTTCCACGAGTGTTCTGTGCTGTGTTATTGCAAAGTAAATAGTAGTGTATTTTACGAATTTAGGTTCGTTGCCTTGTAGTATACTTGTGGATTACAAGATTCAATTTAAATATGTATGTGTTTATCTGAAATATGAAAGAAGAAACATTCTACGGGGTATTAACATACCGCAGTGTTCAGCTTATGGATGTACAGACAGAACCGATCAGCAGAAGGAGAAATCATTTCATCGGGGAGTTTTATACTGTACATAAGAATCTTCCTAGGGTAGTGTTTTGAGTTTTAGGTTTATTGTATCTTATTTCGCATATTCCGGGAGCTAAATGGCAATTAATTTTTGTAGGTTTCCTTTCTTGAGACCCGAACATCTAAGATCATCGATTAGGAGTATCAGGCGGGAGAATTGGGAGCCTTCTAAAAAAGCTGTTCTCTGCGCGGATCACTTAGAGGAAGACTGTTTTGATAGAAATGGACAAACTGTACACCTTAGAAGTGATGTACAGCCAACTCTTTTCAATTTAACTGAACATTAACTGCAAGTAAGGATTTACTTATAATTTTTTTATTTCATAAGTAAACTGACGGTTTCGATGAAATAATTGACGTGACCTTATAACAATCTTAGAAAATGAAGTCTGGAGGAATTCTAGACCTTATTTACATCAGTAATAATTATGGGTTTCAGACACTGGAGTGGTGGGTGAAGGGAAAGTGTGGTGGGTGTTTGGAGCTATCCCATTATACTATTCGTGGTATTTGGGACTCTTTTAACTGGTGTTACATATTTCTGATGATGACTATCAATATCGCTTTGCTAGCTGAATTTAATTAAAGAGGTCTGTAATAGTAAATTAAGCTGTAGGTAATGTGATATATTGACAAGTTTTGAATATTTGCTGGTGTTATAAATGTGCACATTTGCTTCAATGATATCTTAATTTGATAATATGCGCGTTATTAAATGGAAACAGGAAACAGAAATTCATTATGAAGCACCGATTACGATATGTCGAATCTAGGCCTGTATAGTGAGCTACGTTTATAGGTACATCATTTTAAGAATGCATAATTTCGTGGCATACAAGTATACAATTTACAGCAATATTTCCAGAAACTGGTTTTCACTCGTATTGTGTTACCGATCGCTAATTGCATGTATTCAGCATCAAAGTTAATATTTGTCGGCCGTTATTATACACTCATGTTTATTGCTATCCCGGAGATTTAGTGACCTCGGAATGACGTGTCAGTGATCCCAATATCCTTATGCTTTGAGTGAACATGTCTCTATATTTTTAATTATTCCAATGCGCCATTAATTGAGACTTAAAATTGACTATATTATCATTGCTTCCCCATAAGGAGAGCTCTAGGTTGGGTACGCCAACATGGCGAACCGCGCGCTCAACTTGGCGTACTTTCTCCTGCAGCGGAGACCTGCCATCAGCGATCCATGTATAGAGATCAGTGGGTTGGATTCATGGCCGCGCCGGGGATTTTAACCATGTCTGGTTAATTCCTATAGATCTTCGATTGGATGTTTGTGTTCGTCTTAATACACATCTTCATTTACATGCAACACATCACACTACCAACTAGTGATGGGACATTCGATTCATTTTACTGAATCGATTCATTTGATTCCGTACACGTTACTGAATCGATACAGTGATCCGATTCACGGCACATTAGATTCACCGCTCCTACTGCATCTGCGTAGTATGTACTGGTATGGTAAGACGGCAGCAACAGCATTCAGTGCTCGCTGCTCGCTGCTGCTCGCTGCTGCCATCTGGTCTTCATGCTATGAAGTCCTTTCTTGTGCATCGTCTAGCTTTGAGGTTCAGGTTGCTCTTCGTATCGAGTGTTGATGTTACGAGGCCTTTCCCGCCACTGACGGGAACATCTGTACACACAATAATCAATGATCTGCATTTAGAGCTATCACCCAGGTGGGAGATTCTCTATCAATTGCTTGCCTAGTCGTTTCTTATATGATTTCATAGAACTTGCAAATTTCATTGTATTCACGGTAAGTAGAAAACAATGCAGGAAAAAATAGGTAGTTGTGCAGTACTAGATTGTAATACTGCACTAAAAAACTCACTTAGCTCTTAATAATAATAATAATAATAATAATAATAATAATAATAATAATTGTCATAGCTCAAATACTAGTCACTCTAATACATCGAAGGTTTCCGGCGACGCAGGATGGGGAAAGATCTAGGATTAGGAAGGTAGCAGCCATGGTCTTAATTAAGGTACAGTCCCAGCATTTCCTGGTGTGAAAATGGAGAAACTACGGGAAACCATCTTAACGGCTGCCGACGGTGGGATTCGAACCCACCATCCCCTGAATGCAAGCGCATAGCTACGCGATACTAACCGCACGTCCAACTCGCTAAGTCATTTTTGAAAATATGTACTGTATTTTTCTATCAGGAGAGGATTGTTTTTAAATCGTCATATTGTGTATAGGCTACCCGAGATGTACAGTAGCCCACTGGTTTTCTGATTCAACATACTGTTGGTTAAGTTATTGCGTCAGTCGGCTCACTTACTGTCCACATATTATTGAAGTCTTGTGCAACGATGTGACATACGAACTGAGACAATACTGAGCCGTTCTTCCCAATATAAAACAGGTACTTTTGAGTGGTCATGAGCATGATTCATAGTCATAGGGCAGCCTAGAGTCGACTTTAATTAATTGTTAAATGTCAACTAAGTTATAATACTAAGATTCATTAAACTAATAAATAGTATAACCTAATAGCCTACCTACTTACAAGCTACTTTAGAATTATGTTTTGACTACCTTTTCAACACTGAAAATAAATCCATCTATTATTTAAACCTCCCTGTAAGAAGAGGACAGTGAATGCAAGTGGGTATTATTTTCAAATGAGCCGTGCTCGTTCACGATTCTTTCGGTGTGCCATGGCTCACTGTATGTCTCGCTGCAGCGGAAGCTCGGCTCACCGCCAGTGTCCAGTGAGCCGATAAGGAGCCGTGTGTGTGTGTATCTTGTGTCTCACTGAGCCGCGCTCGTTCACGATTCTTTCGATGTGCCATGATTCACTGTCTCGCTGCAGCGGAAGCTCAGCTCCCCGTCAACGTCCAGCGAGTGCGCCACTCAGCACTGACCGCTGGGAGTAAGCTGAATCGTGTGCCGTGAGCTCGCCGTTCCTGTGAATCGATTCACTCGAACACTTGAATAAATCGATACACTGTTTCGAATCATACATTCAGTAGCCAACACTACTACCAACCACCACAGAAACACACAATAGTGAATACTTCCCTCCACACAGGGTTGGCATCAGGAAATATAAACGACCGTAAAATGGGTTCGATTTATACATAATTTCAACCCGATGTAAATGGAATAAGGCTAGTAAGAAGAAGAAAAATAAATTTGCGTTATTTTTTCCGTATGATTAAAAGATTGGGATAATTCTTAACCTTATATCATTAGACTGGATAGACTAACAAGAAAGATTTAGTGCAAACACTTGAATTTATTTTGCAAACTTGTTTTAATTACCAGCTATAGAACCTAGACATTTCATTCCTAAATGGTTTTAAATCTGAGTGTGATAAGAGTAGAAGGCAAAATAAAAGCATATTTCTTAAATGTGTTTCTAAATAATTTATAGGGATACAGTATCCCGCATTTTCTGAAGTAGGGGCGCTTTGCACTAATTTGGCTTATAAAAGCACAAAAATTAATGTGTACCTCTAAGGTAGGGCCTCTCAGGGTGCATGCGCCTGTGCATGCACTGTACATGGTGCTAAAGACGACTTCGCTTGGTTGACCAGAGTGCAGACTCCCACTCCTCGATTTGGAGCAATAGTGCTGCCTCTCTCTTTCCCCACGCCTGTCTCGCTCGCTCCCCCTGTTTCCCACTTCCTCACTTGCTCCGTAGCGCTCCGAATCCGAGCCGAATTGAGCCGAGCTGAGCCTATCTTAGCCGAGTAGCCCAGAGACGAACCGTTGGTCCGAGCCGAGCCGAGCGGGACCGATGCACTGTGCACAGGAACTCTGCGCCGCAGTTTGCACGCGTGAGATTTTGGGCGTTTGAGAGGTCCTGCTCTAAGGATAAAAACACACATTAGACGACTAGTTTGCTAAAATTCTTTCAACATTTAATTCACATCAATTAACTTTACACCTGGAAATTATAAAAAAGTGATATTTCGCAGTCGTGATTTGCCTTTCTCTAAATCATGTTATAATGCTCGCAAATATGATTCATGAATAATCCGTTACACGATCATAAAATTAAAAACGATGATATTATATGTTACAGGTACGGTATAGAAAATGCTAAATGTCCATTTGAAGACACAAGAATCTACCGCTTTTAATGCAGAAAATAACGTCCGCAATGAAAAACAAATTACAGACCCCCGGTACTTCCTTCGTGATGGGTAGTGATGATGTTCACGTCAGATAAAGCAAAGAGCAGGAAGGGGAAGATGGTTCGCTGAATACAGCACGAGCTGCTAATGTGAAAAGTACAACATCCATTTCGAATGCTAGTTTCATGGCTTATCAATCACGACGACAGTGGTTCACTTCGCTCTCATCGGATGTCGCTCCATCATTCACAGGAGTGCACAACCAATTTGTCACGGAATTGTCATGGTGTCTTGTGAAGGCCTGGAAAGGTAATACGTACTCCATAGTTAAGATCAATGGTGAATCTACCCGGATAGTGTCATTCCTGATGTAGTTATTGATGATTTATAAATCAAGGTTCGTATGACTGTCAGTACAGAGTCATAGCCGTTAGTTGGAATACTAACAACGGAGATATTCAATGTTATTTTAAATTATCTCGTTTATTGGCTGGTATTTGAAATTCGGACGCCTTGGTCAAAAGCCAGTGACAATGCCACCGATCTTTCAGATCTTCCCCCACAATGGGGTCATCAGTACATCTTTGATCATCAGCCCCATGCAATGTCTGTGCGTCTGTAGAAACAGTCGTAGAACTCGTTTTATTGCCTGCTGTACCATGTCGTAATTATTAAAATCCGCTTTTAACCTGTCCACATACTGTATTCTCCAATATGTCTCCTCTCTCAGATTTGAAATAATTTTGTTTTGTGATACAGCATAGGAAAAAGGATCGATCTACCGTCTAGGCATCTGCGAACTGGTGTCTCATGTTGTATAAATAAGGACGATTTAGACAAGGAATTTTAAAGGAAGTAATTGGGGCCTTCTAGAAAGGTTCTGCGAACGCATTCAGCGTAAGTTCAAAATAGGAAACTGCTCACAACTATGTCTACGACGGCCGATGATAAGATTGAAACCCAAATGAGTCCGTCAAATTCCGACCCGTTATTAAGCAACACCGATCAAGAGAGAATAAATATTAGGGACAGTGTACCAGAATTGAAAATGAAGTATGGTCCTGGATGCGAGTCAGGGTGATCGTGACTCGATCCTTGGACTACGAACGGTGCAGCTTTCCAGTCCTATCACTAGGGGTCTTAAACACCATTATTCATCTTAGAGGAAGGTTAAAAAATTACTTTCTCGGTTCATTTCTAAGCTATATCCTTCTTCACTTCCCTCCCTTCCCCAAGAAAATCTAGCCCTTTCCATCCTTCTGCCTAGCTGAAGTACAAAGGGTGAACTGGGAAGAATGTGGGTACGATTCTGCAACAGAAAATAGAGAATTTATAGGCTGGAAAGGTGTAGGCCCCACTTCCCCAGCGTTCACTCAGCCCCATACCCGTAATGAGTACAAGGCGAATATCTGAGGACGAAAGCGGCTAGGGATAGCTCTATCCACTCTATAACATTACTAGTGCCGAGGTGTCAAATAATGGATTCCCCTACCTGCCACTCCTCCAAAGGCCTTCATAGCCTGTAAAAAGTTCCTCTGGCAAGGAAAGCAAGGGACATTCCTAAAAAAAAAAATTAAAAAAATTTGAAAAGACTTTTGAATCCTCCCTTTAGAATGAAAAAAATTATGTAAAACCTCTCTCTCGTCCTTATGACACATTCCAATTCCCATTCCAGGATTTAAATTCCACAAACAACAACGAGATATCCTAGAAATTTGCAGTACTCGGCGACGGCACAGAAAACTTAACAGGGTGGATATTGTGTGACAATAGATTATTTTGCCAATTTTATCCGACCTTCTCAAAGGCATGTAGCTCCGCGGTGTACAATTAGCGTGCCTGGGTCTAACCCAGAGGCACCGGGTCCGATTCCTCGTCAGGTCATGGATTTTTACTTCAGTCTGAGTACTGGTCTGAGGTCCACGTGATTACAATTAAGGAGCTATGTAACGGTGAGATAGTGGGTCAGGTCTAGAGAGCCAAGAATAACAGGCGAGAGGATTCGTCGTGCCGACCACACGTCACCTCGTAATTGACAGGCCTTTAGGCTGAGCAGGGAGCCCTTAGTAGCCCATGGCCCTTCGCGGCTATTACGCCATGGGGTTTGTTTTCGGTTTGTTTATTTCTAAATGGAGGAAAGTATGTTTCCGAGATCACTTACGGATCTCTGGCTATCTGTTGATTTTTGTCCCTTTATTGACTAACGAACAAATGACATAATTTTCATGAAAGTTGAAATAATAATAATAATAATAATAATAATAATAATAATAATAATAATAATAATAATAATAATAATACAGAAGCAAAGTCATCTCCGCACAGGCCATGCCGGGTACGGAAGCATAACACCAATTTCAAATCATCGTCTCTGGTAAACTATTGCCCGTAAATTGCTACGTTGTTCGGCTCTAGAAATGCATACAAATACACTCAAGAGGTTGTACTTCCTTCACGCTGCGTAAGGAGCGTGATTGTTGTTTCGTACTTGTACTACAGTGACTGTGAGTTCCTTGCGGAAACCAGGTACCTGAGGCTCACATACGTTGCAAATTCTCATGCTACCCTTCTCTGGACGCTAGCAGGGTATGATCCTGCTCAGTCCGGTGATATTTGAAGATGCTCAAATAGTCAGCCTCGGCACCCCGGTGTCTCCGAAAACCATAAAAATGTAGATAATGGGACGATGATGATGACTGCTGTTTAAAGGAGCCTAACATCTAGGTCATTGGTCCCTATAGTGGGATGTAAAACCAATAACATCATTATTAATAAAGTGTTCGAATACATGGAAAAGCTCAGTATTTTGTTTGCGCCGTTTTAAATCTACCTTCAGTTATTTAACGGCATTCCTGCCGGTAGGTATTTCTTCAATGTAGATGCACCGGTCTCTTCGTACAGTACAGGTCATTGAGTTTCTATCGAACTCTCGGTCTCATTTGTGGCTGTTACTGAATGGAAGCTGTTAATGTAGGAGTAGTGCTGAGTAATGGCATTCAGAACATGACTTCATGCTGCAATAGCACATTCTGGCCCATTGAGGAAACGAATGGTAACTTTACTCTTTATCCTGCCAAGTAGTCCACGCCACGTTGTAAGAGCAGCCATTGAATTTTGCTGTTTCCTTATTAATTATCTGTATAACACACTATGGTGCTATTTTAGAATCTTGGCAGCCTCCGGGCTGGTGACTGACTGACCGATGGGACCTGATAGTCGAGAGGATGGCCTAGTTGTGCTTCCTCCTAAAACAAAGTTCATTTCCACCATCCCTGATAGTCGAGCAGCATAGTCAGTAGCTTTCTACCAAAGCAGTTACGATAAGTTACTATAGTCAATGAATACATTTCTCAAATGGAAAGCCATGCCATATGAATAAGGATTCCCCATAAAATTGCAGGACCCATAGTTCTGATTACGATATGAAGTCACCTGTAACTAAAAGCTAACTCAGTTTGCTTTTAGATGTTTAGCTTATTATTTACGGTAATTTGCTGTAATTGATCTATTTCTTTGCAATGTCAATAACTTCTTCCTTGTTGCCATTGATGCTTTCACGGCCCGTACTTATAGGCATGATGCTGTATAGGTTTTTGGGCTTATGCCGTGTCAAGAAAATAAACGTAAAGAATTTCACCTTATTTTCTTGACACGGTATCAGCCCAAAAGCCTATACAGCAACTTCTTCCGGATTTTCTCACAACTGGAGTAAGGCAATTATCAACCGTGCGTCAGTATAGGTACTTTATTCATATCTCTCACTCGAAATTATGCCTACAATGACTTCATTGATGTAAGGAAAGTAGGGTGTGTAGTATTTTTACTGAACGTCTTCGTTCTTTTAATCGTCGTTTTGGCCAGCAATTCTGTATGCAGTGGTTATGCGTTAAAGCTATTCAAAGAGTCGTTTGTAGTCTCAGCCCAGCAGCTGGCAGACTTGCCAAAACAGCGCTCAAAATGCGAGGTCAGACTTCCTAGAGTAATGATATATCTCGCGGCAGATTGGATAATGTTCTGGTGGCGACTGGACAAACATCTTGGATTAGGTCACAAAAGACATGAGATTGAAAGAGAACGAAGGAAGCCGTCGAAAGAAAAAGAGGCAAGAAAGGCTGTTGACCTCTCCCAACGCAGTCATAAGAAAGATCGTTTTATGGCCTAATAGCGCCTACGTAAGAAAATTTTAAGAAAACAGAACTAATAGCCCTTATGATTAGACAGATTAGATTAGCTAAACATCTCCCGTACTCGCATAGAGAATGGCGAGGCGAGAGATCTTCTTAAGCTGGACTGAGTGGCCGAAGGTGGCGGGTTCGATCTCGCCTCAGTCCGGTAATATTTGAAGGTGCTCAAATAGGCCAGCCTCGTATCTGTAGACTTACCAGCTTGTAAAATATCGCACGGGATAATATTTCCAGCATCACGACATTTTTCAAAAAGCCATAAAGTATTTAATGAAACACAAAACAAATACCATTATTAGAACGGAAGAATATTGCATAGTTTACAGAATATAATCTTACATAAGTTGCTTGCCCTCGATGTTTGCAATATCCTATTCTAGGAAAAGAGTAAATGCCATGATTAATCATAATTTAATGAGGACACCTTTCTCATGTACCGGCCCCGTGGTGTAGGGGTAGCGTGCTTGCCTCTTACCCGGAAGCACTGGGTTCGATTCCTGGTCAGGACAGGGATTTTTACCTGGATCTGAGGGCTGGTTCGAAGTCCACTAAGCCTACGTGATTGCAATTGAAGATCCATCTGATGGTGAGATGGCGGCCCCGGTCTAGGAAGCCAAGAATGACGGCCGAGAAGATTCGTCATGCTGACCACACGACACCTCATAATCTGCAGGCCTTTTAGCTGAGCAGCGGCCGCTTGGTAGACAATGGCCCTTCGGGGCTGTTGCGCCATGGGGTTTGATTTGGTTTGGTTTCTATCTTTCTCATGCCCGTCGGTTCAAGGGAAAAGTCACATCTTAATAAATGAATACATCAAGGGGCACAGGAATTCTCTTTCGTCTTCCCTTCTGGTTGTTGTTACTGTAATATATCGTCGCTTCACCGGTAAAACGTTCTATCCCACAATACTCTTCCTATCCATTATTCTCCTTAAGACTGGTCACGCCTCCCAGCCACATATGGATACGCAGTCCATCAGAACAATGTCCGTTGTGTTCGTTTTCCTATGTCGATGATTAAACGAAAATGAACCTTACATGCATTGTACACTAGGAGTGCGTAAATACGTAATGCAAACGTACATTCCTACAGTACGGTACTGTAAGGTTCATTATCCTTTACACACGGGCATAGGAAAATGAACACAACAAAATTTGTTCTGATGGACTGCATATCCATACGTGGCTGGAAGGCGTGACCAGTCTTAAGGAGAATAATTGATAGGAAGAGCTCTGTGGAATACAACCTTTTACTGGTCGAGCGACGATATACATTTATTCCTTGAAAATGAACACTTCCCCCGTAAGGAGGCTGCCCATGAGTACAAAGTATACTATGTACAATTATGATTATATAGATGATTCTTCAGTATGGATACTGTATACATTTATGATTATACAAATGATTTCTCAGTATGGATAATGAACCTTTCAAGGCTTTGAGGGCCACAGTTTTTGTTAACGACTCTGGTAGGTTGAAACTAGAGCGGAATTCTTCGAAGAACATTGGAATTGTTCCTCTTGCACCGATCATGACGCCTATAGCCTCGATGTTACCCAGTCCGTATTCACGTCGGTAGAAAGGGAATAGTTGATTCGTAGATGGTTTTCTTCTCCTCGCGTACTTCGCTGAGCTGATTAGCATGTGATTCGAACCGAACCGTAGGATCAATAATATATCCATTCTTGTTATTTTTGAAGGCTATCATGTCGATCCCACGGGTGTCGCCGTTCTCCGCCAATCCGTGGACCTCTTCGTACACTGTGTAACAAGCATTTCGTAATGACTGGGCGATGGAGCTTCGTATGACATGGTGTCTACTAAGTCGCAGGGTTTCGCCGTAGGAACAGTATCCCAGAATATGAGAAAGGGTTTCTATCTCGTTGTGGCAATGCCGACAACGGTTATTGTCCTGGGACCTGCCTAGCACGGCTCGAACGGCTGCGACATTAACGGTCATCTTTAGAGCATCACGCGAGTCACTGCAAGACAGGCCATCATGGTGTATTATCCACCTGCCGGCAGAGAGGTTTCCTTTAATTAATATAACACCTTTACCCTTTTGACGAAGCTGACACTAGTTTTGGAAATTAATACGCTGACACAGGGTGAAATCTGCAGGTTTTGTAGGCATTTGTTAGTCTCCTCAGAGAGATGCCTACTTCACAAAAAAGTAGTACTACTACTAGTAGTAGAATAATAATAATAATAAGAAGAAGAAGAAGAAGAGGATGTCCACTATCCTAACGAAGTGTGCCAACTTATCTTTAGTTTCCTTTCTCCTCTTGCAACAATTGAAGTAGAAATAGTAATAAATGAATCGCATGGCCTCGGCTATCATGTGCAGGCATTTTGATCGGAAGTCACGCAGACTGCTTGCGTGTCAATTTTGGCGTTAAGTTTCACTCTAACACATGGCATAGAAAAGTTTTAATTAGGCTTAATAAGTTATTGTCGGGTAAACACCGTATCTGTCATCGGAGGTCTCTTACATGCCGACATCGTACGACATGGAGTGTCGAACGGTCTCCTTGCCGCTCTTCAAAACTACCTCTGCCGGGTTTGTTCCGCGATCGTTGAATCCGGAGGCCGGCACTCTTACCACTGATTCACGTAGAGAGCTAGTAGTAATAGTAGCCTACTTAACGACCAAACAAATCACTTCAAGATGAATGCCACATGTCGGTCAACCAATCCACCGAGATGTGCAAAAACTTCTCCTTTTTATTTTTCTTGTAGTAGTAGTAGTAGTAGTAGTAGTAGTAGTAGTAGTAGTAGTAGTAGTAGTACCTGCCAAACCAATCACTTCAAGACCTATGCCACAATTTTGTTAACAAACCGTGAGTTTAATGTAAAATTTTATTTCTTCCTCTTCTTGCAAAATGGGGAGAATTGGTGTGGTTATTGCAGTCATTTGCAACCCCTGGAAGGCAGAACTTCCAACGAGAGTGGATGGCGTCGGTTGTATGTGGTTAATTGCGTGCTGATGTAGTGTAAGATAGGTTGTGTATGTGTGTGGTGGCGTGTAGGTTGTAGAATGTTTAGGACAGCATAAACACCGAGTGGTGGAGTGAAAGGAAGGACCCATTTCACGATTAAAAATCCCATGGCCAAGCTGGGAATCGAAACAGAGACGCTGAGGTCTGAAGGCCAAGACACTGGCCATGATGGTGGTGGTAGAGGTAGTACCGTAGAAGTGTCGCGCGTGATCCTGCTTTTGTAACTTAGTTTATAACACACACTTTTGTAGACCCCTGTAGCATAGAACGATATGCAGTCGCGATATGGATAAATTATCAGTTATTTTTCGCTCGCTCGCAAGTTGTTCCAGTTGTCGTCTCGATGTCTTGTGACTCGCCATTTTGTTGGCCTGCAGACAGGAGGGGTGCCGTGTTGCTGTCCTGATAGGCGCGATGCCAAGCAGCCATCTATATCGATCCGCACCCACCCAAACAACATACCGTGCTTGTCGCAGCCAGATACTGGAGCTCGCTAGCGGTTCCTCTTAAGCTTAGTACAATGTACTAACAAAAAATGAGTCCAAGGCACGTATGGAGAAAGAAGGATCACAGAACGTTCAATGATTGTAGTTTTGCTACATACTGGATTAAGCATTTGATTACCAAGCTCGATAGCTGCAGTCGCTTAAGTGCGGCCAGTATCCAGTATTCGGGAGATAGTGGGTTCAAACCCGACTGTCGGCAGCCCTGAATATGGTTTTCCGTGGTTTCCCATTTTCACACCAAGCAAATGCTTGGGATGTACCTTAATTAGGGCTACGGCCGCTTCCTTCCCACTTCTTGCCCTTTCCTGTCCCATCGTCGCCATTAGTTCTATCTGTGTTGGTGCGACGTAAAACAAAGAGTAAAGAAAATCGATTTTATTTTTTTACTTCGTACCGGCTCATATAAACCTTGTGGCGCGTGGGACAGGAAGGGCTAAAACTAGGAAGGTTTTAGTGACCATGCCATTAATTAAGGTACAACCCCAACATTTGCTTGGTATGAAAATGGGAATCCAGGAAGATCATCCTCATCATTCTCAACAACTAAAAGGCAGCTTTAATAATACTGTATCTGTGCTTTCCTTGCTTAATATCAAGATGAATTTCACAGATTCACTGACAATTTAGTACAAAGAGGCGGTAATGAATGCTATTCAATGTTTAAGAAGTAAAACAAAAATAGACATTCATTCCTACAGAATAATTTCAGTACTTCACTATTCAATGTTAAAAGAATAAAATCAGATATTATAGACATTCATCCCCACTGAATAACTTCAATACTTCAATGCATCGAAGGTAACGGGCACTATGTCACAAACATTGAATTTTTACAGCAGAGAGAAAGGAATTATTTTCTATTTTTGTTTCAGTTGCAAGTATTTTAATGAACAGATTCGTAAATGTATTTGACATAATTCAAACGTTCTATGTCCCTTTAACGCCAAGTTCTAAAATTCTGATTAGCTGAATTTTACCTCAATATGAAAAATATAAACAACAATTATTCCACAGAACAAAAACATGAAAAAATAAAAATAAGATAGAAGACTAGTTGTTACATGAAACCCAGTTTATAATAATGTTGTTGAACAGAAATACATTATTTTTAAGTAAGAAAGTAAGCAATTGCATTTAAAATGTTGGTGTTACTGTAGACAATTATTATTGTTGTTGTTGTTGTTGTTGCTGTTGTTGTGGTCGGCGCTGCCTAGCCGAGGTGGTGAAGGTTCGATCTTCCGTAAAGACATCGACAAATTTCTGGAGTTGCATGAGGCCCTGAGATTCACTCAGCGTACACCAAACATGAGTACAGCCAACCATTTTGTCCTAGTTAGTGCCGAGGTTACGAATAGTGAACGTCCTTTAGCTTCCACCACTTCAATAATAATAATAATAATAATAATAATAATAATAATAATAATAATAATAATAATAATAATAATAATAATAATAATTTAGGTAGCAGGTAGGGACCCTCTTCGGAGGCAGCCCTACCCAGGGAGTGGCGCCCCTGCCTATGCGAGTCCCAGAGCACACTGACCCGGTGTGATCTGGTAAGGGTCCCAGCTCAGGGTTACGAGTGAAGACCTCAACGGAATCTACAGCGGAGAAGTTGAATTTCGGAACGGTGGAGATTGCGGAAGAGGCAGCCCAGTACTCAGGGAATTGCATGAGTACACTATTTATCAGCAGCGTCTGTCTCCCTTGTTAGGGGCGGCTGCAAGGTGCTCGGTCAACGGTCTCGAAGGCGGAAGAGGAATCTTAACTCCCAACGGCAATGAGAGCGGAAGAACCTAGTGGAGTAAACCACGAAAAAATAATCATTTCAGACTAACAATCCGATCTTACTTTGGAAGCTAATTCCTTCCTTCACAAATCACAACTTCATTCGCAAGATGGAAATGTCGCTGAAAGAAAGCACTACCCCAGGTGGCAGCTCGGCAGAGAAATCCACCATTGCACTATGCAATGCAACGGGACCTAGGATTCTGGGGAGTCCCAACATCTGCGAGAAAGACGAGTCGGAGCGTCTTGAATCACCTTCCAAACTCAAATTCAAGAAGAACTATTTCATTGGAACAATAAACGTCAACTCACTTACTAGAGTCGTAAAACAAAAAGAACTAGAAAAGCTTCTGAAAAAAAATCAAATCGAGATCCTAGCTGTATAAGAGACAAGATTCCTGGAAGAAAACATCATAGACATCAACCAATACAGAATATTCAAAGGAAAGCCGGCGATTAGAACAACCACCAACATGCCTCTGCTCGGAACCTGCTTCTACGTAAACAAGAAGATAGTAAACAATGTCACAGACTTCACATCAAAATCTGAAAGATTGTCTCTACTAACTATTAAATGCAAGAATAAGAGGTACACTCTCATCAACTGTCACGCCCCGATCAACGAAGACAACAAGAAGAACCCACAGAAAGTTGATGACTTCTGGGATCTTCTGGAAACTGAAATCACCCGGATACCCAAGAGCAACGTAAAAATCCTGCTGGGAGACTTCAACGCACAGATTGGGAAGGAACGAAAGTACAGAGACATCGTAGGGGAATATCCAGCACATAAGAGGGCAAACAAGAATGGGAAAAGGCTCATTGGACTCTGCAAAGCTTTTCAGTTGAAACTTATGTCAACACACTTCAAGAAACTCCCGAGAAAATCAAAGACATGGGTATCTCCGAATCCCGAACTAGGGGAATTCCAATTGGATCACGTAGCGATAACAAGGAAAAACTCAAAGGAGGTGATGAACGTCAAAGTGATTAGGAACGGTGAATTCGATTCAGACCACTATCTCTCCAAAGTTAAAATCCGTTTTCTCCCAATAGGACAAAAGAGAGACCCACCTAAAATAATCAGATACAACACAAACAAAATGAACATCACTGAGGACATCATTAGAAACTTCAGGGACAAAATCCGGACCAGCATAAAGGGGAACTGGCAAGAACTATGCACAGGAATCAATGAAGCCGCAAAGAAAACACTCGGACAGGCCAGGAGGAAAAGAGAAATATGGTGGAATGAAGAGTGCGAGGAAGCTCTCGGGGAGAGGTCCGAGAAATGGAGAAAATGGAAATGCTCCAGAGGAAAGGAACAAATGGAACAATTCAGGCAACAGAGGAAAGAAACATCCAGGGTATTTCGAAGGACTAAACGATCATTTGAAATAGCTCAACTGGAAGAGATCCAGACCGACTTTGTCAAGAACAATTCCAGAGACTTTTATCAGACCTTCAAGAGAAAACTCAAAGGATACCAAGCGCCAAGTTTGAGCTTCAGAAACGAACAGGGTAAAATCGGACTGAACAACCAAGAAAACTGTGAGATATTAGCCAGATACTTCCACACTCTCTTGAATTGTCCTTCCCCAACCTCTAAACTAGAATTTCCAGACATACCAGAGAACTCAGAAGATGACGAACCACCAACAAAGGATGAAGTCAAGGAAGCTCTTGAAAACCTCAAAAACAACAGGGCAAGTGGAGAGGACTCAATAATGGCAGAAATGTTGAAATGGGCAGAACCGGAAATCTTAGATGATCTTCACCAAATCATCAAGGAAATCTGGGAGAAGGAGACAATCCCAGAAGAATGGAAAACAGCACTTATCCATTCGCTGCATAAGAAAGGGGACAATCAGGATGTCAACAACTATAGAGGCGTGTCCCTCCTCCCGATCGCCTATAAAATTCTCTCAAAACTGCTTCTTAATAGAATAGAAGGTAATCTGGACCAACAACTAGGGGAATACCAAGCAGGGTTTAGGAAAGGCCGCTCCTGTATCGAACAAATTTTCAACCTGAAGTCAATACTCCGCCACAGAATGTTGAGTGGTAAGAAAATTGTGGTGTCGTTTATAGACTTCAAAAAAGCCTTCGATTCGGTGGACAGAGAGACTTTGGATAAGACCATTAGGGAATTTGGAGTCAAAACCAAACTGGCAAATATAATCAAAGAGACCCTACCGGCACAACCTCCAAGGTAAAATTCTTCGGGCATCTCTCACAATCATTTGAAATCAAGACAGGCATGAGGCAAGGGGATAGACTATCCCCACTCCTATTCAACTGTGTCCTAGAAAAGATAGTGAGAATATGGAACTCAGAACTTGAACATCAAGGGATAATCCCGATCTGTCTAGGGAGAAAATCAGGTGGGATTAAAGTCAACTGCTTGGCTTTCGCTGACGACTTTGCTATACTATCAGAAAGTCCAGAGGTCGCAACCATCCAGATCAACCTCTTGGAAAGAATCGCCAGCCAAATAGGACTGAGGATCTCAGCAGAAAAGGCCAAATTCATGACGAACATCAAAGATGGACCAAAATTCTTGGAAACGGAGATAGGGCAGACAGAAAGGGTCAAGAAGTTCAAGTACCTTGGTGAGACGATACAGGAGAATGGACTAGAAAAAGCTGCAGTGGAAGATCGGATCTCAAAAATGGAGAGAGCTTATGGCTTGACAAAAAACATCTACAATAAGAAGTGCTTATCTTGGAATTCCAAATTAAAACATTACAACACCGTGGTCAAAACAGAATGCCTGTATGCCAGTGAATGCCTGTCCATGAACTACACGCTGGAGAAGCTAGAAGTCCTGGAAAGAAGAATCCTCAGAAAAATTATGGGAGCTGTCCAGACTGAAAGCGGATGGAAACTTCGGAGTAACAACGAAGTTTACCAGAAGGTGGAAAGAATCTCAGAGACCATGAAGAAAAGGAGGCTGGCGTTTCTTGGACATCTATACAGAATGAACGCAAACAGACTTACCAAACAGATATTTGATTACTTCTGGAGAAAAAAGACCACTACAGCATGGATTAAGGAAACGAAGAAGGATATGGAAAGGTTAAGCATCTTGGAAGACCAGCTGTTAGAAAGGAATGCGTTTAGGAACACACTGAAGAATTTGGAAGGTGTTCAAGCCGCAGGAAGAACTAGGAAGACCGGAAGAGCCTGGACAGATTAACAACGGAAGCAGGCCAGCGAACGCATGAAGGAGTATTGGACACAGAGAAAACTCCACACGAAGAGAAAGAAATGAAGTTGTAGCGTGATCCTTAGTGGTCCATTCGCTTGTAAAAAAAAAATTATAATAAAAATAATAATGGACATGGGGTTCCGGAAGATCATATCATGGACAGAAATCAATTTAGACAGCTCGTCAAAAAGTTCCGTGGTTTCCAGGAGACTGGTATAAAGCTAGTGAGGAAAGAGAGGTTCTATACGGAAGAGCAGAAGAAGGAAGTTGGAGAAAGGACGAAAAGGTCCTGGCAGAGGGAGAAGGCTAAAAATACTGCAGAAATTGTCAAACGTGGTCCATAAACGGCCGGAACGAAAATTCAAAAAATAATGTATACCCTACAGAGAGGTCTCTTGAGTGTTTTACAGGAGACCTGCGCGTCTGTAAGGTTGAAATCCTATCAAAGATGAATTCTAATGCTGAAGACGGCACGGACACCCAGCCTCCGAGCCATAGGAATCAACTAATGAAAGTTAAAATCCCTACTCGGTCGGAAATGGAACCTGGGGCCCCTTACACCAAAGGCTAGCATGCTAACAATTTATCTACGGAGCCAGGTAGGGCTCTAAACGAAGAGCAGAGACGAATTTCTTATAAGAATGGATAATCATGAAAGTAAGACTTTTAGGTTGGTCAATATTAATATTACAAAATGCATAATCTTTAGAGCCTCCATGGTTTAAGCGGCAGCGCGCCGGCCTCTCACTTCCGGGTTCCGTGGTTCAAATCCCGGTCACTCCATGTGAGATTTGTGCTGGACAAAGCGGAGGCGGGAGAGGTTTTTCTCCGGGTACTCCCGTTTTCCCTGTCATGTTTCACTCCCGCAACACTCTCCAATATCATTTCGTGTCATCTGTCATTCATCAATCATTGCCTCAGAGGAGTGGGACAGGCTTCGGCAGCCGGCACAATTCCTATCCTCGCCGCTAGATGGGGGCTTCATTCATTCCATTCCTGACCTGCTCGAATGACTGGAAACAGGTTGTGGATTTTCATTTCATTTTCATATAATCTTTAGCTTTAGACATTAAAACAGTATTTTGACGTACAATACGTCTTTTGCTTCGTTTCGTTCCTATACTGTAGTTCATCGGAAAAAAAAATCACGCGCAGAACCTCTAACGCCCGGGCTGTTGCGGGTCTCAAGCCCTATCTGTATCACAGCCTGTCAAATACGTCATTGTGTATAAAATATCTCCAAAATTCTTAGTGGCAACTTAATCTTACCAAACTCGGCCAATGTGCCTCCTTCACTCGGTCCTAGTCATCCTGCACGAGCTGCTGGTGCCCTTACGTAGAATTTCAAGCGTCACACGGGGATGTACACTAAGATCGGCTTCATAACTTTTCATATACTGTCCATATTATGATACAGACTACCCCAAATGGTTAATAAAGGCCTGCGGGCCTGTGAGAAGCCGATGGCCCCTTTAAATAACAATCGCATCATCATCAATAATTTGTGACTGTTGAGGGCGGCCACCAATTTATGTTTAAATCGAAAGAGTCGTGACGTAGAAAAATGTGTATAGCTCGCGATTCCGTGGTGTTGGATTGATGGGAGTTGTATCCTTACATCTGTTTCGTTGAGCTCTATGGTATTTCGATTTAAATGGATCATAAACTACGTAAACGCGTTCGGGAGGATAGAAGGCGGGGAATCGGTAAACCCAGGAATCTGCACATGGAGATGCTAGAGAGTACCGGCAGCACAGGAGGCTTCTGCGCAGCGGGACGTACAGACCAGAACGTCTACCGTGTCTGTGGAGCCTGTGTACCGGAACTCGGTTGTAGATGACGAAGAAGTCGCTAGGGACCTGACCACCAGCAGCTCGTGCAGGATGACTAGGACCGAGTGAAGGAGGCACATTGGCCGAGTTTGGTAAGATTAAGTTGCCCCTAAGAACTTTGGTTTTATTTTATACACAATGACGCGTGTGAAAGGCTGTGGTAAGGTAGGGCTTGAGACCCCCAACAGCACGGGCGTTAGAGGTTCTGCGCGTGGTTCATTTTTTTCTCGATGAACTATAGTCTATTCGTATGTAGCTACATCCGCACTCATCTCGCGAAAGGGCAGGTGTCCCTTCCTTCTAGATCGAAAGGGTTCCGGTGCCCACCTAAGCCTGACCACCTTCTACCACTGGGCGGAAAAACAGAGAGATTGGTTACGTCTCGAATACTGTGTATTCAGGTGCAAAGCCTGCGAATGTAGGCAGCATAGTGAGTAAAACAGAATACCATCAATGATAACAAGATAGCGAAAACTGTCAGATCTTATGAAGAAATAATTCAGTTTCGATCTCTTCTCCATTCTGACACCAACTACTGTACGCTGGGCAAGAGCTCGCATACACTTTCAAGGTGTCGATCAAGTTACTTCTTACACAATCATCCAGTCATTAACAAGACCGTAACTTAACATTTCTCTTCGTCGCCTGCCCCATTACCATCTCTCAGTAGTACATAAATTAATCTATAGTCATTCAAACTTAACATAATATTGGTTTGTTCATATCTACAGAAGTCTCGATTATCCGAGTTAATGTGAATCAAGACTATCTCGCATAACCAAAAACTCGAATAAAACGGATGGTTACTGAATGATTGTGTTTTGATTAGAAATTAGACAAACTCATTACTCAATGGACTAAACTCGACAAATCAAGTTAATACGAACGCTCAGAGACAGTAGGGAACGCTTAGATTCGAGCCGTGAAACAATTGACTTTCTTGGTTATTTAGTATTTAGTATTTACTTTTATCGGACTCGGTTAACACGGAACCTCGGTTAATCGAGACTCGGATAATCGAGATTACATTGTAATTTGTTCTAGATTTTGGTCAGAAAGACGTACTCTGCGCCATGTTACTAAAATCACTGACCCGGTAGAATAACGCAGCTAGGACGCTCTGAACTTCTGAGCATTTTGCCAAGGGGCCGGGCTATATTTACACTCGTTTGACCGATAACCGATTAGACTACAGTATTCAGAAATCAAGCCGCAAAACAGCAATTGCATAGCGGTTAGTGTTATTACTGGACCTCTCTAAATGTAAACATGCGGGGCGAATTTGATGTTCCATGTCGTGTGCCGCACAAAGACAACTTCCGTAGACTAGGGAGAAGAGTGGTGAAGTACCGTATTCAACGAAAACTTGAGAATGGTTACTTGTCAAGTTCGCACGGAGAGACACTTGGTGTTGTGGTGTCTTGCCTTGTTTCATACAAGGCTAGTTCGTTTGAACAGCAAACTTGAAACAAATGAACTCTGCACTGCAGAAATAAAACAGACAACTCAGCTTTCTCCTCTTCCCATCCCACTCTCGTCTAGGCAGCCTTTTGAGGTGCCGGTTGTCAACGTTTAGAGAAGTCCGGTAATCATAGACTCTAGCCACGAAACAACGGATCTTTGCGTTGCGCATTAAGTCTGATGCTGAACAGAAAAGCACGCTTCGACTCGAGTCATGAAACAATTGACTTTCTTGGCATTGATGGAAACACGATCGTTATTTATTATTTTTATCGGACTCGGTTAACACGGAACCTCGATTAATCGAGACTCGGATAATCGAGATTCCACTGTAATTCGTTCTAGATTTTAGTCAAGCAGACTTATTCTGCGCCATAAACCTTGCAGTTGAGCCTGCAACACAGCCCGCTCATTTCTCTTTGCTACCGAGCTCAATAGCTGAAGTCGCTTAAGCGTGGCCAGTATCCAGTATTCGGGAGATAGTAGGTTCGGACCCCACTGTCGGCAGCCCTGAAGATGGTTTTCCGTGTTTTCCCACTTTCACACCAGGCAAATGCAGGGGCTGTACCTTAATTTAGGCCACGTCCGCTTCCTTCCCACTGGTAGTTCTTTCCAGTCCCGTCGTCGTCATAAGACCTATCTGTGTCAGTACGACGTAAAACAACTTGTAAAGAACTTTCTCTTTGCTACCACTTTTATGTCGTTCGAACATAGGTCTTAATAAATTAAGGGACAGCCTCGGAGTTTGTATGGTGAGAAAATGAGAAACCACGGAAATCCATCTAAAACGCTTCGATGCATAATAGGCTATTGATTTTACGTCCCACAAACATTTTTAATGGTTTTTCGGAGATGCCACCGGGGCGCCAGAATTTTCTCCCACTGGAGTTCCTTTATGTGCCGATAAATCTATTGACATGAGGTTGGCGTATCTGGGCACCTTCAAATGTCTCCTGAAGACACCCCATCCCTGCCTGCATTCAAGTTTACAGCTACATTATAGGTTACGTACCGCGAAGCCAATTCTATCGGGTTTTTTAACATTTATTTACCACTTAAAGTGGATGAGCATGCATTTTTAAAAAAATGTAGTACTTCTGTTTACAAGAGAGACTCCGTACTTCAAAATTAATTTTATATCCCTTTCTCTCAACATACCAAATCTGACACCTTCGAGAACAAGTCCAGAACGTAAAACCTAAAATCATATTCAAATTAATTATTCCTTTGACGCTTTTCCCACGCCCTGGTGAGGTTGTGTGTGCAAAAGTGGACTTGGCCTAGTTTTTTATGACCGGATTTCTACTAGTAGCCTACATGCTTATGTGGTGGTTAGTTGTCTGGTGTGATGTTTTCCCGAGTAAGATAAATAAGCCAGATGTTGCTAAAATCACTGACCCGGTAGAATATCGTAGCTGTGACGCTCTGAACCTCTGAGCATTTTGCCAAGGCGCCGGGGTATATTCTAATTTATTAGAACAACAAAAGATGAAAAATAGGCTTAAAATGTTTTGTAATTTTATATGTTTAGCATAACATCTAGACGCTGTTTGTATCAGAATATTATACTGCAGTGATTTTTTTATGTACCGGAAGTCCTTTGCTGGGATCAATCCTGCAATATCGGGAACAGAATTTCATCGACTAACTGAATGAGGCAGTAAGGCTGGTAAATCAATCGTTAGATTATCCAATATTTAAGGGTATGTAGAGAGTGATCGCCAAATATTCTGTACTTCTAGGGACCACCAAGTTATTAAGCAGCTGAGTATGAATGACTACAAACGAAGTCAGATATATCTGTATGGTAAGTTGCATCAACAAAATATTTTGAAGGAAGATTTTTAACAAAATTTACAACCATGCGCAACCATGCAACTGAAATCTGCGAGAATCCTCAAATAACACCACAAAAACGTTATGCAGTTATGGGAAAACCGTAAAAGACGACGGCGGCGATATAATGGGAAATGCGAAGAAGGATGAGGAGTGAGGCAGTTCGCCACTGCTTTCTTCGCTGGGGCTAAAATTGAATCACGACCGGCCCTATGCGTCAAAATTTTCACAACATCCAAACGCATTCGTTGTCCTCTCAATGTAATTACTCGGCACCACTTATACGTCAGCATATCCCATACAGTTACAGCCATGGACGAGACTGGAACTTGGGTGGAAGTAGGTTACTTACTGTATATTTTGCTCTGGGTTATGTCAAGAGACCGATGGAAAACTATTGCAACCATCAGCAAATGGCACCAGGCTGTAAGTGTGTTACAGTGATGTGACAATAGCCTACGTGAGGAAACAGTGTTCATGTTGTGAAAATAACTTTATACTGGTAATACTCCAGAGACGCCTGGTGGAGGTCTTTCGAACTGACGCTTGTAGGAGACATGAGTATCTGTGAGTATGGGGCCCCACCAATGACGAATTTTAATGCTGAAGATGGCGCACATACCCAACCCATGAGCTAGAAGAAAACAATCAATTAAGGTTAAAATCACCAACCCGGCCAGAAATCGCATCTGGAACCGCTTGGACCAACGGCCAATACGCTTACCATTCATTCATTGAGCCGAACATTTCATATTGATAAAACTATCTTATTTGCTTACGATGTGCACAATGAAATTCAGTATTTTGCCACAGATAGGCCTATGAATTCTCCATTGGAAAATTACGCTGTCAACAAAATTTGAATTGAAATAAGAAAACTTCTAGATACATGATCATTATGAAAGTTTCTGTTTGCATTACAATTCAAGAGCAATTTCACTTCAAAATTTCTTTTGCGCTAGCTGTTTAATATAGCAGTAACAGAGGTAGGTTTCGGCCAAAGCTAGGACAGGAAACAGATAAAACTGATTATAAAACACGTAGGCTACAACACTGCCTGATGTCAAAATGAAAATTAAATCCTCGGTAAAACATCTGCACCACTGCTTCCTCATATCCATCTCTTTCAGTGTATACTGTAACATAGTGTATTAGGTAAATTGTTTAACGGCAGGAGAATTCTGGCAATTTGAATCAAATTCCAATGTCTGATGACTATCAATGATCTGATGTAACTTGTGGCTGTCCCTGTAGCAGCAGGTGAGGCCTGCGCTCGGCGCCCGTCAAGGCAAAATAACGGTTCCTTGCCCCCTACCGACCTGCGCCATCTTGCCCAACATTCCTGTCTCACCTGTTAGCATTCTGCTGCGCTGCTTTTTTACCGTCCATGATCGTCTGATCGACCATGACTTCTGTGAAAGGAATTTCAATGCACTGCATTTTAATTTCACTTTCACAAGTAACTTCGAAATCTATGTACCTTACTACGTTATCAGAGTGATCAGCAAGGACATTGACTGCTCAGAAGCCGTAATTTCCAATGTTCCCCAGCTTAAATTTAGAATAACACGTGCATTTTAGTTACATTCCGTCCACTTTTGTAATCAAAGGAGCCAGCTGAAAAGTATTTTCTCGTAAGTGGCTATACTCTTTTACTGGAGGCTACTTCCTTTTCCGACTTACTGGAAGAGTATTTACGATACGGACGTCATTTTTGCTACACGGATAAAAGTATTTCAACCTAAATACCGCCGTCATCTACAAAAGTATCACAAACAAGGAATTGAGTAATAAGTGGGTGGAGATAGAAATTACGTGGCTTGGTACAAAACGACGTTTTTAAAGTGCTGGTCGGTGATATGGTGCTCCGTATCATAAATACTAAATTGTCCAGAAATAACAACCCGTAATACAATGGGTCCAGCGTTTCTGAACGTACAGTACAACAAGCACTACATGAAACGAAGCATAAAATAAAGATATAATTAGAATATATTAATCACAACATGAGTTGAGACTTGATAGCCTCAAGTTTCAGTAAGTCCACGTGTCTTATATAATGTAGAATCCCATTTTGTGCGTATTTAAAAATTTAGATTAATATGACCTATAAGACCTCAATGAAATTGACTGAAACCAGAACAGACCAAACAAATTGGTTACGCGTCGCGATTAATGGCTTCTTCTACTTCTTCTTCTTTTTAGCCATCCTGCTGTCAGGTGACCATTCTGATATGGTAGCTCGCAATAAATAACATCACTAACAAAACAGCCAAAAAGATAAAATCAGCTGGTCAAAACTTTTTTTTAAATGTTTTACTAGCAGAACCTACACATAAAACACATAAATCCTTGAATGGTCATTAGAGTTACAAAGAAAATGCGCATGGCCTTTTTCATAAAAGCCGGCCCTGTGGTGTAGGGGTAGCCTGCCTGCCTCTTACCCGGAGGCCCCAGGTTCGTTTCCCGGCCAGGTCAGGGACATTTACCTGGATCTGAGGGCTGTTTCGAGGTCCACTCAGCCTACGAGATTAGAATTGAAGAGCTATTTGGCGGTGAAATAGCGGCCCCGGTTTAGAAAGCCAAGAATAAAGGCCGAGAGGATTCGCCGTGCTGACCACACGACACCTCGTAATCTGCAGGCCTTCGGGCTGAGCTGCGGTCGCTTGGTAGGCCAAAACAAAAGGAAAAATTAAAATAGAACGCATGCTGTGATTTGTTGGGTGACAGAACAAACCACCTCCATATTATTTTCTTTTTAGCGGATAAAGTATTTAATGCCTACACATTAACGATCGCCATTTAGAAAATGTTCATTAATGAAAAATTTAAATAGACTTGTAGGCCTATTTGAACTGAACTGAATATCTGAATATCTGAGGTACACCATACTAAATTCCAGTTCATATGGTCCAATACAGGCGTGCTTGAGCAAGAAATGAACTAAACGCAATAGGAATTCGAACCATAGTAGATTAAATTTGGGTAAATTTGGGAAATATTGATACCAAGCACATTTTTGTAGCATTTAACATAACCGCGATTTAAAAAGTTATGGATACGTTACATAAAAACTTTACAGATATTCGTTTAGGCCTATCGTTCTATATGCACATGTAGCAAACTAGCGACATGTGGTGATGAAATATAGCGATTTTGTAAAAGATTATATTTTCAGGTCAATAGCTTGTCTTGGAACAAAACATATCACAATGCTCATCGTTTATTCAACACCTCTTATATTTAAATAATTGAAAACTAAGTCGAACCATTGCCACTGCATCTCCTTCCACTTCTCTTAGACTTCAAGGCCCAGTGCACTATTCTCCTAGATAACCAACCTACCCTCCTCTGCTCACCTCATATGACCTCACCACTGAAGCTGGTTGATTGGCTATGTACAGCTGCATCGACCGAGTTTATTGCTAACATAGCCGTTTTCTCCTCTTTTCGAATACGTTCCTGCCATTCTTCTCAACTGTTTGTACCATTTTCATGTCTGTTATTTTTTTTTTTTGTAACTATGAATCAATACTTTCTAGTGTCGACGTAGATAATGTTTTCAGTCTTTCAAACACACAAGTTCACAATAAAATGTAAAACACTATAACATACCCGTACTGTAAAATATTGTTTAATAATGTGTATATCTTACAAGTATTTTATAGCGTTATATATTTTGCTTTAAACGTGTGAGTTCGAAAGACTGAAAAGCTCTTATGTTACATTATCAATAAGTTGTCCTGAATCCACCAGCTTTCAGTTCTGTACTGCAAAGTCGGTACGAACAGAAACCGTCGTAATAATAGTTTTGTCCGATAGTCCGGCTGCTACATGAGCTCATTTTATGATAGGCTTAAGCGGAAATCGGTAACGTTTTTATGTAACTTTTCCGTAATTTTTTAAAGTGAGGTTAATTTAAATCCCACAGGAATGTGCTTGGTATTATTATTTTCCAAATTCACCCAAATTTAATCTACTGCGGTTCAAATTCCAATTGCGTTTTAAAATGATTAACAAATAATGTAACAGAAGTCGTAAGTTTAATTGCTCCACGATCTTTGAGTAGCTTTAGAACTTTTAGCGCCCTTTTAGAAATCAGAGGTCAATTGAGAAAGGTAATTTACTAACGGACATTTCTGGTGTGGGAAAACTCTACACGGACCGATGTACTTTCCTCACGCTAGGCAAACCTCAGACCAATATGGAAGCTATCACCTTCATATGAATAATTCAATGTCACTGCTATGCTCACGTAAGCACAGTATCTCGTCTGGGTATAAACTAACAGTTTTAAGTAAATTTTAGCAAAACAACTTCTTCACAAATAGGCTAATGTCTCTTCAGGTCTTTCCCTCCGAGAGTGTTCGTGCAAATTTGTGTTAGATTCCGACGTGATGTCGCTTCGAAAGACAGACGTAATTTCATTCTTATGTAGAAAGGCTGACGTGATAAATGCCCACTGCGATTTCATTCCTCTCCCAATGAACGTATCAACAGCCACTTGTGAATAAAATTGTACATAACGTGTACAACTTCTTAAGTGCTTAGATATAAGAGCAAGTGTGCATCGCAGAGAAGATAAATAGTTTAGAAATGTATATATCACTCGTTACAAGAACAGATGCAAGAACAGAGACTACTAACAGGCAAGAAAAGTGCACCACAAGGTGCTCTTATACTCCTCACTTAACGAGTATAGCCTAGTGAAGTCTCTGCCTAGGCAGGGAGTTATGAATTTTGAAGGCTATATTTAGATTTAGATTAGAAACTAGAGAACCCGTGCTGCACCGCAGCACTCGTTATAAACAGGTCAGATAACTCGTCTTGATATGTCTGTCGTACTCATTGTTTTGCCTGCCATTTTCAATGGTTTTGTGAACATTTCATAACAAAAGCGTTATGGTATGCCGCAGTTCGACTATTATGCCATCTATTTTAAATTTACATGCATATATTCGATTTTTTATACTGCAGTTCTTGATTGGTATTGTGTCATAGAAGGCAATGGTATTTTTAACCGCAGTGTTTTTATAAAGAACGGTTGTCTTGTGAGCTTATAGGCTAGGCTTGAAGGAGCGTTTCATGGCAGAAGGAGAACATTTTAAAGATGCATGGCCTTCGCTGTTTCTAGTATAGCTAGGTTATTCTTCGATAAGTGTTCCCAGACAATATCTAAGACGTATGTCATGATGAGGTCTGTTTGTACGTAAACTTTTTTCTCTTAGCAGCATGCAAGTTATTAGGAAAGCTCTGCCATCTGTCGAATATATTTGGAAGCTGGGAAAGGTTAAAGAATCAAAGAGTATCCACCAGGGAAGTGCTCTTCCGCGATCAGAGGAAGTGCATACTCTCTGGCTTGACAGGTAGTAATCAAACATGGCTGCATGCAATGACATTACTCAGGGTGAACATCACAAATATCAGAATATTACTGAAAGTGTTAGTCGCTTAGAACCTGCTAAGTACAGAACGGTAAGCCTTCGCCTACAATTATTGGAGTGATCATTAAATGACCTGATTTTACGATTACTCAAAGTTGGCTAAACTTAGAGACCTATCAATGTCTCATGATTTACCGGCAGGTAATTACGGAGAGAATAAAACAAAAATGAAGTAAATCGGTCGAATAGAACCTACGGTCGGATTTGCCAAAGCTGTGTTTCGTAAACTTTTAATATATAGATCATTGTGTAACATATCTTTCCTTTCATCCGAAATCAGACTTGCGCCGGGCGACGAAGTCCCAACAGGACACTCACTCATCTGTCTCCACCCACATGTTTTCCCCTCCTTTTTTCTTACAAGTAAGTGTCGGCGCTTTAGGCCCTACAGCCGGTACCTTACCCGTCATAGTACTTTTCAATCCCAGCGATAGCAGAATCCTATCTGTAGCGGAGATGATTAAAATACATCATTCATTTTCAGAAACAAATTCTCACGGTGATCCTGAATTAATTTTCAAAATAGTCTATACGATTTCGAAATACAGAAATTCAACATTTTCAACCTTACATTTTTAGACTGACAAAAGAGTAGAACGAACAAAAATAGTCCATAAATGTTTCAGTCATAGGTGCGATGCCAAAAAACGAAGAGAACAATCTAGAAAGTGTTATTTCCTAACCAATCATAATCCCCACACTCAAATAAAGAATACCAGCTGTGTAATTAATATTGTAAAATGTTTACAGCTTCCGCCTCTTGCTAGCCTGATCAGCCAATGTAAGGCAGACCCTCCGACGAGAGTGGGCGGCATTTGTCGTGTTATTGTAGTGAGGATAGTGTTGTATGTGTTGTATGAATTACAGTGATTATGGGGACAGCTCAAACACCCGAGCCAGAGGAATTAACCATTTACGGTTAACATCTCCGATCCGACCGGGAATCGAACCCAAGGCCCTCTGTACCGAAGGCCACTACGCTAACCATTCAGCTAAGGAGCCGGACAAAAAGGTTGTGAAACCCTGAAACAGGCCATATGTTTGATATGATATGGACAAGTAAGAATCTCAAAACCAAAAGATGAGAAACGTATATTACGTAGATGCCTTTGCTACACTGTCTTCAGGTATGGACTAGAAAAAGTTTGTTACCTTCATTGATCTCCCTCACTCTCATCCTTGGCTTTGACAATATGAAAGTGACTGAGGTATGAGCGATGGAGGTAATGCCATCCGTTATGTTGCCAGTCCCTGCTATGAATGGTGTGAAAATGTTGCTCATAGGGTCGGTTGGTGCGTGCAATTTAGTGGGTTTGGCAAACTGATATGCAATAGTAACTTCTGGCTCGGTGAGGAGAGCAACGGAAATTAGTCCACTTCTCATGTCCCTTGCATGCCTCTTCAGTGATGCCTCGGCAATCTATGACAGCTGATGACGGAGCCGTTGAGGCTCCAACCACCCTTCGGGCTGAGTACTCAACAATACATTCAGTAGCCTACATTCATGTATCAAATGGAGATGTCCGACCGCACTTGCGGATAACCATACAGATCCGGAAGAGAAAACAAATAACTGTTTCCATCAAAAGATAAAATGTTCAACACCATTGATAAATTACCAAATCTACATAACTCAAACAAAACTCATTACAAAATAAAAAATGAAAATAAAAAAACCGGAAAAGACCGTGGCGTTGCACCCCAGACGGGCCTTGGATTATCAAGCGACCGCTGCTCAGCCCAAAAGCCTCCAGATTACGAGGTGACGCGGATCAGCGAGACGGATCCTTTTGGGTGTTATTCTTGTCTTTGGGTTCGAATCCAACTGCCAGCAGCCCTGAAGATGGTTTTCCGTGGTTTCCCATTTTTCACACCAAGAAAATGCTGGGACTGTACCTTAATTAAGGCCACAGCCGCTTCCTTCCCACTCATAGCCCCTTCCTATCCCATCGTCGACATAAGACCTATGTGTGTCGGTGCGACGTAAAGCCACTTATAAAAAATAATCTTGTCTTTCTAGATCGGGTCAACTACTTTACCGTAAAATAGCTCCTCAGTTGTTCTCACGTAGGCTGAGTAGACCTCCAACCAGCCCTCAGATCGAAGTCAAAACCTGTGATCTGGGCAAAAATCAAAGCCGGGACCTCCCAGTACGACGCAAGCTCGCTACCCCTAGACCACTCAGATAAGTAACAAAAATGCAAATCTGTAGATATGGTTTTTAAAATCCTTCAGAACCATAGCGGATAGATGTTGTATTGTAGATCCTTGAGTGAGAATCTCAGTTTTGGGTTCGTGTTCTTAAAGGACATACATACAAACAAATTCACGTTATGTTCAAGTTAATCTCTGCAGCGTTCAGTTTGCTCTTCTCTACGGAATAAAAAAGCGCCCCCACAACCCTTATTTGCAACGCGCACTGAAGCCTCGTCTAGTTATACACCTTTAACAATGAAATCATTAAAATACTGAGTGTAATAATCCTCATCTATATCTGCTCCTCTTATCTTCCAAAGCAGAGTCTATTAATTTCCTGAGTAACCTGTCTTCCTCCATCAGTCCCTCATGACTATATCACCAGAGTCTGTTTACGCGCACTTTTCACCCATCGAATTCATTCCTAACTTAGCTTTTACCTCCTTATTACGAGCGCCTTCCTGCTACTGCTCCCACCAGTTTGAAACACCAATCATTCGTTATACTTTAAAGTCATGTTATTTCTAGCTTATGAAATAAAATATCCTGAGTTCACATAGCTTTCACTTACGCAGAGCAAAGATGGCCTAAAAACAAAAACGATGTAATCACAATTTCGTCTGTGAGTTCACATCTTCCTTACAGAATTCCGTAGATCGCAATTGCGGGCTCAATAAGCTTGGCTAATTCTGGGTTCGGTTTGAGATAAGCCTACTATAAACTTCCATCCAGTACAAAACTCATCCTAAGTACTTGAAATGACCCCAGTTTATTATTTCCTACCTAGCACAGACTACAATCCTCCTCAGTTTCTTGCCAAGGGCTTCACTTCAGTCTTGGAAATTATACTTTTCATACTACGTTTCTTTTCAAACTCCGGCGACATCAAATTGGAAGCTTGCATCACAGTTTGATATTACGACCAGTTCGTCAGCATAGGCGAAACTGCACACTATGTCTCCACTGATTAAAACTCATCATCCACTAATCATGAATAATAATAATAATAATAATAATAATAATAATAATAATAATAATAATAATAATAATAATGTCCGCCTCTGTGGTGTATTGGTTAGTGTGAGTAGCTGCCACCCCAGGAGGCCCGGGTTCGATTCCCGGCTCTGCCACGAAATTTGAAATGTGGTACGAGGGCTGGAACGGGGTCCACTCAGCCTCGGGAGGTCAACTGAGTAGAGGTGGGTTCGATTGCCACCTCAGCCACCCTGTAAGTGGTGTTCCGTGGTTTCCCACTTCTCCTTCAGGCAAATGCCGGGATGGTACCTAACTTAAGGCCACGGCCGCTTCCTTCCCTCTTCCTTCTCTATCCCTTCCAATCTTTCCATCCCCCGCAAGTCTCCTGTTCAGCATAGCAGGTGAGGCCGCCTGGGCGAGGCAATAGTCATTCTCCCCAGTTGTATCCCCCGACCCAGAGTCTGAAGCTCCAGGACACTGCCCTTGAGGCGGTAGAGGTGGGATCCCTCGCTGAGTCCGAGGGCAAAGCCAACCCTGGAGGGTAAACAGATTAAGAAAGAAAATAATAATAATAATAATAATAATAATAATAATAATAATAATAATAATAATAATAATAATAATAATAATAATAATAATAATCTTCCGCTGCTTATCCCTCATTGTGATGGGGTAACGGGTAATAAATGTGTCACATATGTACATTTGGCCCTGTTTTACGGCTGGATGTCCTGTCTAACGCTACCCCAATGAAGGGAGATGTATTCACGGTTATGTGTTTCTGTAGTTTGTGCTAGCCTGGTGTGATTGTGTATTTGAAGAGGAGTGTATTGGAACATATATAAGCACCCACCCCAAGTCAGATGAATTAACCAGACGCTGTTAAAATCCTTGGCGCGGGAGGGAATAGAACTCCGGACCCTCTACCGTTCCATCTATTGATGAGTTTTCAATCAATGTTCTAAACATCGAATGTCACCAGGATCTTTTACATGCCGATTTCGTACGATGACATATCAAATGGAAAATAAGTTCCATTCTTCAACCTCCGACTACCTCAGCTGGATTCGAATCTGCGAAGTCGGAAACCAGAGGCTGATACTCTACACCAACAACCGTCATTAATTTGCTTGATTTCACTATTCACACATTCAGATCGCCTGAAAGCGCCTGGTTTACAAAATTTCGTTAATATGAACATAAAATATTAAATCGTTGGTATTGATATTTGTGTTCAGGTAATGTAATTCTTATTTTATTCCGCGAGTAGCCGTCCACAATCACTTTCCAAGCTCGCGTGATTTTACTTTCGTTTGCTCCGCCATTGTGGTCACGACAGATATAGACTTATTTTCTTCGCAGTATAAAAGAAGTAGGACTATACTGTAAATATAGTCCTACAGTTGTGACCCCTACCTTGAAAATCGTATTAAAATTTATCATCGTCAGCTCTCCTTCATTACCTTTGGAGTTTTATTATAAACCAAGCGAAAGTATTGCATAGTTACTTCAATTTCACTCCTTTGAGTGATCGATTCTATTAATAGGCGGTCATATTGTTTATCAAAGTAATAGTTTATTTCCAATTCCAGTAGAGCCGACATCAACATAATTTTCTTGCAGAACTCAATCAATTTATCACCCTAAAGATAAGGTTTCTGATACATTGTACTCCGCTCCAATAATGGAAAACACAAATTAACCCCTCAGGTAGCAATACTTTCTCTACAGGCAGAATTGTAATAATTATTTTATTAATATTAGTAATAAAAGTAGAAATATAGGAAATCCTATACAATTAACAGGCTTTCTTTTCAAAAAGGAATAAGTGTTAAAATATAGCATGTGGTATCTTCTCAACTACTAATAAATATGACTGATTTTCCGCACTATCGTTTTCGATTATAAGTTACATCCCATTATATTGTAAAGAAGTTAAGTATCTCTAGTCAATAATACCGGGTAGCCTAAACACTAAATATGAAATTAAATTTAAATAGATGCTCCTATATTTGCGACTGGCTTGTGAAGCAGACTCGCCATGTGTTCACGTGATGAGTTAATTTAGGAACTATGTCCCTGTGTTATTTTAGTCCATGTGTTTACACCTGACGACATGTCAAAAACAACACATACAAGTCCGAGCACAGTTGTTGTGCTCTCATTTAGGACGTACGTCATTCTTCACGTACATACATACATACATACATACATACATACATACATAAGGCCTACACCGAACGAGTTGGCTTCGCGGTTTGGGTCATCTATCTCTAAGTTCAAACCCCATTGCGGACAGCCCTAAAGATGATTTCCGTTGTTTTTCATGTTTACACCAGGCAAATGTTGGGTTTGTACCTTAAATGTCACTATCGTTTCTTTCCAAGTCCTGGCCCTGTCCTAGCCTATCATCACCATAAGATCAGCTTGAATCGGTGCTACGTAAATAGGCCACGATAGTAAGCAGCATACATCTCTATCGAGCGATTTATGGCTGAGATTTCTTTTAATTTTGTCTGGTAAACACCAAATTGTTATAATATTCAGTGTTAAAATCTGCGAAATTGCAAAAATAGTCTACTGAGGACGTGCTGACCGAAGAAGCTCTACTAAATTACTGATCTTCTTTCGGGTAAAAAGCGAGCTCGATACTTGCAGTCACCTAATTAAGGCCAGTACCCAGTATTCGGGAGGCAGTGGTTTTGAACCCCACTGTCAGCAGCCCTGAAGACGGTTTTCCGTGGTTTCCCATTTTCACACCAGGCAAATCTGTACCATCATTAAGGTCACGGCCGTTTCCTTCCCACTCCTAGCCCTTTCCTGCCCCATCGTCGCCATAAGACGTATCTGTGTCGGTGCGACGTGTATTCATAAACGTGTTGATTTGTGCGCAATATATCACCAATAATAATAATAATAATAATAATAATAATAATAATAATAATAATATGCCTCAGCAACCATGTGCAGGCATTTGGATTTGACTCCATCTGAAATGCCTGCATGTCAATTTCAATGTTCTGTTTTACTCTACCAGATGGCAGAGGAACGGATCTCAGCCAGCCAATTTATGGCTGAGATTTCATTTAATTTTGTCCACTAAACACCAAATGTGTCACCAGAGAAATTTTACATGCCGACATCGTACGACATGGTGTGTCGAATGGGCTTGTTCCTACCCTTCTGCCGGGTTTGAAGACGCGATGTTGGGATCAAGAGGACAGCACTCTACCACTGATTCGCAGGGGGAGCTACTATTTGTCAGTGACTACGATGAAAGGCCCCCTTATCATGAAAATTGCAGCGTATGTGTCCCCTTTCTCGACAGCCAGTCTATATTTATACATGCAGTAGTTGGTAACACTGCTTCATGCTTTGTTCGTTGACTGTGCATATAAACGACTACAGAATGAATATGATAATACATTGCAGGCATGTGACCAAAAAAAAAAAAAAAAAGAAAAGAGAGAGAGAGAATTCAGTCTGAAGTTTATGACTAGCAGCATGAAGGATCCTGTGCGTGTGTGTGTTGTCGCTAAAATTTGAGAGTGCATACATACTGTAATATGTGATATAACAATACGTGATAAAATTTGCAAGGAATTAAAAAGGCACAAGAGACGAATGAAGGAAACAAATGAAAATCATTCTAAGCATCTGGTGTGGGGGGGGCGGGCTTCAGGAATGATAGTTTTGAAACAACCATACACTGAAATACTTACCGATTGGCATACAACCCTTCATGTAGATAATGTGTATTTTCGGTGTGTTTTCTAGAGATGTACTTAAATGTTGAGAAAGTTTTATTGTGTTTGTCATGTAAAATTTCAGGCAATTCTGCGTCGTAAATAAAACTTGATTCTGAAATATTTGCGTTAAAACAACCCTCCCTTTGAGGAAATAACCGAATCAGATGCGTCTGTAACCTCTAAATCTAAATAAGATTTCTATTATCCTGAAATATCTGGCCTTTATCAATTCTCAAATAAGTCGACGATAAAATGAAACGAATAATATCGTCACTGTTCGGGCAAAAGGTGCATTATACTGTAGGAGAGCGTAAATTAGTCATGCAAACTTTGCCTAGAGTGCGGTACGGTAAGATTCATTTTCCTTCACACGTGAGCATAGGAAAATGAAAAAATGAACACAACGAATATTGTTCTGATGGGCTAAATATCCATATGAGGCTGGGAGGCGTGACTAGTCTTAAGGAATATAAAGGATAGGAAGAGCATTGGGAGATATGACCTCTTGCCTGAACAGCGACGATATTACGATTGAGCAGAGTAGCCTAATGTTAATTCGTTTGCATTTAATAGCAAAAAGGAAGAAAGGAACAACTGACCTTAGACTCTTCTCAGATTAAATCCTCAACATAGAAATAGGTTATTTGTCATGATAATAATGACTCCAGCAGTTGCTATATTGTCGCAGCCATGAACGAAATTGAGACTTAGAAAGCCGGGCTGAGTGGCTGAGACAGTTGACCCTAACTTGGCAAGTTCGTTGGTTTTTGAAGGCGCTCAAATACGTCAGCCTCGTATCGTAGATTTACTGGCACATAAAAGACCTCCTGCGGGAGTAAAAAGTAGCTAGTGGGACGTAAAACCAAATAACATTAGGCTATTATTATTATTATTATTATTATTATTATTATTATTATTATTATTATTATTATTATTATTATTATTATTATTATTATTATTAGACGACTTAGAAGCTGCATTTTGCTCTTGCATGTGGTAAGAGATAGGTCTAGATGCAAAACACTGCATACATCAGGAAAGCCTCAGGCAGCGCTACTGAGATAAACAAGGGCCAGTCTAGAACATGAATTCGTAAATTAGGCTATCATTTCTTCCATGTCATTACAGTAATTCCATTTCTTCCATGTCCTCCACGCTCATTTTTACATTATTCCGCCGAATTGCGACTACATGGCTTTTCTTAACGGTGTTTGTATGGTTTTTGTTTAAACTTTAGTGGTGCTCTTCACAATCTAAGCAACCTTCTTTGTAGTTTGTTTTGCGTCCCACCGACTCTGGTAGTCTTATGGTGACGACGCGATAGGACAGGGCTGGAACTGAGAAAGAAACGACCCCTAGCTTTAATTAAGCTACAGCCCCAGCATCAATCTGATATAAAATTGGGAAACAACGGAAAACTATCTTCAGGGCTGTCGACATTGCGGTTCGAAACCAATATCTCCTCAATGCAAGCTAACTGCTCTATGCCTCGAACCGCGAAGACAACTCTCTCGATATGTTATTTGTAAGCAATATAGTTCTGCATTAGAATCTTTTGACTGAACATAGAATGTTCCATACTAACTAAAAAAATATGAATATAACAGTCTAATAGACTAAAATTGAGTGCTGAATTATTATCTACCTCATTTAGCATCCGTGATGTTGAAAAGTCATTTCAGCGAATGATTTTAACGACATTTTCAAACGAATTATATTAATTACTGTCAATGTGTGTATGCGTGTGTGTTTTTATTGTGGGTAAATTACTTGAGCGATGAAAAAATTAATCTGTTTCTGATTCAGTCATTTCCAGATATACAATGCCCGAAAATGTTAATCGAAATTCACAGAGGGAATTTTAACATTATTAATAACAATAATAAAAGCACATCGGGACATCTGTTGCTCACACGGTTAGCTACCCAGCTTATAATAGTTATAATTATTAGTAAGTTATATATTTGGTTCGAACTTCAATAAATATATGAAATGATCCCTCCAGAACCCTTCCAATGATACCTCTTGGTGATTAATATTCCACTGTCCTGAATTTATACGACAGGCCTCACTAGTCGATTTCATTAATGTTTCAATGGCTAGATCATGCTTTATCCTTTTACACGATATTAAATAGGAATCTATTTTGTGTGTATTTAATGTCAGCTCAGCGCAGTTCCTGGTAAGATACAGTGTTTACGTCAGACCTTGTCTTCTTGAATGGACAATAATGGACAGTAATATAAATTTGTTACTTGCATTTGTTACTTATCTCGGCCGTGACAGGCCTATGCACTTTGTCTTCTTGAATGGACAATAATATAAATTTGATACTTTCATTTGTTGCTTATCTCGGCTGTGACAGGCCTATGAACTGAGGTACGAGCGATGCTAGTAACTCCATTCTTTATACAGCCAATGCCTGCTATGCATGGTGCAAAAGTGACACTCATAGGGGTGGTTCGTGCATGCATTTTAGTGGACTTGGTAGACTGATATGAAACAGTTCAGGTTATCTCAATGAGGAGAGCGAGGCGAAACTACGTCACCCCTAATTTCCCTAAAACGTCTCTTTACTGACACTACGCTATCCATGATAGCTGATGGTGGAGCTGTTAATAATCCAGTCAGCCTTCGAGCTGAGAACTATTAACTTACACTGAATGTAGGCTACATAGCCTATGTCTACGTGAAGATCATCGCTTTCTGTAAAACTTTTATTGTCATTATAGTGTTTCCAATTCGGATAAATAAATAGCCTACAAGTTCAGTAGTAGTATATTTTTATTATATTTTTTTGTTGCTATTTGCTTTACGTCGCACCGACACAGATAGGTCTCATGGCGACGATGGGACAGGGAAGGGCAAGGAGTGGGAAGGAAGCGGCCGTGGCCTTAATTAAGGTACAGCCCCAGCATTTGCCTGGTGTGAAAATGGGAAACCACGGAAAACCATTTTCAGGGCTGCCGACAGTGGGGTTCGAACCTACTATCTCCCGAATACTGGATACTGGCCGCACTTAAGCGACTGCAGCTATCGAGCTCGGTGTGTATTAGTAGTAGTAGTAGTAGTAGTAGTAGTAGTAGTAGTAGTAGTAGTAGTAGTAGTAGTAGTAGTAGTAGTAGGTCACTTGCTAATGCCGAATTCTTCAAACCACTGAGAAATTACATCAAGTTTATTTTTTCGACTTTGGTACATTTCAGGAAATTTTGAAGTAAAAGTCACTCTGTTCTGCAATTCCCAGTCATGAATGTAATGTACTGCAAGGGTAATGTAATGACAGCACTTGTGTTTGTCTGTACAGTTGCCGGTTGTGAAAAAGCAGATCTATTGACCATACCATTTCTAACAGTTCAGACAGAGCTCGGGATACAATCATAGGATGTGGGATTAATTCCTTAGCATCTTCACATCTTAATCTTGCATCAATATTTCTTTGTTCTTTGTATGAAGTTTAAGAACCGTTCCGTTCCTAAGGGTAAAACTCTGAGATTGGTCGATGAACTTGTTATTTTATCTGAGTATAGAGAAGATCTGACTGGGCGAGTTGGCCGTGAGGTTAGGAGCGCGCAGCTGTGAGCTTGCAACCGGGAGATAGTGGGTTCGAATAGCACTGTCGGCAGCCCTGAAAATGGTTTTCCGTGGTTTCCCATTTTCACATCAGGCAAATGCTAGGGCTGTACATCAATTAAGGCCACGGTCGCTTCCTTCCAACTCGTAGCCCTTTCCTATCCCATCGTTGCCATAAGACCTATCTGTGTCGCTGCGACGTAAAGCCATTAGCAAACAAAAAAGAAGATATGAGGAAATTGCTGAATAGTATGGACATATACTTGGAGAAGGATTAAAAGACGAAAATAAATAGTCTACATCCAAAGCAAAAGTAATGGAGTGTAGTCGAACGAAATCAGTTGATGCAGGAAATATTGCATTAGGAAATAACGTCTCGAACGAAGTAAATGAATATTGTTATTTGGTTGGTAGAATAACTAACAATGGCAGACGTAAGAAGCACATAAAACGCAGACTAACAGAAGCAAGGAAGGCATTTCTTCTTCTTCTTCTTCTTCTTCTTCTTCTTCTTCTTCTTCTTCTTCTTCTTCTTAATCTGTTTAGCCTCCAGGGTTGGTTTTTCCCTCGGACTCAGCGAGGGATCCCACCTCTACCGCCGCAAGGGCAGTGTCCCGGAGCGTGAGACATTGGGTCGGGGGATACAACTGGGGAGGATGACCAGAACCTCGCACAGGCGGCTATGCTGAACAAGGGCCTTGCGGGGGGATGGGAATATTGGAAGGGATAGACAAGGAAGAGGGAAGGAAGCGGCCATGGCCTTACGTTAGGTACCATCTCGGCATTTGTCTGGAGGAGAAGTGGAAAACCACGGAAAACCACTTCCAGGGGGGAATCGAACCCACCTCTACTCAGTTGACCTCCCGAGGCTGAGTGGACCCCGTTCCAGCCCTCGTATTTTTCAAACTTCGAAGCAGAGCCGGGAATCGAACCCGGGCCTCCGGGGATGGCAGCTAATCACACTAACCACTACACCACAGAGAAGGCCTTTCTTAAGAATTGTTTTTTTCATTGCGAACATTGATAGGCCCATGGAAATTAGAAAAAAGATGTTTTTGAATACTTTCATCTGGAATGTGGCATTGCATTGAAGTGAAACTTGTACAATAACTAGCACATGAAGAAAATAGATGCTTTTTAAATGTTGTGTTACAGAAGAATGCTGAAGGTAAGATAGGTAGATCAAATCATGAATGATGAGATACTGAATCGAATTGAAGAGGGTACAAAGATTTGGCGAAATTGATGAGAAGAAGAGTAGGACACAAGACAGTCGTTCAGTTAGTTTTTGAGAGAAGTTTAGGCGGTAAGAACGGTACGGGTAGACCAAGGCATAAATGTGACAAACAGACTGGAGTAGCTGATATAAGGCGTAGTAGTTACACAGACATGAGAAGGTTAGTAAGTGATAGGGTGGAATGGACAGCTGCATCAATCCAAACTATGAACTTATAAGTTTATTATTATTATTATTATTATTATTATTATTATTATTATTATTATTATTATTATTGAATGGAGTGGTTGCGCTCGTGTACGCCATGCTCTGCATTTGGGAGATAGTAGTTTCGAACCTTACCATCGGCTCTCCTGAGAATGGTTTTCTGTGATTTCTCATTTTCACGTCTTACCGGGCGAGTTGGCCGTGCGGTTAGGGTCGCTCAGCTGTGAGCTTACATCCGGAAAATAGTAGGTTCGAACCCCACTGTCGGCAGCCCTGAAGATGGTTTTCCGTAGTTTCCCATTTTCACACCAGACAATGCTGGGGCTGTAACTTAATTAAGGCCATGCCCGCTTCCTTCCCACTCCTAGGCATTTCCTGTTCCATCGTCGCCATAAGACCTATCTGTGTCGGTGGGACGTAAAGCAAAAAAAAAAAAAAAAAAAATTCACTTCCAGGCAAACGCCCGGACAGTTCCTGTTCATTGACCACAGCCTCCACCTCCTTACCCAATTCCATTAATTTAAACTTCAATAGTTCCTCAACCGAGGTTGGCGACAGGAAGGCCATCCTCCCGTAAAACATGTAATATAATTTCATCTCACCTCATCCCCGACCCCGTATCAGGAAACGGGGCTAATGGGTAGACATCGACTTACATTATTATTATTATTATTATTATTATTATTATTATTATTATTATTATTATTATTATTATTATTAGCTAATGTAGGTTACTCTAACCAAATGAAGCCTGGACACAGTATGTGCGACAGCATCTGCGATGTAATAGATCCTAAAGTTCTTTGTCTCGTTTCCTGCATATGTGAGGGTGGCCTGAAAATATGGCATCGTTAGGTTTATTGGATAAAACGCTATTTCCTCTCAACCCACTTTTTTGCTTAGTGTTGAATGGGACGCGAGCTGTTTATAGGAGAGGGGTCTTCAACATGGCTGGCTGCCGCCATTTTGAATTACGTTGTCTAGACCTGTATACCTGGCTGGAATATCAGAAACCAAGATGCAATTTATTATTAAAAATGTGAATGTTTTTATTAGTATAAAATCACACTATTCAAGCATTGCACTTTGTATTCCCAGAATTCAACGGCCTTAGTACAGTGAAGTCAAGGTCAGTTGTATCAAGATAAAAAGGGAAATAAAATTTGTCTGTCAATTAGAACAGAGGCGAGACATGAGGTAGTGAAACGCCGTCACGGTATTCGAGCACACGTATAAATAGATAACCCCCCTCTCCCTCACCGAACCTCCTACTCCCCACCGCCTTCCAAACTCACCAACCTTGAGCTGTGTTCTACATTAACTATCAACAAAACTGACGTTGTTATCGGGTCTGACGTGTATTGAACGTCCTGGCGTCCCTTTATCACAACTATCGTGTTACGGTCTCGTATGTGAAACATGGCTTTTAACAGGGTCTCAACACGCAACCGGGAAGTAACAGGGTCGATTCGAGGGAACCACTTTTATTTCTATAACCGAACATAATTATAATATCTCTTTTCCCTAATTATTTTACCTGCAAAAACACAGTAATTTCAAAAGTAAAACCCTTTAGAACGTGTAATGCAATTTCCTACCTATAACTGAATACTACTAAATTGAATTGAATATTAATTAAAATAGCATGTAAATTACAAAAAAATCGAATAATAAAATTTCGTATGGAATTATTAGTCTTTGTGATTTGAAGAACACATTTTACTACACACATTACGGAATATAAATAACATGCTTACGGTTAGAATATGGCTGCATGCATCTACCCACAATACAATGCAATGAATGAATGGCGTCCGATTATAATCTCAACGCGAAACACCTATTTAAACTCCAAACAAATTTAGGAACACGAATATACCGGTTAGTAGGCTAATGAAACATCTAACATGCAATACTGTACACGATTCAAAGTTCAGTAATTGTTTTTAATTATTCATGGAGACATGTTCATGTTAGAACGTAATAAAAGATTATCACTTTGTTTTATCCCGATTAGTTAATGTAACCCCTCTTAACTGGTAGCTTTTTAAAAATAGTAATTTATTATTAAAGTATCAATATTTTATTTGAAATATTTCTATAGAAATTTGGAAAGCACCAAAATAATTTGCAATTTGAAAACTAAAAGAAAAAATACCATTTTAATAAGACCTATTATAATTTGAGAAATTCTCTAAACATACAAAGAAAATTCGTGTCTGGTGTATTTTTCATTCGGGCTATTTTAGATATTTCAGTCCTGATTAGAGTTATCAATCATGAGCAGAAAGGACTTAGAACTTGAATGTGTTAGTGAATAGTCACATAAACGAAGAATTATTGCAGCATTCTTAAGGCAGTTCATTAATACAACATACCATACCTAAGATTTAGAAAATAAATTTTAAAAGCAACTTACGTGCTATAGAAACATGCAAAAGATCATAATAACACATCGAATAACACAGCAACACACTCGAAACAACATACTTTTAAATATTCACTCTTCATTAAAATTTATAATATGATCAACAACACTCACGTGCAACATTTTTGAACGACAAACAATTAATGAATCACTCGAACACTTGCCGTTGAACACTAGGTGGTAGTCTGTCCCATTTCTAAAACACGTCCGAACTAGCACTGACCTGAGTATCATCACTGGATAACAAAGCAGTGTTTGTTGTGCTAGGTATGCAGTGTGATGGTTTTTTTAAGGTGTGGTGTGTGAAGAAAGAGTGGGGATGCAGTTACTGAAGGGTCGTCCGTTTATATCCTGAGACGTAATATTCAGAATGGATTTTTGTCCAAGAACTAGTGTGTATTTTTAGGAAGGGTCTGATTCGGCAAGGCGTCATTTGAAAAGCGAAAACACTGATGTAGGCTTGAAACAAGGAGGTGGGTGGCTTCTGGCTCCGCGTGCTGGATCGATCCATGGCTTGCACACTGTTCCCCTCCGCTCCCCTTCGCCGTCCTACCAGCCGCTACGTCATCGCTGTCCCTCCTCCCTGCCTGCCCCGTTCCTAACGAAACCCTGCGCCCGACAGCCCATCGCTTGCTCACTCTTGTCAGCACGAGATGATGCTCTTTCATCTCACGCTAACAATTTTATTTTCTAGATTAAAAGAGTTCGCTTGAGATGACAATTACGAGTTACTTACAGTTTGAACGAAATTACTTCAAGATAGTAAATTGGTTTCGATTTTTAGTATTTTTAATTCTCAATTCGTTATACAGATTATTAACAATTTATTCCAGGAAATTTCTGGAAATATAAAAGTCTTATTTCGCTCTCTTTAATCACCAACGATATCCATTTTATTACATTAAGTGCACACAAATATAAAGTCTTAACACCTAATATCATTCATTGAGTTGCATGGTGTATAGGCTAGTAACTTATATACGTTAGCCTATATTTCGAAAACTAATCCAAAGCCTCGTGCCGGTAGTTTTTCATTTTTAACAGGCACGTGAAAAAAACCCTGCGGGACGAAATTCTGGCACCTCGGCGTCACCGAAAAACCGTAAAAAGTTAGTGGGACGTAAAATCAATAACATTATTATTATTATTATTATTATTATTATTATTATTATTATTATTAGGCCTACGAATTCATACTTACCTCCAGTGCCGAATTAACACCTTATTGGGAAGAGAAATATGAGGTCCATATCACATTTCCAAATTAATAATAATAATAATAATAATAATAATAATAATAATAATAATAATAATAATAATAATACGTATACTGATTTTTAATTCCCAAGTAATTCCATTGGTGAGATATTCACTACAAAAATACCACAATAATTCCCTCGGTCCCACCCACAGGTTTCCGCCTAGCAAAAATAAGATTATAAAGTTACTTTTCTACATTTTAATGAGTTAGAATCATGCACCGGTATTATTGTTGGTACTCAACAATTATCTACCAGCCGCACGAGAAGATTGATTCATTTTTTGGGTCATTCCATCCACTGAATTTGTTCAAGATGTAAATAAGCTTCTGTCCATTTGTGTATAGCCTAAATGTCGTAATGCTTGAAGATAGGAAATCAAATGTGTAGGAATACTTTCCAAAGTTAAATTTGTGTTAGGCCTATATCGGCTTTGGTGCATAAAACGCTTGCGCACAGTTTTAAACATTATTGCTAATTAACGCTTCGTGGCCGATGACCTAGATGTTAGGCCTCTCTAAACAACAAGAATTAATCAATCAATTAACGCTTCCGTTTCTCTTTTAGCAGGTTAGCAATCCTTATTTGCTAACTCAGCGAGATTGTTAGACGGTCTGCTACTACTAAAGTAGCGTCTTGGAAAAGGCGTCCCAGGCCAACTGTTGAGCCCAAATAGCATGACCGATGTGAAACGCTTCATACACACGGCATATTAACCCGTTCTGTTGCTGTTATTATCAACCGTGTGTTAGGGATAGGCCTACTCGTGATTGTCGACGTAGGATGCATCATTTGTTTCCAAGAAGGAGGGTAGCTTGTAGTTTAGAACCGAAATAAAACGTTTAGTGACAGTTTCTTCTTTAATATGACTTTGCAAACAGTAAACGACAAAACTAAGCTTTTCATCGTAATTCTAAAATTTTTCCTCATAGAATGTTCATAAAAATTTTGCATCAGGTTATGTTAGAGTTATGTAAAATTTAAAAATTGAAGGCTAGTTTCTCTATTTTCTTAAAAAAGAATTAGAAATAATAATAATATTAATAATAATAATAATAATAATAATAATAATAATAATAATAATAATAATGTTATTGGCTTTACGTACCACTAACTACTTAACGGTTTTCGAAGACTCTGAGGTGCCGGATTTTAGTCTCACATAAGTTCTTTAACGTGCCAGTAAATTTACCGAAACGAGGCTGACGTATTTGAGCACCTTCAAATACCACTGGAGTGAGCCAGGAGGATCAAACCTGACAAGTTGGGATCAGAGGGCCAGCGTCTCAACCGTCCAAGCCACTCAGCTCGACAAAACAAAACAAAAAAAAAACAAAAAACAAAAACAGCCAGTCACTATTGCTTATATTTAAAAAAATAATCTTGACAGATTCATATTTACTGATTCATTTACTATAGTACGTAATGCTATTTCGGCATAGTTCTCGGCGAGTAGGCCTACATAATGAAATGAAAGCTAAAGACAACACGGACATCCAAGACCTTGACACGGCTCGATCAGCAACAGACCAGACGCATCCCATGCCTACGCAACCTCACAACTTAGCTATGAGCAGTGACATCCAATGACATTCTCCAAACAATAGCTGGTACTAGTAAGTTGTAAATAAAAAGCAAGTTAGGCCTAATTGTGCCCACTTGGGCCTAAGTGACTTTTTCTCTAAATCCAGTGCATTAAAAAAACGGGTGAGTTGGCCGTGCGGTTAGAGGCGCACATGCGTGAGCTCGCATCTGGAAGATAGTGGGTTCGAGTCCCACTGTCAGCATCCCTGAATATGGTTTTCCGTGGTTTCACATTTTCACACCAGGCAAATGTTGCGGCTGTACCTTAATGAAGGCCACGGCCGATTCCTTCCCACTCCCAGACCTTTCTTATCCCACCGTTGCCATAAAACCTATCTGTGTCGGTGCGACCTAAAGCAAGTTGTAAAAAAAAATTTTAAAAATTTTTTAAAAAAACCTGCCTAGGAATACTTTGTTCAATTTCCATCACTCCAATGTCGTAATTTTGGATTTTAAATATTCAGAAGAATGAATACATTACCGTAAAGTTTCCGACCTTGAAAGGTATTCGTGTGGTAGTACTGAACAATGGTGTACAAAATGCACGACATGCACTTAAATGAGTGAAATAAAAATTACAAGAATGGTTAATGAAATGCCCTCGGAACAGAAAAAGAACAACAACTGAACAAGTGAGGTCGGACTGTACAGATGAAGAAAAGAGCTTTACGTTGCTCCGACACAAATAGGTCTTATGGCGACGATTGGACAGGAAAGTGCTAGGAGTGGGAAGGAATCGGCCGTGGCCTTAATTAAGGTACAGCCCCAGCATTTACCTGGTGTGAAAATGGGAAAACACGAAAAACCATCTTCAGGGCTGCCGACAGTGGGGTTATAACCAACTATCTCCCAAATACTGGATACTGGCCGCACTTAAGCGACTGCAGCTATCGAGCTCGGTAAACCATAAAACAGGTGAAAACAATATTATAGTCTAAGCTTTCAGAAGTCACCCAAAACTTACTTCCATTTTTCATAGGTAGACACAGTATGGCTGCATAAATCATTACATTATTGACATAAACTCGTATGACTTCATTTAGTTTGCCACAATACCACTATTTAGAATTATGCAGGAATATCGTACAAGAACACTCAAGTTACGTGGAAAATCAATCTATTATTTGCCTAGTTTGTAAAACTGGGAAACAATATAAAAGAAAATGGGTCGATATTGCTGAGGTATTAATTTAACTAGCACTAACTTCGAAGTCAACAAGTCCTATCTGACGAAGGATGAGGAAGAAAACTAAGGATTTCGGATGAATGAAGAGAAAAGGACATGAAGAAGGAAAAATTAATGGACTCTACTTGTCATAAATCTTTTTCCCTCGGAACAGGAAAAGAACAACTGAACAAGTGGGGTCGGACTGCATAGATGAAGAAAAGAGGCAAGGAAAGAAAAGATAATGTAGATTACAATATATTTGTAAAGTATCAAATTATAGGACTCTTTAGAGATTTTTTGGCAATGTGCTAAGAGAACAAATAGAATATAAAATGGAGCAGAACGTACGGTCCGGGACTTCTTATTCTTTATTATTAGCAGAAATCTGATTAAATTAAGATTTTAAACAAACTGATAACGAGCGAAGGAGCAGAAGGGAATTTATGAGGCTATCATTATATATTAAAAAAGTCTTAAACATTTCTTCAGGATTTTGAATATCAAATTTCTAGTAATTTGTTTAGGGGAACAATTCCAAAATTTATAATCGAATTCTCCAAATTACTGGGACTGACGAAATTATTTTATATGGACTTCAAATATTCTGTTCATTTTGGTTATTAACGGATGAGTCGAAATAATCAAGTATGACTTGTATGGACATTTCAGCTAATTCTCATCTTGTTGATTAGTCTAATATATTTGCAACCACTTATAAACCCCAGATATTACATCCTCAAATTCTAGGAGTAAAAGACTAACATCATGGCAACCTATCATTTGTGTTTTAAAGCCCACATGCTTTTTCCTTAAATATTTGTCAAGAAGTAGGCTTTGGCATCGTGGCAACTTATCGTGTTACGAGGTGATCAATAAATGAATAAATTAATAAATAGAGGGCGTGATGGCCATCTGGCACAGTCACTGGTTTCTCCCCAGGGCGGCTACGGTTTGAATCCCGGCCAATGCACATAGGGCCTATACTGTTTGTTATTTTCTTCCTAACAAATTGCTTTACGTTGCACCGACACAGATAGGTCTTAGGATCTCAATAAATCATAAATGATCTGCATTTAGGCCTGTCACCTAGATGGCAGAGATTTTTCGAAAGGAAAATCACACCCCGTGGCTATTTTCCCGATATCAACTGCAAGCTTGCTTGGTTATAAATAAAAAGACCAAAATATGCAAAGATTTAGATATAATGCTCATCGGAAATTTAGTATACAGGCATTCGGAATCAGAGACGGACTTCTCACTAACTTAAAAACTGCATGTAGACCTACTTTTGGCTTGAGAAGAATTTGGAAAAGTGAATTAAGTGAGTTTATGGAGTCGAGGAGTCACACTTGGAAGAATGTTCCAGATTAACTCTACAATGTCCTTCGCAACAACTACGTATCATATTTCTTCAAGTACTTTTCTCTGTCCCTGTCTCTAGTTGTCTCTCCCGCTGTCAGTGCTTAAATACATCCTTGTTATCACTCCTACTCGAGTAATCTTTAAAGTAAGTACAGGTATTATTAGAACCAGGGGCGCCAACTTGCTGACATATAGGGAGTATGGACAGGCAAACTCGGATCCTACCCACTTATTTAGGCTTGGTTCATATTCTCCAACTGAGAGTCTGTCGTCATATACAGAATATTGATAACAGGAAACACCCAGAGATATAAAAAGGGAATAAATTCAGTTTTTTCATTCCTTCTAATTGATTTGTAATTATTACACATTGCACCGTTGCAGAATTACGTAGATATAATTAAGTATAGACTAGCAAATATTGGCTAGATTTGTCTGCTTGTAATCAAAATTCAGTTTAATTTTTGCATTGAAAGCTGACTTAAATAAATCTGCTCTAGAAATGAAGTAATTAGCTTTAAAATATATCTCCAAAGAGCTGGAATCCTCTCGATGAACGTTCAGGATTGTGCAAAGGGCATTAGGAAAGTTTTGCGATACGCAAAAACGGTTGGCTGGACACCTCTGTTACGGTGAGGGATGAAAAGAGGGGTGAAAACCGGTCTAGAAGACAGCAAGGCGCGACTTTCACACCAGTTGTTACCAAGCAGTGGGATTGAAAGCAAGTTAAGATGTCAGTGTGGTCTAAAGGTGAATATCGCGCAATTATCCGCTACAATTTTGCTCGTGGATTAATTGTTGATCAGTGCCTGGAGGAAATGACTCTTGTGCTGGGGAAAGACTGTCCACATCGCACAACAATTTTCCGCTGGTACAAAGATTTCCAAAGGGGAAATTTTTGCGTTGAAGACGATCCTCGTACTGGGCGACCGTCTGAATCAGTGACTGAGGAAAACATTGAAGCTGTGAGGAAAATGTTGCAGCAAGAGAGGCGGTTGACATATCGGCAGGTAGAAGAGACCCTCCATATCCCTGCACCACCTATTCATGCAATTCTACACGATCATCACCATGTTAGAAAGGTTTGTTCACTTTAGGTGCCCCATTCACTTTCAGAGGAACAAAGGGCATATCGAGTGAAATGGTGCCGAAAAATGCTAAACAGTTTGAAAATGGGACTTCGCGTAACGTCAATAGCATCGTTACGGGTGACGAAACTTGGCTTTATTATTACGATGTCCTAACAAAATCCCAGAACAAGGTGTGGCTGTTTGAAGATGAGAGTACTTCTGTGACTGTGCGAAAGTCAAGGTCAGTGAAGAATGACTGCAGTATTCTTCAATAAACGGGGCATCCTGATTCGGGTTGTGCTAGATAAAACAAAGGACAGATACTGCGAAGTGGTACAATGAGAGTTGTCTGCCTCAGGTCATCCAGGTTCTCAAGCAGCTCCGTCCAAGGACACAGCTCAACACTTGGCTCTTGCATAACAATGCTCCAGCACATCGTGCTTATGTAACAATGGTTTTTCTTAGCAGATCAGGGTTGACTGTGCTTGATCACCCTCCATACAGGTCTGCTCCTACCCCATGTGACATCGCACTCTTCCCAGAAGTGAAGATGAAGCTGAAAGGGCGGCGTTTTGCATCCGACCAGGAGCATCTGGCAGCATGGGATCAGGAGTGTGAAAATGTAACCGAAGGAAAGTGGCAGAGTTGGTTCAGTGACTGGTTTCGATGTATGGAGAAGTGTATTGTGTGTGGTGGAAATTATTTTGAAAAAGTCTAAAGCGTTCACTCACATTGCAAAACTTTCCTAGTGCCCTTTGTAAGATGGTTTAGGCGCTTAGAAGTCATTGTTGACCTCAGATATGTCGTACCATGTGGCTGGCTACCCGCTCGTCACTACTTCCTTCCAACATCCAGCAAGCTTGAAACAGGGTTCCGATTATTTCATTTATATAATTACCTAGTTTATTCTTTTGGGAGGGGACTAGTCCCTCCTAAATATTTGGGGGCGGGAAGTGGGGGGAAGGGATCTGGATCCCACAGAGTTTGCGCGCCTGATTAAGACTGTATAACCTCGACAAGAAATTAAACACTTAAAAACACTAGCTGTTAATAGCTATTTCAAAATATCCACAATGCATCTAAATGCACGCCTGATACACCACCTCACTGGGAATGTTCGAACACTCCAGCCATGTACGTATCCGAAGGCAACCTTGTTCCACACAATGGCAAAGTACTGCAATGTGCGTAATATTATGCCTGACTCCAAACTTAATGCTGAATACGGACTATCCACCCTTTACAGTTAATAACTAAAACAGGTTTAGCTCGTAAACGATCGACGTAGGGTACACGTTTACGGGGATATTTATGTTCTTTTGAAAATAGGCATACTGAATCACTCCCCCCCCCCCCCGCGATTAACTCGCCTACCCACACACATGTTTTGGAACACACTGTATTTATTTCTAACTTAAACAAATGTAACTGCATAGACATTTTTTCACATATTATGCAGTTCTACGCACGTTATTTAATATATACATTCCATTTTTGGTGCCCTATTTCATGTTGCAGACCAGTTTACATCGTAAGTATTTTTAGTTTCACGAAGCACACAGTGAAATAGTAGTCAGGGTCAACAGCGAGGATAGAATGGCACTAATGTGTTTATTTCAATGCAAGATTTGTGAATAGTACTGAAAGGTATGAGAAGGTGATGGATAAATGTGGGGAAGATATGAAAGCTAATAGGAATGGGAAGAGTTCACTAGACTTCTGTGCTAGTAAGGTATTAGCAGTTACGAATATGGCTATTCATCGCTACGTATGGAAGGGCAAGGGCACCAAACCCATAGCAGGCTATATAATATTTGACGACGATTCAGGAAATCTGTTAGAAATGTGCAAGTATTCTGGGGATTTTTCGACGATACAAACCACCATCTGACCTGCAGTGAACTAATTATCTCTAGACCTAGGATAGAGAAAGTGAAATCTCTCTGCAGACGAATAAGTGTAGAAAATCTCCAGTACGAGGAAGTTAGCTTTTTTTTCTAGGGGCTTTACGTCGCACCGACACAGATAGGTCTTATGGCGACGATGGGATAGGAAAGGCCTTGGAGTTGGAAGGAAGCGGCCGTGGCCTTAATTAAGGTACAGCCCCAGCATTTGCCTGGTGTGAAAATGGGAAACCACGGAAAACCATCTTCAGGGCTGCCGATGGTGGGATTCGAACCTACTATCTCCCGGATGCAAGCTCACAGCCGCGCGCCTCTACGCGCACGGCCAACTCGCCCGGTCGAGGAAGTTAGAGGAACATGGATGTGATTCAAAAAAAAAAAAAAAACAGTAATAGGTTCAGGATATAGAAAGTTAACGGGTGGCATACAGGGATGTTTTAGTAGAAACAGGAAGGGAATTCCTAGGATCAACTCTGTGTTAAGATGGGAAAAATCGAACATCTTGGTGGAATGATGAAAACGTAAAAGGAACGAGTATCATAAATGGCTCCAAACAATGACTGGTGCAGACAGGAAATTGTACGTAGATGATAGAAACAGAGCGAAACAAGTAACTGTTGAATCCAAGAAGAAGTCCTGAGAAGATTTCGGTAATATCCTGGAAAGTCTAGGTCAAGCAGCAGAAACCTTTCTGGACAGTAATAAAGAATCGTAGAAAGGGAGCGTAAAAAATGAGTAGTATAAGAAGATGAAGCTATTTTTCTTCTTCTTCTTCTTCTTCTTCTTCTTCTTCTTCTTCTTCTTCTTCGCGTTTTCCCGCTGGTGCAGGTCCGCTGTTCTAATCTTGGCTTGCCATTTTGCACGGTCTTGGGCCTCAAGTGGTCTTAAGTCCAGAGTCTTCCTATCAGCATTCACTGTGTCATGCCAGCGCTGCTTTGTACGTCTGCCTTGTCGTTGTCCATGAATTCCAAAAGTGTGGGTGGAATTGGCAACTGTTCCAGGTGCAGCACGCAGGACGTGACCATGCCATTGGAGACATTTTCCCCGTGCCTTCTCAGTGATGGGTACAAATGCCCATTTGACGGCGGACGACATATGCAGGAGTGTGATGCCCATGGACTAACGGAGCATGCACATTTCCGCGGTGTGTAATTGGCGCTCTGTAGCTTTGACAGCTGGTCGACATTCAACACCGTATAAACCAACGGGACGTACTATCATGCGATGTATTTTGGTCCTCAGATGTAGCGGCATCCTTCTGTCGCAGAGAACGCCTGTGACTTCTCTCCATCTCATTCATGCTGCCTTATCCTAATCCGCACATCATCACGTATCCCAACATCAGTTTGCAGGCGAGATCCTAGATATCTGAAGCTTACGGCCTTCGTTAAGGTCTCTCCACCAACTTCAATTGAGCCGTTGCTTGGGGTGGTTTCCAGTTATTCGGTCTTTTTTTTTCAGTCTTTATTCAGACCTTATTGTGTGAGACGGATGTTCCAGTCTTCAACTTGACGCTGCAATCCACTTCTGGCGGGTGTAATTGTGTCCATGACGAGAACAAAGATCAATGGGGACAATGCGGAGCCTTGGTGTACACCGGCTTTCACTGGGAAGCTCCCCGAGATACCGACAGCGCAATGTTCACAACTTGTGGTATTCGTGTAAAGCATCTTGATCCAATTGATAAGCATTTCTGGTACACCATGGTCACGAAATGCATACTAGATCACACGGTGTGGAACACAGTCGAAAGCCTTTTCAAGATCAAGGAGGCAGCGGCTGTTGTTTCTCTGGGTGCTTTCCAATCAGCATTCTGGCAGCGAAAATGGCTTCGATTGTTCCAGCACCCTTGACGAAGCCGCACTGGTTGGCACTAATGCTGACGATGTCACGCAGCCGTCCATCAGAGATTTTCTCAAAAATCTTCATTGTGTGCGACAGGAGGCGAATTCGACAGTAATTTGCACATTCTGCTGGGTCACCGTTTTTCTTAAAGGTAGGCGCAGTGATGCGTTTAGCCCAATCATTGGAAACAGAGCCAGAGTGAACTATGGCATTGAAAAATTTGGTCAGCCATTTGACTGCGGGTTCTTTAAATTCCTGCAACTTCCAGAAGTCTGCCGGAAGATAATCTAGCCCTGTCGCATTTTGGTTCTTCTTAGTACTGACAGCGTTGGTGACTTCCTCTGGTGTGATGTGTGAGATGTGACCTACTGTTGGATTACTTTCTGAAATAGGATGTGGGAACTCAGTGTTGGAAATCTCTTCAAAGCGTCGTTGCCAAAGTTTGAGGATGTCTATTTGTCCTGTAACCACTGACCATCCTTGCCTTTTATGCACACATACTGCTCAGTATCGTGTGCTGACTTTGTTCTAGTTTTGGCTAGCCGGAAGATAGCTTTCTCTCCTTCGTATAAATCCAGTGCTACATACAGGTCATTATACGAGGTAGTGAATGCGCCAAACTTCAGTGACAGCTTCCTTAGCCTCACGTTTGGCTATGACATATCTTTCCCCGTTCACTGGAGTCTTCTGTGAAATCCAGTTTCTATACACCTTCTGCTTTTTATGCACCTGTCCTTGGACTTGAACCGTCCATAACCACGTACGGTGAAAACTAGGTTTTGTTATACCCAAGGTTGCTGTGGCGGTTGGAGTGACAGATTTGCGGAATGTAGTCCACGTGTTGTCAGTCGCATTCAGATCGATGGGATGCCTGCTAGGGTCTCTTATTGGTCTTTAAGCTTTCACCAATTGATCATTTCCACCTCTACGATGTTTACAGATCTTTAAGTCTGTCGTGAACAACTTATATTGAGGGGCTACACATTCAGATGGTATGACCTTCACATCTGATGCCAGTCTGAGATCGCAGCGTCGACAAGTGTAAAGTTAATTTGGCTGCTATAGTCACTATAGTCACCACTAGTGTAGGTAGTGAGATGGTTGGTGCACTTTTTGAAAAATGTGTTATCAAAATGTATTAAATCGGCAAAATCCAAAATTTGAGTTCATTCATTATTGCGGATACCGCAGTCATTACCACCATGGCAGCTATAACCATCCATGGTATGATCAACATGCCCATTAAGATCACCACAGAGAAGTAGAAACTCATCTTGAGGACACGTTGAAACATTCTCTTGGAGATCCTGTCAAAACTTTTCATTTTCTAGTTCACCACAGCCAGATTGTGGCGCATATGTAAAGAAGACATGGAGTTGAGAAGATAGAGTGTCGATTGTAATTGACATAAGGCGGTCTAAATAGCGGTGAACCTCAACAAACGGTTTCGCAGGCTGGCGCAGACCATGATCGCAACACAATTCCTGTTGGATGTATCATGGTAGATCTGTTTATAGCCATCTCCGATGACATGAGATTTCTGGCCTTTCCAACATGTTTCTTGCACACATCCAATATCCACTTTCCGTTCTTTCATCATCGCTGCTAGTTCGCGACTGCATCCAGTAAGAGTCCCTATGTTGAGCGTGGCGAAGCGCTGTGCCATACCGTGGCCATCTCTATCATTATCTGGTTCACTTTTGGGACAAACTGCTTGCCCTCTGTTACTTACGTGTACCCATTGACACAGTTATTATGGCCGATTTCGACTTCCATTGTACACGCAAACTTAGCCCAAGGAGATCACATATGTCGCCTTTGTCTTCCTGTGATTTTACGATGTTTGTTCCCGATCTTGTCTATCTAGCTTTTCCATGCCTCTCCATCGAAGCTTTTTATCTTGGTGAAGGGTTATGCTTTTCAGCGATTGTTTTTACAAGCGTTATTTCATTGCTATTACACTCGGAGGTCTGCAACGTGCTTTATTACAAATATATGAATGGCCTGATTAAGATAACGTAACAAGTTATCTTCATCATCATCATCATCATCATCATTCTCGCATTTTTTCCTATTTTTATTTTTTATCATAATATTGTATTGTTTAGTAGTTGCAAGATGTTTCAATTATAAGTGTATTTATTTCCATTTTGCACATGTAGATATTGTATTTTCTGGTAAGATGGCCTTAATATTGCCAGAAAAAATAAATTCATTGTATTGTATTGTATTTTTTGTTTATGTTTTTTATCAGAACGTGGCACTGTGGTTGGACACTATTTCTTTGCTATCCGCAGGTATTTATTTACTTTGTGGCCAGTATTTTATTCTTTCTGTTTTTGCCCATCTAACGTTATTTAATTCGGCTATGTTTTTCTTTGTGTCACATTTCGGTACAATGATTTGTGTCTTACTATCGCTGAGTGCCTGTATTGCGTGAATGAATTCTGTTGCATCTTGGATGTGTGTTACGTCGACTTTATTCTACGGCTCATGTTGTGGAGGCCTCTGCCTTATTACTCATGTACCAATTTGCTCTCCGATGTCAACGCTATGCGGTTGTGTATCGGAAGGGCCTGTGCATGGAAGGTTTGTGCTGCTTTGATATTTGAGTTGTATATGAGAGATGATTTGATCATGTGATTTGGGCCTCGAATCTTGTGTGTGTTTGGCTTCATATATCCGCGTGAGATGTTATTTATGAACTGTGCTTCTACATGTTTGCGGTCCTTTTGACCACTGTTATCTGTTATACGTTACCTGTTTCTTGGACCCCTTTTAACCTATTGCGTGAGAGTTCGAATCTGAGATGTATAGGACGTATATTGTATTGCCTGGTTGTGTCGTTTGTTCTTATCTTAGCATTTTGGGCACTTGCATTATTTGATGTGTTCCCTTAGCAACGCCTTGTTTATCCCTGATCCAGGGCGCCATGCTTGCGCGTGCCACCCTTTCGTTGATCTTTCGTTCGGCCATATTTTATCTTGTTGGGACAATTCGACGAACACTGAAAGGAAAAGTAAGATAAGATACTCAACTTAAATTCTATAAGACTATGGCTTTACCAACTTTGGTATATGGAAGTGACACATGGGTGGACAAAACAAGCTATATGAATAAAATACAATCTTCAGAAATGAGATTCCTAAGATCAGTGAAAGGATACTCCATAAAAGATAATATACGACATGAAGAGATAAGGCAACAATTAAGTATATTCTCAGTGAATGAAAGAATATTCCAAAACAGGATAAATTGGAAAAACCACGTTCTGAGTATGGATAATAACAGAATCTCAAAACTTGCCCTGGAATACCATCCTACGGGAAAAAGAGATATTTGGTCGTCCTATGAAGAGATGGAATGAAATCTGAGGTCGGAATAGGCTATTAGCCTAATCCATGAAGAGGAAGTAAGAACGTAAGTCTTTTTTGCGTTCGTTGGAAACCATTGTTGTGTGTGGCATCTCATTTAATGGCCGTGTATCGCGATATGTAAATACTCGTCCTGTTCACATTGATATCAAATGATTTATTACTTTGGGCCGAGGTCTGCGTCATGGAATTACTCTATTTTGTTCCTAAGGTGTTAACTTCTTTTCTTATGTTCTGAATAATTGTATTTATGAATGGTTGAACCTGTTGGCCGGATCGTATTATTGGGTAGGCATGAAGTTACGATGATAGTGAATGGGTTATTAGACCTATGTATTGATTCTACCAGGGTCGGTTTTCTTTCTTTATTGTACTTTTCCTGATTTTATTGTGGCCATTTACAATTTTGATTCAATGTTTATTTAACTCTTCTTTCTACTCGGCGTTATTATTGTAGGAGTAGGAGGGGTTTCCTTTTAAATTCTATCCTTTTGATTTAATAGGACCGAGTTCAGTTCATGACTTTGTCTCTGCTCATTTTCGACTTGGTCCACGCGAACACGATAGGTAAGTATTTATTTATCGCCCCCTTACCTCTGGTTGATTTCAGCTTCCATTCATTTTTATTTTGTTTTTGTTCTTATTTTTCGTTATCTTTCTGCCTCTGTGTGTGTGTGTGTTTTTTGTGTTTTCCGGTTGTTTAGACCTCGGTGCTCATTGTGTCCAACCCTGCCGTGAGCATGCGAGAAGAATAACATGGGGCTGGTCTAACACAACAACATGTCGTATTCGTCGATGAAACTATACCATCGCAGGGGGCCCAGCGTAAATATTGTTTGCGTCTCGTCCTTGAACCAGTAGCCCTTGTCCAGTTGTCGCTACGGTTAGGCGAGGCCGACGCGCGTCCTTTCTGGAGGACACTAGAGCAGTATCCGACAAAATTGACGCAGACGTGATTCATGGATTGCGCCGGAGTTACCGACCGGCTTGTCGCCACAGCCTGGCGTCGGACATTTTAGATTCTGTCAGCAGGAATTTAGGCTACCCCTAACTTGGAGAATAGACGCCTTTCGTAGCCGCTCCTAACATGGAGAACAGACGCTAACTCTAACATATGCCCATAGTTATGCCCATAGTTTTGGGTAAATCAGGTAAATTCATAATATATTCCTGGAAATCTCTGGACAGGTGGAAGGAATACAAATATAAAAACCTGGTCATGAACCACAGCACAAACCAATATCGCAGAATATTTTGTTTCATGCATAACCAATCCGGTGGTCACAGATGTTGAAAGAAAGAAAGAAATAAAACTTTCTGTTGACGTCGCGAACAACCACCTTCGTGGGAAGAAGTACGTCAGTGAAATTACGCTTGAGGAAATAGAAAGGATGGTAAACAAATTCGAACGCAGGAATAGATGAAATTAGACTTGAAATAGTGATATATGGTGGGAAGGCAGGGATGAAGTGGCTTCATAGAGTATAATAAGATAGCATGAAATGTTAGTAAGCTACCTTCTGATTGAACGACAGCAATAATTGGACCTATCCTTAAGCAAGGGAACGGTAAGGATTGCAACAGCTGTCCAAGTATATCATTGATCAGTACACCAGACAAGGTGTTCAATGACATTTAGGAAGGCAGGGTGCGATCAGTGGTGAAGAGTAAGTTGAATGAAAACTGTAGTTTCAAATCACAGTGGGGCTGTCAGAATCAGATTTTCAGTATGCGCCAAGTAATTGGAAAATACTGTCAGAGGAATATAGGCCTACAGATACGTATAAGTTTCGTAGAACTAGGGAATGCAAATATCAGAGTACCGAGAAAAAATGTTGTTAGCTGTACTGGGTATTATGAGATCATGGGGAGATTTTTAAAAGCAATCAGAGGTATTTATGTTGACAACTGGACTGCAGCGAGTATTGGCGGTAGAATGAATTCTTGATTCAAGGTACTTGTTGTTCATGAATACACGGTCCTTTACTGAAAGGTATAAAGTGGTACGGGGAAGGGGGAAACAAGTAAAGATGTAGTAAGCAGTTTGGCACATGACGAAGTTTGTCTTAATGGCAGACTGTGCTGAAAGCCTGCAGTCTAATATCTTGTAACTTGAAAATACGTGCAATGAGTATGATAATGAAAATTAGCTTTTGCAAGACTAAAGTGTTGTCAGTAGGGAAGAAACCTGAGAGAAATGAATGTCAGATTGGGAATACAAACAGGGAACAGGTGGATCATTTCAAGTATTTAGGATGTGTATTCTCTCAGAATGGTAATACTGTAAGTGAGTTTGAATCAAGATGCAGCAAAGCCAATGCAGTGAGCTCGCGGCTGCGATCAACAGTATGCTGTAAGAAGGAAATCAGCTTCCGGGCAAACTATCTTTACATCGGTCTGCTTTCAGACCAACTTTGCTGTACGGCATTGAACACTGGGTGGACTCAAGATATCTTATGCATAGCTTATAAGTAAGAGACATAAGACTAGCGATAATGATCGCTGATATAAACAAATTGTAACAATGACAGGAGGGTACTTGGCATGAGAAGATAACGGCTTCGTTACCTAGGAGAACAAAGGGCTCGGGCATGGAGGGTAAGAAAGTTAAGAGTGACCAAGACAACGATGTTTAGGCTCAGTTTCTAATGAATGGAACTAAACGAGACCACAGAGTTAGTTACAAACAGAGGATTCATGAGGCGTCTGGTAAAGTCACATAGTCTTGCAGACTGAAAGCTGGAAAGTATAACAGTCTATAATGACGATTTATATATGTTTAATTTTTCAAGAACATTCCATAAAACGTTTAAAAATAATTAATATCGCTATCAGTTTACCTATTTAATGTAAGCTGTTGGCTTTAAAGTGATTCTGTTCACAGAATAATGCAGATTAAAGTACAATGGCTATGTAAATACATCTGAAAACAATCCCGGTATAGAATATAACATTGCCGGTCCGAGGATTCAATGGAATCATATGAACTTCTGCCGCTTAAATTTAGGTAGTCTATTCACGGCGTTCTCCTTTCCAACGGTAGTCATATAGCCTACACTAACGTTTTGGAGAAGTGAATTAAAATATGCACGTTTCAAACCTGGCGCTGTCAGAATTTAGTCAATTCTAGGGTGTCAAGTCTACGTCCAATTCAGGTTTATTGTTACAATTTATTCGAGCTCATGTCTGAACTTGCGGTCTGCTGATCCTCCAGGTCGTTTCTCATTTAATCTGACACGTCGCGTACATTTGCCACATCCGATATCGTCGTAACTGTTGTTACAGTGTTATACATCCTTTGGACATTAAAGGTTACCAGTGGTGACATCTATGGTACCAAACTTTCTGAAATCTTCACAGACTGATTGTATCCGGGGGGGCGGGGGGTTAACCTATTTCTCTCCACCTGTCCTGCACCTAAAAACGCAGGATAGTTTCAATGAAATGTTTAAGAGTGTCCATTTAGTCCTCAGCTTTAAGGCTTCTTGGATGTCCAACAGTTCCACTGTCAATTAACATAGTAAGCGCGAGTGTCACTGAAGAGAAGTACCGGTACCGGTACTAGGAAAATTAGGAGTGATTTGCCCGTTTCTTTCTGCACGGAGCCAGAAAGAGCTATTACATATCACCCCACTGAAACTCACATTCAGTCCACGAAGCGAGCCTACAAATCATACTTTCACTCTAATTCATTACGGCGAATGACTGCATAAGGCATGACGTTACAACCATAGCTCATAGGCGGCCTACTTCGGTTTTTCTTCATCGTCAAAGTCAAATTTTAACTGAGAAATTAATAAAAGTAAAGAAATATCTCAAGCGCACACTAGAAAATATGCAGAAAATGCACAGTAGACACCATCTCGCGAGATGCGAATTTGGGCTTAAGCACCTCAGTAAGAAATGTAAATATTATTCTTCAAAAGAAAATGTACCGGGAGGTACACCTCTGTGGAGAATTATCTAATTGACAGTACCTGTTCGCTACACAGCTAAGGAGTTTGAGCCTCCATGGACGTTAACATACTCTTAACTATCTGCTTAATATGGACTCCATGAAAGTAATAGTATAGTAGTCATGGTGATGTTTTGATGATGATGATGTTGTAAGAATAAATCAGCAACCTATGACATTTCAGTGCTCTTATGAAGTAAAACATTACAAAATGGTGCTGAAACCCGTTTGTGGAACACAGCGCCAAGGAAGACGAGGGCGGATAACAGTAAGCAACATCACGCAACATCGCCGTATCAACAAGAAACCAGCTAACGCAAATAAGATCTCTACTTACATTCAATTTCTTAAGCAACAGATATACATTTGAAGGAATATACGTAATTATGTACATTACGAACAGACGCACTTGAACTGTTACGAAACATCAGTGTACGTTTCAAAGTGCGTCGCAAAAACAGTGAATATTACAAGTGTGTAAAGCCTCTGTTGACAGGATCAGTACTATACGAAACCAACGCTTAAGATTTAACCGTCGTAAAAACACAGTACGGAAACCCGGACTGTTTACGAATGCAGTGTAACTTCAGGTTGCAGTGAAATACCAATTACATTACAGATATAGGTTAAAGACAGGAATGCGGTTATGTCCATGTACGTAGTGTGTGTTGTTTTCGTTAACGGTATTCGTGCATAATTCAGTTCAGTGAAACATGGAAAATACGAATATTAACGCACCTACTGCTGCTCAGTTTACAGTTTCAAATTCAATCATTTTACAGACTGAAAGACGCATTCGAACAGCAACCAGATAGTCGGAAACTAGACTTATTCAAAGACTACGAACAACGATCGAAGATGGATATGATGACATCGAAATGGAAATATTAGCGCAAAGATTACACGAACTACTGCTAGATTTGAGCGAAATTCAGAAAGGGATGCAGGTGTTGCAGGAAGACGTTGCGAACGAACGGGATGCAAAAGAGTGTGAAAACCGTCAAATAGAAGGCCGAAAACTAATTGCAATAGCAAACAAGTGGATCACAGAAATTAGGTTTCCCCAGCAGCAATCAAACGCAAAGAATGAAACAACTATTTTTCAGTCTGCAATCGTGAGACCACGCTTACCTAAGCTTGAAATTAAACCTTTCATGGACACCTTTTCAGACTGGCCAAGATTTTATCAGCAATTCATAATAATTCGGCAATTACGCCAGTTGACAAACATCTGTATCTATGGAACTTGGTAGAAGGAGAAGCTAGACATCTCATCATTGGGCTGAAAAAATGAAAAAGGAAAAATACAAGATCGCACTTCAGAAGCTGAAGGAACGCTTCGACAACATTAAATTACAGCAACAGGAACATATCGATTTCTTCCGTACCTTGAGAAAAAATTCAGATCCAACTACTACCGAGTTGAGAAGCATATATAACAGTTGCCAGATGAATATTTCAGCTCTTAAAGGACTTGGGTTTTATGCCTGCATGCTTGGTTCCTTTTTATCTGCAGATATTTTACGCGCCTTTACAGATGAAACAAAATTCGGCTGGTACACTACGCAGGGCGATGATGGTAACTTGGATGTCCTGATGAATTTCCTGGACAAATGGGTACTCAGCAAAGAAAATCAGAGAAGTTGAACGAGTTCAGTGACAGTTTAGGAGAAGAGTTCTCTACAACAATGAATCTACACACCAGTCAATACAAGAAAGAAATAAAAAAGAGTAAGCATACTGAACAGCAAAGTAATCCACCTAAACTAACGTACAGCGATGAAACAAAAACAAACCCAATCACATGCGCCTTTTGCGATAGAAGCGGCCACTGGAGTAACGAATGCCATAAAATAGTCTCAGTTGCAGCCAGATCACAAAAATTAAGGAAAGATGGACGATGCTTCAATTGTTTAGGCAAAAACCACAAAATGAAAGACTGTAGAAAGAAAGATCAGAAATGTCGAGTCTGTAATAACACAGGACATGATAAATCCATTTGAAAGTCACCCTTGAATACAATAACGGCAGTAACCACAGGGGAGTCACTTACGAAAGAAACAACTGTTACAGCCGTCCATACTACAGAGACAAGGAATACACCATTGCATGAGATGTTTTTGAACACAGCATTAGTGTGGATTTCTGATCGCAACAGCAATCAGCATAAATGACAAAAATACTACTTGATGCCGGAAGTGAACGCAGTTATATCGTCAAAAATCTAACGGATAAACTAAACTTGGAAAAATTCGAAGAGTCCTTAATTATTTCAACGCTTGAACATCACGGTAAAGCAACAATACGCAACCGAGTACGATTTCAACTTACAGGAGCAGCCACGGGAACTGCAATCAAGATAGAAGCGACACATTATTTTCAAGCTCTGAGACCAGTCCCAATGGATATTAGGCAACAATTTAGCAGTTTAAAATTTGCAGATGCGGATGAAATATCGAAGTACATCTCTATTGGAATATTAGTTGGCGCTGATTACCATGAACGTATCTTCAAGATGACATCATCCGCTTATCAGACTCACTCACCATTCGCAGAAGTATTTTTGGTTGGATTCTATTTGGAAGTCACACTGGGATCTCGATAAAACAAACAACTTCATACTTCATTCACTCAGAAACAGACAACCTTTTGAGGAGATTCTGGGCGCTAGAGAGCATCGGAATCAGGGATGACGAAACTCGCAAATTCACAGCCAAGGAACAGAAGATCTTGACAACAACCAATGAACAATTTGTGATAACTGAAAGACGGTGCACAGTATTCCTACCGTGGAAAAAGGATGAACCTAATCTACATGGCAACAGGAATATTTGGTTAAAGCGTTTCGATAGTTTGAAGAAGAGATTTGCAAGAGATAAGAAATACGAAGAACGCTATGTACAAGCAATGCAGAAACACATTGACAACGAACAAGTTGAATTCTGTTGTGAGGAATCACAAAGAGGCAAAGCATTCTTCATGCCACATCATGCAGTAATTCGAGATGATCATGAAACAACCAAAGTGAGGATCGTATTTGACGCTTCTTCACATGATATAGACGAATTGTGTTTGAACAGCAACTTAGAATCTGGCCCCAATCTGAATCCAGATTGAACAGCAACAACCTTCAACAAATACATTGCAGCAGACGGGAATCAGAGCTTCTTACAGTTGATTTTGAATGAGAAAGACAGAGATTCCACTCGTTTTTTCTGGTTTAAAATGATTCGTTCAGAAGAAGGGTGGCTGAGAACCAACGAGACCAAAATATACCGTTTCTGTCGACTCCCATTTCGGCTGACATGCAGCCCGTATCTGCTGGCAGCAACTTTAAGACAACAAGCAACGGTGATGAAAGACAAATATCCAAACGCATTAAGAATTCTAGAAGACAACGTGTATGTAGACGATCTAGCAGCAGGCGGAGACACAAATGACGAATTGATAGACATTTATACAGAGATGAAAAATTATTTCAACGGGATCAGCATTCCACTTTCCAAATGGTTATAAAACTGAATAAAAATGAACCAGATGTGGCGAGAAACGAAAGAAGTGGTCCGCAAAAGTACATCTATTTTAGGCATTCCAACTGATACAGATAGAGATGAATTCTGCTTCTCGTTCGAGAATACCGTAAGTACAGCAACACTCATGCCATGTACTAAAAGAGTTGTCCTGAAGACTGCACCAAGAATTTACGATCCATTAGGCCTCCTATCACCAGCAACAATTACAGGAAAAATTATTTTCCAAGAAACTTGGCTGAGTAACCTCGACTGGGATGAGCTTTTGCCACATGATTTAGTTCAGAAGTGGAACCACGGGCTATAAGGTTTAAAAAGCCTACATACAGTTAAAATTTCACGATGGAAAGGATCTTGGATCAAGCAAGACTAGACCAGAGGATTGCACATTTTCAGTGATGCCAGCGAACGAATATATGGCGCACCAGTTTACATCAAGACGAACATAAACGAAGATGTCAGGATCGAATTAATCACAGCCAAAAATCGACTTGCACCAGTTCAGAAAATATCCTTACCACGACTAGAACTCATGGGAACTATCATAGCAGTTCGTCTTTCGGAGTATGTCAAACGTGAACTACACTTGGAATTACACCACGTCCAATTATGGACCGATTCAACCATTGTATTACACTGGATAAGAGGAAACGCGTCGGAATGGAAGTGTTCATCTCGAACAGAATACATGAAATTCATCAAAAGCCTCACCCAACACAGTGGCGTCATTGCCCCGGTAAGGAAAGCCCTGCAGATCATATAACAAGAGGGCTAACAGCAAATCATCTGTGTGAAAGTAACTCATAGTGGCATGGTCGAGACTGGCTTGTAAAACCAGAAGAGTATTGGCCGAAATCAGTTGAAATATCAAAAACAGAACTTGATAAAACTGGAACAGAACGAAAAAAACAGTTTCCCGTGCTACCGCAGCTAAACAGACAGAAGAGATTTTCAATATTACAAGGTATAGTAGATTAACCAAACTTCTCAGGATCACAGCATGGATTTGGCGATTTACACGAAATACACGCTATCAAGACAAAACGTTAGGCCCACTCCAATTAGATGAAATCCAAACTGCAAAGCTGTTTTGGATTAAACATTCACAGACAGAATCGTTCTCAGAAGAAGTAGAAGCACTACATAAAAGGTCAGAACTACGCAAGCAGTCCAAAATTAGAAAGTTTTCTCTATTCATCAAACGTGGCATCCTAAGAGTTGGTGGACGTTTACAATTTGCCAGTTTAGATGAAAACGAGTAACATCCCATTATTTTAAATGGTGACCACCATTTCACAAAACTGTTAGTAGAAGAAGAACATAAAACCCAACTTCATGTACGAACTCGAATTTTGTTGAGTATTATAAGGACAGACTTTTGGATACTTCGAGGACGACAGATCATCAAGAAAATCATTAGACAGTGCTTACCGTACAAAAAACTGAAAGCAAAGGCAGCTTCGGAAGTTGAAACCCCTCTTCCGGCAGAACGCGTAACTCCTAGCAGACCTTTTGAGACCACTAGTGTGGACTTCGCAGGTCCGTTATATTCCAAGAATGGAGGCATATTACGGAAAAGATACATCGCAGTGTTCACATGCGCTGTCACACGCGCTGTACACTTGGAGCTTGTGACACATATGAGTACGGAGAAATTCATTCACGCCTTACAGCTATTTATTGGACAAAGAGGTTTATGTCGAACAATTTGGTCCGATAACGCACGAACATTTAAGAAAGCTGAAAGAGAACTTAGCACATTATGGGAAAATATGAAAACAGAAGAGATTGTGCAATTTTTGAATGGTAAAAATATTCATTGGCAATATATAGTCGGACGCGCTGCTTGGTGGGGAGGATTCTGGGTGAGAATTGCACAAACAGTGAAAAGCTGTTTGAAGAAAGCCTTAGGAAGCAGGCGGTTCGATGATCAAGAAATTTACACAGCTCTCGTCGGAATTGAAGCAACAATCAACAGTAGACCGTTGACGTATGTGGAAAACGATCCTCAGCATTGTGCGCTGACACCAGTTCATTTTCTTATTAGTGATAACACAACAAGGCTACCAGACAGAAAGATCAATGTTGAGGATAGTAACAAAACAAAACAAGAAATGAATCAGATGTGGATAGAAAAACAGTCTGCACTGAACACATTTTGGAAGCAGTGGAGGAACGAGTATCTATTGGATTTAAATCGTTTCCAAGAAGTTCAGTAACGGAACCAGATTCGTCCACTTCTTCAACAAGGAGATCTGGCGCTGCTATAGAGAGAAGAGTGTTTCGAAGACCCATTCAACTGGTACATCCATTGGAGTTGAGCAACCGTGATACGGCTCAAGGTGGGAAGTGTGGAGAATAATCTGACAGTACCTCTTCGCTACACAGCTAAGGAGTTTGAGCCTCCATGGACGTAAACATACTCTTTGCTATCTGCTTAATATGGAATCCATGAAAGTAATAGTATAGTAGTCATGGTGATGTTTTGATGATGTAGCAGAGGATGATTATTTTGTAAGAATAAATCAGCAACCTATGACACCTCAGTGTTTTTATGAAGTAAAACATTACACCTCAACGCCGCGCATTCTAAATTAGCGCCTAAATGAAATCCTCTATTGGTAAAACAGTAAATCTGAAGCTACACTAACTTAGAACTTTAATCAGAAGATGTCACCACCGAAATATTATGTAATTTTGTTGTTGTGCAGTTTCCTAAACTGAGTGAATTTTTCCTTCTTTTGTTTGCCATTCATCAAGAAGTTTGAACATTCTTCCATAGATGACACTACCAAAAAACTATGATCATGCACCCTGACGCGACGTGTAAGAACTTATAATTTAATGAAGTTTTGTATTTCTAGGTTTTGGTAACTGATTGTTCATTTATTTTTGGGTTGGCAATATTTCCTTTTTCTTTCCGCCAGTTTTGAATCTGGCCAATGAAAAATTTCTGTAATTAATTTTCAACCTATCACAGGCTTCTTGTTCGATTCTGAGTGTAACTTTGAGATTAACCAGTTAAATTGAGAGGGTGTGGCTGGTTTAGTCTTGAATGATCTCGAACCTTCCCTGAGGGTTTATAAACTGCGGCTTTTCACGTTTCTTGGCCAATTGATCGTCGTCTATCTGAGTGTGTGTGTTAAGCAGGAGGCGGGCGACCTCTTTCGTCGGCAACCAGAACATCTATAAGGTAATGGCCATATAACTTTATTCTTTCTTGCTACCTCCGCAGTTTAACCCGAGGGAAAGGTCCGACTCTTTAGTATGTAACAACTTTTCTAAAATGTAACTTTTTCCGGCTAATGTAAAAACATAAAATATTTAACTGTAAACCGCGGATAGAGAGTGAAGTACCCTCTCGAGCTCCCCTTCATCTTGGTTTGGGGTGACTATGTTTTTCTCTAACCGTTTTTCCTGCTGTAATGTGTTAATGTAATTTCTATACGAGTCACCTCAGTAGTTTGGGAATAGCCCCTGTTTCATCGGCCTAGAGCCCTTTAGGTTTTTTAAGTGTTCATTATCTTGGAGCGCACTACGCCTCCATTCATTTTGTGTTTCGGGCCATTTACTTAACCTGTTCGTTTCCGCGTAGGCCCTATAGGTTGGGTACGAGATACCCCTGTTTCAAATTGTAAGTTGGGCCATGGAAGGCCAGAGAGTGTATGATTTTTGAGGTTTCCTCGAGGAGGCTGAAAGAAACGGAGAGCCTGTTAACTCTTTTTCAAGTTTTGTAATTGTAAAGAGTGCCTCTGAAAGGCTATATATTGTAATTTTTGGAGCAAGTGCTCTTTGAATTAGGGGATTTCTGCCCTTAACTAAATAATTCTTCTTCCATTTGTAAAATTGTAAAACTAGGGGCTTAAAGCCCAAAGTGTTAAGGTTCTGAATCTTGGATTTTTCCTAATCTGGTTTCAAGATTGGCATTGCACCTGATTGTTATTTTTCCCTTGGGGAAATTTGTTAAGTTTGTTTTTTATAATGAAAGAAATATAACCTTTGTTAAAGTTTTAATTCAATTCTTGACACTGTAGTTAGACCCATTCAAGCCCGCACCTTCTTTCACCTCTGCGATCCACAGATACCCCCGAACAGAAAATACGAAGATACGATAAAGTAATATAGGGCCCATGATCCAACATCACTGACCACTAAGGAACAATGAATTTCTTCATACACTTCTGGAGAAAAAAGAAAATCAAGTAATAAAGTCCTTGCTATCGTATAGTATTGAGAAATTTCATCATCTGACATAGTCAAGAATCGAACTCTGTCAAAAAAGTGATGACTTTTTGGGAAGTATTAAATATCACAGTTGGAGCTAGAACGCAAAACAGATCTCATTTCCTTGCTTGAACTACTCGTATTCTACATTTTCTGTTCTTTTAACTTCTGTCACCGTTGATATTATATTATCGAAGTGAAACGTCAACTCACCCGACTCCCTTGAGCCTTAGCATCCGGCTGCAAAATTGTTCCAAATCCACAAGAAATTCCGAGCCCAAATAAGCAGGAGGATAAGAGGAAAACTTTCCTTAAACTTTAATTTCTTCATTTATAATTCCCTGCGTCACTTGGCTTGATTTGTCCGTGTTTCAATTTTTTGCTTCGATATTTTCATCCTGTACTCCTTCAAGACAATATCCATACCATTCAGTAGTTCTTCAATTCTTCTGCAGTCTTTTTCTACTTCTACTACCGTTTCCACACCTGCGGGGTCCCGGGTGCGACTGTGTTGCACAAGTAGATTTGGCCCTGTTTTACGGCCGGATGCCCTTGCTGACGCCAACCCTCTGTGGTAATGTGGTGTGTTTTCCGTATATGAATAGGAGAGTGTTGGAACAAACACAAACACCTAATTCCCGAGCCAGAATAATTAATCAGACATGATTACAATACCCAACGTGGTCGGGTCTCGAACCTGGGACCCTCTGAACCGAATACCTCAAAGCTGACCATTCAGCCAAGGCGTTGGACTCGGATAAAATATCAATATTATCGACAAATCTCAAGGTTTTGATTTCTTTTCCTTTTCCGAATTTTTCATGTATTTCTTCTAGTAACTTGTAAAAGAGCAGGGACAAACTGAAAACTAATCTTACTCCTTTCTGACTGGTTTGTTCTCGTTCTTATCTCTAGATTCTCATCACTAGGTAATTGAGTCACAATAAGTTCATATTCTTTGAAAGTAGAGGAAAGGTGTATTCTATAGCAATCAAACTTCACTGAAACTGGTCGATATTAAGAAACATGCCTATGTGTTGCGTTCATTCTTTGCATTGCATCTGCTAGAACGTAGCCTAACAGAGGGGACTAGCAGGGGACAGTTTCTAGTTTATGACTTTGTTGTTTGCCTCCTGACCTTGGTGTGTTTCTGGATGGAAGCGTGCAGTTTGTCATGGCCAACTTATAGCAGCAGTAACTGTACAGCAAATGTTATCAATAGCCAAAGAACTAAACAAACAGCCTTTATGTTAATGAGCACTGACGATAAGTAACATTTTGCAAGTTGGTTTGTTTCATCTTTGACCTCTTTCCAAATACGTATTTGCTGAAATAACGCGATGATCACACTCTTAATATGATACCCCTTTATTTGAGGTCAAGAAAATAATATTCTCTATAACATATATTTTTCTATAAAATTTAAAGATATGTTTACTCATATTGCGTTCATCTAAAGTGGTAATAATAATAATAATAATAATAATAATAATAATAATAATAATAATAATAATAATAATACCTCTTCATACAGACTGCTTTGCCTTTCAACGTTTAGTCTGCAGGCCTCTGTGAATTGATAAAACATCCGCAGTGGGTGAAGACTGTGTATATACCTTTTGTCTATACACTAATTATTGGAAGTGTCGGATTTCTTCCATTTCCACTGACTCGTGTAATGAGAGGTTGGTTCCTTAGTGGAACTTCCTCTCAAAATAATCGCCACCACCTCCGCCACCACCGATTAGCTTAGCACCTCCATAATCCTCTATTTGCAACCAGCTTTCTCGTCTCGTTTAGTTACATAGAGTTTACCCTAAGATCAATACATTTTATCCATAGCCATCTACTTCTCATACCTTCCATCGTCGAGTCTATTCCTCTCTTAGATAAACTATCCAAATCCTTCTGTCTCGCGTGAGCCGCAACATCGATGACGGTTTACATGTACAGCTTCAACCTTCGAGTTCATTGTTAAATTGGTGGGGTTTTTTGTGTGTTTTGCTATTTGCTATTTGCTTTACGTCGCACCGACACAGATAGGTCTTATGGCGACGATGGGATAGGAAAAGCCTTGGAAGTGGAAGGAAGCGGCCGTGGCCTTAATTAAGGTACAGCCCCGGCATTTGCCTGGTGTAAAAATAGGAAACCACGGAAAACCATCTTCAGGGCTGCCGACAGTGGCGCTCCAACCCACTATCTCCCGATTACTGGATACTGGTCGCACTTAAGCGACTGCAGTTATCGAGCTCGGTTAAATTAGTGTTTGTCTCCCCAATCCGAATATCCTTCTGCCATTCTTTCCACCTGTTTGTACTAGCAAATCATTCTTGCTACTTCCATGTCAGAAATTAACTTACAAATACGGTAATTTACTTGTGTTACGAATGTAAGAAATATATATTTGAATTGTTCAAAGAAAGTGTTTTGATGAAGGCAATACAACAGAGACAAGGTTGATCTATTGTTATTGTGCTCATTTACTTAATACATGGCATTAACTATTATTAAATCATACATATCATTTTATTTTTAAGGTATTTACTTCTGTAGAAAAAAAATAAGTGTAGCATTTGACTCTATGTATCCATGAAGTTTTGGTGTCTCCGTCTTTTTTAAATGGTCATGAATTTTGGTGCCAAACAATAAACGGCTAACATTTTCAATGTTTTTCAAGGTCTAGCAAATAAATGTATTGCACATTTTCTTCCAAATTTGAGCATATTCTTGGTTAATTAACTTCCAACGCGCTTCGTACATGGGACCACAAATCAGCATGATTGCAACACAAACTCACGTCAGTAGCTTTTTTTTTTGTTAGTGGCTTTACGTCGCACCGACACAGATAGGTCTTATGGCGACGATGGGATAGGGAAGGCCTAGGAGTTGGAAGGAAGCGGCCGTGGCCTTAATTAAGGTAGAGCCTGGTGTGAAAATGCGAAACCACTTAAAACCATCTTCAGGGCTGCCGACAGTGGGATTCGAACCCACTATCTCTCGGATGCAAGCCCACAGCCGCGCGCCCCTAACCGTACGGCCAACTCGTCCGGTCACGTCAGTAGTTAAGGGTTAGTCTCCTAAATAATTATGGACATTATATAACCAAATAGATTATTTACTTTTATTAAATTCAAGAATTGGAAGTCCATATTTACCCACTTTGTTAGTTATCAAGCACAGTTTACATCCAAGAAGATTGTGAACTATTTACGGTACGCAAAACGGCTGCATGTGTATTAGCACAGAACAGAAAATGAACTGTTTTAAAAATTACAAGTCTACTCTGGTACTCGTGTGCGAATTGACATGTTGGATATTAATTATGGGTATTAAACTGAATTGATAACAATACTGACAGTTATCATGTAATCATATGGCAGCGCAAGAATAACAACTTTGTTGACAGAAAGACAAGCTTTGTCTGAGGCAGCCGTCATCAAGGACAGCAACCTTTTACTAGTTAGTGAAAAACTACTACTTCGTTTCCACCTGGAAAGAAATTATGAGTTTCTTAACTTGCAAAGAAAAAATAAGGTAATGATTTAATGCTACACATTCAACATAGAATCGTTTCAAGACTTCCTCGGAAACCGTTGATTCCTCGATTTGGGCGAACATTCTTTTCATTTGGATCAGGGTTTCCCGAACTTTATAGGTCATAGATCACTGAGAAGGGGAAATGTTTATCACGGAGCACTAGTTTCACTTGGGACTTATATGATCCTAATATTTGGACACAGACGGTAAACATTTAGATATTAGAAATTCAGACATTTCATTCAAAGAGTTAATTTTCTAGTCTAATTTCACAATTACCGTTATAAGGTTTCTGGTGGGATGCAGAAAAACAAATCCCAGACTTGTTTGTGATTTTTGTGCTCACTTAGCAAAGTACAGAATACCTATAGATCGGTGGAGTGTTAGAGACCTGCTATTTGGAGCAAGATGCACCCTCCCTAGTAAGACATCGACCTTACTACAAAATTTGAAAGTTCCATCCTGCGAAATAGAAAAAAAAGTAATATATATTCTGAAGGACTTTCTACATATCATTCATTTCCATCTATGCCTGAGAACGTGATTAACAATCCTCTCCCACTCTCCTGAAAAAAAGACAATTACAGCGTAAACAATTATTATAAATTTACACGTTTTGATGTTCATAAATTCTTTTGACATTATAACCTTGACTGTATTCCGTTTCCAAATGGTCACCCTCATTTGAGGACGGACGATTTATCATTTCTTTAATAAATCTCTTTCTCTCTGAAGAAGTTCGCGACGTACAGTAGATCTATTGGCGCTGACGATCGTCCAGCTGCTCGAATAAAGCACAGCGGTAGCCGAAACATCGGGTGTTTGGACTAAAAATCTACTTTTCCCGAGGCACCTGCTGCTTTAGGCAATCCAACTCACTGATCTGCACACAGGATATCCCGAAACTTGTGGAAAGTAATCGGAGGTTGGATAGTATACCAAGAAACAAAACAAAAATGTCCTACGGTCGATCGTTTACGAGCTAAACCTGTTTAAGTTATTAGCTACAATGTAGGGAGAGTTCATATTTAGGATTAAGTCTGAAGTTAGGCATGCCGTCACGCACATCGCCAGCGTGTGGAACTTGATTGTCTTCGAATACATGCAATACCTGGAGCATTTGAACATGTCCGACAATCAATGAGATGGTATGTTCAGGTATTCATTCAGGCGCATGCTGGAAATGTTGAGGACGTCTTGTATTATAATGCAGTATTCCTTTCGGTACACTAACATGGCGACAAGTACTCGACGTGGAATGTGCGAGGCAAGGCTATTACTAATACTTCCCGTACAAAGTTGGAAAGTCTGTAACTCGTAAATGACCGACCATACGGCGTATGTCCATAGTGTTGTTTTGGGGTATTCTATTCACCTACCGTTTACTTCCCATACATTTGGGAACACTCTGTATATCTGAAGCACGCTGTACAGCCTGATACAACTGATCATAGGAGGAAAACGTGGACGGAGATTATCACGGACGCTGAACATTCGACATCTACAATACAATAACTCTGAAACGGGAATCATAAAACAAGAAAGTATACTTCACGGTCGTCGCCAACCTTCTGTGAGGAGACGGTACCAGAAGAAGTCCAGTAATAGGGACAACCTGATTTCCTCGTATGCAGTCTGTGTTATTTTGTACTTCAGGCCAACATTCTCTATGTTTCGCATAGTTCCCACAAGCTGTCGGTGGACAAAGGTGACAGAGTGGGTGCATTACGCTCACTTTGATATTATCTTTTTTTTTTTTTTTGCTAGTTGTTTTTATGTCACACCGACACAGATAGGTCTTACGGCGACGATGGGACAGGAAAGGGCTAGGAGTGGGAAGGAAGCGGCCGTGGCCTTAATTAAGGTACAGCCCCAGCATTTGCCTGGTGTGAAAATGGGAAACCACGGAAAAACATTTTCAGGGCTGCCGACAGTGGGGTTCGAACATACTATCTCCCGAATACTGGATAATGGCCGCACTTAAGCTACTGCAGCTATCGAGCTCGGTCTTTGATATTATCAGACTGATAAGATGCCTGATTTGAACTGTGGAAGCCAGTGTTGAGAGGGCGACGTGCTGCACCCTGAGCCACGGAGGCTGTCTTTCCTGTCCTTAATAAGGTTTATTATTGGTTTTATTGTCCGGCTCCTCCGCTAAATGGTTAGCGTGCTGGCCTTTGGTCACAGGGGTCCGGGGTTCGATTCCCGGCAGGGTCGGGAATTTTAACCATCATTGGTTAGTTTCTCTGGCACGTGGGCTGGGTGTATGTGTTGTCTTCATCATCATTTCATCCTCATCACGGCGCGCAGGTCGCCTATGGGTGTCAAATCAAAAGACCTGCACCTGGCGAGCCGAACCCGTCCTGGGATCTCCCGACACTAAAAGCCATACGCTATTTCATTGGTTTTATTTTCTCCAACGACTTTTATGGCTTTTGGGGACGCCGAAATGCTGGAATGTTGCCCCACATGAGTTCTTTAACGTACCAGTAACATTACGGATACGAGGCTGACGTATTTGATCACCTTCAAATATCACCCGACTGAAGTAGGATTGAACCCACCAACTTGAGCTCAGAAGGCCAGTACTCTACCGTCCGAACTATTCAGCCGAGCTGTATTTAACAACTCTAAGGCATGTAGGCTACTATATCGCCGCTCCTATGCCAAAACCGCGGCTGTGACAATGCTCTTCCTATCCATTATGTCCCGTAAGACTTGTCACGCCTCTCAGCCACATATTTACTGTATATGCAGTCCATCAGAACAACTTTCGCTGAGTTAATTTTCGTATGCGCGTGTTTAAATGAAAATGAACCTTATTGTAACGTACTGTAGGAATGTTTGCATTACATATTTACCCACTCCTAGAGAATGATGTATTTAAGTTTCATTTTCCTTTACACACCCGCATATGAAAATTAAATCAAGGAAAATTGTTCTGATGGACTGCATATCAATATGTGGCTGGGAGGCGTGACGAGTCTTAAGGGAAATAATGGACCGGAAATTTATTATCACATTCGTGGTTTTGGCATAGGAGCGAGGATATGTAGCCTACTCAACAGGACCTAATTATTCTTCTTATTCTTCTTCTTCTATTGCTTTCCCCACACTTGTGGGGTCGCGGGCTCCAATTGTGTATACCCCAAAACAAAATAAAAATGCCCTACGGTCGATCGTTTACGAGCTAAGCCTGTCTTAATTATTAGCTACAATGTAGTGGAGTTCATATTTAGGATTAAGTCCGAAGTCAGGCGTGCCGTCACGGACAACGCCAGTGTGTGGAACATGATTGTCTTCGAATACATGCAATACCTGGAGCATTCGAAAATGTCCGACAGTAATATATGTCCATGTATTCATTCAGGCACATGCTGGAAATGTTGAGGACGTCTTGTATTATAATTTGGAGAAAGATGCACCCTCCCTAGTAAGACATCGGCCTTACTACAAAATTTGAAGAATGTAGTAATATAGATTCTGACGGACTTTCTACAAATCATTCATTTCCATCTCTGCCTGAGAACGTGATTAGCATTCCTCTCCCACTCTCCTGGAAAAAAGAAGACAATAACAGCATACACAACATTTCTACTTTCTGATATTCTTAAGTTCTATTGAAATTATAACCTTGATTGTATTCCGTTTCCAAATGGTCACCCTCATTGGAGGACGGCCTATACTATATCACTACCAAAGCAATGGTTTTATTCCAGATATACGAATAACGACACGAATTTCAGACAACCCGCTTCTTTTGCAAGTGAAGTCTGTTCACGTCATTCCACTATCCTTACAACTTTTAGCCATAATATCAAAAGTTGCGTTGTGTCCGTTCTTAGAGGAAGGTCCGTTTACAGCCTGACTGGATGGGGAGAAGGGAGTAGGGGGTATGGTTGCCATGGAAACGAGGTTGGACCTACTGCGGTTGCCATGGAGATAAGCCTGCTGGCTGATTCGTGTTGCTTTAGAGTTTCCAAAGCTCTCACATCTTGAGTTACGTACAACAGAACGCAGCGGTCTGAGAGAACGAACAAGCGAAGCGGACGCGAAGGGAAGGAGAAAGGAATGCAAAAATGTGGCAACACCGTGCAATGGCACGTGCAATGCTCCTCCCTCAAGTCCTATCTATTTTTCTTACAAGATGCTTTACGTCGCACCGACACAGATAGGTATTATAGCGACGATGGTGCAGAAAAAGAGTACGAGTGGGAAGGAAGCAGCCTTAATTAAGGTACAGCCCCAGCATTTGCCTGGTGTAAAACCATCTTCACGGCTGGCGATAGTGTGGTTCAAACCCACTATCTCCCGAATACATGATACTGGCCACACTTAAGCGACTGCAGCTATCGAGTTCGGTCTAGTCCTATCTGTCAAAACGCTTCTTAGGCCTGTGTCCAATATTACGGGTATAACTTCTTCTTCCTGGCCTTTTCCCCAGTGTGTTCGCAATGACACATGGTGTGGATTTAGCCAAGTTTTACGACTGGATGCCTTTCCTGACACCAACCGTACGTGGAAGAATATGTGTGTGATACCCTACTGTGGTAGTTGGTAGCGTGGTGTGGGCGGGCTGAGTAGTTCGGACGGTAGAGCGTTGACATTCTGAGTCCTACTTGGCAGGCACGATTCTGGCTCGGTGCTGTGGTATTCGAAGGTGCTAAAATACGTCAGCCTCTTGTCGGTGCATTTAATGGCACGAAAGAAAACGCCTCTGGAACTAAACGGTGGCACTTCGGCGTATTCGAGAAACCATAAACATGTAGTTAGTGGACATAAAACATCATTATTATTGCTGTTTTGTGTTGTATGTAGATGAAGAGAAGTGTATTAAGATGAACACAAACATACAGTCCCTAAGCCAGAAGAATTAACCACACGCAGTTAAAATCCTCGGCCCGGTTCTGGAATCGAATCTAAGACCCTATGAACAGAAGGACAGGGCATCGGCCATTCAACCAAGGAACCGGTCAGCCGTATTTGCACAAATGAAGGATTGTTTCTGGGTGTAGAGACCAACTGAGGCACAATGAACATGTGTAAAACCTTTGCTTGTCTTAGTCAGTAGGCTACACTGTGTAACCTAGACCAGGCCTATTATTATTATGCAGCTGCCTAGCCGATTCTCCGCTAGGAAGTCGAAAAAATTGAGAAACGGCATTTCCACTTCTGAAGGAAAAATGAGTACCAGGTTAATTCTTGGCGGTATAGAGCTAACCACTCTACCCCCACTTCGTCGGCGGGTACGATCCTGGCTCAGTCCGAGGTATTCAAATACACCAGTTTTACGATTATAGAGTTACTGATATGTAAATTAACTTCTATGGGACAAAATTGTGGCACCTCGGCATCTCCGAAATTCGTAAAGGTAGTTACCTCGACTTAAAACCAAAAACATTATTAAACCATAGTTGTCGAAGTATCTACATTACAGAGATAGAGATGCAAATGTGTAAAAGCAAGTATCTTTGACGTTAGAATAAGTAACGATGATCATGCTCCTTTCTATACAGTGATAAAGCGGAAGACGAAGGAGACACTGGTCAGGTACAAGGACGTCCTCGACAAACTCTCACCCAGAAAACGCAGCACGAAGTGTGGACGTAACAGCGGACAGACAATGACGTATGGCAGCCCATTACTCGAGCTTGGCCTGAAATATCATTAATCTTCTCTCTCCTTGTAACAACCCATACGTTAACCAAGGTCAGTACCTCCCAGAGCATTAACAACAAGAGTAGAGCAGCAGACGGAGTGAGAAATAAAAAGGAACAACAGCAGCAAACAACGCCAAATCATGCTTAGCCATTACGAGCGGCACAATGTGGGACTCAGTGCCATAGGTCAGGGTGCAGTCAGAAACCGTTTATGCAAATCGACGATAACCTAGTCAAGACAGAGACTAATTATTTGTCATATAGACGCTCCATTACGCTTACCTCGTTGCAGCAGTGACAAATATCTTCGACGAGAGTCATTTAGATGGTGTGCGATTGAGCGAATAACACCAAAGCATTCTCGATTAGTTTCGTTCTCCAATGAGATAATTAAGAGCTCCTGTAATGACTACGAGACATTAATTTTGAGTCATATTAAATCCAAAATTCTTTACTGTTTCGGTATACCTCCTGACAAGTATTAGCGATCTTACATTATAACTAGATACCATGCCGTCTTCATGATGACCAGGTAGGTACTAAGACTTCCCGTTCGATTCCTGGCCTGCCAAAAAGCTAAATTATCTCCGTACCTTCAATGAAGACTTTTGAAGAAGTGATCGATAAATATTTTCACTATTCGTAAGCAGGACAGAGCAGTTTGCCATGTGTCCGGCCGTCTTTTCCTTGTACTCATTTCTGTTTCAGGCTGAGTGAACCCCGTATCAAGTGTCCCTCGGGAAACGCTGTCCGGACATTTCGTACCGCAGACATTCCGTACCACTTGATTTGTTAGGACATTTCGTACCACCTAGGCCGTTATCTACCTGCGAACGGTTTTCCCGTAATCCCGAAATATTTACGCCAGGACAATCCGAACCACTTGATGTCAAATTGGAATTAACCGGGCGAGTTGGCCGTGTGCGTAGAGGCGCGCGGCTGTGAGCTTGCATCCGGGAGATAGTACTGTAGGTTCGAATCCCACTATAGGCAGCCCTGAAGATGGTTTTCCGTGGTTTCCTATTTTCACACCAGGCAAATGCTTGGGCTGTACCTTAATTAAGGCCACGGCCGCTTCCTTCCAACTCCTAGGCCTTTCCTATCCCATCGTCGCCATAAAACCTATCTGTGTCGGTGCGACGTAAAGCCCCTAGCATTTAAAAAAATCGGAATTCCATATCCACGCCAGCGGGCGTACTGAGCCTCACAGGCACATTTTAGAAATCAGGAACAAAAATAAATACAACATTTGCTAAAAAAAATCTATACTGCCTATTTTAATAATTGCCGTTTAACCTATACGTATCACTTATGTTTACGTGGATATCATAAAAAAGTCGATTTCTTGAAGTATGAAGCCTGAAACAAAACAATACAATATAAATATGTTACATCGCGTTGGGGCGCAATGTGCCTCACCGGCACATATATTTATAAACTGCTGCATTATTTCATTATAAAGTAAATGAAATGAAAGGTTATGATGAACTGGCCGATATGGACTAGCAGGTGACACGGAAACAGGAAACTGCTGAATGGTGGAAGTAGCTAGGTCCAGGCGAATGGCCAATACGGGATAAAAATTAACACGTGCACCAATCAGGTCAGTTGCTCCCGACGGAAGGTTAACATTAGCCTTGGTCACACCGTGCGAAGGCTTCTGTGCCAGTAGTGGACAATGGATATACAAATTAATACATTAAATCGGAAATCGTTTTTACTTCGCAATACTTCCATTCTCATTCAAGTGGTACGGAATGTCCTCTCCTAAATATTTAACTGACACTTCGCAGGTAATCAGCCGTTCAAGTGGTACGAAATGTCCGGTGGTACGAAATGTCCGTGGTACGAAATGTCCTAGAACCCGGGAAATAATCCTGGCTCTAGAGATTTAAAATCTGATGAGACGGCTAAAACGAGGTGGACTCAGCCTCGTGATGACAATATTGATTACCGAGCTCGATAGCTGCAGTCGTTTAAGTGCGGCCAGTATCCAGTATTCGGGAGATAGTGGGTTCGAACCCCACTATCGGCAGCCCAGAAGATGGTTTTCCGTGGTTTCCCATTTTCACACCAGGCAAATACTGGGGCTGTACATTAATTAAGGCAACGCCCGATTCCTTCTCACTCCTAGTCCTTTCCTGTCCCATCATCGCCATAAGACCTATCTGAGTCAGCAAAATGTAAAAAAAAAAAAAAAAAAAAAAAAGGACAATATTGGTTGTTGCTGACGGTTTTCCGTCGCATGAACTACAGTGCATACAGGATGTCGGTGACAGTACGATAGGAGAGGGTTGGGTTAGGAAGGAAGTGGCTATGGCTTTAATTAAAGAACAGCCCCACCATTTACTGTACTTAGTTTGAAAATGGATATCATGGAAAACTACAGCACTTCCCAAAATTTGATGACCACTTACACGTGCTTGACATTTCATTGTAGAGTTTAATTTAAGAAGGTAAGAAAGTTCTGTTATTTTGTTTTCAGTTGCATATACAAAGAAAATTATTTTGATGCAAAAACCATTCCCTAAGTTATTGAGCACTCATGATATAAAACGTTAAAGAAATAATGCACTACGAAACTATTCCGATATCTGAGCATGTTTTCTATATGTAATTTATAAAAAATAGCTGCGCGTATGCATATACTTCTTTTATGTTATATGTTCTTGTAACACGCACTGTAGGCTACTTATATTGAATACCTACAAGATCTAAAAAAGATATAAATTTTGCCCTGTTAGTCTAATTTTGCAGAAATGAGAGAAATTAGTGTAAAGTGTGTGATTTTCATTCCCGTGCAGCGACTTGATAAAGATGTTATTTACCCTGCAAAATTTAGGGATTTGGGTTACTCCCTTCTTTATACTCAACCAATCTTCACCTAATACACTACCTACTTTTAAATGATAACTTTCAAATAATAATGGTAACGAAAATAAACTTAATTGCGAAAGTAATAGTATGAATAACCGAGCTCGATTGCTGCAATAGCTTAAGTGCAGCCAGTATCCAGTATTCGGGAGATAGTAGGTTCGAACCCCACTGTCGGCAGGCCTGAAAATTGTTTTCCGTGGTTTCCCTTTTTCACACCAGGCAAATGCTGGGGCTGTATCTTAATTAAGGCCACGGCTGCTTCCTTCCAACTCCTAGCCCTTTCCTGATCCATCGTCGCCATAAGAGCTATCTGTGTCGGTGCGACGTAGGCCTGAAGCAACTAGCAAAACAAAAACAAAAAAAATAGTATGAATAAAATAATCTAACCTCGTAATATTAACATACAATCGTATAATATACCGTATATGAAACACACGCCATACGTATATAACATACATTTAAATCCGGTGAATGGAAATGGCTGTAATGCTAAAATAAGTTATTTAAGGAACATATGAAAAATATCCTCCTCTGCGAACCATGTGACGTTGCCGCGTTGGGGAGGCTTGCGTGTCCCAATGATGCAGATAGCCGAGCCGCAGGTGCAACCATATCGGATGGGTATCTGTTGAGAGACCAGACTAACGAATGGTTCATCGAAAGGGGGGTAGCAGCCTTTCGGTAGTTGCAAGGGCGGCAGTCTAGATAATTGACTGATACGGCCTTGTAATAATACTCAACATGGCTTAGCTGTGTTGATACTGCTACACGGCTGAAAGCAACGGAAAACTACAGCCGTAACTAACTCCCGAGGACATGCAGCTCTCTCTGTATGAATGATGTACTGATGATGGCTTCCTCCCGGGTAAAATATTCCGGAGGTAAACTAGTCCCCCATTCGGATCTCCGGGTGGGGACTACACGAGAGGGGGCGATCATCAGGAAGATGGATACTGACATTCTGCGAATCGGAGCGTGGAATGTTAGAAGTTTGAATCGTTGTGGTAGGTTAGAGAATCTGAAAAGGGAGATGGATAGGCTAAAGTTAGATGTAGTTGGTATAAGTGAAGTACGTTGGCAGGAAGAACAAGATTTTTGGTCAGGCGACTACCGAATTATCAACACAAAATCAAACAGTGGAAATGCAGGAGTTGGTTTAATAATGAATAAGAAAATAGGGTAGCGGGTAAGCTACTACGACCAGCATAGTGAAAGAATTATTGTCGTCAAGATAGACACCAAACCAATGCCCACCACAATAGTGCAGGTCTATATGCCTACTAGTTCAGCGGATGATGAAGAAATCGAAAGAATATATGAGGAGATAGAAGATTTAATACAATATGTAAAAGGTGACGAGAATCTAATTGTGATGTGAGGCTGGAATGCAGTGGTAGGCCAAGGAAGAGAAGGTAGTACAGTAGGAGAATTTGGATTGGGACAAAGGAACGAAAGAGGAAGTCGGCTGGTTGAATTCTGCACTGATCATAATTTAGTGCTTGCTAATACTTGGTTCAAACACCACAAACGACGGCTGTATACGTGGACGAGACCTGGAGACACTGGAAGGTATCAAATAGACTTCATTATGATTAGGCAGAGATTCAGAAACCAGGTGTTGGATTGCAAAACTTTCCCAGGAGCAGACGTGGACTCTGACCACAACTTGTTGGTCATGAAATGCCATCTGAAGTTGAAGAAATTGAAGAAAGGAAAGAATGCAAAAAGATGGGATCTAGACAAGTTGAAAGAAAAGAGTGTGAGGGATCGCTTCAAGGAACATGTTGCACAAGGACTAAATGAAAAGGCTGAAGGAAACACTATAGAGGAAGAGTGGAGAGTCATGAAAAATGAAGTCAGTAGGGCTGCTGAAGAAATGTTAGGAAGGAAGAAAAGATCAACTAAGAATCAGTGGATAACTCAGGAGATACTAGACCTGATTGATGAACGACGAAAATACAAGAATGCTAGAAACGAAGAGGGCAGAAAAGAATACAGGCGATTAAAGAATCAAGTGGATAGAAAGTGCAAGGTAGCTAAGGAAGAATGGCTGAAGGAGAAGTGCAAGGATGTTGAAGGCTGTATGGTTCTGGGAAAGGTAGATGCTGCATACAGGAAAATCAAGGAAACCTTTGGAGAAAGGAAATCTAGGTGGATGAATATTAAGAGCTCAAATGGAAAGCCACTTCTAGGGAAAGAAGACAAAGCAGAAAGTTGGCAGGAGCATATCCAACAGTTGTATCAAGGTAAAGATGTAGATAATTTGGTTCTGGAACATGAAGAGGCTGTTAATGCTGATGAAATGGGAGACCCAGTTTTGAGGTCAGAGTTTGACAGAGCTGTCAGTGACCTCAATAGGAACAAGGCACCTGGAATTGATGACATTCCCTCTGAATTACTGACTGCCTTAGGAGAAACCAGCATGGCAACGTTATTTCATTTAGTGTGTAAGATGTATGTGACAGGAGAAGTCCCATCCGATTTTCGGCAGAATGTTGTTATACCTATTCCCAAGAAAGCCGGTGCTGACAGGTGTGAAAACTACCGCACCATTAGTTTAGTATCTCATGCCTGCAAAATTTTTACACGCATTATTTACAGAAGAATGGAAAAACAAGTTGAAGCTGAGTTGGGAGAAGATCAATTTGGCTTCAGAAGAAATGTAGGAACACGTGAAGCAATCCTGACTTTACGTCTGATCTTAGAAGATCGAATCAAGAAGGACAAGCCCACGTACATGGCATTCGTAGATCTAGAAAAGGCATTCGATAATGTTGATTGGACCAAGGTATTTATGATTCTGAAGACGGTAGGGATCAGATACCGAGAACGAAGAATTATCTACAATCTGTACAAAAATCAGTCTGCAGTGATAAGAATCGAGGGCTTTGAAAAAGAAGCAGCAATCCAGAAAGGAGTGAGGCAAGGCTGCAGTTTGTCCCCTCTCCTTTTCAATGTTTACATAGAACAGGCAGTAAAGGAAATCAAAGAGAAATTTGGAAAGGGAATCATAGTCCAAGGAGAGGAAATCAAAACCTTGAGATTTGCCGATGATATTGTTATTTTATCTGAGACTGCAGAAGATCTCGAGAAGTTGCTGAATGGTATGGATGAAGTCTTGGGTAAGGAGTACAAGATGAAAATAAATAAGTCCAAAACAAAAGTAATGGAGTGCAGTCGAACGAAGGCAGGTGATGCAGGAAATATTAGATTAGGAAATGAAGTCTTAAAGGAAGTAGATGAATATTGTTACTTAGGTAGTAAAATAACTAACGATGGCAGAAGTAAGAAGGACATAAACTGTAGACTAGCACAAGCAAGGAAGAGCTTTCTTAAGAAAAGAAATTTGCTCACTTCAAACATTGATATCGGAATTAGAAAGATGTTTTTGAAGACTTTCGTGTGGAGCGTGGCATTGTATGGAAGTGAAACATGGACGATAACTAGCTCAGAAAGAAAGAGAATAGAAGCTTTTGAAATGTGGTGTTACAGAAGAATGCTGAAGGTGAGATGGATAGATCGAATCACGAATGAAGAGATACTGAATCGAATTGGCGAGAGGAGATCGATTTTGCTAAATTTGACGAGAAGAAGAGATAGAATGATAGGACACATCTTAAGACACCCAGGACTTGTTCAGTTGGTTTTTGAAGGAAGTGTAGGTGGTAAGAACGGTAGGGGTAGACCAAGGTATGAATATGACAAGCAGATTAGAGCAGATGTAGGATGCAATAGTTACGTAGAAATGAAAAGGTTAGCACAGGATAGGGTGGCATGGAAGGGCTGCATCAAACCAGTCTATGGACTGATGACTCAAACAAACAACAACATGAAAAATATACATTTAAAAAAATGAAATATCGCCTTCAGTACAGAAGTTAAGATGAGGAAAAGCGAAGCAGTCTTATTACTATTCCTTAGTTTGTTGCTTGAGGAATGGAAAACAAAGCCCATACGAATGATAATCGCAGGCCTATTCGGTAAGATGGATCCGGTGGCCTTAATTAAAGAACAGCCCCGGGATTTCACCTGGTGGGTTTAAATTCCACTATGGCTCATTCTATAGGGTAACTGGAGTATCCTCGTACACTTTCGTATACGTTTACAATATGTCTAGTGCATGAATTACGCTCAGCCATTAAAACATAGCTAGCACCTTTACATCTTTGCATAGCCCAACACATTGTGTAATTGAGCCATCTATATACATAAAATCGTAACGACCGTGTGCCTGTACATTGACTATTTTGGCGAAAATTTCGTTCAATTATCCTTTTCAGGTGTAATAATGACCATCTGCATATACACAGTTCAAAAAAATTAGGGGAACATGTTTTTGAACGCATGCCATGATCCACAAAACAATACTTCACACCCAGGCATATTACCAACTAAACCTTTATTCTTTACCGTTGAAGTACCGTATACAAAAGAGCATCGACGGATTCTCGTTCATTTTCAGAGCAGCACAAACGGAATTGTCCAAATAGGGGCGAAAGCAAAGTGATAACAGTCCTCCAGGGTGGATATTTATCACAGGTGGAGAGCATTTATCACAGCTTGGCGCCTACATGCCATGCTGTGCATAAGTCGACGGGGGTCACGCTGCGGTAACAGGCCCCATTCTTCAAAGAGAGCCTGTTTGAGGTCTTGGAGATTCTGTGGTGGAACAGGACGCCCACGAACACTTCTGTCAATCCTATCCCACACATGCTCGATGGGATTAAGGTCGGGACTCACTGCTGGCCATTCCATCTCTTGAATGTCCAGTTGTCGCAAGACAGCTCTGGTGATGCGCGTTACATGAGCCCGGGCATTGTCGTGCATGAGGGCCAACACCGTATACGGCAACAAACAAATGGCGCAGCAGTATCTGCTCGATGTACCCCGCAGCGGTAAGATTACCACGGACGACGACAAGACCCGTACGGCCATCAGTACTCATGCCACCCCCCACCGTCACAGAACCTTGTCCGAATCGGTCGCCTTCCTGAATATTTGGCATTCATTGCCCACCACAGCGTCTCCATACACGCTAACTCTGTGTGAGGGGAAATCTGGACTGGTCTGTGAACAACACAGGACTCCATTGGTGAAGTTGCCAATGGACGTGGGTACGGGCCAACAGTAGGCGTGCTGTGCGATGTTGCTGCGTTAAACAGAGCACTCGAACAGGACCTATGGGTCTTAAGGACACTTCTCTTAACCTGTTCCTTACTGTCTGGTCAGACGCCGTGAATCCATTGACCCTCCTGACGTCTTGTTGCAGTTCTCTGGCATTTGCTGAACGACGCCGTAATGCACAGATGTTCAGATATCGGTCATCCTATGGGTTTGTCATGCGTCCACGACCTTGTCCAACCCTCCTTGTGAACTGGCCGGTCTCATTGTAGCAATCCCACAAGCGCTGAATAACTGACGGAGAGACACTGAGATCCACAGCAACACAACGAAAAGTCAATCCTTCTTGGATCAAAGTGACGGCCCTTGCGACTTGAACCTCGTTAAGATATCTCATGGAATATGCTGGTTTACGTGCAACGTGCTCAAATGTCCGCAGTAGTCTGACAGTTTAATGCATGGTTACGCCTACAGATGGAGTATAACTTCGATTTGACATACCCTGAGTAACTAAGGTCTCAATGTATGCTGTACGACAAGTGGAACCCCATCTAACAAATTATCGTTCACATACCGGACGTAAAAAACACGTTCCCCTAATAGTTTTGAACTGTGTATTTAACTTTGGTGTTTGCCTGTTTGTTTGTTTGTTTGTTTGTTTGTTTGTTTGTTTGTTTGTTTGTTTGTTTGTTTGTCTGTCTGAGTTCTTATAACTTGAAAACTACTTGATACATTTCTACCAAACTTCATATTTAGAATTCACCTTTCCTTGGGTAGGTTTTAGGTCCAAAGTTGTTCCTAAATCCCTCAACTAACTGGGGGTTTATACGAAACGGAAACCGTGATTTTGCACTCTCACAAAATTTACACAACCAAACTTAATGGAGATCTACCTGCCTTAGTGGAAATCGATTTCTATAAGTTATTATCACGTGCTTCATTTCGATAAGAGTATTAACATGAGAGATATCATTAACGGACCGTTTTTCAGTCTAACTTTGAGCGGACTTAGCCTAAAAGCGGGTCCGTGTAAACCACACTTCCTATAACTGCAAAAATACTGGAAATTATTTTAACCAAACTTCATATTTACCATCCCCCTCTCCAGAGGTAGCTTTTAAGGTCCATAGCATTTCAATTATCCGGAGTGGACAGGCTTTTTTTTAGGAAACCGAAACCGTGATTTTACTCCCGCACAAAGTATACCAGACCAACTTGGATAAGCATCGACCAACCTTGTTGGAAATCCAGTTCTAAAACATTTTCTCATGTGCACTTCTTCGATAGGATGATTAATGATTGAGATATCATTAACGGACAGTTTTACAGGGTAAGTCCAATGGATATAGCCCAAATGGTGTTGTACGTGGAGCAAATTCCTTATCTATATAAATAAAATCGTAACGACCGTCTGTCTGTACACAGACTATTTTGACGAAATTTTCATTCAGTTATCGTTTTCATGTGTAATAATGACCAACTATTTTGGCTTTGGTGTGTGTTTGGTATTTGAGTTTTTATAACCTGAAAACTACTGGATATATTTCCACCAATCTTCATATCTGTCCTTGGGTAGGTTTTAGGGTAAATATTGTTTCTAAATATCTGGGGGTTTATACGAAACCAAAACCGTGATTTTGCACTCCCTCAGACTTAATGGAATTCTACCTGCTGTCATGTCATTTCAAGGTGGGTTACAGGGTTTAAGTAAGGAGCCATTTTGCTCTTTTCGATAGAACAGATAATAAAAGATGTTTTCGTCAACGATTAGTTTCATGAGTCTTCAGCCAAAGTGCCACTCCCGGTTTCAGATAAACAACAATACGTAGCCGAGAAGTAGGGAGAATTACACACAACTTCAGACCAGGAACTGTAAAAGCAAAGCAAAGTCACCTCCGTACAGGCCATGAAGGCCCTTGGAGGAGTGGAAGGTAAAGGCTTCCACCATTCTTAACCTCGGCACGTGATGGGGTAGAGTGGTTAGCTCTACGCCCGGCCGCCTTTGACCCAGGAATTAACCTGGTACTCATTTTTGGTGTAGGCTGAGTGAACCTCAGGGCCATATGCACCTCCGGAAGTGGAAATCTCGTTTCTAAAATTTTACGACTTCCGGACGGGGATTCGAACCCACGTCCTTCCGGGCGAACCGAGCACGCCTTTACCGTCTCGGCCAGGCAGCCCCTAGACCAGCAACTCTACCGTTCAATAAACTCTGTGGTCATTCTCATTCTGTCCCCACTTTGTTCAGTTTTATCGTACTTCACGTTACACTACTGCCACTTGCTCTTATAGAAGAATATCAGTTTAACACGCCCTGTTAAATGGTGAATACAGGGATGTAATTTCGCATAAACTCATGAAGGAATCGTGAAACCTATTATCAATTCCCGTGCGAAGAACGGATACATATGCTAGTCACTCATAAAAAGAATAAGTGCATGATATTCTACGAGTTCCTCGCAGGTACACTTTTCTCAGAAACAATTGAACCTATAGGTATGATGTTTGTTGCAAGTATTCACAGGGTTTGTATCTATGCGGGAGGTGAATTATATTTTGATGGTACTGTATTTAAATTTCCGATTAAATATTGAATGCGAGGAACATGCAATACCATGCGTTAATTTTCAAAAAATATATTTTGAGCGAATACACATACAAATCATGGCATGACAGTGCACTGATTTTAGTCGTCGATAACTAGCCTATCTTGGTGGATCAGAGAGTATGTCCTCGACCCGCGATGCCAATTTTACGGGTTCGAGTTCGACCGTGATGGTGGGCTATCAGTCGCTGACGAGTATGAATGTCTTCTTCAAAACTCAGTTTTTGTGGGTTCTTGGATGGCTGTAGAGTCCAAAGTTGGAGCCGCAGATTCTACCGCATTGACAACATATGTTATATTTGGTCTGGCGGGTGCTGAATGTGTAGTATTGTTTTTATTCGGAAGTGCCTGTTGTTTCCTAGCATTGCGCTTGTAAGTTTCCATATTCCGACATTGTTGCTCTGTGGCGACGTTTAGTAAATTTACAGAGAGTTGTTGGCTGAACGCTGAAAGGCATAACGGTCTATAATGATGATGATGACGATGATGATGATGATGATGATGATGTCTGTATGTATGTATGTATTTATTGAACCCATGACCCTTGTGCCCTAAGAACATTATGCATAAAGCGATAATCATTTTAAAGTTGGATTCTTGATAGCATGGATTTGACACGTGACGAGGAGGTGATTATCTTCGGTCCCACGCTCTGGGGTACGTGACGTCAGCCACACGTGTCAACGGCGGAAGAATCTCAAGTCATTTTTGTGAACTATTTCAAAGCGCATGTACATGGCGTGACCCAAGCCAAGTCAAAAAAATATAGTGCCTATCAAAGGGGGTCAATCATCTCACAAATCGAACCCGTAAAAATTTTAAATGTCCATGAACACTACCGCCAGATATGTAGCAAGCATGTAGTCACTTTCAAAACTCTTGAAATTACAGTTTAGGTAAGTCAGAAAATTTATAGAAATTTTCTTGGCGGCAAAGGGAGATATCGAAGAGAGGGGGTAACTGCTATAAATACGAAGGGACGCCATTACGAAGTCTCCTTCTCCGGCATTTGTGATACAAAGCGGACGAAAAATTGTTGAGCTGCTCTGCGAAATCAAACAACGAAAGTAGACTGAGTTCAACTGCAGATTTCAGCCAGTATGGCTAGGTCTTGAGTCCATGAAGGGATAGTTTTCTTGAGTGAAATAATTGTACCGGATAGGACGGTCAAAGTACTCAATAAATTCTAATGTGATTAAGTAATCCGTGTGCGGAAATGATTATAGTCCACCGTGTGCGCTCAACGAACAAGTGAAGGGTATTTTTTTTTTTATGCTTTATTCCAGGAAACCTGAAGATATAAAAAAATTGGTTTGTAAAGCCATGAATGTAAAAATGGCTAAATAAAATGCCAGGGTCGCAGGTGAACCCTATGACGAACACTGGCGTGACGACATGAGGTAGGTGACTTTCCACCTTACTACCTCTTATACCTTGTCTCGTGATCTCTAAAAGTGTATTTGAATGGGGATATACGACGCAGTGGTCATCCCTACTAAGTTTTGTAAATGTGAGAATACGACTTTTAAAAAAAGAGTCATTTGTTTTATTTTCCACTTGGATAAATTTTTGAAGTCTTGCGAGTGCCGTATAATGTTGTAAAAAGTTATTGAATAGGGTTTCGAAGTGATATCACGTCCAATGTAGATCGTCATCCGTGTGAGTGTACTGTGAGGTCAAATTAAGATGTTAATTCGACGTAAAATTTTTCTGTCTGCAATTTGACGTTAATAATAATAATAATCCATGGTCACTCATTTTCAATCGAGTGGAAGCGCGCTGTCGGGTGAGAACCTAGGGTGATGAATTTGGTCACGGAGAGAAACGTTTTTCTATGCCCATTTTAAACTGTGTCTGACTGACAATAAAAAGATCTAGTAGAATATTTCAGTCATTTTGTTCATAAAAATCAAGTTATTAAATACGATCTCATTTATGCGAAGTTATTCATGAGTAATGCATTGTGCCATATTAGACGTCGAGATTTCTAGTAGGATTTTATTCCAGTTCTTTGTCGATGATAATTGTGGAGCTGGGAAACAGAGGTTAGTTTTGTTGATATGAGATTTGTGAATCAGGTTAGAGTCCTGTCATTGAAGACGGGACACGGAAGCCCGAGGAATGTTTTATATGAGTTGAGATGAGATGTGCGAATCAGGTTAGAGTCCTGTCATTGAAGCCGGGACATGATAGCCCGAGGAATATTTTATAATGTTGGGAATGGAAAGAAATTCATAGAAATCCATAGCGGTATCAATTGGCGACGCGTATAATTAGTGTGGGCATCTTGAAGCATAATCTGTGCATTTTGTTGGTTAAAATATCGTATTTGTTTAATTATGTCGGCAGAGTTTAAAGGGAGCATTTTGAGAAGTCAGTCAGGTAGAACGAACCGGGTGTTTCATGTAACTGCCAAGCGAACTTGGGGGGCGAGAGCCCTCAGCTGTGATAGCGGGATAGGCGTGGAATTGAGATTGTACAGTATTCTCGGCCAGGGAAAACGTTAAAATGCTGGATTTAGTTGAAATTCATAGCCGGTAATGATCTGAGTATTGTGAAATACTGTAAAATTTGTTTAATTGTGGACGTAATGAACATTTGAAATCACGAACGTTGAGTATAAGGAACGGAGTAACCAAAGTCAGGGTTGTCCAAAATATAGAGCGGTGGTTGTGATGATCGGTTTGTCTGTGAGGGGTGTGCAGAATTCATAAATGGTAATGACGAGATATGACATCGTAATTTTATGGCGAGTTGTTTGGTTTGTACGAAGATTATTAGGATATCCAAGTGTTAATAATGGTTAGGACTAGATGAGATTTTAAAGTGTGAAATCACGAGACAAGATATATAACTGGACATGAATTATGTAACAATTCTTTTCCAGCCAGATAAACATCGCAATATTGAATTTACATCACAGCTGCGTAGGAATTTGTGAAGAAACCAGAGTCCGCGGGGATAAAATTTACTGATCTTTAACATTTCGTCAAATCATTTGAATTTATTTAATTATTAAATCCAGTGAAACCGCATTTTGAAATAACTTTAATCAAGCGAATAACTTGGAGATGCATTCTGGAAATTTTAGATTGTTTTTCTGGGGGAATATTTAAATATAAAGTAACGATTAAAGGGACCTATCCAAAGGAAATGGATTTTACTGCCATAAAGTTTGTGAGCATTGCTATTGCTGTAATTATTGAACTTTGATTGATTGAGCAGTGAATGTGCTGGGGATAGTAAAGTGGAACTTTGGTCATCAACCGATGTAACTTAATTGTGTTTAGCCTTCAGCCTAGAAACTTGGATGGTCAGGGGTCATCAACCTCAGTGACTTAGATTAGGGCCATATGCCATCGTAGCAGCATTTCCTTGCGGTCATCATCCACAATGACTTTAAAGTAACTTAGAAGATTAGATGTCGGTCCATGACATAGACGCAGGTCACATCGATTCAATTAAGGGTCCATGCCGTAGAACCACTGTGTGGCACACACCGATTGGACGGCCTTAATTATACCCAGAGTCCAGAGTTCGTGTTACGAGGGCTGGACCATAACGAATCACTATGATGGTACATGTGGTCTCAGGTGGAAGCCGAATTTAAGGATTTCCAGACTTTCCTTTCTTAAATGATTTATAATTGAGACAATGGTTTCTAGTAAGAATGCCCGTCAGGCAGTTACGTTAAAGTCTCACACCAGTGTTCTGACGTTTATGTAAAAATGATTGTGGTGTCCAGTGGACATAACTGACTTCTATGATACCATTGACATAAAAGATGGCTTCAGAATTTTCCTGAATAAATAGGAATCTTTTAAACAGACCTTTCATTCCAGTAGATAGATTAGAATTACTGAACCCTACCTTTACCTTAGCAAGTGACGAAGAACCCGATACGACCCAAGAGACAGATCTCATGAGCTTTGCTGATCGGTAAGAAAGGTAGGTATCCCTCTATATGGACCTAAAGGGTTCAGTATGTATGTATGTATGTATGTATGTATGTATGTATGTATGTATGTATGTATGTATGTATGTATGTATGTATGTATGTATGTATGTATGTATGTATGTATGTACGTATGTATGTGTTGCTCAAAGCGCTGAGTTTCTTCCAAAACATTACGGAGCCATACTGGGCAATCAAGTACACTAGCTTCCTAGTTGTCAGTTTTAATTTGACATTTCTTTGTGTAGGTCTTTGGTGTATCCTTGCACCGCTCCTGTGGTCCTCCGTGTCGTCTTTGACCATCCTTTAGCTGGGAATACAGAATTCGTTTTGACAGACGGAATTCAGGCACACGAACAATGTGGTCCAACGGAGTTAGTGCTTGATGATTATGGCCAGGATGGTTGATATACAAAGGACAATTTGGGGAAAATATTTTGATATTCTATGTCATTGTTGCTGGCATGTTAAAGACCTCTGGTGGTGTACTCAGCGTCCCTGGACAAAATTAACTACTCAACTTTTAGTCACCTTCCAGAAGAGTTCTGCTTTTGCTGCTAGATAACAGTACAATCGCAGCGTCAATATTTGTAGGCAGGCCACATAAATAGCAACACTTTTTTTTTTTTTTTTTTGCTACTTGCTTTACGTCGCACCGACACAGATAGGTCTTATGGCGACGATGGGACAAGGAAGGGCTAGGAGTGAGAAGGAAGTGGCCGTAGCCTTACTTAAGTACAGCCCCAGCATTTGCCTGGTGTGAAAATGGGAAACCACGGAAAACCATTTTCAGGGCTGCCGATAGTGGGGTTCGAACCTACTATCTCCCGAATACTAGATACTGGCCGCACTTAAGAGACTGCAGCTATCGAGCTCAGTAGCAACACTTTAGGAGGCCTGCAACCCTGTAGCGAAGGTATTATTATTATTATTATTATTATTATTATTATTATTATTATTATTATTATCATCATCATCATCATCATCATCATCATCATCATCATCTGTTTACCATCCAGGTTCGGTTTTTCCCTCGGACTCAGCGAGGGATCCCACCTCTACCGCCTCAAGGGCGGTGAACAGGAACTTCAGACTCTTGGTCGGGGATACAACAGGGGAGTATGACCAGTACCTCGAACAGGTGGCCTCACCTGCTATGCTGAACAGGGGCCTTGTGGAGGGATGGGAAGATTGGATGGGACAGGCAAGGAAGAGGGAAGGAAGCGGCCGTGGCCTTAAGTTATGTACCATCCCGGCATTCGCCTGGAGGAGAAGTTGGAAACCACGGGAAACCACTTCCGGGATGGCTGAGATGGGAATCGAACCCACCTCTACTCAGTTGACCTCCCGAGGCTGAGTGGACCCCGTTCCAGCCCTCGTACCACTTTTCAAATTTCGTGGCAGAGCCGGGAATCGAACCCGGGCCTCCGGGGTTGGCAGCTAATCACGCTAACCACTACACCACAGAGGCGGACTATTGTTATTATTATTATTATTATTATTATTGTTATTATTATTATTATCATCCAATTCGGAGAGCTTTGCATAACTAAGCAGACCTAATCCGAGTTAATCAGGCCTATAACATATTTCACGTCACAGAGGCCTTTGATTGAATGTTCAGGGTTTGATATCCGACCGGGTCAGGGTTTTAGTTAATTCACCTAGTACAGTAAATGGAAAAGGGAAGGACGCTTTCAGATTTACGTGACTGTACATATTGTGATCATAGCCACATGATCTCCAGTTTTATCTGGAACCCGAACCACACGAATGTGACTTTTCATTTCGAAATACCCACATGCATTGGCGTAGATTCGAACCTCGGCTGGCTTGATAAGAAGCTAGTGACTATACCACTCGACTATCAGGTCCTCTCTCAAGAAAGAATACGCAATTCACCTCTTCGTTTACACACCACAACACAGATTACAAACAACCCCCACAGAAAAGTGTAAAAGTCGAAGGCATCCCTCCGTATACGGTTATCATCAGGAAGGGCCAGTCGTAAAACAGGGTTTGACCCTTTAATACAGAACGTATTATTTTAATCAAATATTATATTTTAAAATTTCAGAAGTGATGCATATTAATCAGAAAAAATATCTAAATGTATTTTTCAGTTCAAAAGTCAAAATATGATGAGTTTTGAATGTTTTGCGTTTATCCAAAACTGAGCCATTACCTTTAGAGGCTACTGCTATATTACAGTCTTAGGGTAAGTCCATGTTTATAATTCGTTTGAAACTTTGTTACTGCTTTTGCCTTCACTGTTTAAAGTTTACACTTAAAACAATAGATTGATTATTTATCCCTACACTAGCAGCACTTAGCGAGTTCATCTCCAAAGTAGAAGTAAATGCAATGTTTTGGGAACTTGTACGGTAGAAATATTAATACTCAAATCTCTAAGAGCACAAACGTAAGTAAACTCTCCTCTGCATATGTATGCGATGCTGCGCATTTCAGGGTTAACTCCACATTGGTGCCGATCGCGTTTAATCAAGTGCCTGATTCACGGGTCAGAAAAAAAGAAAAGAGAAACACTTCAGAAACACCGAAAAATACATTCGGAGATGAATTGGAGATGACTGTTCTCATACTATTCTGTAATAAGTTTTATGGAGGTATCTACACTTTTACCGATCAAGGAATATTGATTTCTGGTTCAACTTGCCACTCACTTTCCATTCGTATTCCAAAATTTATTTTTGTGGCCGCTAACACAATATATCTACAAGAGTACTTATCTGATCATGGTTGGGAGCGAAACAACGATGGTGTGCTATTGGAACACGTGGATAACAGCGTAGTAATTTAACTGGGGTTGAGGGGTGGTGGTGTGGACGTGGGAGCGAAAGATCAATAACCACTTCCCATCAGCCATGCATTACGGTATATGGTAAGTGTTATTTTATTGCCTCGCATTAAGCATGATAATTCTATTTGAAGTTTGAATACCGAAAAATTTCGAACGTCACTATAACCAACAATTTTACACTCTTATAAACGTCCACGAACTTCTGAGTGAAACAATGTTCATTTCATTCACCCACTCAATACGATGGCAGTAGATAGTTGAATGTCACGATACTGGGTCATCTATCAAGTTTGCTAACCATGTCGAAAACACTAAGTACAGTATAATGACAAACAAATCAGGTAGTAAACTGGAAGATAATTTGCTTTTCTCTCTCTCTATCCTTCTGTTAGCCAAGCATGCAGTGCCATCAAAGGAAACATTTAAGCTCAATCGAGAAGATGGATGGAAGAGCCGTCAATTTGAGCATGAAATAAGTTATCAGTGTCACAGGGAGCAGAAAATGTGCCTCATCATTCTGTCTTGTACGGGAGAAACATCACTAAAAATGGGCAGGATCAGTCAATTCGTTAACTATAATCCCAGTTATAGTAGAACAAAGACCTCTTTGAATATATTATGAAGGTCTCTGGAGGAACGGAAGGTAATGGTGTCCACGATTCATTACCTCGACTCTAACAAGGGAATTCTCTGGGTTGGACCTGACAGATTTGGAATTTTTTCGGCGGCTTGAGAATCCAAACAATGGTATTTTAAAATAGAAAAATCGGTCGTTTTAAACATACGATTAGGTATTTTCAGAATATACGTTATTTTTAATTTTAAACATGTATATTTATAAGTACAAAATTGATATATTCATACATTAGAAGATGGCTCAAAAAGACATAAGTAACTGAAAAATTAGTTGCGTTGTGTTCTGTAAAGCAATAACGCTTTCCTGAAAGAACGTTGTCGTAAACAGAAAAAGAAGCCGTTCACAATCATTATAACATCCTTAACAATTGGTGATTGCAGTTTACAAAAACAGCATGGCCATCTGAGTTAAAATTTAAATAATGTCCACTTTTCTCCGACGGTTCAATTTGATTTTCACTATTCTTTGCAATTCTTTCATACCTATGATAGTTGCCTTCTTCGCTCAGAGTGAAACAGAAATTCTCTTTTTTTCACTTTTTTTTTCACTGCTTAGTACAGGTCATCGTAGTGTCAATGGTTATTAACAAATTTAATTAAATCTCAACGTTAAAAGGTTCAAGGGCCGTATCCGCAAAAATATTATGATATTCGCATGTTCACTCCGCAGTTTGCTCCGGAATTCGTAGTTAGTTCACAGCAACATAAACATTTTACCACTTTGTATGAAATTCGCGATGTTTCGCAAATTTATTCTCAAACTGAAATAAACATATTATTGTATAAATGTGATTTACACATGCAAGAATTGATTTTATCACAATTCTAAAAATTTGCGGCCAAGAACTATTCCAATCCTTATCAATGAATACATAAATCCTAAGTTCAATGGTGAAAATAGTTTTGCCGAACATCTGTTGTAGTGTTAGCCTATAATGAATTGCTGAGAAATTGCTGGGCGGTTCGGAGCAGTTATCTAATGATGACGTAGAGTAGAATGATCTTGCGCGGGTCGTCTCAAATTATCAGAGTCTCAAAATATCGAAATTCCAGAGAACGGTTTAACGAGCCAGTTTGCTACCTGGACAGTGACGATAGGGCAGGAATGGGCTAGGAGTGGGAAGGAATCAACCATGGCCTTGATTAAGGTGCAGCTCCAGGAATGAAACTGGTAACCACGTAAAACCATCTTAGGGCTGCCGACAGTGGTGTTCAAACCCACCATCTCCCGAATGCAAGCTGACCTAAACCGCGCAGCCACTAGCTCGGTTCTACATATCTGAAAGTCCAGCAATGGAATTAGATGTAAGGCCCGAAACCGCGTATACTAGAAAAATGATCGAACTGTAACTATTAATACCGTTAAGTAGAGAATGGATCAAATTTTATCATGAAGATAGCAACAGATTTCCCATTTAGTCAACTCTTATAATCTCAATCAATCATAACCACCGATCTACATTTAGGGCTGTCGCGCAGGTGGAGAATTCTTTATCAGCGACATCCCGGAGCTGCCAATATTCATTTATACCGCTTTTTCAGAAGGTAGACGAAGCCTTCAGAATTTTTCTGTTAGCAATATCATAGGCAAAAGATTGTACGCCTTGAATCTTCTGCGCCAACGGCCGTAGCCGTGTTGAAACCCCGGATCCCGCGAAATCACCGAAGTTCAGCAACATTGGGCGTGGTCAAGATTTGGATGGGTTGCCACGCGCTGTTGGTGTGGGTAAGGGAATGGAGGAGCGGAAACTCCAGCTCAGGCACACTGCTGCGGAGGTTCGGACCTGCCTTCGGGCAGAATACACCCTTATCTTTTCAATCCTCTCCAAGTACCCCATGGGTACCTTTTCAGAAACACTGGTATAGAGTGATGGTTAACTCTATGTACGACCGACCTTGCCCCAGTAACTAAACTAGTAAGTACTCGTTTCTAACGTAGGCGGGATGAATTCTAGGACCATTTAGATCGGAGTCTCCGCTGTCATTCTACTTGTCTCTGCCCGAATTTACCGGTCCAATGTTTGGATAAGGATAATGTGTGAACTTGACTAGAACTCTTAATAGAGTCCAGTTACAAATGATTTCACAGAACGGTACACTGAAGGGTACATAACTATGAAATAGATTCCTGTATAATATATTCTTATTTTATTTGTAGTGAAGTGGTAATACTAGTATCGTCATTCATACTGCAATTGAACATGTTCAGATTTTTGTCTCTAAGTGTTTTGTTTAGTAGTACAATATTATTTTCTGACAAAATCTTCTTGAACATGTTCGGTATTTTCTTCTGATCATTCGTGGTGTCATTTAACTACGCGATTGAATGTCGAAGAACGCGTTTTACTTGCGAAACATTCCTTCATGACACTCTTATGTTCAGTGTCTTGAAGAATTATGCGCCATTGTAAAGCTGGTAGAGAAATTCCATGAAACTGCGTTAGTACTGGACAGCAAACGAAACAGTACATAACATAGAGTCTTATGAATGATACGAAGGAGATAATTGCTTCCTTTGTGGATGAGTGGTAGAGTATCAACTTCACAAGATTGCGGGTTCACGCGCGGCAGTGGTAGATGACTTTTTGTACGGCTTACAAAAATCCGTACGCTTCTCCATGTGCGCCGATGTCGGCATGTAAAAGATCACTGGTGAAACATTTGGTGTTTAGCCAACAAAATAAATTAAAACTCAGCAATCAGAGGTCCGAGAGAGTTGGCCGTGCAGCTGTGAGCTTGCATACGGGAGGTAGTGGGTTTGAACCCCACGGTCTGCAGCCTCAAAGATGGTTTTCCATGGTTTCCCATTTTTACACCAGACAAATGCTGGGGCCACGGCCACTTCCTTTCCACTCCTAGTCCTTTCCTATGCCATCGTCGCCATAAGACCTATCTCTCTCGGCGCGACGTAAAGCAAATTGTAAACAAAAAGGAAACTAATCAGAGGGAGGAAAGGAAGACATCCGAACCTTCGAAAAAGGAAGGCATCGGTAAAAGAAAGGGAAGGAGACACGTGCGACATCTCCTCAACAGTCTTTACGGAGATTAAGCCAAGGAAAGTATATCTCCCTATGCTCAACTTACACTGCAGTAAGAAAATGGTTGAAACTCTATTCTTAATCGAATGCAAGTATTCCATATACTGGAATGGACTACGCTATACGTATGCAGTAGGCCTATTGTGAATGGTTTAAAATCTTCATTCGTGGGAACACTGCTATTTTAGATCATATATTTCTCACAGACGGGGCCTGGTTTCAATTAAGTGGATATGCCTGTAACTAAAATTACCGACCCTGGAGCTCTGATAACCCGCACGTGTTTACAGAGTCTCCTCTGCATTCTTGAAAATTTGGTGGTGGTGGGGTTATTGATTTAAGAGGGGTACACCTGCAACTGTGGTCACTGAACACAGAGGAGAAAAGTTGGAAAGCTCTAATCCTTCAATGAGTGAACATATCGACAAACGATAGGGAAATGCTAAGAAGGGTCATAAAAAGGGAAAAACTGCCAAGGCATCGCAAAGCAAATACTGCGGGGTCTAAAAAGAACAAGAGTTGACCAAGAGAGGTCAGACGGAAAAGATGAAAATGAGGAGCTGGTTCAAGTAAGCGCAAGCAATGCCAGATTCAAGTAGGCCAGATAGTCGCCAACTCGCTGTCCCAAGTTGTGATCCCGTGTGATCCCATTTTAGTCACATCTTACGATAGGCAGGTCATACTGTAAATATATTCTACCGTTCCAACCCGCAGGGGATGAGTCCTCAATGTATAATGAAGTGCACGGTCCTCTTTCTTGTTAAGCACTCTATAGTTTCTGTATTACTCTTGGAGGTATTTGATTCGATTCTCCTGGTTGGAGAGTCGGTGAAAACGGTGCTAAATATTTGCTCTTCTACCTTTAAAGTTCTCCATATTTAGTGTTAATTCAGTGTGTTAATATTCAGGTGTATCTGCGGTAAATTATCACTTATTTGACGATGTGTAGGATTCTCTTTCCTACTGTTGTGTCAATGGTTTGTTGGAGAGTCTTATTTAGGCCTACTCCGAACGCCACTATATAGGTGGTAGTTGTAGACCTGCTTGGTGTTTGTAACAAGATAAGATTCATTACTTAGTTATCTAATTAGGAGATCGAAAACTGCTAGCTGTTGACTAATGTCAGAGGTAAGAAATGTCTACATACAGTAGGGCCTACATCGAAGGAGATAGTAATATGATAATCTGAAGGAAAATAAATCTGTTCACCAGTGTTCGTTGGGCAGTTCCCTACAAAGACAGAGGGAAAGGTTACGTAACACAGTCTAATAATAATAATAATAATAATAATAATAATAATAATAATAATAATAATAATAATAATAATAATATCGTATGCTGCTGGCTGCTAAATTGCAAGTCCTTGGAGTATACGCTGTCCGGGTGAATGCCGCATCAATTTAGACAATTCGCTCGTTAGCACAGCAGTTCGCGTCACTGCTTATTAACAAGTGAGCGCTTCTAATAGACTAACGGGGAATTCTGTGAATATGGACAAGAATAGCGAGTGTTCACCGGAGTTCCTCTTATAAGGCGACACAAAGGATCAAACACATGATCCTGAGTACAAGAAACAAGCACAATAAGCGCCCAAGCCCATGTAATAAAATGGGAATATCATACAAAATTATATTACATTGTTTGTTAACAGCAAGAAGATATTTATTTATTTTGAAGTAAATTATTTTATATACCGTACTAAGGTCTAGTATAGACGCTAAAAGTTCTATTCCTTTTCTGACGGTCTTGACGTTATAATGAGTCATTCGCACTGTCCCTCATCTTACTTCTCTCCATCTAACATTGATCCACCTCCATCTCAACATATGGCTCCATTTTTGGCGGTCAATTGCAAAATATAAAACAAGAGACTATCATAGATCAACTCTGTAGTACCCCGGAGCCCATTCACTCAGTTCTTTTCATAATCAGAAAATTGTTCAAGTATTCATGACAAATTAAGCAAATGGTATTTATTATTATTAATACTGGTATTTTATCAGTTACTTGGGGGTCATCACTAGATGTAGGCTACATCCGACCAGTTTTACGAGCGGATGCCCTTCCTCATGTCAATTCTGTATGGATGGATGTATTCTCGGTTGCTTGACTCATTGGTGGTTGATGTGTTGTGTGTAGGATGAAGAAGCGTGCGTTGAGAACAAAAAAAAAAAAAACACGCATACTTCCCGAGCCAAAAAATTAATCAGATGTGGTTAAAATCCTCTGCCTGGCCGGGAATTGAACCTGCCTGTAAACTGAGGGCCTATATTCTGACATTTCAGCCAAGGAGCCAGGTAAACTAAGCAAACACTAGTGAGGCACAATGGTTCTACTTTCCAAGTCTGGTGATCACAATTTTTGCCCGGCTCCTAGTCAGAATAGTGGCCTTCGGTTCAAAGGGACTTGTGTTCGATTCCCGGCAGGGTTGATGATTTTAATCTTAAGTGACTAATTCCCTCCGGGTCCGTATTTTTATGCTGTCCCCAACATCCCTGCAACCTATTCACCGCACAAAACACTATCCTCCATCACAATAACACTTTCTCATGTACAACAGATGCGACCCACCCTCGTCGGAGTGTCTGCTGTACAAGGGTTGCACGACGCTAGCAATAACAACACGAAATTATTGTAATAATACGTGAAATTATAATAGTTATATTAATATTACGTTTTGGTTTTACGTCCCTTTAACTTTGTTTACGGTTTTCGGAGACGTTCAGGTGCCGGAAATGTTGTACAGTGGAAGTTCTTTTATGTAGCGTCTCGTATTTCAGCATATTGAAGTACCCTACTGGACACAGTCAGTATCGAACCCGCTACCTCAGAAAGCCAGCGCTGTACAGCTTGAGTTACCCATCCCGAGCCTTAGGCTACATAGTAAAGAATGTAATGTGATATAAACGCTCACTAGGTATTTTTTTCCCGAAAATATAAACCTACCACCAACATTTAAAATTTTATTTAGTTAAGGTTTCTGGTTCACTTTTTGATAATAGGTCGAATGAATGCCAGGTTGTTTAACACTCTAATGTCCAGATTAATTGTACTGTGATTTAACTTTTTTCCGTTAAAACAACTTTCTTTAAACTAAACTTATTTTTCATTCTATTTTTACTCTTTGAATACTTACATTTCGTACGTGAGATATTTGTAACCATTAGAAATAAACGCCACAAGATCACACTCAGGCTATAACTTACGGGAAGGTTGTGTGTGAACAGCAAATAATGGAAAATATTTTAACTTCAGTTTTTTGTAATTCCCGCAAATTTCTGATTATCAGTCGACATTTGCAATGACAAGTGTGAGGTAGCCTATTTCTGTGCTAGAATAGATACTAAAATTACTTCATAATGTTTTATGCTCAGATCTACGTACTTAATTGAGAAGTTCCAGTAGCCTAGGCCTACATAAAATTGGACTGTAAGGGTAGTAGTATCTGATAAGAATGTTGATAACTTTTATTCGCTTGCAATTTACTTCCATTTCAGTACTTCTTGTATAACCATACAATGATTACCTTCAGGCTAATACGGTGATGTTTCTAATTAGGAAGTCTAGAATTTCTATTCGTATCATTTATTTGACTAATCTATCAGGCATGGCTAAATATTGCGGATATTCCTTCTCTCTAACTACTTTAAATTATGATTTTAGAGAAGTAAGTAGCCCTACGTGTCAGTGTTTAATATACGGTCTTGATCGTGTCACACTTCATACCCTTCGCCTATTTCCTTCATATTTTACCCCTAATGAATATTAATGGATGATATGTTTCGTCTATCATATCTTATAGAAAGAAATAGAATGAGCCATATATGTCTATTAATTTTAGCGCATTTTAAAACATTCCAAAGATTAGTGACAGGTTTCAAAGCGTCGTATAGGTTGCAAGTAAGCTGCAACCTCACAGGGTTTATTTATATCAAGCAGCTGACATATCGGTTAAGTTCCTTCTTACCCATTTAAGTACGCTTGTTTGAAAAATTGCTTTCGTGTAACTGGATTTTACTTCTTTTTAAAATAATAAATGATGCGGAATAAAGCGCCAACATATTTAAATGCCTTTTGTGGTTTTAAACTAAAAGGAATTTTTCGAACGTACCGTAAATAGTCGAGCTTTCTCTTTGACTTGGAGCAGAGTTCCGTTGTCAGGTAAAGATAATGCGGCTCTTTTCAAAATGGTGGTCCATGCATGTCATATGCTAACAGAATGAAGGTTGTGGATAGAGGAGGGGGTGGGGGTGAGCAGGAGGGTTGGTCCAGAAAACGGAATGGAAGAGCGAGAAGGGGAGAAAGGGGAGAGAAAAATTCCCTTTTGAAAAGAGCGAGCGGCTTTAGAAACTGTGTAGGGCTGAGAGGGCCTTGCCTGTTACCCAATGCATGTAACACAGGCGGTCTCGCCGAGCAGATGAAAGGCAGGCAGCCAGCGTGGGGAGATGAAATCTCTGACATCCTTCCAGGAAGCTCTGTATGGCTCGATCACAAAACATTCGCCACTCCTGTTTCTTCATCTTGAGAACGCCCAGAAATGCGTTATTTTAAGAAGTTCTGTGCAATTCTTTTGAGATCAGTCACTTCTTTTCTTCGTGTGTGTTCTGTACCTAAGTCATAGTGTACCATGTTGGACATGAGCCTGAGAATAAATGTTGGCTAGAAAAACGCATTAGTCATTCTTATAGCTTCATTCATCGAGAAAAAAACCAGTTCCCAAGAACATCGATTCTAGAAAATATTCTTTCTCTCCACTTAGTTCCGGATCACAAGAAATTGAGGAGAAACCCAATTGTTTTGATGTATACGTTTTAAAATAACCATCATTACAATTATTCGTGCCTATTAGGACTAATATATCATATATTATAATTAGATCTCAGTGGTGATTTCATACCCATTCTACATAATTATTATAACCTTAAGTGCGGCGGGGCTGAGTGGCTCAGACGGTTGAGGCGCCGTCCTTCTGACCTCAACTTTGCAGGTCCGATCCTGGCTCAGACCGATGGTATTTGAAGGTGCTTAAATATGTCAACCTCGTGTCGGTAGATTTACTGACACGCAAAAGAACTCCTGCGGGACTAAATTCCGACATCTCGGCGTCTCCGAAAACCGTAAAAGTAGGTAGTGGGACGTAAAATCAAATTAATGATAATCTTCAGTCCTCGATATTTAACAGTGTTACATAAGATAAGATAATTTTTATTTTGATCATATGGTGATTTTATACAATATATATACACAAGGCAAAATCAAACTTTAAAGTCCATCCTTCTCAGCCATTCAGTTAAACTGGGTGTGAGAGCAAACAAGGATAAGATAAGATAAGATAAGATAAGATAAGATAAGATAAGATAAGATAAGATAAGATAAGATAAGATAAGATAAGATAAGATAAGATAAGATAAGATAAGATAAGATAAGATAAGATAAGATAAGATAAGATAAGATAAGATAAGATAATAGCCATCTCCCATAATTTCGTAAACCGTAGATCCGGGAAAGGGTATTGTTTATAGGAACCCCACTGTCAGCAGCCCTGAGGATGGTTTTCCGTGGTTTCCCATTTTCATACCAGGCAAATGCTGGGCTGTACCTTAATTAAGGCCACGGGCGCTTCCTTCCAACTCCTAGCTCCTAGCTCCCACCGTCGCCATAAGACCTTTCTGTGTCGGTGCGACGAAAAACAACTTGTTAAAAAAGTTTATTGGAATCTTAATTTTCAATATGTGCAATTTAAAAGACAATATTCTATAGTGTGAAAAACATGTAGTAAAACACAAATAAAGTATAAGGTGTCCGAAAAGTATCAAAATTTAGAAATTGAACAGAGAAAGAAAGGCCGAACAGTGTGTTAAAAACATTATTGTAAGAAGTGAAACTTCTCGGAAATGCTATCGAGTTCATCAGATGTCCCAGAAATTTAATCTCCACAGAGGTCACCACAGTAGTCATCCTCAATCCCTCCATATCATGTCAGACTCCTGAAATGAATATTAATATTGACTATCGGAAGAAAAACAAAAGAACCATGCGAACTAATAGGACCACGACGATAAATGAATTATATGCTGTAACTATAAGCTACGTACTTAACTTCTCTAGACTTCAACGGAGTTATATTTTCCAGGTTGCCTTAGGCACAATTCTTACAGTGTTTTATACGAAAACCATGCATCGTATCCTTCGTTATTAAAAAATAGTGCTAATGTATGTGCCACGTAACTTATTCCTATTATGAAATAATTTACATGGATTTTCCACTCTTTGTTTCGTTTGCCAATACTGTGAAATCCTTTCCATCCTAACTTTAGACTCAAAATATTTCGTACTGCAAGCATAAGTGTATAATTTTACAATATGCCTCCCAGTGGAAGCTTTAACATGTCTCCACAGTTCTGTACCCGTTTTGGCAGCCGTTAGAGTCTTTCTGTGTGCTAATAGGTGCCCTTGTCCGAAGTGTTTCTGCGTAATGCAAAAATAGGCCTATCTGATATTTTTTATTGTTCTAATGTGGTAACCCCTGAGAGTCGTTAAGACTGAAACGTATTTTACGAGGACGTTATCGATAACAAGTATAACTGCGCCACGTAAGAGTAGAATGGTCACAGTCAGTGACAATATCCTCAGGATATTTACACCTATACTGGTCTCTGCAATCAGGTGTTTCCTATTCATGTAGGTTGCCTCGTTTTCCACGGACCAATATTAGCATTCGAAGGCATGGGATTGCTGGTAGTGTCAAACTGGGATGAACTAAACGTGGGCCAATCTAACGATGCTGGAAATACAGTAGATGCACACACACACACACACACACACACACACACACACACACACACTTCTCAAGCATTATCTTGTATAAATACCACGGATCCCCAAACATTCTCCCAAAAATACGTTATCCCATGTAATATGTGCTTTTTGTCCCCTCGCATGTGAAACATTTATAAAAAAGTGTATCTCGTTTATTACTTTCTCCTCCCGCTTTAATATACACTTTGCCGTAGAAATATTCTTCGATGATCTCTTTCTACTTGTTTGGAAGAAATAGAAAACGCAAATTCCTTGGACTCTGTGTGATTATAACCCAGAAGAGAATTTCAACTTCCGGAAAAGTAAAATTACCTAGTTAATGGTACATAAAATACGGTATAATACAGTATTATTACAACTGATTGGGTGCAGGAGTTGAAGAAATAAATAAATGGGATTCCTGATGTAAACAGGTGATCACAAGAAACAACAACAACAACAATAATTTGGCTATGCATTGAGTTCGTGTGCTGGGTTTGTTCGAATACCACTTTCGACTGCCCCGAATATGGTTTTCTGTGGTTTCTGCTTTCACATTAGGCCTGAAGTACAGTAATTAAGTCCATGGTCACTATCAGAACCTTTCTTTTCATAAGGGGGTTCGAAACAGCTAATAGCCTACTTAAAGAGAGCTATAGTCCTATACTGACCTGAATTTGTTTGTATTGGCAACGTCCCAGTTCGTTTTCCAAGTCGTTTCCGAGTCTAGTCTATCAAAGCAATTAGGATTATGTCACTCTAATACATCCGAGGCTTGTTAAATGCACTGCAGACGTGCATCACTAAGTGTCTATCAAGTAGGATTCTGACCTTACTTCGGTTGCGAGTGTCGGTGAAAACTTCGTTGTAATGGTTGGGGAATACTTTGCTGTATTACTAAGTTTCAGAATGTTTTGGGAATATTTGTTGTTATAGGGCCTGCTAGATTTCACATTCTCCTATCAGAAATATGTTTGCATTATCAAAATAGAATGTTCCAAATCTCACATAAGGACAAAGTCTCATACTCGTATTTATTTCTGTCACTAAAGCGATTATAATGCAAGGCTTACTCTAGAAACGAATATAACACTATCAAGCTGTACATACAGTTATCCTGAACACATAAATCGTCGCTATTCGGGCAAAAGGTGATATCTCACAATGTTCTTCCTATCCATTATTTTCCTTAAGACAGGTCATGCCTCCCGGCCACATATGGATATGAAGTCCATTACAACAATTTTCGTGGTGTTCATTTTCGTATTCTAACGTGTAAAGGAAAATGAACCTTAAGTAGGCTACATCCTGCTGTAGGAGTGCGTAAATAAGTCATGCAAACATACATTCGTAGAGTGCGGTACGGTAAGGTTCAGTCTTAAGGAAAATAATGCATAGGAAGAGCATTGTGAGATATTACCTTTTGCCCGAGCAGCGACGAAATAATAATAATAATAATAATAATAATAATAATAATAATAATAATAATAATAATAATAATAATAATGGCTTTACGGCTCACTAACTACTTTTACGGTTTTCGGAGACACCGACATGTCGGAATTTAGTCGCTCGGGAGTATTTTTATGCCAGTAAACCTACCGTCACGAGGCTAACGTATTTGAGCACCTTCAAATACCACCAGACTGCGCCAGGATCGAACCTGCCAAATTGGGGTCAGAAGGCCAGCATCTCAACCGTCTGAACCACTCAGCCAGGCTCCACATAAAGACGCATCGCTTCTGTATGTTAAGAGTACATGAGTCGGTCAAGTATTTTATAGTAAATGTTCAACTTCTTCCCGCCCATTTTATTGGGGTTGACACCAAATGTGGGTATGGCCCTGATTCACGGCCAGATGCCCTTCCCGACGTCAACGCCACTGTATATGTGGAAGGATAAATTTTCTATTGCATGACACTGAGGTGGTTGGTAACATGAAGCGTCGTGTATATCTATGTGAAGAGATTTATATTAATACCCTGTCCCCGAGCCAGAGAAATTAACCGTACACAGTTAAGATCCCAGAACTCGGGACCCTCTGAACCGAAAGCCAGTTCTCTGATAACTCACAGTCAAGAAGCCGGGTTGCTATTGTATATTTTATAGCAAACAATGTGTATATTCAATTCTAGACGTTGCATAGATTATTATGAACTGACTAACTACTGTACCTATCGTTGACGGGTTAGTTTTTGTACTCTAAATTGCAGCAGGCACAGAAAAGGCAAAGAATTGAGCGAGTTGGCCATGCGGTTAGGATCACGCAGCTGTGATCTTGCATTGGGAGGCAGTAGGTTCAAAATCCCACCGTCGGCAACTCTGAAGACGGTTTTCTGCGGTTTGCCTGTACCTTAATTAAGACGACGTTCGCCACCTTCCCAGTCATAGCACTTTCCTATCCTTCCGTCGCCATAAGACTTGTCTGTGATCGATGTGATGGTAAAAACAATCAATGCAAAGCAAAGCAAAGCCATCTCTGTACAAGTTAAGAAGGCCCTGGGAGGGGTGGAAGGTAAAGGCTTCCACTATACGCAACCTCGGCACTTGCTGCGGTAGAGTGGTTAGCTCTACGCCCGACTGCCTTTGCCCCAGGAGTTAACCTGGTGCTCATTATTGTTTGAGGCTGAGAGAATCTCAGGACCTTTCGTGCCTCCAGAATTTTAAATCTTATTCCTTAAACTTTTCGACTTCCTGATGGGGAATGGAACAGGCAGCCCCTGTTAAAAACAATTTAAAAACCTAACACAGAACACCTCACAGTCACTCCAGTGTAATGTTTTGGACGGAGCCAGTCACTCGCGGCGGAACATATGCCACGCGGGAAACATTAATTTGCTCTGTTATATCAAGGGTAAGCAAAAAAACCAAGTGAGTTGGTTTGGTGGTAAGGGTCATGTAGCTGCAAGCCTGCATTCGCGGGATGATAGGTTCAAATTCCACCATCAGCAACCGCGGTAGCTCCACAGGCTACCTTAATTAAGGTAACGGTCAATTGCTTCCCAGTCCTACCCTTCAATATTCCATCGTCCATCTGAGTTATTAATCCACTTACAGAAGAGAGAAAGCAAAATGTGCAGATTACTGGTTATATTCTTGAAAATAAGCGCACATAAAATCACAATTAAATGAAAATAAACTATTCTTCCTGTAAAACACCAGTCAATTGAGGGATTTTGAAACCACATGCATCCTACAACCTGTTCCTGGATTGATACTTTTTCTTACGTCTCACCGATACGAACAGGTATTATGGAGACGATAGGATAGGAAAGGGTTATGAGTGGGAAGGAAGTGACCATGGTCTTAATTAAGACACAGTCTGGTGTGAATATGGGAAACCATCTTCAGGGCTGCCGACAGTGGGGTTCGAACAACCTATCTCTCGAAAGCAAGCTAACAGCTACGTGACCCAATCCATATAGACACTTACTTGTTTGATATACTCTAATAATAATAATGATAATAATAACGGTTTCTATGTCCCACTAACTACTTTTGCGGTTTTCCGAGAACGTGAGGTGCCGACATTTTGTCCCGCAGGAGTTCTTTTTCGTGCCGGTATATCTACCGATACGAGGCTGGCGTATGTGAACACTTTCAAAAACCATCGGACTGAGCCAGGACCGAATCTGCTAACTTGAGCTCAGAAGACCAGCGCTCTTCCATCCGAGCTACTCAGCCCGGCAGCGTAGACTCTAAATATAAAGTTTGGTCTAGGTAGTCTATATTAAATCGTTTCCCGTGATGGTGGAACAAACAAACAGACACGAAAGCTAAATGCCACGATATGTTCTTGAGCTGTCCTCAAACAGATAAATGCCTCAAAAAATCTGAGATACAAGCAATGGACCTACAGTTTTACGTATTTCTTTGAGTGTAGCACAGCCCTTCAAGGCTGTGCTAGACAAATCAAGCGATGCTATAATGGAACAGTTTATCCTAAGGTGGTTGTTACCTAAAGCATAGGGCCTAAGAGTAAAACATATTATTTTCTTTCTCACAGCTTGAACCCAAATTTTCTGCTCATTGGACAAGTGTGTTAACGGATTTGGCCAAGATGGTTTACGTACTGGAATATAACGTTTCAAACTTTCGACGTTGAATAACAGTTTCTGAAGTACCCTTCTGAAGAATAAAAACGGAACACTGTGTTTTCGGTAGTCCATATCCCTGTGCTTCGATACCTTTTTTTTAAGTCTGAGGTTTGGATTCGATTCAAGAGGTCGATCATGCTTTTATAATTTAGGTCCCAGGTTCTGATATCGACTGTCATGATTGTCTGGAACATCATGCAACAAATGCTCATAAATTCACATCAAAGAACGGAACCGCATTTAAAATCAAGTAGCCTTAATATACTCGTAATGCGTTGTCGCTCTCTTCCTAAGAAAGTGGAATTTGTGTTATAGTCTGTGAGGGAAATCACTTTTTCTTTTTACTTTCAGACTACAGGTAACTTCCTGGATTGTAGTTTTCGACAGTTATTGTAATTTTCGTCTGGTTCACTCCGTGCAAAAACTGAAATACTGGTCATATGCTGAAGAGACCTGCCTGCTGTCATTTCTTGATGGATACAGCACTTTTGCATCCATCTCTTGGCACAGGCCAAATTAAAGTGTAGCTTCCACCGAAGTCCCAGTCAACATCCATGGCTGTGACAATATGGAAGCTGCTGGGGTATGGGTAGTGCTGAGTAATGACGTTCAGAGCACGACTAGTGCATCTGAGTCTTATGAAAGGTGCTGCTCATAGGGTCAGTCGTGCTGCAATAGTACTTTCTGACCCAGTGAGGAAAGCAATGGTAAACTACCTCACTCCTCATCTTGCCTAGTTCGCCTTATTTTGTTGCTGCCATTGGTTTTTGGGGTTTCCTTATAACCGCTTGACCTTTGGCGGTGCTATTTGAGGATCCAACCAGCCTCTGGACTCATGACCTAACAGACAGACAGATGCTGAAGAGAACGCATAGGCCTATTACATCTTGTATTACAGTTAAAAGGCATATTTAATTTCATCAACACTTTAGTTGCTCCGACTCAAAATTCAACTCACGATATATTTACCTGTGTTGCTGCACCAGGAATCCTGTCAGTAAATCTGGAAACAGAAAATAAAACAGTTTATGAATATGGTTCATAGTACAGAATAAACAGCATTAATCAGCCAGAAGTAATGTACATGAAAAATATTGGGGTGTACGGAGATTGTGTGTTGCCTTAAACTTTCACTGGTTGCGATGCCAATATCGTCGCTGTAGCGGCAAAACCTCGTATCCCACAATGTCCTTCCTATCCATTATTCTCCTTAAGACTGGTCACACCTAACAGCCACATATAGATATGTATTCCATCAGAACAATTTTCGTTGTGATCATTTTCATATGCCAAAGTGTAAAGGAAATTGAACCTTACCGTGCTGCGCCATAGGAATGTATGTTTGCGTGGCGTATGTACGCACTCCTACAGTATAGGTTCATTTTCCTTTACCCGTCAGCATAGGAAAACTAACACAACGAAAATTGTTCTGATGCACTACATATCTATAAGTGGCTGGGAGGCGTGACCAGTCTTAAGGACAATAATGGAAAGGAAGAGTATTGTGGGATACGATGTTTTGCCGGTGCAGCGACGATATGATCACGGACACCATGACAATTTGCTCAGAGTCATGGACAGAGTGCTTGGCCTTTGGTTAAAATAGGAAATTAATCAGCAAATTTTGCAGTCCTTTTGTTCAGTAACAGCTCGGCAATGCATCACTTTCGTGTTATTCAAGCCCAACCTTTCTAAAATGTATTCATTCTATTTTGAACAGATGAACTTCATGCAACGTAAAATTTTCAACTAAATCTCCCAATAACTTGCGTAGTAGGAGGCCTATTAGTAGATGGACAGGAATACAGTAATAAATACATATTCATCATTCAATACTGCACGTTGAAGCCACAGCAAACTTTGCCGGACAATAAAGCTGTATTGACTGTAGACTAAACTAAGACACTTAACGTGCACTCAGAGCTAACTCATGCATATCGAGAACTGAATGAAGTCACGAGCAAAATAATTTAAACGATCAAAGCGGTGCAGAACTTCCCATTTTAATCCCATTTTAATTTTAATTTCAAACTGAAGTAACAAACAGAAATCAAGTAAAATCTGTCACTCTTGAAGGTATATTTGCAGTCTCGAATACGATTCCAATATAACCAAATTTCAGACAAGACATAACCGAATGTCTTGAATACAGGTAGGCCTACTTATGGTAACTAAATTATTATTTCCAGTTATTTAGTCAATGAGGAAATGCCATACTTGCAACAAAATGATAGCCATATTACATCATGGACAGAGTGCAAAGTAGTAGACTCCAGTATCCTGTAAATTTCTTTATATTTCTACGTTTTAGTGTTCTATTTTAATCGTAAACTCAATCTGCTTTAAATCGTTAAAGGATTGAAATATATAAGTTACTTGAGCATTTGTACGTGATTGCTTATTATTTACAATGTTAAGGCAGTAGTATGTCATTGTACCGTTCAATCTGCTGTTAAAGTATTGGAAATATTTAAGTTATGTGGGAATTTGTATGTGACGGGTTTGTATTTAGAGTATGTCCGGCTCCATGGCTACCGAGCTCGATAGCTGCAGTCGTTTTTAAGTGCGGCCAGTATCCAGTATTCGGGAGATAGTAGGTTCGAACCCCACTGTCGGCAGCCCTGAAAATGGTTTTCCATGGTTTCCCATTTTCACACCAGGCTGTACCTTAATTAAGGCCACGGCCACTTCCTTCCCACTCCTAGCCCTTCCCTGTCTCATCGTCGTCAAGAGACCTATCTGTGTCGGTGCGACGTAAAACAAAAAAAGCTCTATGGCTAAATGGTTAGCGCGCTGGTCTTTTGTCCCAGGGGTCCCGGGTTCGATTCCCGGCAGGATCGGGGATTTTAAACATCATTGGTTAATTTCTTTGGCACGGGGGCTGGGTGTATGTGTGGTCTTCATCATCATTTCATCCTCATCACGTCGCGCAGGTCGCCTACAGGAATCAAATCGAAAAACCTGCACCTGGCGAGCCGAACATGTCCTCGAACACTCCCGGCACTAAAAGCCATACGCCATTTAGAGTGTTAAGCTAGTGGTAAGTTATTGTACATCTCGGTCTACTGTAAGTCGTAGAGTTAAGGAACTGGAAGTAGGCCTATATTAAAATTGTGTGTGAATTTATGTGTTTTTGCTTGAAATATTTTATAAATTTTGTGTGAATTTTGAAGTATCTATTTTGTAATTATGTTACACTATATGCAACGAAATATTTTAAGTTATTTTCCGCGAATTTCGTACTAATCTTTCAATTATGTTACACAACTCGTATGCCATTTTTAATTGTAAGGTTTTTTTGTTTCTTGTCTCAATGTTCTTCCTTTTAATTCTTTGTCATCGTGAACTTTCTTGTAATGTTCTGTTTTCATGGAACTGTTGTTTGTATTTTTGTTGGTGTCATGTAATTTATGTTTTAATTTTACTTCATTGTCATACTACTGAAAATAAGCATTGCTATCGGGATATCTTCCAGTGTTAATGTATTTGTTAGTAATAATTCAACATGTACAGTATGCGCAGATATTCCCATCCCCAAATCCGGCTCCATGGCTAACTGGTTAGCGCGCTGGCCTTTGGTCACAGCGGTCCCGGGTTCGATTCCCGGCAGGGTTGGGAATTTTAACCATCATTGGTTAATTTCTCTGGCATGAGGGGTGTATGTGTCGTCTTCATAATCATTTCACCCTTATCACGACGCGCAGGTCGCTTACGGGAGTAAGTTCAAAGACCTGCACCTGGCGAGCCGAACCTGTCCCCGGACACTCCCGGCACTTAAAAGCCATACGCCACTTCATTACATTTCATCCCTAAGCTTATTTATCGAGTAGTATACGCATTCTGTACATGAACATATTGCTGTTAGGAAGGGCATTTTGTGTAGGCCCTAACGAGGTCGCATACCGTAATGCTTCGAAATTCAATTCGTCTATTCTTTTTGTATATTCGTCCTTTGAAATGATAGTTCGTTAATAAATGCCCGGGAATCAGTCTCTAAAGATGTCCATATTTACAGCACAAAGCATCCAAAAGCGATAACTGGTTTATCTTCAAGTGTACACCAATGCCAGTGTGCAGATTCACTTGTCTTCATACTCAGTAAGTGTTACTAGCCCTACAACCCAGCGTGTTACATTATCTTGCCATTACTTGGAGCTTTATAACTGGAGCTAGGTAAGGTCCGTCTCGAGTTCTTGTTTACAGTACTTACTCTCGTAAAATAATAAGGATATAATTAGATAAACCGAGTTCCAGAATAGCGGTCGAATATGCAGAGAGACATTGTCGTACTTATGCTAAAACCGCGAATGTGACAATGCTATTTCTATCCATTATTTCCCTTAAGACTTCCCCTCCCAGCCACATGCCGATATACAGTTCATAAGAACAATTTTCGTTTAGTTCATTTTCCTATGCGCGTGTACAAATATGTCATGCAAACATAGGTAGCCTATACATTCCTACAGTAGGGTACAGTTCACACCTCTTGGCGGTTCTAAAAGAGCTGTGTACGTTACTCGTTATCAGCCGACTCGCTGATTTTGTAAAGCATGCCAGAGAGTTTATCGTTTTCCTAGTTTTCCTGAATTTATGGTAATATAGTAATGGCGTATGGCCTCCGGAGAGGCCTGTTGAGGGTCTTTTTTTAGTAGACGGCCTATTAAGCGACCTGCATGTATGTGAAGATGAGGGCCCTACCTAGGATGATTTCTAATGTTTAATACGCCACACACACTCAGCCCTCGAGCCACTGGAATTAACCAATTAAGGTTAAAATCCCCGACCCGGCCGGGAATCGAACCCGGGACCCTCTGAACCGAAGGCCAGTACGCTGACCATTCAGCCAACGAGTCGGACAATGTATGGTAAATTGTTGGGAAAGTTCATTGCATTGTGGTAAAACACGGAGGAAAGGCTCAATCAAAATATTAATGCATAAGAGGTGCGGGAGGTGTATGTATACCTCAAGGCAGGTCCAGACTTGTTGCGTATCCCCGTATCGTACGAATATCTCCGTTGCGTATTATCCGGTGATGCGATACGATGCAAAGCAAGAATTTTTCTCTGCCGTGTCATCCATGCGTATCCGTATCCAAAAACCCGTATCAAATTTATGCAACGGGAAGAAATGAGATGAATCTCAGTTTCGTGCCGGGTTTCAATTAACTGTGACTTCGCCTAAATGGAAGGTAGCAGCGGCCGCGTATATCTACCTTAACTATGCTATAAAGAAAGAAAAAAAAATACCTCACGACATTTGTGGATATCATATATCTCTGCTGGTAGGGAAGTATAAAAATGGGGTCCATCTGTTGGCGCGCATACTTTTTTTTTCTATTTGCTTTACGTCGCACCGACACAGATATGTCTTATGGCGACGATGGGATAGGAAAGGCATAGGAACTGGAAGACTGGAAGGAAGCGGCCGCGGCCTTAATTAAGGTACAGCCCCGGCATTTGCCTGGTGTGAAAATGGGAAACCACGGAAAACCATCTTCAGGGCTCCCGACAGTGGGGCTCGAACCCACTATCTCCCGTTTACTGGATACTGGCCGCACTTAAGCGACTGGAGCTATCGAGCTCGGTGGCATACATTTTCGATCAGTCAGTGGAATATATAAACATTTCGCAAGGATGCATCCCATGCGTCACTTTTTCCCTCCTCTTATTAAAATGTTCTATGTTTTGGGGGTTCATTATCACGCCCTTCATCTCCTTACTCCACTCCATTACGAATATAAACACTGAATCGAAAATACAAATTACGCTCTCTGGTGATGAGTGCGTACGCCAGCTGTCCTTTGTGTGGAACTGAGTAGCAACGGTGTAATGCGACGCGTGCACGTCTGCACTACTTGTCGTCCCTTTGATGCGACGGCAAAGACCGCCAAGTGAGCGAACAAGCCGTTACGTATCACCGTATCAACATTTTGCAACGGAATGATGACACGGGGTACCGTCCACACTGATACGCAACGGAGATACGATACGGGGATAGGCAACAAATCTGGACCCGCCTTTAAGTAACATGATACGAAAATGTAACAAGAACGTCATCGCGTCCGAAGAGAAACTCCTGATATGGAGCGACATTTGCTGTGGTCAAATTAAATATCGTTTGATGGTGCTTCTTTACCTGTATCTGATGGCCGTTTCATAAGATCGAAAATAAATTTCATGACGGGCATTAGTTTCCGTTCTACAGATCATGATTTTGCCTTAAAGGAACGACGATGGAAGACTATAAATAAAGATCAACAACTGAACCATGTTGTGCGCTGTCATTGAAAAAGCGAGATAATGCAGACCATTCAAGATCCTGAAAATGGGGGGGAAAATTATCATCCCTGTCGAAAAACACATCAAACTGAAAATCTTTAAGGTTGCATGGATAGTCGTTCAAAAGTAGGCGCCAGCGTAGAGAAAGAAAAAAAAAATTGAATTAAGTAGTTGATATCAGAAGCTACAAAATTCTCAAACCAGGGATCACAGGAAATAAATTCAAGCTCTTTCTGTTGATCTATCTGCTAAAGAAAGAAAGGCTTACGGAAAGCACGGCCGTATATTGATCGAGAACATCATGGCCTTGTTCTGCATATTTTAAACAAATCGCAGTAGAGGCACTTAATAAGTTACCTTAAATATAATAATATTTATATTTTCGTTATCAAGTTTATTTAAAATAGTCATTAAGGTAAAGGGGGTCTCATCTCCATTAAACTGAAATACCCGTCTAGGATTACCTTCTTTATAACCATCTCAAAAAATATTTGTGTTTTGACTATGAGTACTTAAACCATTAAAAGAACACACCGAGTCAATAAGACTTGAATCAAAATGTATGCATGTTTTCCGTTATTAAAATGAATGTATTGCAACATTACACGATTTTTATTTTCTCAAAAAACTCAATTTTGACACCTAGCTCCTCTGACTTTGCAGGGCCTCATTTATTTCGGATTGCTATAAATTCAGATTTCATAGATGTCTCTTCTTTATCATTCAAGTGTTTGATTTAAATGATTCCAAGAAACTGCATTAGGGGCTGCCTGGCCGAGGCGGTAAAAGCGTGCTTGGATCGCCCGGAAGGACGTGGGTTCGAATCCCCGTACTGGTACCACTCTACCCCATCACGAGCCGCGGTTAACAATGGTGGAAGCCTTTACCTTCCACTCCTCCAAGAGGTGGTGGTGGTGGTGGTGATTATTGTTTTAAGAGGAAGTACAGTTAGCAACCATCCTCTATAGGCCCTATAACACTAATCAGAGAGAAAGACGGAAGGGATCCGACACTTTGAAAAATGAAGATGTCGGTCAAAGAAAGACAAGGGCCACGAAGGGCGTGAAAATGAAAGACTCCATAGTCCTCGCAAATCTAATAGCGTCGGGGTCGGAAAAGAACTAGAGTAGACCAAGGGAGGTCGGATAGGATAGATGAAATTGAGGAGCCTGGCACAAGTAAGTGGAAGCAATGCCAGGACTCAGCTGAGGGCCCCGTGGTCGCCAACCCACGCTCCAAAGTTCAGAGCCCCTGGGGCACTCCTCCAAGAGCCTTCATGGCCTGTACGGAGGTGACTTTGTCTTTGTCAAGAAACTGCATTATGGTAAAACCTCATAACCATAACCAAGAAGAATCAACTCATCAAAGGAATAACACAAACCAAACCACATGGCGCAACAGCCCCGAAGGGTCATTGCCTAACAAGCGACCGTTGTTCAATGCGAAGACCTGCCGATTAGGTGTCGTGTGGTCGGCAGGATGAATCCTCTCGGTCTTTATTCTTTTCTTTCTATACCGGGCTATCAAAGGCATAATAGGGAGAAATTGAGTAACTTATTGAAGAGGGAAGCAGTGGAGGATACTTCTACACGGGACGGAGTTTACCCGTACTCCTTTCTTTTTGGCCAGGGCTCAATTTATCTATACACATTTTTAGTAGAGATTACTGCATTTTCCACGGTAGGGACGGGCTTTCCCCAACAAGTTATACAACCCAACGCTGGGATCAACGTAAAAACATCATGTACTGTAGATGTCTCTAACATATCTTTTATTCACTATTGAATAGGCCTATAATAAGTTTAGCTTCTCGGTAGGTCAACACGTAATCAATCTCCAGAATTAATTTCAGATGGGTGTTTTATTTAAATAGGCCTACTTAGAAACAGTTCTTAAACAAAAGGAAAACAATGATAATGTCCCTTGTTCAGATCACATACCATCTGAGTAGCGCACTCGGGAAGTCCTTGTCCCGTTCCCAAGAAAGCAAATTCGATCCCAGGCGGCTAAGTGACGTTTGAGAGTGTTCAAATACGACAAATCCGTATCCTTGGACTCTTCTGACAACCAAGTGTCTCTTAAGTTTATGTCAATTTAAGAGACGTTAGTAATATAGTTGGCAACGAGCAAGTAGCCGTGCGGTTAGAGTCGCGCAGGTGTGAGCTTGCATTCGGGAGATAATGGGTGGGTTCGAACCCCACTGTCGGCAGCCCCGAAGATGGTTTTCCGTGGTTTCTCATTTTCACACCAGGCAAATGCAGGGGCTGTACCTTAATTAAGGCAACGGCCGCTTCCTTCTACTCCTAGCCCTTTCCTATCCCATCGTCGCCATAAGACCTATCTGTGTCGGTGGGACGTAAAGCAAATTGTAAAAATAAAAAGTAATATCGTTACCAAGTAAGTTGGCCACGTGTTTTCGGCCATGTAGCTGTGCGCTTACATTCGGAAGATCTGGGCTCAAACCCAGTATCGGCAGTCCTGAAGATAGTTTTCCGTGGTTTCGCATTTTCACACCAGGCACAACACTGGAAACCATTCAAAGGATAGCCGTCGGCAGGACCATCCCACGGTCTTCCGAATGCAGAGCTGCAGAGCCACGGTAAAGCGAAGACTACTCTGCTTGGTCCTTACAATGCACATTCACTGATGCGTGTCTTTCCCTTCCAGGCGCTTGTCACTTTCGTGTCATTTATTTCATTAATTCTCGTACCACTTTCAATGTCTTCACAGTTATCTAAACAATCGGCGTTAATCGACGTTATTAATTTTGTTTCACTAGCTGTTGTACCCATCCTTGACTTGCTACTTTATGAGGAACTACAGTACAGCTGTGATGCCATCTAGTGGAGATCAGTGGCAGCAGCTGAGACAGAAAGCAACGTCAACAATAGTCAGCCAAAGTAATGTTACTGTATAATAAGTTTTCAGGGACTAGGACATTGCAGACCATCACTGGCTCAATGACAAAATAGTCAGCAAGCTGGCCTTTGGTCGAGGGGTCCTGGATTCGATTCCTGGCTGGTTCAAGGATTATCTGGCTCAGGGAATCCATACTTTGCCGACTTCGTAATTAGAATTCAACTCAGGTAGAGCCTCATCCTCATGGACGCGCGGGTCGCCTATAGGAAGAAACATCTGCACCAGGTCTCTTTGGCGGCTACGCGCCATCATTAGCAATGCCTGCTATGATAATTCGAAACCATATAGAACCATATTCAGGTGACGATGGTGAGGCTGGAACCCACTATCTCCCGATTGTAAACTTACAGCTTCACGACAGGTACCACTTATCCAAATTCTCGCTCAAAATCTTCAACAGTCTCCTATTAACTTTCCCATTTATTGACACTATGATTTCGTCCTTACCATAAACACACTTTCTATACATAGACTACTACAACTCTTATAGTCAGTCATAAACACTTTAAAATTGCTCAACTTATTCTAGTTGGGAATTAAATAGTTTCACCTGGAGTGCAGAATGAGTACCAATTTATCACGGATCTATTATGAGTTGGCAGCTCTACGTGCCAGGAACTAGGGCTACAATATATGTTTTCTGAATGATTAGTAACAGTCAGGATGTCGAGGGCTGGCATGGCGGCTGGAACAGGCGAGAATGCCGAAGGCCCGCCATTGTTGCTGGCTGGCGTTTGATTCCCCGTTGCATGTGAGTCTCGCAGATGTTACAGACAGCCACCCCCGCCTCCCCCCCCCCCCCCAACCTCACACCAACATCCAGCTTCCCGCTCGCTCACTGCTGGCACAGTCAGGAAATACAATAGTCCATTACATGCTGTATGTATCAACAGTCTTATAACGATCATCACGCTTCTGCCTACAAACAAAACGAAGTAAAAAGAGACTATCACTTCCCTATTTAAACACGGCTCGTTTCAACGGCGATATGCACTCAAAATGGGGCGCTCTCAATGGACCTGCAGTATATTACGCTGAAAATGAATAAAGAGGGCCGCTATCACCAGGACGAGAATATATACACAATGCATTTAAAATGAGCAAGCTTGTAGTTTTACATGACTATAAGTAATAACGTGGTTACAGCCTCACGGCCAAGAATTTCATGGGTAGTCAGAACCATAAGGATGTGAATTACCATGCCAAAACTTTCACAAACATTGGCTGAAATTCGAATCTCATCTAACTAGAAAAGAAACGAGTGATGTCACCCCGGCTATCTAAGCCATTTAAATTATGACAGTATTCTTTTTAATGTTACTTTCCCATATTTTTGCTGGTTCAGTGGAGCATTTAGGCTCAATTTGGCCTGGAGATTGAGACCGGTTGTCCGTGCTAATACGCGCTGGTTCTAGTCAAAATCCTAGCCGATATTACCGGAATTCAAACCAGGGAACCTCGGGCTAGGTGTCGAGTGGCTAGACCACTGAGCCAGTGCAAGTTATGAAATGAATAATAATAATAATAATAATAATAATAATAATAATAATAATAATAATAATAATAATAGTCTCATGTTCCAACGGTGTAGCTATGGCACAGTCTGGCTCCGAACTTTGGAGAGTGGGTTGGCATCCACGGTGCCCTTAGCTGAGTCCTGGCATTGCTTTCATTTACTTGTGCCAGGCTGCTCACTTTTAATCTATACTATCCGATCCCCCTTGGTCAACTCCTGTTTCTTTCGACCCCGACGATATATGACATTCGAGGCCTACGGAGTCTTTCATTTTCACGCCCTTCGTGGCCCTTGTTTTTTCGATACCTTCATTTTTCGAAGTGTTGGATCCCTTCCACTCTGATTAGTGTTATATAGAGGATGGTTGCCTAGTTGTACTTCCTCTTAAAACAAGAATCACCACCACCACCACCACTACCACCTTTTGGGTAAGCCTTATGCGTTATTTTTTTTTTAAATCTTTTTTTGCTAGTTGCTTTACGTCGCACCGACACAGATAGGTCTTATGGCGACGATGGGACAAGGAAGGGCTAGGAGTGGGAAGGAAGCGGCCGTGGCCTTAATTAAGGTACAGCTCCAGCATTTGCCTGGTGTGAAATTGGGAAACCACGGAAAACCATTTTCAGGGCTGCGGACAGTGGGTTTCGAACCTACTATCTCCCGAATACTGGATACTGGCCGTACTTAAGCAACTGCAGTTATCGAGCTCGGTCCTATGCGTTATGGTGAGGAAAGTGTTGCCAGACATTTTTAAACTGTTCCACGTATTGAACAAGAAGAGAATCGTAAATGCATTTGTAAAGTATATGGACAGCAAGGAAATTCCAGTGGAGCTGATGAGCATTCAACCAAGACTGTTCAGACAATGTCTCAACAGCAGAAAGTGAAAGAGCCTTTAGCACAACGAATGACATCCACACCGAAAAGATCAAGTAGCATTGGCCTTGCAGTGCCTATGTTACCCTCAGAGAAATGTGAAATCATGGTTGCGAAAGGATAGATATTTAGCTGGTAAGTCGAAAACATGAAAGCACTATTTTTGACAGAGTACATTTAGCGACTGTTGAATTATTAAGGTGAGTTCTTGCAAATACTTTTCCTACTTAATCACAGAAACTGAGTGTGTTCGTGTTTCTACCAGCGAGGTAGGTTCAGCGTGTGAAAGTCGTCCGTCTTGAACAAATCTTTCTTCACACCACCAACGGTTATTCCTCGGTTTCGCCGCTAAAAATGTTGAAATACGAGATAGAAACTTGAATTCACTCAGTTTCACGTACAAAAAATGTATTCCATTCTTTTTGTACAAAGCTTCAGCCGAAAAACATTCATATAGCTTACTTACAAAAAATTATAAAATATAATTCTACATGTAGCAAATACTGGTAGAAACTCTTCAGTCCCTTATCAGCTATCTCCTTGTTGACGCATTGTTTTACTAATGTTTTGACTATATTTAGTTAAACTGATCTCTGAAGCTGATTCTTGAACCTTCAGAGTAACTTATACAGACCTCGTATAGGTCTATACTTAGTGTACGGCTTTGTGATTTGGGAACTAGAGACATGAGATAAAGAAATCCCACCGTTTGTCGCAGCTAATCCCGAAAGTCAATAAAATAAATCTTACTTCAGATAAGCCACTGTAGTAACAGCATTCCGCTTACCAGTTACCTACACGCATCAACAAAGATGAAAAAGCAAGACGTAATAGATTCTGGTGAAAGATATTATTATCCCGAACTTCATTATTTGACCGGTCGATAACCCTACGAACACACTTCTGTTTGTTCTTCTGCGGTGTCCAACGCGTGAATGAAGGTGTCGTTATTGAGGGGAAGAGGATGATTGATCCACTGGTAATCGTCTCAGTCCGTGACGTCATGGAACCCAATAAATCTCACGCCATTGCAAATAAGGTCACTGGGGACTGCACGCAACTGAGAAACACGAACAGTGCACCCCTTACTCATGGCTTCTTAGTAAATTCGAGGCGAAATGTGTAATACTTCGGTAATTAAGCTAAGAACATGTGACGGGCTCACGTTGATATGCAACTTGTTTGGCAAAGGATGAATCATCTAATTTCAATAATCTGTTTCAGATATCAAATGATATTGTAAAATTAACCGACTTCTCCAGGTTTCTCTCTGGCAAGTACACGATTCTTTTCTTTAGTTGGTGTAATAATAATAATAATAATAATAATAATAATAATAATAATAATAATAATAATAATAATAATAATAATAATAATAATAATAATAATTCCTGGTTATACGTCCCAGCAACTTCTTTGACGGTTTTCGGAGGTGCCGGAACTTTGTATTGCAGGAATTCTTTTACGTGCACCTAAATCTACCAACACAAGGCACTGTCAAATACCACCGGACTGAGCCAGGTTCTAACCGACCTTTGATTCAGAAAACCAGCGATTCTACCATCCGAGCCACGAATCTTGGCGTCTTTAGACGAGTTTTAATTTTTATATTATTATTATTATTATTATTATTATTATTATTATTATTATTATTATTATTATTATTATTATTATTATTTGCTAGCAGTTTAACGCCACACTAACGCAACGAAGGAGTTGTTTGTAATGGACCAGACAGCTTGTAATAGTCCAACACTTGGTAGGGTAGTCAATTAAGACATCTTAAACTGCCATAAAATAATATGAAGTCCTGTTCTGTAATGTAGTGGTTAGTGTGATTATCTGCCACCCCCAGTTTCCCACTTCTCCTCCAGGCGAATACCGGGATGATGCCTAAGCTAAGACCACGGCCGCTTCCTTCCCTCTTCCTTATCTAGGCCTACTCCTACCGATCTTCTCACCCCCCCCCCACAAGGCCCCTCTTCAGCACAGCAGGTGAAGCCACCTGCGCGAGGTACTGGTCCTCTCCCAAGTTGTATCCCCGACCGAAAGTCTCACGCTCCATGACACTGCCCTTGAGGCGGTAGAGGTGGGATCTCTCGCTGAGTCCGAAGGGAAAGCCAACCCTGGAGGGTAAACGGATTATGAAAGAAAGAAAGAGGAAGAGATAGGGAGAGAGAAACAAAGAATGGAGAAGTACCGGAGAAAATTATGCGCACTGACAGCACTAGGATAGCCCATTCGGTATTCAGTACTATGGGACCTTCTTCCTCCTTTCTTCCTCTTTGACTCATTTGACCTCTCGAAGCTGAGTGGGCCCCGTTCCAGCCCTCGTACCACTTTTCAAATTTCGTGGCAGAGCAGGGAATCGAGCCCGGGTCTCCAGGGGTGGCAGGTAATCACACTAACCACTACACCACAGAGGCGGGCGGATCAAATTCTATCAGGTTTAAGTGCAACAGTCCCTTCGATCTGTTTCCTGTAACTCTGAATTACTTCAAGGCAGAATTTCGCCACTCTGACGTCTCCTAAGACCACCTGGCGTTGAAACGCAAATTCATGCATACCTGCAGTTTTATACGACTGTTAATATCGTGTTAATAATTACAGGATATCCGATCTTACCTGGAATCCGATTTACATGAAGGTGCCTTTCTGTTATAAGAACCAATTTGAATGTGAACCTCAATCAACCCAATGAGAAAAGTAATTGAAGAAACGTAGATTGATAATTATTATTAGCATCAGGATTCAGACCTAGGATCTCCGAATGTGCTGCTTAGAAGTCCTTTCGTAAAGTGTTTTATATGCTATATCATACAGGACTATATAAGAGAGCATGAAATGTACCTTGGGCTATTGGAAACACCCTTCCTTACATGACTTCATTTCCGGCAGTGGAAATGGGTCATTCACATTGCCTCTTTAACATTATTTACACATTCTGCTCAAGCTTTAAATTTTATCTTTCTTTTCTAAGTGCGATGGTAATTTAGAACGTTTGTTGGCATGATAATTAGCAGAAAATGAGACGACTGGAATAATAATAAATGGTAGGGTTCATATATTGTGGGAACAACACTCATTTACCGCTGCCTTTCATCCCTCTCCTGAACTGGGAGGGGGGTTTAGCGTGATCACAACGTATAATAGAGGGTAGATTCTTTCTAAATTGCGTTTCCAATCCTTTCTTTATTTACCGATAAAGTATAAGGTTTACTGTTATTTCGGCCATCACTAATGGTGAAGGATCAAGTCACTTAATAAAATTACCACTTTGCTGATACCTCCATACTTTTCAATAAACACAGTGACTCAACACGTTAAATTTCTGGACTGGGGAGGTAGAAGGATTCGATTATCAATGGACACCGAACTTGGAATTGTGTTCATACCTTTCAAGGAAATTGTCTTGGTAATAATGTTCCATTAGACCTCCTCTATGATCTACAATTCTAAAGCTGATGTGTGTGAGCTCCGCATTAGTTTGCGAATGTGCCTCATGAAGGCAACTGATGAGATACTGAATCTAATAATATTACAAGTAGCAAGCAATATGGCTACAAGGTTCGGGTCACGAACCTGTGACCTTGCACTCAGAAGATGGAGAGTTCGAACTCCACGAACAGCAGCCCTGAAGAGGTTTACTGTGGCTTTCCATTTTTATATAAGGTGAATGCTAGGCCTCAAGTAAGGCCATGGTTGATGCCTACCCAGTCCTAACAATTTCCTACCCCAACCTCATCAAAAAGCTATATGTTAGTATTGCGTTAAACCAGAAGCAAAAGTGAAAAGAAAATGAAAGCCTGGCACGCTGTACTACGTACAGTCGATAGAGTTACATTAAACTTTGTCGTGTATTGTATTTAGAAATGATGACGAAATTGGCAATTTAACATTGTTTAATTTTTTCACTTGCATAAATTTTAGCCGTTGTCAAAATGTTATTGAACTATGGTGAATGGTGGCAAATGTAAAAGTTGTACGGTTTCCAATATTGTTTATTTTGTGGTTTGTTTCCACAAGAGACCAGAGCATAGCAGACTCAACTTCACGATGCTCATGACGCCATCTCTTTTGTTCTGGAATGTACTGTTTGCCTTATTCTATCCATTACTGAGCCATTTTTCTTCGTGCATATATTTTCTATGTATATGCTTATTAATCATATCTGTACAATAAGCCAAAATTCGCCATCTTTCAGCGACAAAAACAACCATATTTTTAAAATTTTACAGTCACATTTCAATTTTTCTGGTGTTTTCTGATACATCTCGTCGAGACAAATTTAATTCACCTTTCTCGCCTCTGCACGACATCTTTACGCCAAGCTACACCCCGCGGTAACTGATCTTCGACGGCCAAAGCATATATTAACTGGATGGCCATGTAGTGATGATGTCATGCGCATTACGTCAGCTACCGCGGTCAAATTTAGTGCATTCATCCTTTTACTTTAATATGAAATACGTAACACTTTTGTTTCACGTGAAAATCGCCGTGAAGAGCACGCAGCTTGTCGACCGGTCATCTTTGTCTACAAGAACTAACCTGATACTAATTTCTAGTGTAGCCTATTACTTACCGCAGGTGGTTTTAACTCCTCTGTTGCCAGTCCTGAACATGTTTACCGTGGGTTTCCACGTGCATACCATGCAAACGACGAGGCTGAACAATTACGGCCACGGTCACTTATTTCCCAGTCTTAGCTCTTTCTTATCCCATCGTCACTGCGACGTTAAACCACCAGCATAAAATAAAACATTTTGTAAAGCCTGTGTGACCCCTAGAGCCATGATTCTCTGTAGAAGTAGAAGGCTGACTTCTGATTTTTTCGACTTCTTACCAAGCAATGGAAAACGCATCGTTCCATGTGAACCAAACACAGATTGACTCCCTTGGCTACGCACCCTTTTTATATTTACCTACTAACATTCTGCCACCCACCCGCCAGAATTTGGAACGTGAAATTTGAAACCAGCTAAGCCACTGTACAAAGAAAGCCTACCCCTTAAATAATACTTCCAGAGAGTTGGCTGTGCGGTCATGGTCGCGTAACTGCCAGCTTGCATTCGGGAGATGGTGGGTTCGAATACCACCGTCCGCAGCCCTAAACATTTTCTGTGTTTTCCCATTTTTCACACTAGACAAATGTTAATAGCTGCACCTTAATTAAAGCCACAGTCGCTTCCTTCCCAATCCTAGCCTTTTCGGTTTTTCCCATCCTTGCGTCGCCAAAAATCTTCAGTGTGTTAATTGCGATGTCAAACCACTAACATAATAATAATAATGCAACGTGTCGAGTTGGTGAATAGATACACAACTGGTAGCGCTTAAAATTCTACAACCGCGATTTGTTGGTTGCTACTAACTCTTACACACTACACAAACATACAAGTACACCAGTTTGCACTCTCTAGTCTTGCTAATTCAGTTACTCTGTTTGTTCTCTGTATCAGTCACAAATTAACACAAATGAATCAGTCACAAATTACACACTGTTCCACTGAAACTCCATAGCCTGTTTCCAGTCATTCGACCGGGTCAGGAATGGATGAATGAAGTCTCCATCTAGTGGCGAGGATAGAAAATGTGCCGGCTGCCGAAGCCTGTCGCACTCCTCTGGGGGCAACGATTAATGAATGATTAATGAAATGAAACGATATTGCAGAGCGTTGCTGGAATGAAAGATGACAGAAAAAACCGGATTACCCGTCCTGTCCTGCCTCCGCTTTGTCCAGCACAAATCTCACATGGAGTGACCAGGATTTGAACCACGGTATCCAGATGTGAGAGTCCGGCGTGCTGCCGCCTGTGCCACGGACTGTTCCACTACTATCAGTTAAAATCTATGGCGGTGGTATTTGAAGGTGTTCAAATACGTCAGCCTCGTGTCGGTAGATATACTGGCACGTAAAATACCTACTGCGGAACAAAATTCCGGCACGTCCAGGTGTCCAAAAGATGTAAAAGAAGTGACTGGGACATAACCACCAATACCGCCATTATTATTATTATTATTATTATTATTATTATTATTATTATTATTATTATTATTATTATTATTATGCTCGCTGTACACAATCACAGCCACTTGGTTCACAGCTTGCGCACAACACAGTGTACATCGTACGCTGTCCGTACACTCACAACAGTCTTCGTTCACTGCCCCTTGTCTATTCCTCGTCGAACTCTTCCTACCACCTGCACCAGCGACACAACGTTCACTACACAGCAACTGGACACGAGAGACTCAACTCCTCGATGACACGCAGAAAGAAGGATAGAATCAGTTCCTCGGACAGACAATGAATGCACTACACCGTTCAACTGACCCTATACTCTGACTGAGATCACTTGAGCTCGCCTGGCCCGCCTGAAATAGGGAGGCCATCCCCTCAAGATACTTCCCGAAAGAAAAATTCCATAGAGCCCTCTCGAATCGGAATGATCTGGGTTCACCTTATAGATCTTTCTGGCACAATCGGAAGGACTTTTGTGATATTACAGATTGGTGGCAGAACGGCGGGTCTTGCGTACCTCGCTCGTTCCTGATTAATTGGTTGTGCAGCAATCACATCTGGGTAGTGACGTCACATCGGTGGTTCCCAAAGCGGAACAGGCCCATCTTGCTCCTCCCAAAGGCCTTACAAGAAAATAGCGGACACCTTCATGTTAATAATAATAAGAAGAAATGTGCTATTATTGCTAGCTGCTTAACGTCACTCTGACACAGATTTTCGACAACACTACGGTAGTAAGGGAAAATCACTCAGAAAGTAGTGGTTATGCCTTCAAGAGTGTCAGCCCTGGCATTTGCCTGATGGGAGAATGGAAAACAACGGAATACCATCTTTAAGATTGCTGACGGTGAGGTTCGAACCCATTGTCTTTCGTACAGCTACAAGACTCATACTGCGTAGCTAACTCTCTCGGTTTATTAATATTACTATTAGAAACAGCAGCAGTAGTAGTAGTAGTAGTAGTAGTAGTAGTAGTATAATACATACACCATCATTATACACCGTTATGCCTTTCAGCGTTCAGTCTGCAAGCCTCGGTGAATCTACTAAACGTCACCACAACCCTCTATTTGCAACTAATGCTGTGGCCTCATTTAGTTCTATACCTCTTATCCTTAAATCGTTAGAAACCGAGTCTAACTATCGTCGTCTTGGTCTGCCTCTACTTCTCTTACCCTCCATAACAGAGTCTATTATTTTTCTAGGTAACCACCGAAGCCGGTTTATGCTTACAGCTTCATCCATACAGTTCATTCCTATTTTAACCTTTCATCTCCTCATTCCGAGTACCCTCCTGGCATGTTCCCACCTATTTTACCACCAATCATTCAGCCTACTACCTTGTCTGTTACTTCTAACTTATGAACATGATATCCTGAGTCAATCCAGATTTCACTCCCGTAATGCAAAGTAGTTCTGGAATCAGACCGATGTAAAGATAGTTTCGTCCGGGAGCGGACTTCCTTCTTAAAGAATACTGTTGATCGCAATTTGCGAGCTCACTGCATTAGCTTTACTGCAACTTTATTCAATCTCACTTACTATATTACCATCCTGGAAGAACACACATCCTAAATAACTGAAATTATCTACCTATTACAGATTTGTATTCTCAATCTGACATTCAATTCTCTTTGATTTCTTACCTACTGACATCAATTTAGTCTTGGAAAGGCTAATTTTCATACCATATTCATTGCACCTATTATCAAGTTCCAAGATTATATACTGCAGGCTTTCGGCATAATCTGGAATTAAGACCAAGTCGTCAGCATAGGGCAGACTGCTTACTACATTTCCACGTAACTGAATCTCTCCATGCCACTTTATACCTTTCAGCAAGTGATCCATGTAAACTACGAACAATAATAATCTACCCTTAATCCCACCGTCCCCCAGTATGGCCAATATCTTTTCCCACGGTACTCTGTCATATATTTTCTCTAGGTCTACGAAACATACCTGTCTATTCCTCTCGTAGCATTTTTCAATTACCTGGCGCATACCAAAAATCCGATCCTGACAGCTCCTCTGTGGTGTGAAACCACACTGGCTTTCATCCAACTTCCTCTCAACCGCTGATCGCACCCTCCCTTCCAAGATGTCAGTGAATACTTTGCCTGGTATACTAATCATTGAAATACCTCGATAGTTGTTGCAATCCTTCCCGTTCCATTGCTTATATTTAAGTGGAATTAGTACCTTTGTCCAAACTTATGATACCTTACCAACACTCCATGCTAATCTTATTACTCTATGAAGCCATTTCACCCCTGCTTTCCCAGTATACTTCACCATTTCCCGTCTAATTTCATCTATTCCCGCTGCTTTATGACAATGGAGTTTATTTACCATCCCGTCCACTTCCTCAAGCGTAATTTCACCAACATCATTTTCCTCCTCCCCATGAGCTCGGGTTCGCGACACCACCAGGAAGATTTCCTTTTACGTTTTAGAATATTTTCAAAATATTCCCTCCACCTGTCCAGTGATTCCCTGGGATCTATTATGAGTTCACCTGAATTACCCAAAACACCGTTCATTTCCTTTTCCCCTCCATTCCTAAGATTCTTTATTACTGTCCACAAAGGTTTCCCTGCTACCTGACCTAGCCTTTCCAGATTATTACCAAAATCTTTTCACGGCTTCTTTTTGGATTTAACAACTATTTGTTTCGCTGTGTTTCATTCAGGTATGTAGTGTACAATTCCCTGTCTGCATCAGCCCTTGTTTGGAGTCATTTCTGATAATCCTTCTTTTTACGTTTACAAGCTGTTCTCACTTCTTCATTCCACCAAAGTGTTAGCTTTTTCCCATCTTTACACACAGTTGCTCCTAGGCATTCCTTTGCTGTTTCTACTACAGCATCCCTGTATGCCACCCATTCTCTATCTATATCCTGAACCTGCTTACTGTCCACTGTTCGGAACTTCTCACTAATCATATCCATGTACTTCTGACTAATTTCCTCGTCCTGGAGATTTTCTACACTTATTCGTTTGAAGATAAATTTCACTTTCTCTATTCTAGGCCTAAAGATATTTAGGTCACTACAGATCAGATAATGGTCTGTATCATGGAAAATTCCCCGGAAAATCCGTACATTTCTAACATATTTCCTGAATTCGAAGTTGGTTGAGATATAGTCTATTATGAATCTGGTACCCCTACCCTCCCATGTGTAGCCTTGTGCTTGAAGAACGTATTCGTAACTGCTAGCCAGGATGAGTAGCTCAGACGGTTGAGACGCTGGCCTTCTGACCCCAACTTCGCAGGCTCGATCCTGGCTCAATCCGGTGGTATTTGAATGTGCTCAAATACGTCAGCCTCGTGTCAGTAGATTTACTGGCACGTAAAAAACTCCTGCGGGACTAAATTTCGGCTCCTCGGCGTCTCCGAAGAACTGAAAAAGCAGTTAGTGGGACGTTAAGCATTTATTATTATTATTATTATTATTATTATTATTATTATTATTATTATTATTATTATTATTATTATTATTATTATTATTATTATTATTATTATTATTATTATTTGTAACTGCTAAACCCACACTAGCACAGAAGTCCAGCAAACGCTTCCCATTTTTATTAGCTTCCATATCTTATCCACATTTACCAATCACCCTTTCGCATCCTTCAGTTCCATTTCCAACTCTCGCATTGAAATCGCCCATTAGCACTATCCTATCCTTGCTGTAGACTAACTACAATGTCACTCAATGCTTCATAAAACTTGTCAACTTCAGCCTCATCTGCACACTCACATGGTGAATACACTGAGACAATTCTCGTCCTAATTCGTCCAATGCCAAATCTACCCACATCATTCGCTCATTTACGTGACTAACAGAATTTATGTTGCGTGCAACGGTATTCCTGATGAACAGCCCTATCCCACATTGTGCCCTTCCCTTTTTAACACCGATAATAATAATTTCGTGTGGCTATTTCTAGCCGAGTGCAGCCCTTGTAAGGCAGACCCTCCGATGAGGGTGGGCGGCATCTGCCATGTATTGGTAACTGCGTATGATTGTGGTGGAGGATAGTGTTATGTGTGGTGTGTGAGTTGCAGGGATGTTGGGGACAGCACAAACACCCACCCCCTGGGCCATTGGAATTAACCAATGAAGGTTAAAATCCCGACCCGGCCGGGAATCGAACCCGGGACCCTCTGAACCGAAGGCCAGTACGCTGACCATTCAGCCAACGAGTCGGACTTTTAACACCGATTAAGTACACTTCATAACGTCCTATTTCTTCCTCGTTATCTCCCCTTACCCGAGTATCACTTACTCCTAGCAGATCCAGATCCATTCCCTTTGCTGACTAAGCCAGTTCTACTTTCTTTACCGGGCGAGTTGGCCGTGCGTGTAGAGGCGCGCGGCTGTGAGCTTGCATCCGGGAGATAGTAGGTTCGAATCCCACTATCGGCAGCCCTGAAGATGGTTTTCCGTGGTTTCCCATTTTCACACCAGGCAAATGCTGGGGCTGTACCTTAATTAAGGCCACGGCCGCTTCCTTCCAACTCCTAGGCCTTTCCTATCCCATCGTTGCCATAAGACCTATCTGTGTCGGTGCGACGTAAAGCCCCTAGCAAAAAAAGAAAAATCTATCTTTCTTTCTTTCTGCCATTAGCCCGATTAATATTGATAGCTCCCCATCGAATTCCATTTCGTTCGCCAAGGTGTTTCCAAGGAGTCCCTCGCCTGTCAACAGGCAGTGGGACTCCGTTACTCCCATAGGTCTGAGTCTTGCTTAACGGATTAGGGACCCCCGGTGTGTTCTGTAGACCTAGCCACCTGAGCAAAGGAGGGCCATGACTCAGAATATGTCTGAGATGTCCACTCCCATTCCGTAGCAACTAATATCCCGACTCTCGGGACCATTTACGAGGCCACTTAGCCGTTACCCATGGTTCACGAACTAGGACGTGACTACAGTAACCTACACCATGAACCATATTATATTATTTACTATTAATTTCGAAGCTGTTAATGGAATGCAATTCTAAAATGATTAACTCACACATACTTGTTCATGTTTCATTCAAGGGATTTGAGATAGAGAGGTCAACATTCTCTTTGAATGAAATCTGTGATAACCTGTAGATATAGCTGTGCTGTCGGTCTTCCTATGATATTTGACTGAGGCCAGGTTTGGTTGAGAAATTACAGTAGTGTATTTGCAAGTCATCATTTCAAGAGTCACATTGTGTGATGTAAGTTTGTTGTTCGAATTCGTGGAATACTTTAGAATGGATAGCACTGACCTGAGTTGTACGATTTTGAATTAAGTTTTAAGCCGTATTCTGACAAGGGAACACTTAGGGTTGGGTAGGGTGGATGCCAATTAAACTTGGGTGAATAATCATTTAACTTACCGTAATTTTAATAGCAATTATCGTTTTACCGAGAAATCAACGTTAATATTATAACAAAATGCTGAAAATTACTTGGGCAGCTCGTAAAAATTAGCCGGTGTGGGAAAAAGTGTCTTTTTTTAAATACAGGCTTCACATCGTTTTGGGACAACAAAATTGGTGTATTTATTCTTCCTATTATTCTTCTCATTATTATTATTATTATTATGACTGAATATTACGAAATATAAGAGAGGGCCTCATATTTCTCTCCCCAGTGGTGGTCGAAGAAGTTGTTCATTCGGCCCATGTAGTGTAGAAATGAATGACTAAAGGTCTCATCCTTCGCAAGGTCCTGGTGACATAGAAGGATAAACGGTAATGAAAGCCGAAAAGAGAGTCATGAATACGAAGTCAGTTATTTCATTACGTGTTAAATCACTTGCAACTGAGTAAGTCGACATCAAAGTAGCAATCTTCCCTTATATTACTTAGCTCAGGTTGGTATGATGTTGGAAAATGGTTGACAACGCTTCCTTCGAGAGCGCGTCCCTTTCGAGGATATTGAGATCTCCCTCCAACTTACTCCCCATGTTACGTCACTTGATTGGGTGCGGATATAGAGTAGAAGATGTTCCCAAAGAAAGTTGCAGCAAACCCATAAACAGAAGCCTATTGTGCCACCAACCTATGCCGAATGAATGAACAGAATACTCTCCTCTCTCAAATACAACAACAACAACTACTACTACTACTACTTCTAATAATAATAATAATAATAATAATAATAATAATATGATCTCAGCTACCGAGTTGCAAATATGAGATGGTGCTACCGGGGCGGCCTGGCTGCCAATTTCATCATCATCATCATCATCATCATCTGTTTACCCACCAGGTTCGGTTTTTCCCTCGGACTTAGCGAGGGATCCCACCTCTACCGCCTCAAGGGCAGTGTCCTGGAGCTTCAGACTCTTGGTCGGGGGATACAACTGGGGAGTATGACCAGTACCTCGCCCAGGCGGCCTCACCTGCTATGCTGAACAGGGGCATTGTGGAGGGATGAGAAGATTGGAAGGGATAGGCAAGGAAGAGGGAAGGAAGCGGCCGTGGCCTTAAGTTAGGTACCATCCCGGCATTCGCCTGGAGGAGAAGTGGGAAACCACGGAAAACCACTTCCAAGATGGCTGAGGTGGGAATCGAACCCACCTCTACTCAGTTGACCTCCCGAGGCTGAGTGGACCCCGTTCCAACCCTCGTACCACTTTTCAAATTTCGTGGCAGAGCCGGGAATCGAACCCGGGCCTCCGGGGGTGGCAGCTAATCACGCTAACCACTACACCACAGAGGTGGACCTGCCAATTTCAACATTCCGATTGTGCTGCTGTCTAGTAACCAAATTTGAATTACTTTCATATCTGATTTAGTTTAATTTTGTCGAATGGCATCTAATGCGCCATAAGAGAACTTTTATATACCACCAATGATGATATAGAGTCCCTCAGAAAAACAACTATCTCAGTTGGAGTCACCATCTCAGCCACTCTTAGTCGGAGTGCCACTTCCATATTTTTATTACATAACGTGCATTGATTTTCCCTATTTCCTTTCCTTACAGCTTTATTCTGACTTCTATGAACTACTGATTGCGTGCATGTTCTTTTTTGTTAACATTTCATTCCTTAATGGCATATTTTTACTTACACTATTGCTGTTAAATTCTGTCCTTGTTGTGTGTTTCCCATGCTTTTTATTTTTAAAAAAGCAGTACGTTATTTACTGCTTGTTTTTTCATTGTGGAGCTTTAAATATTCTCGTAAACTTATGAGTGCTTCAAATATTTCTCAGCCCGTGTTATTTTACTGATTGTACCTTATTGCTTTTAACAATTGTTCTAGATTGAAGCTCTAATCGGAAGAACGTAACGTGATCGATTCAATTATGTTTGCAAATCATTTTAGATACATTACTGAAGTAAGAAAAAGGAGAGAACAGAGTTGCAGTGAGTTGGATTAGCAATCATTATACTGTATTTATAATTATATTAGTTCCGAAGGTAGCCGGTTCTCTCCTGTGTGATGATTGTGGTATTTAAATGCTACAAATCTGTGTTGTTGGCAGGGCTGGGGCTTGAACCCATATTAACGATGTAGGAAGTAGATACCCTGATAAGACGGTAAGTTCTTACGGTACCGGAAAATATAGACAAGGGTCTTTTGCGTAGACCCTGTACCTAATTATCACAAGTTTACTTTAATAGGGGGCTACTTAATAAGGGCGGTAAAGGCATGTCTGGCTCACGCGGAAGGACGCCGAGAAATTTAGACACGAGACAAGTACATGGCCTTGAGATTCACTCAGCCTATGGTCGACATCAAAGAAGTAGCCACATCTAGTGTTGCCGATTTTATAAAATTAGATGTTTCAACACAGTTAAATAGAATTGGACACGATTTGGAGAAGTTCCATTTGTGGAAATATTCTTTCTCACTGGAACTGTGAACTGGAAACCATGGACAGTGGTGGAAGGAACAGGAACCATTTCCATTTCACGCGAAGTAAACAAGTTGAAGGCCGGCCAGTTAAAAAGTTCTGTGTTGGTCTTGCAACTTAACTTGCGCTTGTTATGATTAGATGAAGAATTTTTGAATTAGTTTCATCGACACATATAAGTCTTACGACGGAAAACCATCTTTAAGGCTGCCGACAGTGGGGTTCGAATCCACTATCTCACGAATACTGGATACGTGCCGCATTTAAGCGACTGCAGCTATCGAGCTCTGTGAAATATGTGTGTGCTGCTATTAATTTACATGAGATTAATCTGATCTTCCAGTGCCAAAAGTAACGATCGACTAACAAGGAGGCTTTCCCTACTCGTCACCACCGATTTCGCTCAAAATTATAGAACGTGCAGGGCTTGGCTAGAAATGAAAGTACCCGAAGTGGGAACTCCAGATGGCTAAGCGTATAGAAAATAAAAATAAAAATAATAATGTTGACGCGGCTCTCGCACCGTATGAGCTACTTACGTTAGTGCGCACGCCGAGCAGATGTTGGCGTAGCGATAAGAGCTCGGACTGGTAATTCGATGGTCGTGGGTTCAACGCCCCGTGTGGGGACTGTTTTTTCTGCCAACTTTCATATTATTCATTTTCCAATTAAGCAAAGAGGTGAATAATTCATTTTATTTATTTATTTATTTATTTATACGCAAAGACATAGAAAAGGTAGAAAATGGGAATTTAATTGTCAGACTTTTTTCTACCTGCGCCAAGAATCTATTGTTTGTATACAGCCGCCAGGACCAACCTTCACTTGTCAGGTGGAAACGAATCTTACAGCGAAACGACTATTCACGTTTACGGCACATTCCCCAAGGAGGGGAGATAGCCAATAAAGGAGAAAAAAGAAGAATTTCTGTTTCAACCCGTCGGGAAAGTTCGCAACTCCAAATTTTCTACAATTGTGCGCGCATTAAAAATATAGCGTCCTATATGCCTTTTGCATACAAATAAATAAAATAAATAATATAAACGTTGAAGAAGTATTCTCAACACGCGGAGTCGAACTCACGACCATGAACTCACGACGCCAACTACTTCTCGGCATGCGCACTAACGTAAGTGGGTTATACGGTGCGAGAGCCGCGTCAATATTATTATTTTTATTTTTATTTTCTATACGCTTGACCATCTGGAGTTCCCACTTTGGGTACTTTCATTTCTGGCCAAGCCCTGCATGTTCTATAAATTTGAGCGAAATCGGTGGTGACGAGTAGGGAATGCCCCATTGTAAGACAGGTAGATGGAAGTAACAGACTTGTATTGGCCTAAACCAGAATAGACAGAACACCGTAAACTATGATTTTTGCCGAGCTGAGTGGCGCAAACGGTTGAGGCGCTGGCCTTCTGACCCCAACTAGGCAGGTTCGATCCTAGCTCAGTTCGGTGGTATTTGAAGGTGCTCAAATACGTCACCCTCGTGTCGGTATTTCTACTGTCACGTAAAAGAACTTCTGCGGGGAAAAATTCCGGCATCTCGGTGTCTCTGAAAACCGTCAAATATAGTTAGAGGGACGTAAATACAGTAACATTATTAAATTATTACTAATTATTGGGTTATGATTTTTAAATGTAATGTTCATTGTTCCAATATAAATGATGCCAATAGCTGATTAAATAATCTCTCACGGAGTTCTTGATCAAATGTACAATGTAGTACATGTAGCACAGCCAAATAACTTGTGAATGCATATAAGTTAATCTTAAGATGTTCATGTGGTTGCGATTCTCAATTAATTTCTCTAAAAAAATAACTACTCGATTTACAAGAAATGTATGGGTGTTTATTTTTAAAATATTATACAAGTGGTTCAAGGTGATATTAACACACGAGGGCTTTCAGCGAACATGGAAAAGAAAAGGGTTGTTGTATGTTCATTTCTCATCCCGAAGGCTGGTTGGATCGTCAACAGCTCTACCATCCGTAATCACTGATGGCCTAGGCGTCAGTGAAGGGGAAGACTAGGAAAATTAGGAGTGAGGTGGTTTCCCATTGCTTTCCTTATCCAGCCAGAATTTGCTATTATGCCTAGGCCTACATATCGTCGTTCGAATGCGAAAACCGCGAATGTGACGACAATGTTCTTCCTAGCCATTATTTCCCTTAAGACTGGTCACGCCTCCCAGCCAAATATTGATATAGCCTACATTCCATCAGAACAATTTTCGTAGGGTTCACTTTCCTATGCGAATGTGTAAAGGAACATGAACCTTAAATACATCATAGTCTAGGATTGGGTAAATATGTCATACAAACATAGGCTACATACAGTACGCTACAGTAAGGTTCATTTTCCTTTACACATTTGCACTGGAAAATGATTTCAACGAAATTTGTTCTGATGGGCTGTATATAAATATGTGGCTGGGAGGCGTGACCACTCTTAAGGGAAATAATGGATAGGAAGAGCATTGTCACATTCGCGGTTTTGGCATAGGAGCGACGAAATATCTGTCAAGCCCTCTGAAGTGAACGCACCAAATGCCCCTATGAGCGACACCTTCACATCATTCATAACAGGGACTGGCTGCAAAAGGAACGGCATTGTCGCTCATATCTTAGTCACTTTCATTTTGCCAAAGTCACGGATCAGACTGAGACAGGCTAATACGAGTAAAAGAAATGTTCTAGCTCACACCAGATGATACAGTGCACTGTAAACACTACGGCTCGCCAGCAAAGACAGGGGAACAGATTGGGACTGATACAGTACTGGGGTGGCCTTATTAAAGGTACAGTCCCAACATTGCACAGTGTGAAAATGGGAAACTACGGAAAATCATATTCAGGGATGCTGAAAGTGGGAGTCGAACTTCCCATCTCCGGCAATCTTATTGCTCCACGACCCACATCACATACTACACTCGCTCGATACGCTGCAAACATTATATTTTACCAATAATGAATCTATGCTTGATAACAAATCACCGAGCTCGATAGCTGCAGTCGCTTAAGTGCGGCCAGTATCCAGTATTCGGGAGATAGTAGGTTCGAATCCCACTGTCGGCAGCCCTGAAAATGGTTTTCCGTGGTTTCCCATTTTCACACCAGGCAAATGCTGGGGCTGTACCTTAATTAAGGCCACGGTCGCTTCCTTCCCACTTCTAGCCCTTTCCTGTCCCATCGTCGCCGTAAGACCTATCTGTCGGTGTGGCGTAAAACAACTAGCAAAAAAAAAAAAAAAAGATAAGAAATCTTCCTCTTACACCGCTTTTCCCACTCTGGTAGGGGCACGGACATGAACGGTCCGTTTCTACGGCCGGATGCTCTTCCTGACGCCAAACCTATGTGGAGGGATGTATTCACTATTACGTGTTTCTGTGGTGGTTGGTAGTACGGTGAGTTGTGTGAATGTACTCTAAAAATGAATGGGTAGGAACAAACACGAACATCGTAGGAAATAACCATAAGCAGTTAAGACCTCCGGCTCAGCTGGAAATCGAACCAAGGCCCCTGTGAACCAAAGACCAGTACAGTACGTTGACCATTCAGCTAAGAAGTCAATATTCAATGTCACTACATTGCGACGATCGTACAACAAATTCTAATCACCGGGCCAGTTGGCCGTGCGGTTAGGGTCGCGCAGCTGTGAGCTTGCATCCGGGGGATAGTGGGTTCGAACCCCATTGTCGGCAGCCCTGAAGATGGTTTTCCGTGGTTCCCATTTTTACACCAAACAAATGCTGGGAATGTACCTTAACTAAGGCCACGGCCGCTTCTTTCCCACTCCTAGGCCTTTCCTATCCCATCGCCGCCATCAGACCTATCTGTGTCAGTGAGACGTAAAGCAAATAGAAAAACAAAAAAAAGTTCAAATCTTACCGTTCTTCGTGTTATTCCATATTGCTGAATAACTGTGTACTACTTTTTTCTCATTAAACACTACTGATTCAGACAGTCTTCCTACAAACAGAGGGAGATATATACATTGTATTTCAACGTAAGCATATATTCCAAAGCTGAGCATCAGTACTTTATACAAAGGTTCCGATATTAATTGAATTCCGGCAGGTGAGTTCGGAAGATTGCCTCCCAGTTTGCTATTGATGAACGATATGCGTCAATAACATATTAGAAGCTAGAGAGAGCCAAGCCTGGTACGGAATGTCTGCGCGCAATTCACCCCGCGCATCTAGCTTCGGGGTTGGGAAGGAAGACCGCCATGATGGTGTGCCTTGCCCGGGCGACAAGCCTGCGCGATGACTCTCGAAATGTCGGCGAACAATCTCATACATCTGACTGCAAAATGGTTTTCAAGGTCGTAACTCAAGACACCAAGAAGGGAAACAGCTGTCCCAAGTATAAACAGTGACTTACGTAACTAACATGTCTGTCATTCAAGAGCATGACATCACGTACGCTAACTTCGAGAACATAACAGGTTTGTACATTACACTGGAATAACAACAGCCTGTCTTTACAAGGTCGCAATGATACAGTTCATATCTCAGATGGAAAACTAGAATACCTGGACCTTTTCCGTTCTTAACTGCGAAATAAGAAACCTCCCGTAATTTTTTCCAATTAATAATAATAATAATAATAATAATAATAATAATAATAATAATAATAATAATAATAATAATAGCCCACCTTGTGGCTAAGATCCTTATAATGTTAAGTCTTTAAATGGATGAATCCTCTGTGAGCTGGTTCGAATTCCATTGATGATATAGGCCTACGATTTCTAATCACTAGATTCCGTGGAAAAAGCCTGGGTTCAATTCTAAGCATATCTACAATGTTCATATGGAGTGAAGGTATAATATGATGTTGCTGATGGTGATTCGTCCGGCGGATGGTCACATCAAGCCTCTGTAAAAGTTACACGATACACGACATCATCAGAAATAATAATAATAATAATAATAATAATAATAATAATAATAATAATAATAATAATAATAATAATAATAAAAAAATAATGTCTCATGTCACTGCTTTTACACCCTACTAACTATTATGTTTTTCATAGACGCCAAGGTGCGAGAATTTTATCCCGCAGGAGTTCGTTTAGGTGCCGACAAATCTACCTCCATGAGGCTGGCATATTTGAGTAACTTCATATACCACCGTACTGAGTAGGGCTCGAACCCAGCAACTTGCGGTCAGATGGTCAGCACTCGACCATATGATTCATCCGCAAAAGGATGGACATTATAGGCGTCGTCAGTGAACAGCCTACAAGCATTTGAAATGCGGGTGATTCGCGGAGAGTTGAAAATGAAATGTCGTATGGCTTTTAGTGCCGGAATATCCCAGGACGGGTTTGGCTCGCCAGGTGGAGGTCTTTTTATTTGACGGCCGTAGGCGACCTGCGTGTCGTGATGAGGATGAAATGATGATGAAGACAACACATACACCCAGCCCCGTGTCAGGGAAATTAATCAATGATGGTTAAAATTCCCGACCCGACCAAAGGCCAGCACGCTAACCATTTAGCCATGGAGTCGGACGCGGAAAGTTGAAGATCACATGTGTATATTATGTTACCGACGTGGTAATACTGAAGCGTACCGGAAGCACATACGAAACCAAGCGAGTTGGCCACATTGTTAGAGGCGCATAACTGCGAGTTTGAATTCGGGAGATGGTGCGTCGGCAGCCCTGAAGATGGTTTACCATGGTATCCCACTTACACACCCGCCAAATACTGGGGCTGCGGATGATTGGAAATGCGTACGATTCGCGGAAAGTTGAAGATCCCATGGGTACATTATGCTGCCCCTGTGGTGATTCTCTAGCCCTAGTCCTTTCAAATCCTAACATCGCCGAAAACCTTCCATGTTTTAGTGCGACGTCAAAAATTCTTAACCCTTGCAAAACGCTGGAAAAATCCCATTTCGATCCAAACTTCCGAAGTGACAAAGACAGCCTAATGTAGTTGATCATAGAGAGTAAGATAGCAGGGAAACGTAGAGTGGACGTAGGCAGAAAATACGAGTATTAACCCGGGCCCGGCACCTCCGGCAGTAGTTCGACATCCGCGATAATGTCATTCTGATAGGGGAAACGCAAAATCGGAAAGAAAAAAACTTCGGGATGGTCACCAACCTTCTATGAGGAGACTGCACTGGAAGAAGAAGAAAACACAGTCTTGAAATATTTTTTTTATAAAAGGTACAGATAAAAAATATTTGTTTAGCTTTGTTGTGTTTAACAGCTTCTTGTCTAGGATACACCAGCCCCTGTGGTGTAGGGGTACTGTAGATGCCGCTTGTCTGGATGTCTCGAGTTCGATTCCGAACTCACCCAACGATTATAATCCTCGACTGAGATTTGGAATAGGGCTCACTGTACATTGTGAAAACAAGGAAAGAAACAGCAGACGCCGTCGAGAAAGCAAAGCAGAATAACAGTGGATATCGCTTCACTGACCAAGGCAATGGTAACCCATCAGGCTGGATAGCAGATGCTCCTTTTTTAAAAGGCTGTATGTACGAAAGGGTTGTTGTTTTAGTTTTGTGTAGCATATGCCCTTTTCGATTTCTGGTCAACTAAACAGGCAATGTTGCTTCGAGATTCGGTCAATATACTGGGGAAAATTAGAAAAGGCATAGTTAAGGATTCACTCAGCATTCCCCACCATCACCTCCACTATTTATATCCCTCCTTGTAACAGAACCTTCATTACGGAAGATGAACAAGTGTGTGTAAAGGGTCGTCATTTCATAGCTGGTCCCCACTACGTGTAAATTTAGAATTCGGCCTTGAGTCAGGGAAAACTTTAACACTGTGTCTATCGACATAAATAAATAAATAAATAAATAAATAAATAAATAAATAAATAAATAAATAAATAAATAAATAAATAAATAAATACACTAGAATAGTGCTCACCAACTTATACATGACCCATTATGGCTGTTACTACTACTACTACAGTTATCATGCATTACATTGTGGTGCCTTGTGCTTAGATATACACGAAGTACGGCGGTGAGCAATCGAATTGGGACCGGAAAGGAGGCACTCTCAAGCAAATGTGAGTTACATAAAGTTTCCACTAAATTTCGGGCCCCTCCTTGAGGAGAGACAAATTTTTTCTTGCAAAACGGTCATAAGATTCAGCATTCGTGAGTGGAGAGTTTCGAGAATCATATCCTGCTTCCTTGAAGAGAGCAGAAACTTAACGATAGGAAGATGGAGGACGGGTAGAGAGTAGGCCAACATTCCCCCTCATTTCCTTGACTTTTACTGTGTAGCACAACAGTGATCAGCCGATCACGTTTCAGTGGGAATAGTGTAACTGTTTTACAGTAAACTTAATGGTTTTCGAAGTATGGAGGATTCTACTGATTTTCTACCACATTCTCTTAATTTCAAGAGAATAATTTTAGGTACTTTTTGGAATAATGATGCGCCTACAGTATAAATGTATATTTTAACATCTGAATTAAATGATTTTAATAATAATAATAATAATAATAATAATAATAATAATAATAATAACAATAATAATACTAATAATCTATGTCTAATCCCTGTCCTGTTCCTCTACGGGAGATATGGAGTGAGATTAATCATCGTATCAAGTTTTATGACTGATGCCCTTCCTGACGTCAACCTCATCAGAGGAATTAATGGGATGAAATGAATGACGTGGTATATGATAGTAGGAAGGGAGAGGATCAAACCTGGTGCTGATACATAACTTACTCCTGTCGAATAGCACCAAGGGTCTGCTCATGGATTAATGCCTCATTCGACGGACGAATCACCATCAACAGCGTCATGTGACCTCACTCCATACGCACACTATCGAGAGGTTTGGAATCGATTCCAGGCTTTTGGCAGGTAATCGAATGATTATAAATTGTATACCACCACTTCTCCTACCCTGCCGGCAAACATTCCGACGAAGAACATTGTTTCGACCAACGGGACTCGAACCGGCTAACCATGATGACAGACCATTTATAGACTTGGCGCCTAAAAGATCATGGCCAACAGGCGGGCAATAATAATAATAATAATAATAATAATAATAATAATAATAATAATAATAATAATAATAATAATAATTTCATTGGGACCTGCAACATATCAACATAGCAAATCTCGAGGACCGCACCGAGTGGCGAAATCAAATCTCAAAATAAAATTTGAGTCAAAAATAACACGACAACCTGGGAGAAGGTGGACAGAGGAGCGGAAGGGGAAGCATTCAGAGAAGATGACGAGATTTTGAGAAGAACAGGGGATAAACCCCCCGATGATAACATTAATTATTCAAGTTCAATCGCTCTCCTTAAGGGGAACAATCGTGTAAATAAATAAATAAATAAATAATAAGAAGATGAAGGAGAATAATTTTATAGATAAGTCAAATCAAAGTTCAAATAGTTCAACTATTTTTGAGTACTAAACTATCAGCATAAAACCTGTCCATATGACTACGTAAAAATTCAAAGCTAGTTTTTATTTAAACTCTGTTTACCAGATCATGCTGTCACTACACACCACTGGAATTCAGGATCCTTTTGGTCATTCACTGCAGGTGGACTGATGTATTTTTTAATTAATAAATCGAAGTGATGTCCACCTCTATGGTGTTGTGGTTATCGAGTTAACTGCCACCCCCGGAGGCCCGGGTTCGGTTCCCGGCTCTGTCACAAAATTTGAAAAGTAGTATGAAAAATGGAACGGAGTTCATTCGGCATCTGTAGATCAACTGAGTAGAGGGTTTCGATTTCCGCCTCAGCCATCCGTGATTTCCCACTTCTTATCCAGGCAAATGCTGGAATGGTACCTAACTTAAGGCCAAGACCGCTTTGTTCCCAATCCCTTTCAATGTTCTCATCTCCCACAGGCAAGTGAGGCCTCCTAGGCGAAGTACTGGTCCTCCTCCCCCCCAGCTTTTTCCCCGACCGAATGTCTTATGCTCCAGGACATTGCGCCTGAGGCGGTAGAGCTGGGATCCCTCGTTGAGTCCAGGAAAAATCCAACCCTAGACGGTAAATGGATTTAAAAAATGAATGACCGAGCTCGATAGCTGCAGTCGCTTAAGAGCGGCCAGTATCCAGTATTCGGGAGATAGTGGGTTCACACCCCACTGTCGGCAGCCCTGAGGATGGTTTTCCGTGGTTTCCCATTTTCACACCAGGCAAATGCTGGGGCTGTGCCTTAATTAAGGCCACGGCCGCTTCCTTCCCATTCCTAGGCCTTTCCTATCCCATCGTCACCATAAGACATATCTGTGTCGGTGCGACGTAAAGCAAACAGCAAAATTAAATGAATGAATTACAATAAATCGAAGTGAGACGTCCCACTACAGGTGTAGGTCCCATGGATCTTTTTATTTTTTATTATTTAAGATTATTTAAGATTTACAATCACTTCAACCTCTCTTAGATTCATGGTTTGGTAAGCCCTGCGCTGAGCCGGTCCTCTCACGTGTCACTCGAAGTGAGCTTGTCATGAAATGTTATTCATACAGAAAGGAGCTGTCGCCAAGGCATGATATGCAGCACAAGTTTCATCTAATAGAAGGCAGAGAGGCGAGTGACATTAGAAAAGTTTTAAGTGAGACAGCTTCAACATGTCCCTACAGCACACGCTGTATCCGAGTGACATTAGACTATGTCAACTCATTTCTAGCTTACGACGTCCTTCACATGTAATAATATGGAGATCTTGTCAAATACGACAGGAGGCCGTCCCAGACGCACACCAGTTGTTACAGTTATCACTACTGCGTCTTAAAATGAAAATTTACAGGACACTATAAAGAAGAGTCCTAATCATCTTCTTCGTACCCTTTTCTCCTTAATCTCGAATCGGCCGAGTTTTACAACCCGATGTCCTTCCTGATGTCAGCTCTACGCAGAGGCATATTCCTGGGATGGTTCATAGTTTGATGTATTGTGGGTAAACGAAGCATTAAGACGATCACATACTATATTCAGTCCCCGAGCTAGAAGAATTAACCAGATGTGCCTAAAATCCCCGCCTGGCCGCGAATCGAATCTCAGGACCTCTGAACCAAAGGCAACGACGCCCTCGTTCATCCAATAAGCCGAGCTGTGAAGAAAAGCCCTGATATCAGTTTAAATCTTTGAACTGACTTTTCTCACCATTTCTTGATGGGTGCAGTGTTTTACATCTATCTCTTGGCATAAGGTGGAACAAAATGTAACTCTCACTGAAATCCATCACATTTACGGCTGTAAGTGTATAGAAGTTACTGAACTACTGATGATGCTGTGTTATGACATTCAAGGCACTCTAGTATGGAACATGTTATCCAAAGGGTTAGTCGTTCTGCAACAACATTTTATGGTCCAGTGAGAAAAGCAATGAAAATCTTCCTCACTCCTCACCTTGCGTAGTATTTTACGTCTCATTATACAACCGCCATTGGGTTTTGACGTTTTCCTATTGCTACTTTTCCATCTACTGTCTAGGCTGATAAATTATCGTATATTATTATTATTAATTAGTTGTATGCAATAAAGGAAGCGATTCGTATTTTTATGGTAGAGAGGCTTGGTGCAAGTATTTCGAGTTGACGTCCATTGGCCGACCTGCGCGTCTATGAGGCTGATGCCCTACCTAGGATGAAAACTAATTTTGGGGACGAGCCAGAGGAAATAATCAACAAAGGATAAAACCCTCGACACAGCAGCTAGGAATCGAACATGGGATCACACGGGCCACGTTAGTCACGGAGCCGGACAAGATTACGGTAACATAGAAATAAGCAAGCTCCTCGTTGTTATCGAATGTTGATATCGTGGAATCAAAATCACAGGGATGTGATGTAGGAATTTCGTTCCCCAGCTTATACTGTATCAGCACCCGCAGGAGTTCCTTTACGTGTCAATAAATCTACCGACAGGAAGTTGACGTATGTCTGCACCTTCAAATACCACCGGACTGAGCTAGGATGGAACCTGCCCAGTTGAGGTCAGAAGGCCAGAGCCTCAACCCGGCAGCAGAAGTGAAGAACATGGTCATTAACACAGGCATTCTCGGAGGCCCTACACTTCGTAGGAGTTAAGTAAGTAGGTCATGTTATAGTGAAAAATGGAGTAAAATAAAGCCGTGTGGAAAAAAAATACAGGTAACAAATAATGGGAAAAAAATAATAGGATGGTGAAAATAGTTCGAGTTACTTTGAATAACTGAACAGATGAATAAAGAAAGAGTCGAACCTGGGTGTAGCGGTTAGTGTGATTAGCTGCCACCCCCGGAGGCCGAGTATGATTCCCGGCTCTGCAACAAAATTTGAAAAGTGGTACGAGGGCTGGAACGGGGCCCACTCAGCCTCGGGAGGTCAACTGAGTAGAGGGGCGTTCGACTCCCACCTCAGCCATCCTCGAAGTGGTTTTCCGTAGTTTCCCATTTCTCCTCCAGGCAAAATGCCGGGATAGTACCTGACATAAGGCCACGGCAGCTTCCTTACTCTTACTTGTCTATCCCTTCCGATCTTTCCATCCTCCCACAAGGCCGCTGTTGAGCATAGCAGGTGAGCCGGCCTGGGTGAGGTACTGGTCCTCCGTTCCAGTTGTATCCCCGAACATAAGTCACACGCTCCAGGACACTGTCCTTGATGAGTTAGGGGTGGGATCCTTCGCTGAGTCCGAGGGAAAAACCAACTGAGGAGGGTAAACGGATTAAGAAAGAAAGAAAGAAAGAAAGAGAGAAGGAAAGAAAGAAAAAGGTCATGTTATAGTGGGAAATGGAGAAGAAATAAAGGCGTGTGTAAATTAGATGAATACTGTACCTAAAAGCAAATAAAGGCCAAAAAAAAAACAGGATGATGAAAATAGTTTGAAATACTTTGAATAATGAAATGCATTTCCAAAATGAACAACTGAATTATTAATGAAAGAAAAGGGAAGCCGGGGAATATCCAGGTTACGAAAATGAACCTGGGTACGAACACCATAAATCGAAGGATTCTGGACTAGGACATAATGAATGCAATGTGGGAGAACTATAGAGTAAAGCAGACACGAACAATATTAATAGATTCCTCCAGGCTTTAACTTATTTTTGTTTAAAATTACTGTCCAGTTGTAGTGGTGATGTTTAACTTGAGGGATGAAAAATAAAAATAAATGGCATATGTATTTTAGCGCCGGAGTGTCCGAGGACATGTTCGGTCCGCCAGGTTCAGGACTTTTGATTTGACGCCCGCAGACGACCTGCGTGTCGCGATGAGGAAGAAATGATGATGAAGATGACACATACACCCAGCCTCCGTGCCAGTATAATTAATCAATGATGGTTGAAATTTCCGACCCTGCCGGAAATGGAACCCGGGACCCCTGTGACCAAAGGCCAGCACGCTAACCATTTAGCCATGGAGCCGGACAACTTGAGGAATGATAACATAGAATGCAAGAATACATCTGCGAGTAACTGTTTATGTTTACTGCATGACGTAAGGGTCGTAATCAGCTAGGTGGTTGAAGTGGACAGGAGATTTCAAACGACGAGCACTGTTCAACACATATAGGTCAGCAATGTGTCATTTCAACTTGAATAAGATGCATCCGGCTCACTTGACTTCTGATGGTTGGTTGGCATGACGCCGGTAGCGCCAGTCACGAGTGAAACACCCGTCAAATGACAGCCGAACTAATGTAAACCGCGTGTCCTTTAAACAGGGGTGGGGTATCCATATTATTATTATTATTATTATTATTATTATTATTATTATTATTATTATTATTATTATTATTATTATTATTATTTCTTTCTTTCTTTCTTAATCTGCTTACCCTCCAGGGTTGGCTTTTCCTTCGGACTCAGCGAGGGATCCTGCCTCTACCGCCTCAAGGGCAGTGTCCTGGAGCTTCAGACTCTGGGTCGAGGGATACAACTGGGGAGGATGACCAGTACCTCGCCCAGGCGGCCTCACCTTTTATGCTGAACAGGGGCCTTGTGGAGGGATGGGAAGATTGGAAGGAATAGGCAAGGAAGAGGGAAGGAAGCGGCCGTGGCCTTATGTTAGGTACCATCCCGGCATTCGCCTGGAGGAGAAGTGGGAAACCACGGAAAACCACTTCCAGGATGGCTGAGGTGGGAATCGAATCCACCTCTACTCAGTTGACCTCCCGAGGCTGAGTGGACCCCGTTCCAGCCCTCGTATTCTTCAAACTTCGAAGCAGAGCCGGGAATCGAACCCGGGCCTCCGGGGATGGCAGCTAATCACACTAACCACTACACCACAGAGGCGGACATGATTATTATTATTATTATTATTATTATTATTATTATTATTATTATTATTATTATTATTATTATTATTATTATTATTATACTAGCTGTTGTACCCGTCGTTGAATGGACAGTCACTTATCATGTGCGTGATTACGTTTTCACTGACCATTTACTGAACATTATACACAGAACTGGGCCTGAAATATCTGGATATTGGTTTCGAGTTCCGCTGTTGTTAGTATGCTATCTGAACTGTTGGAGATATGTACATTAAAATGCTATTGATAACATTTGTAGCCTTCAATAGAGGACTGTGGTTAGCTGAATGGCATAGCCACTAGTTTCCCAACCAGAAAACTGAGATTCGAATACTGGTCAATCCTGGGTTGTGAATTTCAACTCAAAAATCCAGTGGCGTTGGAACAGGGCTGAAGACATTTTATTTGTATCTCTTGATAAAATCTTAATTTAGAAAGCATAATGAGCATACTGTGGGTGGTGCATATAATGTCGTGAATTGTCCCTTGAAGTGGGATAACGTGAGCACTGCAACAGTTGCTATGTTTCGCCATCCAGGCGGTGCTGCTAACACCTTTGCTCTTTTTTGCTATTTGCTTTACGTCGCACCGACACAGATATGTCTTATGGCGACGATGGGGGTAGGAAAGGCCTAGGAATTGGAAGGAACCGGCCGTGGCCTTAATTAAGATACAGCCCCGGCATTTGCCTGGTGTGAAAATGGGATACCACGGAAAACCATCTTCAGGGCTGCCGACAGTGGGGCTCGAACCCACTATCTCCCGATTACTGGATATCGGCCGCACTTAAGCGACTACAGCTATCGAGCTCGGTCTGCTAACACCTGAAACCTAGTGCGACGAAGAGTGGCCTACTGTTACAGTAAATACGTAATGAATACTTACGCAAGACTTCAGCAGTTGGACAATATGAAGTATTTACGGGATTAATTTTCTTTTATTGGGGTAGAAAATTTCCGTCTTATATCTTTTTCTTTTGCGGAAGAATAATCGGCTATTCAAGTAGCGGAATACAAGTTTGAGTGGTAAACACATGAACCATCACAGCATACTAATTACGAGGATCTGAGTGTACATACATGTTAATCATCCAAACAATAATAATGTTGTTGGCTTTATGTACCACTCACTACTTCTATGGATTTTTACAATTCGCCTTACGTCACACCAGATAGGTCTTATGGCGACGATGAGATAGGAACGGGCTAGGAGTCGGAAGGAACCGGCCGTGGCCTTAATTAAGGTACAGCCCCAGCATTAGCCTGGTCTGAAAATGGGAAACCGCGGAAAACCACCTTCAGTGCTGCCGACAGTGGGGTTCGAACCCACTATCTTACGGATGAAAGCTCACAGCTGAGCGGCCCTAACCGCACGGCCAACTCGCCCGGTACTTTTATATGGATTTCGGAGACGCCAATGTGCCGTAATTTAGTCCCACAGAGTCCCTTAACGTGCCAGTAAATCTACCGACACCAGGCTGACGTATTTGAGGACCTGCAAATACGACCGGACTGAGCCAGGATCGAACCTGCCAAGTTAGGGTCAGAAGGCCAGTGCCTCAACCGTCTGAGCCACTCAGTCCGGCAATCACTCCAAAAACTCAAGGAGTATATCCGACAGCCCCAGACCCACCCGCCCCACTCGATAGTTTTGCCGCGACTATTAATATTTCCACTCCCAACAATACATCATAATTATCATCGTTGCGCCTCGAAATACCGTTATGTGACCATGTTGAGGGGAGAAACACAGACCCGCAAAACATGCATTACTTGGAACGAAAATTCGTTGATATGCTTAGTTCATGCAATACTGAACCTTACTGTGGAGGTCTGGCAAGAAGTCGGGTTATGCGGGGTGAGGGGTGCGGAGGGTAAACATCGCTGCTGCGCATGCGCCAATTTCAAGTCTCAAGGCCTGACAAGAAACATCGGTTCCGTCCGCGGTTATTCTTGTGAACTAAAGTGCTGCTGTGAAGTTTCAAGTTGATAGTGTAATTGCGCTGTAGTTACACATTTACTCGAAGTACAGTATAATGAACAATTTCATAATGAACACGCATCTCTTTCAAAGAGCTCGCAATGTTTATCACGACTGATGTGCGTAGCTTAGTGTAGTATCTCTTACTCGTGCCGTACCTACAAGCTGCAGCGACTTCTCGTGAGACGCAGATAGTAGATTTAAGCTGAAATATTATCACAGAGTGGCTTTTCTAGGCGCGACGACGACATACTCTTTTCGATGCATATGTAAGGTGTGCACTGCTCCTAGCAGAATCATAACTTTAATTTTTTTTTTACAATTTGGTTTACGTCGCACTGACACAGATAAGTCTTTTGGCGACGATGTGATAGGAAAGGCCTAGTAGTGGGAAGGAAGCGGCCGTGGTCTTAATTAAAGTACAGTCACAGCATTTGCCTGATGTAAAAACGGGAAACCACGGACAACCATCTTCAGGGCTGCCGACAGTGGTGCTCGAACCCACTGTCTTCCGGATGCAAGCTCACCGCTACGCGCTCCTAACCGCCTGGCCAACTCGCCCGGTAATCTTTAGTCTAATTTAGTAGGTACATTGCTAGATAGCCTACAAATATTTGGACACATCTAAAGTACCTTCTACAGTTACTGTCAAGGATTTAAGCGGTTTTCTTTTTTTCCAGAAAACCATATTCAGGGCTGCCGACAGTAGGGCTCGAACTCACTATCTTTGGCATGCAATCTCTCAGCTGCGTGCCACTAACCGCAACCATCATACATACTAGATACGTACCGTAAAAAGTTATCAATCATCTCAGAGGCTGTTCTGTCACGTAACTTATGTTTCATGTGCTTCTGATCCCTTAAGCAATGCCTGTGTAGGAATTGATGAATTTAATGCCTCGAGCAGAGAGTCGAGATCCCTCGTAAAATTTTTAGTTCTTTCGCTACCTTTTAAACCCTCTGAATTAACACTCCGATAAAATATTATCGCTTTAGTGACAGATCTACTGAATATCTGAAATGCCAATCAAACGTTCATTCGCTGGATTAAATTAGGGACCAGATGAGCTGATGTGAGTTAATAGCAAGCTTTCATACCAGAAAATTTGGGAGATAAATCAGTAAAATCACATTCGTGAACCTTTCTAAAAAAAAAGAGTTATCAGCATTATCACCATTTTAATATACCTGCACTAGGTCATGGAAATAATTCTTTACACATCTTAATAAACGCGGCGCGTATGAAAATGCCCATAATTTTCTACTTTAGTGAGGTGGATTTGATATAGAGAACTTCAGGTTTTTAGCGTTAACGGGCATTTCTAAACATTTCCGTAATTCTTATTAGACTAGCTACCGTCCGACGTGAAATTAATAATTGTAACACCTAATTGTTAAATATATTTGATAACCTGGATGAGAATTTTTGCGATTATATCAC